>NC_140591.1:525850635-526450635 GCF_964204655.1 Triturus cristatus
CCCAACCTCCCACCCCCCTCTTTCCTCTTCCCTCCACCCACCCCTCTTTCTTCTTCCCTCACCACCCACCCCCCTCTTTCTTCTTCCCCTCCCACCCACCCCTCTTTCTTCTTCCCCTCCCACCCACCCCTCTTTCTTCTACCCCTCCCCCCACCCCTCTTTCTTCTTCCCCTCCACCCACCCCTCTTTCTCTTCCCCTCCCACCACCCGCCCCTCTTTCTTCTTCCCTCCCACCCACCCGCCCCTCTTTCTTCTTCCCTTCCCACCCGCCCCTCTTTCTTCTTCCCTTCCCACCCGCCCCTCTTTCTTCTTCCCTTCCCACCCGCCCCTCTTTCTTCTTCCCTTCCCACCCGCCCCTCTTTCTTCTTCCCTTCCCACCCACTGCCCCTCTTTCTTCTTCCCTTCCCACCCACCGCCCCTCTTTCTTCTTCCCCACCCACCCCTCTTTCTTCTTCCCCACCCACCCCTCTTTCTTCTTCCACACCCACCCACCCGCCCCTCTTTCTTCCTCCCCACCCACCCACCCGCCCCTCTTTCTTCCTCCCCACCCACCCACCCGCCCCTCTTTCTTCCTCCCCACCCACCCCCGCCCTCTTTCTTCCTCCCCACCCACCCACCCTCCCCTCTTTCTTCCTCCCCACCCACCCACCCTCCCCTCTTTATTCCTCCCCACCCACCCACCCTCCCCTCTTTCTTCCTCCCCACCCACCCACCCTCCCCTCTTTCTTCCTCCCCACCCACCCACCCTCCCCTCTTTCTTCCTCCCCACCCTCCCTCTTTCTTCCTCCCCACCCGCCCACCCTCCCCTCTTTCTTCCTCCCCACCCGCCCACCCCTCTTTCTTCCTCCCCACCCGCCCCCCCTCCCCTCTTTCTTCCTCCCCACCCGCCCACCCTCCCCTCTTTCTTCCCTCCCCACCCGCCCACCCACCCCTCTTTCTTCCTCCCCACCCACCCACCCACCCCTCTTTCTTCCCCCCACCCACCCACCCACCCCTCTTTCTTCCTCCCCACCCACCCACCCACCCCTCTTTCTTCCTCCCCACCCACCCACCCACCCCTCTTTCTTCCTCCCCACCCACCCACCCACCCCTCTTTCTTCCTCCCCACCCACCCACCCACCCCTCTTTCTTCCTCCCCACCCACCCACCCACCCCTCTTTCTTCCTCCCCACCCACCCACCCACCCCTCTTTCTTCCTCCCCACCCACCCTCCCCTCTTTCTTCCTCCCCACCCACCCACCCACCCTCCCTCCCCACCCACCCTCCCTCCCCACCCACCCACCCTCCCCTCTTTCTTCCTCCCCACCCACCCACCCTCCCCTCTTTCTTCCTCCCCACCCACCCACCCTCCCCTCTTTCTTCCTCCCCACCCACCCACCCTCCCTCTTTCTTCCTCCCCACCCTCCCCTCTTTCTTCCTCCCCACCCTCCCCTCTTTCTTCCTCCCCACCCTCCCTCTTTCTTCCTCCCCACCCACCCTCCCCTCTTTCTCTCCCCACCCACCCTCCCCTCTTTCTTCCTCCCCACCCACCCACCCTCCCCTCTTTCTTCCTCCCCACCCACCCACCCTCCCCTCTTTCTTCCTCCCCACCCACCCACCCTCCCCTCTTTCTTCCTCCCCACCCACCCACCCTCCCCTCTTTCTTCCTCCCCACCCACCCACCCTCCCTCTTTCTTCTCCCCACCCACCCACCCTCCCTCTTTCTTCCTCCCCACCCACCCACCCTCCCCTCTTTCTTCCTCCCCACCCACCCACCCTCCCCTCTTTCTTCCTCCCCACCCACCCACCCTCCCCTCTTTCTTCCTCCCCACCCTCCCCTCTTTCTTCCTCCCCACCCTCCCCTCTTTCTTCCTCCCCACCCTCCCCTCTTTCTTCCTCCCCACCCACCCTCCCCTCTTTCTTCCTCCCCACCCACCCACCCTCCCCTCTTTCTTCCTCCCCACCCACCCACCCTCCCCTCTTTCTTCCTCCCCACCCACCCACCCTCCCCTCTTTCTTCCTCCCCACCCTCCCCTCTTTCTTCCTCCCCACCCACCCACCCTCCCCTCTTTCTTCCTCCCCACCCACCCACCCTCCCCTCTTTCTTCCTCCCCACCCACCCACCCTCCCCTCTTTCTTCCTCCCCACCCACCCACCCTCCCCTCTTTCTTCCTCCCCACCCACCCACCCTCCCCTCTTTCTTCCTCCCCACCCACCCACCCTCCCCTCTTTCTTCCTCCCCACCCACCCACCCTCCCCTCTTTCTTCCTCCCCACCCACCCACCCTCCCCTCTTTCTTCCTCCCCACCCACCCACCCTCCCCTCTTTCTTCCTCCCCACCCACCCACCCTCCCCTCTTTCTTCCTCCCCACCCACCCACCCTCCCCTCTTTCTTCCTCACCCACCCACCCTCCCTCTTTCTTCCTCCCCACCCACCCACCCTCCCCTCTTTCTTCCTCCCCACCCACCCACCCTCCCTCTTTCTTCCTCCCCACCCACCCACCCTCCCCTCTTTCTTCCTCCCCACCCACCCACCCTCCCCTCTTTCTTCCTCCCCACCCACCCCTCTCTTCCTTCCCTTCCCACCCACCCATCTTTCTTTTTCCCCCTCCCACCCTCCCCGCTTTCTTCCTCCCCTCCCACCCACTCTCCCCTCTTTCTTCTTTCCCTCCCTCCCACCTGCCCCCCTTTCTTCTTTCCCTCCCTCCCACCCGTCTTTCTTCTTTCCTCCCTCCCACCCGTCTTTCTTCTTCCCCTCCCACCCCTCTTTCTTCTTCCCCTCCCACCCCTTCTTCCCCTCCCACCCCTTTCTTCTTCCCCTCCCACCCACCCCTCTTTCTTCTTCCCCTCCCACCCACCCCTCTTTCTTCTTCCCCTCCCACCCACCCCTCTTTCTTCTTCCCCTCCCACCCACCCCTCTTTCTTCTTCCCCTCCCACCCACCCCTCTTTCTTCTTCCCCTCCCACCCACCCCTCTTTCTTCTTCCCCTCCCACCCACCCCTCTTTCTTCTTCCCCTCCCACCCACCCCTCTTTCTTCTTCCCCTCCCTCCCACCCCTCTTTCTTCATCCCCCTCCCTCCCACCCCTCTTTCTTCTTCCCCCCTCCCACCCACCCTCCCCGCTTTCTTCTTCCCCCTCCCACCCACCCTCCCCGCTTTCTTCTTCCCCCTCCCACCCACCCTCCCCGCTTTCTTCTTCCCCCTCCCACCCACCCTCCCCGCTTTCTTCTTCCCCTCCCACCCACCCCTCTTTCTTCTTCTCCCTCCCTTCCCCTCCCTCCCACCCACCCCTCTTTCTTCTTCCCCCTCCCTCCCACCCACTCCTCTTTCTTCTTCCCCCTCCCTCCCACCCACTCCTCTTTCTTCTTCCCCCTCCCTCCCACCCACCCCTCTTTCTTCTTCCCCCTCCCTCCCACCCACCCCTCTTTCTTCTTCCCCCTCCCTCCCACCCACCCCTCTTTCTTCTTCCCCCTCCCTCCCACCCACCCCTCTTTCTTCTTCCCCCTCCCTCCCACCCACCCCTCTTTCTTCTTCCCCTCCCTCCCACCCACCCCTCTTTCTTCTTCCCCCTCCCTCCCACCCACCCCTCTTTCTTCTTCCCCCTCCCTCCCACCCACCCCTCTTTCTTCTTCCCCCTCCCACCCACCCACCCCCTCTTTCTTCTTCCCCCTCCCACCCACCCACCCCTCTTTCTTCTTCCCCCTCCCACCCACCCACCCCTCTTTCTTCTTCCCCCTCCCACCCACCCACCCCTCTTTCTTCTTCCCCCTCCCACCCACCCACCCCTCTTTCTTCTTCCCCCTCCCACCCACCCACCCCTCTTTCTTCTTCCCCTCCCCCCACCCACCCTCCCCGCTTTCTTCTTCCCCTCCCACCCACCCTCCCCGCTTTCTTCTTCCCCTCCCACCCACCCACCCTCCCCGCTTTCTTCTTCCCCCCTCCCACCCACCCACCCTCCCCGCTTTCTTCTTCCCCTCCCACCCACCCTCCCCGCTTTCTTCTTCCCCCTCCCACCCACCCTCCCCGCTTTCTTCTTCCCCCTCCCACCCACCCTCCCCGCTTTCTTCTTCCCCCTCCCACCCACCCTCCCCGCTTTCTTCTTCCCCCTCCCACCCACCCTCCCCGCTTTCTTCTTCCCCCTCCCACCCACCCTCCCCGCTTTCTTCTTCCCCTCCCACCCACCCCCCCACCCACCCTCCCCGCTTTCTTCTTCCCCCTCCCACCCACCCTCCCCGCTTTCTTCTTCCCCCTCCCACCCACCCTCCCCGCTTTCTTCTTCCCCTCCCACCCACCTCCCCCGCTTTCTTCTTCCCCTCCCACCCACCCCTCTTTCTTCTTCCCCCTCCCACCCACCCGCCCCTCTTTCTTCTTCCCTTCCCACCCGCCCCTCTTTCTTCTTCCCTTCCCACCCGCCCCTCTTTCTTCTTCCCTTCCCACCCGCCCCTCTTTCTTCTTCCCTTCCCACCCGCCCCTCTTTCTTCTTCCCTTCCCACCCGCCCCTCTTTCTTCTTCCCTTCCCACCCACCGCCCCTCTTTCTTCTTCCCCACCCACCCTCTTTCTTCTTCCCCACCCACCCACCCGCCCCTCTTTTTCTCCCTCACCCGCCCACCCTCCCCTCTTTCTTCCTCCCCACCCGCCCACCCTCCCCTCTTTCTTCCTCCCCACCCGCCCACCCTCCCCTCTTTCTTCCTCCCCACCCGCCCACCCTTCTTTCTTCCTCCCCACCCGCCCACCCTCCCCTCTTTCTTCCTCCCCACCCGCCCACCCTCCCCTCTTTCTTCCTCCCCACCCGCCCACCCTCCCCTCTTTCTTCCTCCCCACCCGCCACCCTCCCCTCTTTCTTCCTCCCCACCCGCCCACCCTCCCCTCTTTCTTCCTCCCCACCCGCCCACCCTCCCTCTTTCTTCCTCCCCCCGCCCACCCTCCCCTCTTTCTTCCCCCACCCGCCCACCCTCCCTCTTCTCCTCCCCTCTTTCTTCCTCCCCCCACCTCTTCCTTCCCTCCCACCCCTCTTTTTCTTTCTTCTTTCCCTCCCCACCCCTCCCTCCCCCCCACCCGTCTTTCTTCTTCCCTCCCTCCCACCCTTCTTTCTTCTCTCCCCTCCCCACCCGTCTTTCTTCTTCCCTCCCACCCACCCCTCTTTCTTCTTCCCTCCCCCCCCCACCTCTTTCTTCTTCCCCTCCCACCCACCCCCTCTTTCTTCTTCCCCTCCCACCCACCCCTCTTTCTTCTTCCCCTCCCACCCACCCTCTTTCTTCTTCCCCTCCCACCCACCCCCTCTTTCTTCTTCCCTCCCACCCACCCCTCTTTCTTCTTCCCTCCCTCTCCACCCTCTTTCTTCTCCCCTCCCTCCCACCCCTCTTTCCTCCCCCCTCCCACCCCTCTCCCCCCCCCCTCTTTCTTCTTCCCCTCCCACCCACCCACCCTCCTTTCTTCTTCCCCCTCCACCCACCCACCCCTCTTTCTTCTTCCCCCTCCACCCACCCACCCTCTTTCTTCTTCCCCCTCCCACCCACCCACCCTCTTTCTTCTTCCCCCTCCCACCCACCCACCCCTCTTTCTTCTTTCCCCTCCCACCCACCCACCCCTCTTTCTTCTTTCCCCTCCCACCCACCCACCCCTCTTTCTTCTTTCCCCTCCCACCCACCCCACCCTCTTTCTTCTTCCCCCTCCCACCCACCCACCCCTCTTTCTTCTTCCCCCTCCCACCCACCCACCCCTCTTTCTTCTTCCCCCTCCCACCCACCCACCCCTCTTTCTTCTTCCCCCTCCCACCCACCCACCCCTCTTTCTTCTTCCCCCTCCCACCCACCCACCCCTCTTTCTTCTTCCCCCTCCCACCCACCCACCCCTCTTTCTTCTTCCCCCTCCCACCCACCCACCCTCTTTCTTCTTCCCCCTCCCACCCACCCACCCCTCTTTCTTCTTCCCCCTCCCACCCACCCACCCCTTTCTTCTTCCCCCTCCCACCCACCCACCCCTTTCTTCTTCCCCCTCCCACCCACCCACCCCTTTCTTCTTCCCCCTCCCACCCACCCACCCCTCTTTCTTCTTCCCCCTCCCACCCACCCACCCCTCTTTCTTCTTCCCCCTCCCACCCACCCACCCCTCTTTCTTCTTCCCCCTCCCACCCACCCACCCCTCTTTCTTCTTCCCCCTCCCACCCACCCACCCCTCTTTCTTCTTCCCCCTCCCTCCCACCCACCCACCCCTCTTTCTTCTTCCCCCTCCCTCCCACCCACCCACCCCTCTTTCTTCTTCCCCCTCCCACCCACCCACCCCTCTTTCTTCTTCCCCCTCCCTCCCACCCACCCACCCCTCTTTCTTTCTCCCCTCCCACCCACCCACCCCTCTTTCTTTCTCCCCACCCACCCCTCTTTCTTTCTCCCCACCCACCCGCCCCTCTTTCTTTCTCCTCTCCCACCCACCCGCCCCACTTTCTTTCTCCCCTCCCACCCACCCGCCCCTCTTTCTTTCTCCCCTCCCACCCACCCGCCCCTCTTTCTTTCTCCCCTCCCACCCACCTCCCACCCACCCGCCCCTCTTTCTTTCTCCCCTCCCACCTACCTGCTCCTTTCTTCCCACCCGCCCCTCTTTCTTCTTCCCCTCTCTCCCACACACCCTTCTTTCTTTCTCCCCTCCCACCTACCTGCTCCTTTCTTCCCACCCGCCCCTCTTTCTTCTTCCCCTCTCTCCCACACACCCTTCTTTCTTCTTCCCCTCCCACCCACCCTTCTTTCTTCTTCCCCTCCCACCCACCCTTCTTTCTTCTTCCCCTCCCTCCCACCCACCCTTCTTTCTTCTTCCCCTCCCTCCCACCCACCCTTCTTTCTTCTTTCCCTCCCTCCCACCCACCCTTCTTTCTTCTTCCCCTCCCTCCTTTCTTCTTCCCCTCCCTCCCACCCACCCTTCTTTCTTTTTCCCCTCCATACCTCCCACCCACCCTTCTTTCTTCTTTCTTCTTACCCACCCATCTTTCTTCCTCCCCTCCCTCCCACCTGCCCCTCTTTATTCTTCCCCTTCCTCCCTCCCTCCCACCCACCCTTCTTTCTTTTTCCCCTTCCTCCCTCCCTCCCACCCACCCTTCTTTCTTCTTCCCCTCCCACCCACCACCCCTTTCTTCCTCCCCTCCCACCCACCCAACTTTCTTCCTCCCCTCCCTGCCACCCACCTGCCCCTCTTTCTTCCTCCCCTCCACCCCTCTTTCTTCCTTCCCTCCCACCCGCCCCTCTTTTTTCCTTCTCTCTCACCCGCCCCTCTTTTTTCCTTCTCTCCCACCCGCCCCTCTTTTTTCCTTCTCTCCCACCCGCCCCTCTTTTTTCCTTCTCTCCCACCCGCCCCTCTTTCTTTCTCCCCTCCCACCCACCCGCCCCTCTTTCTTTCTCCCCTCCCACCCACCCGCCCCTCTTTCTTTCTCCCCTCCCACCCACCCGCCCCTCTTTCTTTCTCCTCTCCCACCCACCCGCCCCACTTTCTTTCTCCCCTCCCACCCACCCGCCCCACTTTCTTTCTCCCCTCCCACCCACCCGCCCCACTTTCTTTCTCCCCTCCCACCCACCCGCCCCTCTTTCTTTCTCCCCTCCCACCCACCCGCCCCTCTTTCTTTCTCCCCTCCCACCCACCCGCCCCTCTTTCTTTCTCCCCTCCCACCCACCCACCAGCCCCTCTTTCTTTCTCCCCTCCCACCCTTCCTGTCCCCGTTGCTTCTTCCCCCTCTCACCCTCCCTGTCCCTCCTTCCACTTCCACCCCGGTCCCTGTTGCTTCTTCACCTTCCGCCTCCCCTTGTTGCTTCCTCCTTTCCTACCCCTGTCCCTGTGTTTCTTCCTCCTTTCCTACCCCTGTCCTTGTGTTTCTTCCTCTTCTAGCGCCCTTGTCACTGTTGCTTTTTCCCTTCCCACCCACGCCACTGCTTCCCTTCCAACCTCCGTCTGTCTTGCTTCTTCCTCTCCCACCCTCCCTGTCGCTTCTTCCCCACCTACCTCACTTTTTGCTAAGAGTATTTATTGCTATATTGTGTCACTTAGCTTCCATCCGTTAATCTTTTGTATGCTTTGCGTACTAGATATATGGAAATGTAAAAGCATAGGAATGAGGTTGGAGGGTATTTTACCTACAGTTAATGTTTAAATATAGCCTTTCATATTGAAATTGTTTATGTGAGAGCCTTATGCTCTCAATTGCGCTTGAATGTTCCCTGTATCACCTTGTTTTTTTTTTTAAATGTGTTTATTGACTGCATACAAGGAACAGTGACATACAGATCCGAGTGCCATCAACCCAAGGCCCGCCATTTTGTCTCATCTCGCAATCGATTACATCGGCTATCCCACATCCCGGAGGCCGGGCATCGCCGTGCTACACTGAATAAACACCTAATGCTTCCCGAGTGTCCCTCCAGCTCAGCGCTTGCATGCGGGGCGGATCCCCTGTCTGCGGTCAGGCTTTAACGCGCTCCTTTCCCCAAAGCTTAGGGGACAGTCACTCTTTTTTATGGCCATAAAACTCCAAACCCCCTCCCTCCCCTCACGCTTCCCCCAACTCCCCTAACCCACCCTCCCCAACCAAACCCCTGAGGTCCTAAGTTAGTCGCAGTATCGCTCGCCTCCCGCACTCAGCCGCCACTCCTCCTCATCTAGTGTCACCCGCCCGATCACCTCCTACGGGAGCTCCCTCTTCTGCAGCATCCGGGTCAGGGCCCCCATCCGGGCGTCCTGCTGCAGCCCCCCGCCCGCTCAGGTATTCCTCATACAATTCCCAGAAGTTTTTAGGCCTGCTACGCGGCGGATCACCTTGTTAACGCTACCACGATTACCAGGAAGCTGGACTGCACTTCTGGTTTTTCAGAGTGCCTTCCAGAGAATAATGTGCGCTCATTGATTGAGCACAGTTTTTTATGCACCGGCTGGCTACAATTCAATTCTTAGTATGGTGTGGGATGTATGATTCTCTCAGTTTCATTTCTTCACCTTGGCAGGTGTTGTTTGCTAAATTAATTCTATCGTTGCCTTCTCAAATACAGCTGAATGCTTCCTGATCACCATTTTAAACTGTTTTCCTCTTGATGGTGCATTCAATGGACCATTAAGAACATCGTCCATCTACGTTCCTCTGTAGTCTTGTTGCATCTTCCCCTCCCATCCCCCATCCCTGTTGCTTCTTCATTTTCCTCCCTCCCACTTCTTTCCCTCCCACCCTCATCTCGGTTGCTTCTTCCACTCCCACCCCCTCCCTGTTGCTATTTCCCTTCCCACCCAATCCATCTTGCTTGGTTCTCTGCCACCCCCACTCTCTGTTTTGTGTGCTGTTTATTCTTTCTGTTTCTAATTCTAATTCCCATCCCAACCTGTCCATGTCCTTATTCCCCCGACCGTATCGGAAGCGGTTTGGCGCCGCGGCCAGGGCGACTGACTCTGGAATCTGAGGATCACGGTTCGATCCCCGGCACCGGTGGCAGATTAGCCCAGCACCATGTGACTCTTGGCAATAGCTTGCTTAATCTTCCCGACTGCCCCCAACGCCTAGAGACCCTTACGGGTGATTGTTCGCGCTTTACAAATGTGTATTATTATTATTTTTTCTTCTGCCCTTTCACCCCCCCCCTGCCGTTTTGATTATTCCCCTCCCAGTCCCTCATCCCTATTGCTTATTCTTCCACAACCACCAAAATTTAAAAAAGAAAAAAAAACAATGTGATAAATCCGATGCTGACTGGTTCATAGTGCTTGTTTTTTTTAACTGTCCAGTGCTCTCCTCCCTGTTGTCCACTCCCACCCACGTTTGGCAAGGCCAATAGCATGTTTCTTTTCTCTGTCATATTTTGGAAGAGATCCCTAAACAAGTCATAGTATGTAGTAGTCAGCCATATTCTGGGGCGAAGACCGGACACATTTTGTATGCAGGTTGGAGCTCGCAGATTAGCTTGGACTCAATGCTTTCAACTAGGTTTCATGTACATAACGCTACTGTCTGAATATTAGCAAGATTATTTAGCTAACACAATGGGCATAATTCCAAGTTGTTGCAGTGAGCCCACTTTTGTATGTTTGCAACAGTTGACCTTTTGCTAAGAATATTTATTGCTACATTTTGTCACTTAGCTTCCATCCGTTAATGTTTTGTATTCATTTCACACTAGATATTTGGAAATGGAAAAGCATACGAATGGGGTCGGGTGGTATTTTACCTACAGTTAATGTGCGAATATAGTCTTTCACATTGAAATTGTTTATGTGAGAGCCTTATGCTCTCATGTGTGCTTGAATGTTCCCTGTATCACCTTGTTAACGCTACCACGACTACCAGGAAGCTGAACTGCACTTCTGTTTTTTCTGGTGTTAGAACGGCCGCAGTTTCTGTACATAATAAGTTGGTACACACTTGTCGTGATGGCATTGTTTATCAACATGTACATTTCTGGCTCATCTTGGACTACAACATAAGGCATTTTCATAACAGGTTATGCAGTGTACATAATATAAATTGTTGCATTAATAATCATAACTTTCAACCGTTGTGACAGCTCTGCTCCTGTCACTTACTTGGTACAGCTGGTCGAGGCTTCAATTAGCTACCGAATATCTGGCGTTCGTGGCCCCATGACCATGCCTGGGCTGCAAGTTGTTGGACCCGGCCTCGTAAGCATGGCCCTACTTGCCCCCGCACCACATAACTTGGTACCTACAGCCCCAAGCACACGGCCTAGCCGATCTTTCCTCCCAGAATGCACGCACCCGACCCGGGCATCCTCGTCCATGGCCTCTCTCCTTTCGGCCACCCCGGGCCCGCATGCCCACTTCAGGCACCAAGATGGCCGCCCGGCCCCAGCGCGACCCGGGCCTAGCGGCGCCACTCCGGCTGGAGGACATCACGCTTTCCAGGGGATGAGAGAGGGAGGAGCAGTTTCTATTGCACCTCTGAGCTCCCCTGGGACGATGGGTTTCGATCGCCCTCCGGCCTCCCTGAGGGCTGGCTCCATACCTGCTGGGTGTCTGGGACTCCTCCCGACCCGGCACTGAAAGGATCAAAAGACAATGGCAGGAAACCTCGACAAGCAACCCCCAGGCGACAAGACCCCTGCCTGGACAGACTCCGGACATCAAAGAGGGGTCGACCTATAACAAGGGGTGCTCTGGGACTGTCCGGCAGATTCGACGCTGGAACGACGAGAGCCTGCTGACGCGGTCGCGGCTCCTGGAACTTAGAACCACCTGAGCCCTGCTGAGTGACTCGCGGCTCCCTGAAGATCGTAAGACCTCCGAACTTGTACCTGAGCCCTGCTGAGTGACTCGCAGCTCCCTGAAGATCGTAAGACCTCCGAACTTGTACCTGAGCCCTGCTGAGTGACTCGCGGCTCCCTGAAGATCGTAAGACCTCCGAACTTGTACCTGAGCCCTGCTGAGTGACTCGCGGCTCCCTGAAGATCGTAAGACCTCCGAACTTGTACTTGAGCCCGCTGAGTGACTCGCGGCTTCCACAGACTGCCACGGTCCCGCTGGACCCCACCTACAACAACCCTATCCCCCAGCTTGAGGATTGTGAGCTGTGCGCCGGATACGTCCCTGCCTTGAACCTTTACCAGAGACTGTCCCGCTACCCCCTATCCCTTCCGAGACTCATTGAGCCCGCGCTCTCCTTGTACATATTTGCAGTGCTAACCTGATTGATAAAAGATTGATTCCTAAGAACGCACGGTGTGGTGTTTCTGTGTCGTGTGGTGCCAGAAGTACGATCCTAGATACGAGATTCCTCCCCCTGAGGAGTCTCCCGCCAGTGCCCGGCTACGATACTTTGAGGGTGGGTCTCAGGGTAGTCAGGACCCCCTTTCCGGGCTCCTCTGAGGTCGCCGTCTAACATTGGTGGCAAGCGACGGGATTCGGGCCCATCACCTAGAGATCGTACTGTGAACGACGGACGCACTACCGACAAAGATGGCAGAAGGAAGCGCCATGAGCTCCGCAGAAACCAACGCCAACAGGGTGTTCCAGGTGGAACAACTAGAAGAATACACGCACAAAGAGCTGAAGCAATTCTGCAAAGAACTTAAAATCGCTACCACCGGTCTCAACACCAAAGAAGATTTGCAGAAAGCACTGAAAGCTTGGGTGGATGCCGGGGCCTCCCGCCCAGAAGGCACAGGGGAGCGCTCCGATGAAGCCGAACCCCCCCAAGGCGAAAGCAGCAGCAATCGGGTGCGAGGTATCGTACCAGACGGGGGCCTATCCCCGGAAGAACTCGCGGACAGAGAGAGAAGCCGCAATCACGAACTCGAGTTAGCTAAACTCAAAATCGAAGGCGAATTAAAGTTAGCGGAAAAAAAGCTAGCAGTAGAGCAAATGCGCGTGCAAGGCGAGCTAGAAGAGAAGAAGCTCCAACGGGAACACGAAGGGAAGAAGCTCCAACTAGAGCACGAACGCAGCTTGAAGGAACTCGAGCTCAAGGCCAAAAGCGAGGAAGGGAGGCTCCCGGGGAACCGAGAGGCGGCCTCCCCAGCGGAGCAGAAGGTCCACATCCCCAAGGACGTGGTCAAAGAATATTATAAAAACGATGACATTCAGCAATGGTTCAGGGCCTATGAGGTCGCCATGACCTCCCATCGGATCCCGCAGAAGGACTGGGGGGCCGGGTTGTGGGGGCGGTTTCTGAGCGAGGGAAGAGACACCCTGCTCGATCTACCAATCTCTCTGCAGACCTCCTACAGCCACATGAAAGAGGCTCTACTCACAAGGTACGGCCTCACCCCCGAGATGTACCGTCAGCGATTCCGGGACTGCCGGAAAATCCCGGGCACTACCTGGGTGGAGTATGTAAACTTTTTCAGTCGAGCCTTCGATGGGTGGATCAAGGGCAGCAAAGTCACCACCCTTGAGGAACTCACCGACCTCATGTTATGGGAACACCTGGCTGCGAACTGCTTTGTGGAACTACGCCAGCATCTGCTTGACAGCAAACTCACCGATCCCAGGAAGCTGGCGGTGGAAGCAGACCGCTGGACCAACACCCGGGTCCCCCGGGGTATGGTAGGAGAATACCCCCGAGCCAGTCAGGGACCACCCCGCCAGAGAGGAGGAGGGAATCAGGGAGGGCAGCGAGAGTCCCAGCCTAGCCCCCCAAAGACCCAACCTCCACCTTTCCCAGCGCCCCCCCCACCAGTAACCGGACCCCCCGGGAGACGGGGACACCGGATAACCGTCACTTGTTTTCGTTGCCAGAAGCCCGGGCACTACGCCAATGACCCAGAGTGCCCCTTGGCCACCCAAATCACCCCTGCGAGACAGATAGCCAACATAGCTCTGGGGGAGGAGGTTGAGGAAACCGGAGAGTGGGAACCCGCAGCTATGGCCCTAGTATCCCTGGGAGATAGAGAGATGGTCCCTGGTAGCCTCCTGCCCTCCAACACGAAGAAATACGGGCAGCTCGTCAAGATCAATGGCCACCAAATAGAGGCCCTGCGGGACACCGGGGCCAGCATCACCGGTGTCCTCAGGCACTTGGTCCCCGAGGAGCAGATCCTCCCCAACGTCTTTTGCCCGGTGATTTCCGCAGATAATAGAGAGAGTATGTGCCAGGTAGCCCTGGTGCCGTTTGAGTGGGGTGGGGTGACAGGTAAACTAAGGGTGGCCGTAAGAACCTCCCAGCCGGTCGACTGCCTCTTAGGGAACGACCTGGAGAGTTCTCCCTGGAAGCACGTCGAGCGCAAGGCCCACCTAGGAATGATGGGACTCCCCGAGTGGGTGTGCGCCACCACCCGATCCATGTCAGCTCGACTCACCCCCCTGGGGGAAGTCGAAAACGCCCCGACCGAAGAAGGCAGAACAGTAACCGCCGAGGGTCCTCCCGTCCCCTCATCGGAAGGGTCGGTCGCCAGCGACGAACCCTCACCGTCCGACACCGCCCCGGTCCCCGAGTTGGGCGATCTACCCGAATTGGCCCAATGGCGCCACGAGGGCGGGCCCACCCGGGAGGAGTTTTGCCGGGAGCAAGCCACTTGTCCTTCCCTGGTCGGACTGCGGCGCCAGGCCGAGGGCCAAGCCGCAGGCGACCAAACCGGGACACACCGAGTTTATTGGGAGAATAACATTTTGTACAGTGAGCAGAAGTCAGTGGAGCTGGGATCCGGACGGGTGCTGGTGGTACCCCTCCGCTTCCGAGACTTCCTCCTGGGCTTAGCCCACGACGTCCCCCTCGCCGGCCACCTGGGTCAAGACAAGACCTACAGCCGTCTCGTGACCCATTTTTACTGGCCTAGAATGAGAGCAGCCGTAGAAGCCCACTGCAAGTCCTGTCCCACGTGCCAAGCTAGTGGGAAGAGTGGGGGGAAGCACAAGGCTCCCCTCCAACCCTTCCCGGTCGTCAGTACCCCCTTCGAACGAGTCGGGATCGACATCGTGGGGCCCCTGGACCCCCCCACCTCCCAAGGTCACCGGTTTATCCTGGTCCTAGTGGATCACGCCACCCGCTATCCGGAGGCTATCCCCCTACGCACCGTCACGGCCCCCGTGGTGGGCCGGGCCCTGATGGGCATCTTTTCCCGGGTGGGTTTTCCCCGCGAGGTTGTGAGCGATCGCGGCACTAATTTCATCTCGAGGTACATGACGTCCCTGTGGCAACAATGTGGAGTGTCCTATAAGTTCACCACCCCGTACCATCCCCAAGGGAACGGCCTAGTAGAGAGGTTTAACAGGACTCTGAAGGGGATGATCACCGGCCTAGAAGAGCCCCTCCGGCGTAAGTGGGACGTCCTACTCCCCTGCCTCTTGTTCGCTTACCGAGAGGTCCCCCAGAAGTCCCTAGGGTTCAGCCCGTTTGAGTTGCTCTATGGACACCCCGTCCGAGGTCCCCTCAGTTTGGTTAAGGAAGGGTGGGAGGCGGCACCCCAGACCATCCCACGAGATGTGTTCCAATATGTTCTGACCCTCCGGAACCAGACCAGGAAGTTCCGAGCACTGGCCGAGGCCAACCTAGAGGCAAGCCAAGAAGAGATGAAGCGCTGGTACGACCAGAATGCCACTCTGGTCGAGTTCCAGCCGGGCCAGCAAGTATGGGTCATGGCCCCCGTGAAGCCAGGCGCCCTCCAGGACAGGTGGACCGGGCCCTACAAGGTGATTGAGCGGAAGAGTCAAGTCACATACTTGGTGGACGTCCAGTCGCCTCGGGATCCCCTTCGGGTCCTTCACGTGAACCGCCTCAAGCCTCACTTCGTGCGGACAGAACTGAGCCTCCTGCTGGCCACCGATGACTGGGCCGAAGATGAGTCCGATCCCCTCCCGGACCTCCTGTGTGTCAAGGAGCAGGATGGCTCCGTGGAAGGAGTGAACCTCTCACAAACCCTCACTGCCCAGCAACAAGAGGACTGCCGCCAGCTCCTAGGACAATTTTCTGACCTCTTCTCCCTGATCCCCCGAGTCACCGACTGGTGTGTCCATGACGTGGACACCGGGGACAGCCCGCCGGTGAGGCACCGTGCATACCGGGTCCCTGACCGGGTCCGGTCCTGCATTCAAGCTGAAGTCTCAAAAATGTTGCCCATGGGGGTGATCGAGCCATCTGACAGCCACTGGGCCAGCCCCGTGGTCCTGGTCCCGAAGGCAGCGGCCCCCGGTGTCGCCCCCGAGCTCCGATTCTGCGTGGACTACCGGGGGCTCAATGACGTCACCCGAGCCGATGCCCACCCCATTCCACGGGCCGACAAGCTCATTGACAGACTCGGGGCCGCCCGGTTCCTCAGCACTTTCGACCTCACCTGCGGATACTGGCAGATTGCGCTCACCGAGGGAGCCAAGGAGCGGTCCGCCTTCTCCACCCCAGATGGGCACTACCGCTTCCGCGTAATGCCCTTCGGAATGAAAAATGCCCCGGCCACCTTCCAGCGACTGGTGAACAGAGTCCTGGCCGGGCTGGAACAGTTCAGCGCGGCCTATCTAGACGACATCGCCGTTTTCAGTTCCGAATGGAGTGAGCACCTCCAGCACCTCCGGAAGGTGCTAACCGCCCTGCGCCAGGCAGGCCTCACAGTAAAAGCCAGCAAGTGTCAGATTGGGCAAGGATCAGTAGTCTACCTAGGGCACCAGGTCGGGAGCGGCCAGGTCGCCCCTCTACAGCCGAAGATCGACGCCATCTTGGCCTGGGAACCACCCACCACCCAAACAGAGGTCCGAGCCTTTCTGGGCCTCACTGGCTACTACCGAAGATTCATCCGGGGGTATGGCAGCCTCGTCGGCCCCCTCACAGAACTCACATCCAAAAAACAGCCAAAGAAGGTGCAGTGGACGACTGCCTGCCAGGAGGCGTTCGATGCCCTAAAGAAGGCCATGTGTACTGCCCCCGTCCTCCAGGCTCCCGACTACTCCAAAGAGTTTGTAGTCCAAACCGACGCCTCCGAGCATGGCATTGGGGCCGTCCTGTCCCAGGTGAATGACCAAGGCCTAGACCAGCCTATCGCCTTCCTCAGCCGGCGGCTGTTGCCCAGAGAACAGAGATGGAGCACCATTGAGCGCGAAGACTTTGCCGTGGTCTGGGCACTCAAGAAACTACGCCCCTACCTGTTCGGCACCCATTTCAAAGTTCAAACCGACCATCGGCCCTTGCGATGGCTCATGCAGATGCGAGGAGAAAACCCCAAGCTACTGCGGTGGTCAATCTCCCTCCAGGGGATGGATTTCACCGTAGAACATCGCCCTGGCACGGACCACGCCAACGCTGACGGCCTCTCCCGGTTCTTCCGCCTCAGCGAAGAGAACCCCCCAAGATGATGGGCAGTTCTCTCCGGCTTTCAGCTGGGGGGGACGCGTGTTGGACCCGGCCTCGTAAGCGTGGCCCTACTTGCCCCCGCACCACATAACTTGGTACCTACAGCCCCAAGCACACGGCCTAGCCGATCTTTCCTCCCAGAATGCACGCACCCGACCCGGGCATCCTCGTCCATGGCCTCTCTCCTTTCGGCCACCCCGGGCCCGCGTGCCCACTTCAGGCACCAAGATGGCCGCCCGGCCCCAGCGCGACCCGGGCCTAGCGGCGCCACTCTGGCTGGAGGACATCACGCTTTCCAGGGGATGAGAGAGGGAGGAGCAGTTTCTATCGCACCTCTGAGCTCCCCTGGGACGATGGGTTTCGATCGGCCCTCCGGCCTCCCTGAGGGCTGGCTCCATACCTGCTGGGTGTCTGGGACTCCTCCCGACCCGGCACTGAAAGGATCAAAAGACAATGGCAGGAAACCTCGACAAGCAACCCCCAGGCGACAAGACCCCTGCCTGGACAGACTCCGGACATCAAAGAGGGGTCGACCTATAACAAGGGGTGCTCTGGGACTGTCCGGCAGATTCGACGCTGGAACGACGAGAGCCTGCTGACGCGGTCGCGGCTCCTGGAACTTAGAACCACCTGAGCCCTGCTGAGTGACTCGCGGCTCCCTGAAGATCGTAAGACCTCCGAACTTGTACCTGAGCCCTGCTGAGTGACTCGCGGCTCCCTGAAGATCGTAAGACCTCCGAACTTGTACCTGAGCCCTGCTGAGTGACTCGCGGCTCCCTGAAGATCGTAAGACCTCCGAACTTGTACTTGAGCCCGCTGAGTGACTCGCGGCTTCCACAGACTGCCACGGTCCCGCTGGACCCCACCTACAACAACCCTATCCCCCAAATCGAGGATTGTGAGCTGTGCGCCGGATACGTCCCTGCCTTGAACCTTTACCAGAGACTGTCCCGCTACCCCCTATCCCTTCCGAGACTCATTGAGCCCGCGCTCTCCTTGTACATATTTGCAGTGCTAACCTGATTGATAAAAGATTGATTCCTAAGAACGCACGGTGTGGTGTTTCTGTGTCGTGTGGTGCCAGAAGTACGATCCTAGATATGAGATTCCTCCCCCTGAGGAGTCTCCCGCCAGTGCCCGGCTACGATACTTTGAGGGTGGGTCTCAGGGTAGTCAGGACCCCCTTTCCGGGCTCCTCTGAGGTCGCCGTCTAACACAAGTGCTGTGTCAGCCCAGCGCTGACTATTTCTTACCCTTTTTTCTGCCCTCAAGTATCCCTCCGTAAGGCATCCCAAGGACCTTGTTCGGGCAATTGCACTGGTCTCAAGAATCCCAGCCGAAGGCATCCCAAGGACCTTGTTCAGGCAATTGCCCTTTTCCGTCCTTATGTGAAGATTCTTTCTTGTTAAACCTTGTGACTCCCCCAACCCTTCGTCACACTGCGGCTGCTAAGCCGCCTTCTCTGGTGTGGGTGGGTGTGATCAATTTCTTCCGGCGACCAAGGTGGGGACTGCTTGTCCCAGCCGCCTTTAAGGCCGTGTCTGTGATCACGCCCTTCTTTTTGATTGGGTCCTTTGAACCTAAACTTCCTGGTCACGCATTGGCCTTTCCATTGGCGCGAGAGTGCGCCTTATTGATATTAATATTTATTCATTTATATAGCGCCTGACTCCCCCCGTAAGGGGTATCTCCGCGCTTGGACATCGCGCTGCAGCAAATCAAACACACCTCAGAATAGGAAGGCCTTTAGCAGCTTCCTGCAGTGTAAGAAGTCCGGACATTCGCGTAAATGGAGGGGTAGTTGGTGCCAAAGAAGAGGGGCAAGGTGAGTAAAAGCTCTGCCACCCATGCGTGTTTTTTTTTTTATTCTTGGGGTGCAGAAAAGTGATTTAGAGCTAGACCGAAGGGTCCTAGAGGGTGAATATCTTATCAGTTTGCCAGACAGGTAATTAGGCCCCAGGTCATTGAGAGCTTTAAAAAATATGAAACATAGTTTGAATTTCACCCGCTTACGCACAGGAAGCCAGTGGAGTTTGTTCAGAAGCTGTTCTGGGGGGGGGACATTCATTACTAGGCGGGCCGCTGTATTCTGGACTGCCTACAAATGTTTACGTTACTCTAATAAAGATGTGTTGTATTGTATTTAGGGATAGACACAAACGAGGGCTTTAAGGAGATTTAAGGACCTGCGTGGGCGAACTCCCCACTCGTAGTAATACCGATCACAAAAAAAACCCACGGGTCCAGAACGTCGGTCTGAAGGACATGTGAAGTGTGACAACCATGGTCAAGGGGGGATCCCTTTTAAGGATGGTTCCCCTCACACACCTGAGGTGTCATGCTTCATCATAGGGGTTCCTCCTCGCGTTAAGAGCCTTGTCTTAAAACGGGCTACAACCCCCTCGCTGCGAGGGAGGAGCTCGGGGATGTTTTTATTAGAAGAGCGGGTTACTCTAAAACCCTATGTGAGCATGGTGTGTGGTGGATGAGGTGCAGTGCTAGAGTGAATTGTCAGTTAAAACTGGCTACAAAGTTAGCTATGGCAAGCTTTATTCAGCTACCTTGGGACAGGATTAAAAACAAATAGCTAGTGATGCCAATGCCAACATTAGAGACAGTTGCATCAGAAGACGACCAACATGTTTCGGTCTGGTGACCTATAGGAGTGTATTGGCCTTCATCAGGATCAAGTGACAGCTACTGCAATAAGTGAATTAACAAAAAAAAGTGTGAAAGTAACAAATAGCAGTGTATAATACTGAACCAGTGGTCCTGTAGTTCAGTAAGTTCACCGCTGGAACCTACAAAATTTAGGATGGACATACGCCTCGGCTTCCATGCCACTTTATACGGGTTGGTTGGCATATGTACCTATGGCTCATTGCCCAGGACATATGCAGTTAATTTCCTAACTTTTGTATGTTCCAGCTGTGAACTTACTGAACTACAGGATCACTGTTTCAGTATTATACACCACTATTTGTTACTTTCACACTTTTTTTGTTTATTCACTTTTTGAAGTAGCTTTCACTTGATCCTGATGAAGGCCAAGACACTCCTATAGGTCCCCAGGCTGAAACATGTTGATCGGCTTCCGATGCAACTGTCTCTAATGTTGGCATTGGCATCACTGGTTGGATTGTATTTAGTCATTAGTCTTTTAAAGTAACTAAGTTGTCCTGTTTACGGACCCATAGTTTAGTTTAATTGATTTTACTTCCAGTTTGCTGCAATATGCTGTATTATGTAATTGTTTAACTTAGACCTAATGGTTGGGTTTAATCAACTATGCAA
Organism: Triturus cristatus; assembly: GCF_964204655.1. Classification (NCBI taxonomy): domain Eukaryota; kingdom Metazoa; phylum Chordata; class Amphibia; order Caudata; family Salamandridae; genus Triturus; species Triturus cristatus. The sequence continues at coordinate 525,870,656 of NC_140591.1, forward strand.
ACAGAATTTCTTGGGAATCATGCCATTTATTTTTATGTTGAAAGGTGAATGTTGGAGTTCGTGTTTTTATTAAGGCGATTCAGAGTAATCTGGGTAACTTTCCTGGTGTGCCATAGTAAAGCACTTCAACGCTCCATCAGGGGTAACAAGCCCTATATAAATGCAAACATTTTTCTCTCTTCTATCTCTCCGCAAGCCTTCTAAATTCAAATAAGTGTCTAACGTCCACCACTCAAATTACTTTCACATTTCACTATACCTATTCAACAATAATCCTTTATGGGTTCTGGAGTAGCGGGCTACTCGCCGAAAAAGCTCTTCGATGCCTCGGCAGGGTTGGTAAGAGCTATATAAATGCAATTACATTACATTACATATGTTCTGTCTGATGTTTGCCAATACACACTATGCTTTGAGCATATGATAAACAAACGCACTGGTGTTTGAATGAGGACCGATCAGCTTTTTAGATGTGAATTGTAAATATCTGAGCCGTGTTTAATTTGTAGTGAAAACATTCAAGGTAAAGTTTTATTTATATTGTGTAAATATGCTCTTGTAATGAGTTTATTTATGTTTGTACAGTCTGTGTGGTGCGAGGTTGTGAATGAAACACATTGTTAAAAATTCGACTATCTGAAAGAAACACGTTAGTTAGATTCCTCACCTTAGAATATCCCCAGGCGTCAGACTGGATCCGGAAGATTTTTCGTCAGCAATACCCCTTGCGCGTCGCTAGGCGTCGTCTGCGGCTCCGCGTCCGTCGTCGGCGTCGTGCGCCGGGATGACGTCGTCGGAGTACTTAGACGCCGCCCTCGCGCGCTGACGTCAGTTCTTCTTTTTTCCGCGCCAGTAAGCGCAGATCCGGGAGAGCTACCCCTTTTAGTCTTTTTTGACTAAATCTTTTTTGATCATTTTTGATCCTTGTCTGTCGACATCTGGTGCCGGTAGGATGCCTGGGTTCAAGGCTTGTGAGGATTGTCATCGACTGATGTCGGTGACCGATCACCACCGCCGGTGCCTCTACTGCTTAGGCCCCGACCACGACGCGGAGTCGTGCAACGACTGTCAGGCCCTGACTTCGAAGGCTAGGCGGGAGCGGTCCCGCAAGCTTCTCGAGCTTCGCCACTCGGCTCCGCGTCGTGCGCGATCCCGGTCCAGGAGGAGGTCCAAGGATCGCTCGCGGAGCCATAGCCGACGCCATCGCTCGTCCGGCTCCAAGTCGTCGGGTAAGTCCAAACGCTCAAAGAAGTCCAAGAGGCGACATCGCTCTTCGGACTCCCCTCGCCGGTCGCGCGACTCGGCCGAGGGTCAGGGTGGTTCCACCCCCGCGGCTCCGGCGGAGCCGCAGGTGCCGCGTCCGCCCCCATACCTTCCGGTCCCTGGGGCTGATGCGGCGCCGGCGGAGATCAATGCCTTCCTCTCGGCCATGAGGAGCCTGGCCCCGCCGTCGACGCCCGCTGGCGCGCCTTCGGGCCCCGCGGACTCGACTGGGCGACCTCGCGTGCCGGCGGCTCCGGCCCCGGCGCCGTCGACGACTCCGGTCTCGACGCCGCAGGTCCCCGCGGGGCCCTTGCCTGGGCCCCAGTCGACGCCGGTTGACCTAGTCACTCCTCCACCGGCGCCGACGCCTGAACCACCGACGCCGTCACCGGCGCCGCCGCCGCCGACGCCTGTGATGCCGACACCCCGGTTTAGCCCTCATCCGGACCCGACGCCGGCACGGCGTCCGCCGACGCCGCATCCGACGCCGCTTGAGTCCTACCATCTCTACAGTCCGGTTCCGATCATTCATCCTGTTTATCAGGAATCGGAAGAAGGGGGCGACTGGGAGGGGTTCGAGGACCCTCTGGCTGTTCAGTCACAGCTTTCTCAGGACTGGGCAGATGAACTGGGGGAGGCCAGTGGGCTGGACACCTCGCCAGACACTGGATTCACTTCTCCTCCGACCGTGGCTTCGGAGGAGGGTGCAGCATTTTCTGTGGTGCTGCGCAAGGCGGCCGAGGCCCTCGGGCTCGAGTTGCCTGCCGTGGCTGTGAGGACTAACATCCTCACTGAGGTGCTTCAAACCTCAGCAAGCTCCACTGAGCCTCTGCTGCCGTTCAACGAGGCCCTCACTGACGTTCTGCAGGGCACTTGGTCCAAGCCCTCCACAGTTCCTCCTGTGGATAGGAACGTTGCCAGGCGCCACCGCCCTGCTCCGGGCGACCCCAGTTTCCTGTCCCAACACCCCACCCCCGAGAGTCTGGTTATCCAGGCCTCTACTTCCCAATCCTCCTTCCCGACCGCTCCGCCGGATCGGGATTCCAAGAGACTCGAGCAGTTCGGCAAGAAACTGTTTTCGTCCCTTAGTTTGGGCCTGCGGTCCTTAAATACCGCCTGTCTCTTGGACCGTTATTCCCATTCCCTGTGGGATACGGTGGAGGACGTGCTGCCCCTGTGTCCGGAGGAGGTCCGGACGCGTCTTACCCAGGCTTTGGCCGATGGGAGGGATGCAGCACGGCACGCCATACGATGTGGGCTTGACACCACGGACTCGCTGGGTCGGGCGATTTCAACCACGGTGGCGCTCCGCCGCCACGCCTGGATGCGGTCCACGTCATTTTCCGGGGATGTCCAGACTACCCTCATGGACATGCCCTTTGATGGCACTCGCCTGTTTGGCGAGAAGGCGGACAGTGCGCTGAACCGCTTTAAGGACTCCCGGGCTACGGCCAAGTCCTTGGGCCTCTCGGCTCCGCGGGCGCACACCTCCGCTTTTCGCCCCTTTCGTGGCCAAGGAAGGGGCGCCTCCTCACGTCCGCAAAGCCACCAGCCGCAGAACCAACCTGCGCGCGGTCGCGGACGTGGCTTCCGCCGTGGCGGAAATGGAGGCCGACGTGGTCAGCCCACATCCACCCCGGCAGCATCCGCCTCAAAGCCTTCCTAGTCCGAGCTTTCAGGCCCATACCACGCCAGTGGGCGGCAGAGTTCGCCATCACCTGCTCCACTGGCGGTCCATAACATCGGACAGGTGGGTGCTGCAAATCGTCCGAAGGGGCTACTCCCTCCCCTTCGAGACGACCCCTCCAGCCATGCCACCGCAGCACCACCGTATCTCGGGGGATCATTTGGATCTTCTCCGCGAGGAAGTTTCGGCTCTCTTGGCCAAGGGGGCCGTCGAGCGCGTTCCGAGTCCAGAAGTAGGTCGTGGTTGTTATTCCCACTACTTTCTGGTTCCCAAGAAGGGCAAGGGGGGCCTACGCCCTATCTTGGACCTCCGGAACGTCAATGCCTTCCTCCGAAAGGAAAGGTTCAAGATGCTAACGTTGGCTCAGGTTTTAGCTGCCCTAGACCCTGGAGACTGGATGGTAGCGTTGGACTTGCAGGACGCTTATTTCCACATCCCCGTCCTGCCGGCCCACCGGCGTTACCTGCGGTTCACGGTGGGCCAAGAGCACTTTCAGTTTACCGTGCTCCCCTTCGGCCTCACCAGTGCCCCTCGGGTGTTCACGAAAGTGATGGCGGTGGTCGCAGCTCATCTGCGCAGATCAGGGGTTCCAGTCTTCCCCTATCTCGACGACTGGTTGTTGAAGGCGGGCTCGCCCCAGGCAGTCGTCTCCCACCTCCAGACTACGGCGGATCTCCTGCATTTGCTGGGGTTTTCCATCAACGTGCCGAAGTCACACCTGAGTCCCTCTCAGAAGCTCCTCTTCATCGGAGCGGTTCTCGATTCGGCGCAGTTCCGGGTCTATCCACCGGAACAGCGGGTCCGGGATATACAGGCCCTGATTCCCATCTTTCGGCCTCTATCCTGGGTTTCGGTCAGGCTAGTGTTGCGGCTTCTGGGGCTGATGGCCTCCTGCATCCTACTAGTGCATCACGCCAGGCGGCGCATGCGGGCTCTGCAGTGGGACCTGAAGTTTCAGTGGGCCCAGCATCACGGCAACCTGTCCGACCATGTCTTGATCTCGGAGGGCACTGCACAACAGTTGCAGTGGTGGCTCACGGACCGCGAGTGGGTCGAGGGCAAGAGCCTCTCCCTTCCCCAACCAGAGCATGTCGTAGTGACGGATGCGTCCCTCCTGGGATGGGGTGGCCATATGGGAGAGGCGGAGATCAGAGGCCTCTGGTCTCCGGCGGAGTCTCGTCTCCACATCAACCTGTTGGAGTTGAGAGCGATCCGGCTTGCACTGAAAGCCTTCCTTCCCTCTGTCAGGGGAAGTGTCGTGCAGGTGTTCACGGACAACACCACCGCCATGTGGTATTGCAACAAACAGGGCGGGGTGGGGTCGTGGACCCTTTGTCAGGAGGCTCTGCGCCTCTGGACATGGCTGGAACACCAGGGCGTCACCCTGGTGGTTCAACATCTGGCGGGCTCTCTGAACGCCAGAGCAGACGAACTCAGCCGCCGGTGCATGATGGATCACGAATGGCGTCTGAACTCCGAAGTGGCGCAAGGCCTCTTTCAGCAGTGGGGAGAGCCTTGGTTAGATCTATTCGCCACCGACGAGAACGCGCAATGTCAGCAGTTCTGCGCGTTGGAATTTCCAAGGCGGCACTCGCTCAGCGACGCTTTTCGTCACGAGTGGAGTTGCGGTCTGTTGTACGCCTTTCCGCCTATACCACTTCTGCCCAGAGTGCTGAAGAAGATCAGGCACGACCGGGCCCAAGTCATCTTGGTGGCTCCGGATTGGGCACGAAGATACTGGTATCCCGAGCTACTCAGTCTGTTGACCGATCCCCCGATACGTCTGCCCCTTCGGGAGGATCTTCTGTCGCAGCAGCAGGGGACGGTCCTCCACCCGAACCTGTCCAGCCTCCACCTCCATGCGTGGAGATTGAGCGGCGGCAGTTGATGCCATTTGACTTGCCTCCTGAAGTCTGTGATATCATTCTGGCAGCCAGGCGTCCCTCCACAAAGTCGGTATACGCCTGCCGGTGGAACAAATTTGTGGCATGGTGCACAGCAAAGGCTGTGGATCCCCTTTCCGCCCCTCTTTCTGAGGTTCTCCTCTTCCTTCTTTCTCTGGCCCGGCAGGGCTCTGCCCTGGGCACCCTGAAAGGTTATCTTGCTGCCATCTCCGCCTTCTTGCGGCTTCCTGATCAGCCTTCTCTTTTCAAGTCCCCTGTGGTTACACGCTTTCTCAAAGGCATTACACACACGTTCCCTCCTGTCCCTTTTGTAATGCCTCAGTGGGACTTGAATCTGGTTTTGACATTCCTGATGTGCGCTCCCTTCGAGCCTCTTCACAATTGCCCTCTTCGTCTTCTAACTCTAAAGACTGCTTTTCTGGTAGCCATCACCTCGGCTAGACGGGTGAGTGAGCTCCAGGCTTTATCTTCAAAGCCTCCTTTTCTATCTGTTCATCCGGACAAGGTTGTCCTTCGGCCTCGTCCCTCCTTTCTTCCTAAAGTTGTGACTCCATTTCACCTTGGGCAGTCTGTCACCTTGCCCACCTTCTTTCCGCCTCCGCATCCTTCCAAAGAGGAAGAGAGGCTCCACCGTCTGGACCCAAAACGTGCGCTCTCCTTTTATCTGGACCGCACAAAACAGTTCCGGGTGGACGACCAGCTTTTTGTTGGGTACGTGGGCGCTAAGAAGGGGAAAGCTGTGCACAAACGGACCATCTCTCGGTGGGTCGTTTTGTGTATAAAAATCTGCTATTCCTTGGCTAAAAAGGACCCTCCTGTTGGGCTGCGCGCCCATTCTACTCGGGCCACGGCGGCTACTACTGCCTTGGGACGGGGAGTCCCTTTGCAGGACATCTGTCAGGCGGCGACGTGGGCTTCGCTACACACGTTTGCCAGGCATTATTGCCTTGACAGCCAAGTCCGGAGGGATGGCTTCTTTGGCCGTTCTGTCCTCCAGGACTTTCTGGTGTGATCTTGGTTCGCAGACCCACCACCGGGGATGGTATTGCTTGGGTATCTATTCTAAGGTGAGGAATCTAACTAACGTGTTTCTTTCAGATGAACAAGTTACTTACCTTCGGTAACGATGTATCTGTAAGAAACATTAGTTAGTTAGATTCCTCACCGACCCTCCCATCCTCCCCGTTCTCCGAACTGACATCTAGGGTTAAGGCTATCCCTTTCAGGGCCCTAGATTTTATTTTTGGCACCAGTGTCGGTCTTTGCATGGCTCTGCGTTCCTGGCGCGGAAGGCTATGTACAAGAACTGACGTCAGCGCGCGAGGGCGGCGTCTAAGTACTCCGACGACGTCATCCCGGCGCACGACGCCGACGACGGACGCGGAGCCGCAGACGACGCCTAGCGACGCGCAAGGGGTATTGCTGACGAAAAATCTTCCGGATCCAGTCTGACGCCTGGGGATATTCTAAGGTGAGGAATCTAACTAACTAATGTTTCTTACAGATACATCGTTACCGAAGGTAAGTAACTTGTTCTTCAGTGCATCTTCTTTTATGTTTGTGATGCCTCCTTTTTACGGGAGTATTCTTTAAATATAAAATGTGCATGCGCGCCTGTGTCTGAAGGATTGGAGCCCATCATAAAAGAGTCTCTCATGTCAAACATGAATGACATTGATGTTTGCCACCTTGGAAGTCGTCAAGCGGATTCACTATGTAATTTCATTTTGGGAAGCTGCTTTCAGTGTCGCTGTATGCATGCCCGTGTGACTAAAACCTGTGTATTGTCAGTAGAATGTAGGTGTTTTGGTTGACTAATCCCATACATGCTTTACTCTGCTACAGTCTGAACAGCAATAGTTCAGTGCTTCTAATTAAACAGTTAATGACAAGTTTTGTAAAATTAATTTCAGAAAAAAATTAAAGAGAAATTGAAGCAAAATAGGTACAGATAGGCAATAGGAATACATCGAGATCAGATAATGGAGATTGGTGTGAGGATAAAAAGGTGCGAATGGCAGGAAACTGAAAAGAAATTAGAAAACAAGCATTGGCAAACCCAATAGATCTTGCCTATGCAAGAGCTATTGACTTTGCTAATATGTGTTAGCAGTGTTGTACACCTGAGTGGCTGCTGTTCAGCATTACTAAAAGTTAGTGGGGTAAAAGACAGTGACATGGAATGGAGTGTTGTGAATTGCCCTGTTATGGAGTGATGTGGGGTGGAGTGACATACAGAAGAGTTGAGTGGCATGGAATTTCATGGAGTAGCTTATAGTGTTGTGGAGTAGAGTGGGAAGGGCTTAGAGTTGAGTGGTGTAGAGTGGAGGACAGTTTCAGAGTTAAGTGTGGAGTGGCATTGACTATAGTGTTGTAGAGTATAGTGGCATAAAGTGTGGTAGTATAAAGTAGTTGGCATAGGGTACATTGGTTTTGAGTGAAGTGGTGTAGAGTACAGTGGCACAGCGTAGATTACAGTGGCATAGAGTGCAGTGGCTTAGAGTAGATTGTTTCAGAGTAGAGTGTAGTGGAGTGGTGTAGGGTAGAGTATAGTGGTGCAGGGTAGAATGCAATGGCATAGAGTATTAGTATAGATCGCAGTAGAGTAGAGTGGCGTAGAGTGGCACAGTGCTGATTGCAGTGGCATAGAGTGGAGTGGCACAGAGTGGCATAAAATGCAGTTGCGTAGAGTAGATTGTTTCAGAGTAGAGTGAAGTGGCATAGAGTGGAGTGGTGCATGGCAGAGTGAAGTGGTAAAGAGTAGTGGTGTAGAGTGTTGTGTTGCAGAGTGGAATGGTGCAGGGTGGAGCAGCCTATAGCGGAGTAGAATGCAATGATGCATAGCAGAGTTTGGTAGAGCGTTGTAAAGTAGAGAGGCGTAAAGTGGAGTACAGTACAGTGTCATCGGAGTGTATTGACTTAGAGTGCAGATGAGTGGCATTAATTGGTGCAGAGTAGAGTGGCATAGGGTTCAGTAGCAGAGAGTGCAGAGCTGCAGAGAAGTGTGTCATAGAGTGCTTTGGTGTAGTGGCGTAGAGTGCAGTGATGCAGAGTAAAGTGACAAAGTGCAATAGTGTAGAGTATAGGGGTGTACAGTGCAGTGGTGCAGAGTGGATTGGCATAGAGTGTATTGGTTTTGAGTCAAGTGGTGTAGAGAGCATAGGCGTAGAATGCAGTGGTGTAGAATAGAGTGGTGTGGAGTGACATAGTGAGAAGTGGTGCAGAGTTGAATAGATTGGCGTAGACTGCAGTGGGATAGAGTAGATTGTTTCAGAGTAGAGTAAAGTGTCATAGAATGCAGTGGTATAGAGTGGAGTGCAGTTGTGCAGAGTAGATTAGAGTGGATTGGTGTAGATTATAGTGGTGTAGAGAGCAGTGTTGCAGAGTAATGTGATGTAGAGTGAAGTGGCATAGAGTGGTGTAGAGAGACGAAGAGTACAACGTTGGAGTGTACTTGCTTAGAGTGCAGTAGAGTGGCATAGGGTAGTGAAGAGTAGAGTGCAGTGGCATAGAGTAAAGTGGTGCAGAGTAGAGTGGCATTGGGTTCAGTGACAGTGAGCGTGCTGCAGAGTAGTGTGTCGTAGAATGCAGTGGTGTAGATTGGCAAAGAGTACATTGGTGTAGAGTAAAGTGACACAGTGCAATGGTGTGACGTAGAGTATAGTGGCATTCAGGGCAGTGGTGTAGAGAAGATTGGTACAGAGTGCCATGGCATAGAGTGTATTGGCTTTGAGTCAAGTGGTGTAGAGCACATTGGCATAGAGAGGTCACGTAGAGTTGAGTCATGTAGAATAGAGAGATGGAGTGGCTTAGAGTGGAGTGGCGCATAGTGGAATAGAGTGACGTAGGCTGCAGTGGCACAGAGTAGATTGTTTCAGAGTAGAGTGCAGTGGCATAGAGTGCCGTGGTATAGAGTGTTGTAGAGTGCAGTGGTGCAGAGTAGATTAAAGTGGCTTAGTATGGATTGGCGTAGAGAGCAGTGTTGCAGAGTAGAGTGACATAGAGAGAAGTGGCAAAGAGTGGCATAGGGGTTATCGAAAGCTCTGACGACCCCTGGTCCAGCCCCGTGGTTTTAACCCCCCAACCGCACAAGGGAAGTAAAGTAGCAATGAGGTTTTGTGTGGACTACATAGGTCTCAATACTGTCCCAAATACAGATGCACACATGTAATATTCTTAAGTTACTTAATTCACATATTTAATTATCATTACTGACAACTTGCTTATGCTTAAAGTGCACCATGGTGATAGACCCTGGTGTGGTGATGCGTCTGCAGCTTACTGTCAGTTGCAGCTGACATCTCCTTCTGGATGGATGGCATCACTTTACTGCAATAAACTAAACTTCTACTTTCACCTATTGGAGCCTCCTCATTTTCCTTTTTACCTGAATGTTACAACACCCCATACCCAGAGCTGATAAACACATTGGGGCAGCTAAATTTCTCAGTACCTTTGACTTAAAATCAGAGCACTGGCAGATTGGCATGGCCCCAGGAGCCCAAGAATAAACCGCATTCTTGACCCCAGATGGGCATTATCAGTTCACTGTTATTCCCTTTGGTTTACAGAAGGCCCCTGCCACCTTCCAAAGGTTGGTGAACTGTTGGACAGGCCTCACAGATGGCTTGCTCCCTCCCCGCTCGACAGGGCCCGAACTCCGGCCCACCTGGCATATCCCCGCGGCAAGCACCTGTACCCCGTCTCCCGACGGACCCTCTGCCCTCGGACCCCTACTCATCACGGGGTCCAGCCCCACCGGCTTCCCCGGCCGGGTCAAGCCGCCATCTTGGGCCCTGCACCACGCGGCCGCATGGCCTCCCCTCGACCCTAACCCCGGGCCTGGCCGGCCCCGACATCCCGGCACCACCATCCACCCAGGAGGTGAGCGGACCACTTGGCAGGTCAATGGGAGAACGAAGTGTCAAGGGCTCTTCCCCCCGCCAGGTGCCGATCGCCTCCAGCTCCCCCAGGCGCTGGCTCCACCCCCTGCTGGGTGTCTGGACACCTTCATCCCGGACCCTCCGACCTCCAAGTGCGAGGGCCCGGACATCAAAGGGCACCAGCCCTATAACTGAGGCAGCTCCAGAGCAGGAAGGCAGTTGTATCCTGGAGTCGAGAGACACCGAGTGAACTCAACCCTGACGGTCTACTGGCGCTGCCGTAGCCGCTCTTGTGAACCATCGTCCTGCCTGCTGGCGCTGCCGCGGCCTTCTGCAATCTTTATCTTCCTGGGACCTGCTGGCGCTGCCGCGGCCCGTTGTAACGACCATCCTCACCGGGACCTGCTGGCGCTGCCGCGGACCGTTCATCTTCCTGGGACCTGCTGGCGCTGCCGCGGCCCGTTGTAACGACCATCCTCACCGGGACCTGCTGGCGCTGCCGCGGACCGTACATCTTCCTGGGACCTGCTGGCGCTGCCGCGGCCCGTTGTAACGACCATCCTCACCGGGACCTGCTGGCGCTGCCGCGGACCGTACATCTTCCTGGGACCTGCTGGCGCTGCCGCGGCCCGTTGTAACGACCATCCTCACCGGGACCTGCTGGCGCCGCCGCGGACCGTACCACCTAAACCACCAAGCTCGAGGATTGTGAGCTCATCATCATCTCATCCGAATTACCTGATTGGTAAATAGACTGACCCGCTACCCCCTTCCCTACCTTACGAGACTCTAATCGAGGGGACCCCTGAGTCCAGACCTCCTTGTACCATTCTACCGTATCGTAAATAAGTACCTATAAAGAACACTGAACCTTATCCGTGTGTGCTATCTGTCTGTGGGGGGGAAGTTACTTGTCTGTACGATCGCTGGAGACGGCTCTCCCTGGAGACCTCTCCCCCTGACCCCGGCCGGCCCTCCCGGTCCGTCTACCTTTTCTAACATTGGTGGCCAGCGGCGCGATCCGAATCAACGCGTAATCGTACAGAAAGTAGCTCACCCCACGACATGAGCACGATGTCGACCAAAGATAGCAGCTCCACCGAGAAATTCCAAATGGAGAAGTTAGAAGAATACAACCACCGCGAACTGAGACAATTTTGCATAGAACTTGGCATTGCTACCACCGGCCTGAGTACCAAGGATGAGCTAAAGCGCGCTCTGGAGTCATGGACAGAAACGGGGGTCACAGGACCCTCCGACCAAACCAGCGTCACACCAGAGGGGAACGCCACGGCTCCCGAGGAGCGGGGAACGGGCCTCCCGCAAGAGGAGATCCGAGAAAGAGACAGAGTCAGATTACACGAGTTGGAGATGGCACGACTCAAGATGGATGGGGAACTCAAGTTAGCTGAACAGAAACTCAACCTCGAGCATATGCGGCTTCGAGAGGAACGAGAAGAAAAGCAGAGACAGAGAGAGCTGGAAGAGAAAAAAATAACGCTCGAGCACGAGCGCCGACTAGCGGAAATAGAACTGCGCAAACAGAATAAGGAACTGGGGGTGCCTGAGCGACCAAACACCCCGGGGCCAAGTGAGAAAAAAGTTCACATCCCCAAGGATGTTGTCCGCGAATATGTCCGAGAAGACGACATACAACAGTGGTTTAAAGCCTATGAGATCGCAATGACCTCCCACCGGATCGACCGGAGTGATTGGGGAGCCGGACTTTGGGGGAGATTTATCAACGAGGGTCGCGATGCCCTGCTGCAGCTCCCCGATCACCAAATGTCGTCCTACGACCACATGAAGGCTGCCCTCCTCACCCGCTACAGCCTCACGCCCGAGATGTACCGCCAGAGGTTCAGAGATTGCACCAGGATCCCAGGTACAACTTGGGTAGAATACGTGAACTATTTCAGCCGGGCATTCGAAGGTTGGATCAAGGGAAGTCAGGTCACCACCTACGAACAACTCTTCAACCTTATGGTATGGGAGCACCTGTCAAACAACTGTTTCGTCGAGCTCAGGCAGCACCTACTCGACAGTAAGCTGACTGACCCCCGGCAGCTCGCCGCCGAAGCCGACCGGTGGGAAAGCACCCGAGTGGGCCGGAGAGGGCCCCACGACCAGAACAGAGGCAACCAAGGCCAGCACCGTCCTCGGGGAGGAGGAGGGGGCCAGGGGCGAGGGAGAGACGCCTTACCAGCAACCCCCGTGGCCAGCACCCCGCCCCCGGCCGGCCGGGGCAACCCCCCGTTGCGGCCTGGGTACCGAGCCAACGTCACGTGCCACCGGTGCCAGCGACTAGGCCACTACGCCAACGACCCGACCTGCCCGCTAAACCAAACACCCAAGCCCCGCCAGGTAGCGGCCGCTGCCCTAGGGGAAGAGCAATCATCGGAGGGACCCGAAGAGTACGAGCCGGCCCAGCAAGGGTGGGAACCGGCCGCCATGGTCCTGGCATGCCTAGGGGGAAGAGACATGGTCCCGCGGGCTCCCCTACCCGCCAACACCAGAAAATACGGTCAGTGGGTGACCATTAATGGACAGAGAGCCGAGGCCTTGCGTGACACCGGCGCCAGCGTGACGGCCGTCCGCTGTCATCTGGTGAAGCCCGAACAGATCCTGCCGAACATTCTCTGCCCCGTCCGCTCGGCAGATAACTCTGAGAGTATGTGTAAGATGGCCTGCGTCCCGTTTGAATGGGGAGGGGTCTCCGGCCTACTGAAGGTGACGGTCCGGGACGATGCCCCCGTGGACTGCCTCCTGGGGAATGACCTCGAGAGTTCCCCGTGGGCCACCGTCGAGAGAAGAGAGCACCTGGGGATGCTGGGCCTCCCGGACTGGGCCTGCATAACCACCCGATCCATGGCCGCCCGTGCCACCCCCCGATCAGAAGAAACCGAATGGCCAGCACCTCCGCCCCCGGTTGCCCCCGTAGAGGACAACGGCGAGTCCGACCTCCCGGACCCGACTATCGAAGAAGACGCGCAGCACCAGGACCTCCCGGATCTGGCTCAGTGGCGTCAAGAGGGGGGGCCCACCCAAGAACAGTTCCGCCAGGAACAAAAGACCTGTCCCTCCCTCGAGGGACTCTGCCAACAAGCCAATACCCAAAACGCCGGGGACACCACCGGCACCCACTGGGTCTACTGGGACAACGACCTGCTCTACAGCGAGCAAAGAATAGCCGAGCTGGGGGCCGGTCGAGTGCTGGTGGTACCGCTCCGCTTCCGAGACTTTCTGCTCAACTTGGCCCACGATGTCCCCCTGGCTGGACACCTGGGCCAGGACAAAACATACAGTCGCCTGGTGACCCACTTTTTCTGGCCGAAAATGAGGAATGACGTCCTGAACCACTGCCGATCTTGCCCCACGTGCCAAGCCAGCGGGAAGAGTGGTCGGAAGCTGAAGGCCCCTCTGCAACCCTTCCCTGTGGTCACCACCCCGTTCGAGAGGGTGGGGATAGACATTGTGGGGCCTCTGGACCCCCGCACGGCACAAGGACACAGGTTCATCTTGGTACTAGTGGACCATGCCACCCGCTACCCCGAGGCGGTGCCCCTACGGACAGTGACAGCTCCGGTGGTTGGCCGGGCCCTGATGGGGATCTTCTCCCGGGTAGGCTTCCCCCGAGAAGTCGTCAGCGACCGAGGTACGAATTTCATATCTAAATACATGAAGTCCCTCTGGCAACAATGCGGGGTCACCTACAGATTCACGACCCCCTATCACCCCCAAGGGAACGGACTAGTGGAGCGTTTTAACCGCACTCTCAAGGGGATGATTGGGGGATTGGAAGAGCCTCTCCGTCGCCAGTGGGATGTCCTACTCCCGTGCCTCCTCTTCGCCTACCGAGAAGTCCCCCAGAAGTCCCTCGGCTTTAGCCCTTTCGAACTCCTGTACGGGCACCCTGTGCGAGGGCCCCTCAGCCTAGTCAAGGAAGGTTGGGAGATGGCCCCCTTAACGACCCCTCCAGACGTCTTCAAATACATCCTGGCCCTACGAAACCAGACCCGGCGCTTCAGGGAGATGGCCAAGGCGAACCTCGAGGCCAGCCAGGAGGACATGAAGAGGTGGTATGATCACAATGCCTCCTCCGTTGAATTCGAGCCTGGGCAGCAAGTATGGGTGATGTCCCCCACCGAACCATGTGCCCTGCAAGACAAGTGGACGGGGCCCTTCAAAGTGGTCGAACGTAAAGGCCCCGTCACTTACCTCATCGACGTGGGGTCCCCCCGGAACCCCCTGCGGGTCCTCCACACCAACCGGCTCAAGCCACACTTTGTGCGCTCCGAACTTAGCCTCTTGATGGCTACGGACAGTGGTACAGAAGAAGACTCCGAGCCCCTCCCGGATCTCCTAAAGACTCAGGAGAAGGACGGCTCCGTGGATGGGGTCCGGCTCTCTGACGCCCTCACTTCGGAGCAACGCCAGGACTGCCGGGACCTCCTGCTGCAGTTCGCTGCCCTGTTCTCCCTCGCCCCCGGGGTCACCCCTTGGTGTTTGCACGACGTAGACACCGGGGACAGTCCCCCTGTCCGGCACCGGGCCTACCGCGTACCAGATCGGGTACGGGCCTGCATACAGGAGGAAGTGGCCAAGATGCTCACGATCGGGGTCATCGAGCCCTCGGACAGTCCCTGGGCCAGTCCGGTTGTATTAGTTCCCAAGGCCGCTGCCCCCGGCACCGCCCCTGAACTGAGATTCTGCGTCGACTACCGGGGCTTGAACGCTGTCACCCGGACCGACGCTCATCCCATCCCCCGAGCAGACGAGCTGATCGACCGGCTGGGGGCCGCCCGCTACCTTAGTATCTTCGACCTAACGGCGGGCTACTGGCAGATCGGCCTCACACCCAGGGCTCAGGAACGGTCAGCCTTCTCCACCCCCGATGGCCACTATCAATTTAAGGTCATGCCCTTTGGCATGAAGAATGCCCCCGCCACGTTCCAACGTCTTGTGAACCAGGTCTTGGCGGGGCTCGAGGAATTCAGCGCTGCCTACCTGGACGATATCGCTGTATACAGCCGCCACTGGTCCGACCACCTCCGTCACCTCCAAGAGGTCCTCCAAGCCCTCCAGCGGGCCGGCCTCACCATTAAGGCCGGCAAGTGCCAAATTGGCCAAGGGTCTGTGACCTACCTTGGGCACCAAGTGGGAAGCGGGCTGGTGGCCCCACTACAACTTAAGATTGCTGCCATCCAGTCCTGGCAGCCCCCCGTCACCCAGACCGAGGTCCGAGCCTTCTTGGGGCTCACCGGCTACTACCGGCGGTTCGTGAAGGACTACGGCAGCATCGTGGGGCCCCTCACGGGTCTCACATCCAAGAATCAACCGAAGCGAGTCAACTGGACTCCTGATTGTCAAGCGGACTTCGAGGAGCTGAAGGCCGCCCTGTGCACCGCCCCGGTGCTCCAGGCCCCCGATTACAGTCGGGAATTTGTGGTGCAGACCGACTCCTCCGACCACGGCATCGGAGCCGTCCTCTCTCAGTTGAACCCCGAAGGTCATGACCAGCCGGTGGCCTTCATCAGTCGACGTCTCCTGGCCCGAGAACAGCGTTGGAGCACCATCGAGAGAGAGGCATTCGCAGGAGTGTGGGCCCTCAAAAAGCTCCGACCCTACCTCTTCGGTACCCACTTCCGGGTACAGACCGACCATCGACCCCTGCAATGGCTGATGCAGATGCGGGGGGAGAACCCAAAACTCTTGCGCTGGTCCATTTCCCTGCAGGGAATGGACTTCACTGTGGAGCACCGACCAGGCCAAGACCACGCCAACGCGGATGGCCTGTCCCGCTTTTTCCGCCTCGACGAAGAGAGTCCCCAAGGAGATGGGTGACTCTCCCCGACTTCAGCTGGGGGGGGACGCATGTTGGACAGGCCTCACAGATGGCTTGCTCCCTCCCCGCTCGACAGGGCCCGAACTCCGGCCCACCTGGCATATCCCCGCGGCAAGCACCTGTACCCCGTCTCCCGACGGACCCTCTGCCCTCGGACCCCTACTCATCACGGGGTCCAGCCCCACCGGCTTCCCCGGCCGGGTCAAGCCGCCATCTTGGGCCCTGCACCACGCGGCCGCATGGCCTCCCCTCGACCCTAACCCCGGGCCTGGCCGGCCCCGACATCCCGGCACCACCATCCACCCAGGAGGTGAGCGGACCACTTGGCAGGTCAATGGGAGAACGAAGTGTCAAGGGCTCTTCCCCCCGCCAGGTGCCGATCGCCTCCAGCTCCCCCAGGCGCTGGCTCCACCCCCTGCTGGGTGTCTGGACACCTTCATCCCGGACCCTCCGACCTCCAAGTGCGAGGGCCCGGACATCAAAGGGCACCAGCCCTATAACTGAGGCAGCTCCAGAGCAGGAAGGCAGTTGTATCCTGGAGTCGAGAGACACCGAGTGAACTCAACCCTGACGGTCTACTGGCGCTGCCGTAGCCGCTCTTGTGAACCATCGTCCTGCCTGCTGGCGCTGCCGCGGCCTTCTGCAATCTTTATCTTCCTGGGACCTGCTGGCGCTGCCGCGGCCCGTTGTAACGACCATCCTCACCGGGACCTGCTGGCGCTGCCGCGGACCGTTCATCTTCCTGGGACCTGCTGGCGCTGCCGCGGCCCGTTGTAACGACCATCCTCACCGGGACCTGCTGGCGCTGCCGCGGACCGTACATCTTCCTGGGACCTGCTGGCGCTGCCGCGGCCCGTTGTAACGACCATCCTCACCGGGACCTGCTGGCGCTGCCGCGGACCGTACATCTTCCTGGGACCTGCTGGCGCTGCCGCGGCCCGTTGTAACGACCATCCTCACCGGGACCTGCTGGCGCCGCCGCGGACCGTACCACCTAAACCACCAAGCTCGAGGATTGTGAGCTCATCATCATCTCATCCGAATTACCTGATTGGTAAATAGACTGACCCGCTACCCCCTTCCCTACCTTACGAGACTCTAATCGAGGGGACCCCTGAGTCCAGACCTCCTTGTACCATTCTACCGTATCGTAAATAAGTACCTATAAAGAACACTGAACCTTATCCGTGTGTGCTATCTGTCTGTGGGGGGGAAGTTACTTGTCTGTACGATCGCTGGAGACGGCTCTCCCTGGAGACCTCTCCCCCTGACCCCGGCCGGCCCTCCCGGTCCGTCTACCTTTTCTAACATGAACCAAGTCCTGACTGGATTTAAAGCTATTAGCGCGGCATATCTAGATGATATTGACGTTTATAGCCGTCTATAGCTGTACCTGGCAGGATCACCTGCCAGCCTTGGCAAGCTTTTGAAGGCTCTGCAGACTGCAGGCCTCACTTTCAAGATATCCTAGGGCCAGGTAGGGCTGGGCATGGTTGTATACTTGGGCCACCTTTTAGGTAGAGGCCAAGTTCAACCTTTGCAGACCAAACTCAAGACAGTATTGGGTTGGGAAGCTCCAAACACCTTGACTGGGTGTTACAGGAGGTTTGTTACTATTGAATTTACCTCAAAGAAGATGGCCAAAAAGGTCAACTGGAAAGTTAGTTGTCAAAAGGATTTTAACACCCTGAAAGATGCACCCATTCTCATAGTTCCAGACTGCTCTTGACAGTTCATTGTGCAGACTGATGCCTCTGCGCAAAAGGTAGGAGCGGTCCTTACCCAAAGCAGTAGTGATGGCTAGGACCAGCCTGTTCCTTTGATTGGCTTGTGGTTACTCCTCAGGGAGCAGCATTGGAGTGTCATTGAGAGGGAAGCCTTTGCTATGGTTTTGTCCCTGAAGAAGCAGAGATCATACCTGTTTGGTACCCACTTCCTTGTCCAAACTGACCACAGACTTCTCAGATGTCTCATGTAGATAAAAGGTGAAAACCTAAAACTTTTAAGGTGGTCCAACTTCCTGCAGAGAGTAGACTTTAAAATGGAGCACAGACCTGTGACTGACCAGGCCAAAACAGATGGCCTTTGCAGGGTTCTTACACTTAGACGATGAAGACACTCTAGGGAAAGGTTCGTCTCATCCTCTTTCGCTTGGGAGGGGGGCTATGTAGGAAAGTGCCCCTTTTTGACACGGTTAGCCCCACTTTTTGCCTGGTATCTGATGCAACTTTGACTGGAAGTGTATTGGGTTCCTTCTAACCATGTCCCCAGTACCAGTGTTCTTTCCCTAAACTATACCATTGTTCCACAACTGGCACTACTGTAGGCTCCATGTAAGTCCCTAGTGAGTGGTACCCCTAGTACAAAGGGCATTGTAGCTAAAGAGAGTTTCTAAGGACTGCAGTACAAATTCTGCCACCCTAAGGCAACCCTCACCAAGCTCATGCAAGTTGCCTTTTCAGTCTGCTTGTCTTGGTACAGAAAAAAATTAAGAGAGGACAATGGCATACATGCCTGTGTGCCATGTCTACCCAGCACTGCATGTGGTCTAGGTAAGTCACCTGTACGTCCGGCCTAACAGCCCGAAGGCAGGGTGCACTACAGCCATGTGTGGACATATCTGCATCAATGGATGCGCCACTATACTCTACGCCAATCCATACTAAGCCACTCTAATCTACTCTGCACCACTTCACTCTAAGTTCACTCTTGGATACGACAAGTGCACACAGAAGCATGCCGAGTACATGGGCTAGACACCCGTAATTTTGAGTTCCTCAGCTACAGGAAGGCTTCACTGTACCCCTAGATGTTTTGTACCAAACATCTCATCTTCATAAACCCACACAGATGCCAGTGTTGGATTTATTAAGAAATGCACCCAGTGGGCACCTTGGAGGTGCCTCCTGAAAAACTACTGACTACTAGTGTGTTTGCTGACTGTCCCTGGTCAGTCAGCCACCCTAGACAGGTTTCTGACCCCCTGAGGTGACACTTTTTGCTCTCAGAGTTCCGGAACAAATTCTGCCATGGGCGGAGGTGTTAACAGGAAAAATGCACAGTCCCTCATGACCTGCATTACTTCCTACATACCTTTCAAGTGCTATAAGGTTCTGTCCTCCCAAAGCAAAATACTTGATGTGTAAGTTCACTCATAAAATACAATTTAATCTTGTCATATTTTTCTTAACGTTCTTTTGACAAGTTTGTTCCATAATTGACTTTTGTAGATAGCTTTTGCAATCAAAATATTGAACACATGCATGTTAATCAGAATGGTTAACACATTGATGGGTAAAGTGGACAGTAAGGGGTGTGGTCCATTTATTCCGTGAAGGTCCATCCTATTGGAAGCCCCACAATATTTAATGGCCCAGACACATCCCTCTCTTGAACAAATGAATAGGTGCATTCAGTACCTTTTAAGGACCTAAAGATGAAAACGATTACATATTCTTCTTCCTCCACAACTTAAAACAGAGTAGCTCCAAGACCTTTTAAGACCGCGTCGATGGTCTTCCTGGCAACCACTAACCAATCCAAAAACGAAAACCATCTTTGATTTCGTTGAATACCTTCTAACATACATTTGACCAAGAGAAAACAACATTTTTAAGGAGGTATTTCAGAGGAAAATCAACATTGGCAATTTGTATTACAAACTCAGGGTAGTATTCTGCAAGGCCAAGTAATTATGTTAAGTTCTCTCTGTCATTGTAAGAGGTTATTTCTTCACATTTGTCTATTTTGACAGCTAACCCAGCTACACCTTATCTTTCTAGCATACACCCCAATGTTTTGTTACACTCAGCTACAACTTCCTCTAAAATTAAAACATCATTTTGAACGTACACGACATTTTAATGCAGCACCATTCCGTGAAATTTGTAAGTCTGAACATAAAAGCTTGTAAAGGAGTGGTAAACGAGGTAATAGGTCTCGAAACTGGGTGGAGCTCTATGTGGTGATACGCTGATGAGAAGTTAAATAAACTAAAACTTGATAATTGTTGACAAAGCTGAGCAAATCAATTTTGGGTAAAAGATGGCTATCTGCTGATCTTGGAATAAAGTTTCTTTAGATTGACATGCAATCTAATTCCTTTGCTCCCCCCTCTACCCGCTTTTACTATAGGGGGAAACGATTCTAAAGACTCGGTTGGCTCAAGGACACCTTCACCCACTAATCTGTTCAATTCATCCTCCAGGGGTTTCATCATGAGAGGGAATGGGATGGTATTGCTCTTCAGTTCATTGTTATGCTGCAATATTTTTTAAACAAATGACACCAATGTAAAAATACACTGGGCTCCTCGCTTCCTTAGCTACCTTTTTTAATACCAAGAAGACCGGTTATCTGCATTGATAGCTAACTGGATCGCTAAGGTGTCTCCACCAAAGTAAATTGGACCTTTGTTCCTTGGCATACACCTTTCCCATTGTGGATCAGTCTTTGAAGTAATACACATTACTAACAATCCAACTTGGGAAAAGAGGTCCTTATTTACCCTCCATCACCAGCCCCTCAGTTTCATATCCGGAGTCTCAAAGTATAGTCCTCTTTGTTAGAGAACCTTTCCTTACACTCTTGTCAATGAAAGTAAAAGGTGAAGAAGAGCCAGCAGACACTTTTACATCATGATCATCCAACAAAATCTTACTCTTGACTGATTTCACACACAGATAATTTTCTTACCCTGGAAAACAAGGGGTTATATAGCGCAAACTCGACCTGAAGGTATCTGAGCACTTTATATAAGGACCAGTTGCGTTACAGACGGACGCATTCATTTTGTTAGGCATGGGAGATTAAGTGATTTTGCCACACAAGAGGAATGAGGGGTAAGAGGAATTTGTCCCACTCCGACCTCCTACATAAATATCTCAAACAAAAACTGGAAGAGGGACTCCCTGGTACCAGTTTTAATCACTATATCTGCACTTTTCTTCACTTGTGATCCCATATCATTGTTATTTTGTGTTGTATTGTCTTCCCCTCCCGATTGCTCCACCTCCTGCGTTGGTCTGCCCAGAGGTGTTAGCAGCCCTATGATGAAGCATGACACAGCTTGCTGTGTGTGAGGGCAGTTTTAACACTCCTGTGTGTTTCCCCCTACATTTACTAACAGCCAATATAATATTGAGTCCCTCTTCCAGTTTGTGTTTGAGATTAAGTGATTTGCCCAGAACCACAGGGTGTTGAGCGTCCCTGCCGAAACTCTAGCCCGGTTCTCTAGCTTAGTTTGACCGATCTACGTTAACTTGTTTACAGGTGGGTAAAGTTTCCTTTATTTCTTGCATGAAGAGGTTTTGGCTTAAGAATTGCTATTTGCCAATTGCTCAGGACTGCCATATCTGATTTAGGCCTCGGTGGGTTTTTTTCCCAGCAGAATCGAAAGAATTTGGTGGATTACTGATACATTCCTCCACTCTGCTGGTGGAATTAATTAGCAGTGGTTCGTTTCTAAACGGGGCTGAAAGAGGGAGCAGTCCCTCTCTTTTTACAAAACACTGCAGATTAAAGTTTAATGTGCAATGGTTTTTAAACATGGAGGGCTTGCTCCCTCTTCCGGCTCTGTGAAGAAACCCCTGACTGCACTGCAGTGCATAACCCTCGGCACCCTCACATACTCTGCAGTGAAGACTGTAAGGAAATGGAGAAAATAAAAGTGCAATAATTGCGTAAGACCACAAGATGTCAGTAATGACACCCAACATACAGTGACTAAAGGAAAATGAAAATATCTTTTTGTGAGGGTCGTCAACGCTTCTCAGGCTCCAAGGAGAGACGCCACTGTGCGTTGAAACTGCACTACAGAGCTGTCCTCTCCTCACAAGGGCACAGAGGAATAGAGAGTTGAAGTGAAATCAGCGAACACGACATAAATGGAGGTAGCAGTACTGTAGCAGCGCTCGTGCATAGACTGCTGGTTTAAAAAAAGGGCTGTCCCTGGGACTCCTGCTCGGAGGTAGTTACCTGACACAGGAGAAGCGGGGGACATCGAGAGCAGTGCTCGAGGTAATAGGGTGAAATAGAGGACGCCGCTCTCCGGGTGAAGGGCAGTCTGTGGCCTCATGCAGACATGAACAGCACTCCCAGACTTTAATGACACACAGTTCAGAGGACGCTTCGCATTATAGTGTACTCACTTTCTTCCCCGAATCAGGCACTGCCCATCAGCAGAGTCTTCAGGGTTGTGCAGACAGAACATATAACGTGTATGTGTAAAGTGCACGGTTCACCCAAGGGTATCTTGGCGCTGAATAATATCTGTTTTTGTTTGTTATCCAACTCAATGGCACTCATTTGATCTACCTCAGAAGGATGATAGGCTGACTGGACCAGCCAGGATTTGAACCTGTGACCGTGAGGTGAAGCTCTTGCATCCCACAGTGGACGGATTAGTCCACTAAGGCACTAGAACTGGCGAACAGTACCCTCATCAAAATAAGCACTCACAGCTCCTTGAGGACTCCAAATTGTAAAGGCACTTCGCACAGTAAATGAGACTAGATTAGGCCTGGGCGGTAAATTCCGTTCCGCTCGCGGAATTTGGGTAATTTCGCGTTCCGCGGAGAACGCGAAATTGCCCAAAAATCTGCGTTCCGCGACTTCGCGAAATTTTTTGCTTGTTCGCGTTCTCAAAATGCGTGTTCGCGTGATATTTCCCCCGAGCACGCAAACAGCGATTGCGAACAGGAAAAAAGCATCGCGAACAAGCAATTCCACGTGTTTGCGGAATTTCTGCGTGTTCGCGGCGATTTTTTACCGTTTCGCGGAGATTTGCGTAACGCGATTACGCAAATTCTGCCCACCCCTAGACTAGATCTCCGTTCGTGTGAAAGTGAGCAGGTGCCCCTGGAAAGCCTGGATGCTTATCCGTGTTGCAATTATATGTACATGACTCCAAAGTATAGTTGCAACAATTCTTCTTTATTCCACTCTCCAAGTACCTCACAAGCACCTCCTAGTAGTGCCCCACATGACAGCCCCCCCCCCCCCCCCCCCCAATGGTCACATGCCATAACATACTACTCCAGTCAGCAGGAACGAACCAAAGACAGGGAAAGGGAGGCAGAGGCCAAGAAAAAGGCAGAGAAAGACATAAGTAAAATTGACAATGTGCAACATCTATAGTAAAGGGAAGAAAGGAGGTGGGTCCATATTGCCAAGGAAAAGTCTTCCCTTTCAATGGAAAGGCAGTTAAAAAGACAAAAGTGTTCGTTCAAAAGGGGAAAGTTGCCTACTTGCCATGCCCTCAGTTTTGCACCGAATCAAGACAAATCAAAATCTTTGGTCAGATTCCTTGAGGGTTAGAAAGAGTAACATAAGGCTTACTTCTAAATGAGGACAACCTTATCATGTTGACGTCCAGGAATTTTGATAGATCCAGAAAAGGGATACATGTGGAGGGGGGATTTCCCGGAAAGCTAAGCAGAAACTGGAAGAGCTGGTCCTTTCGAACATATAAAGAACAGTAGACCCACTGATGAAGGAATGCTCTTTTTTCCATGCCAGTGAGCTATACACCTGCAGAGATCACATACTGCCAATCCTGGTGTCAGCAGACATTATGAATGATATGACACGGGCTGAAATGGCGACCTCTCAGTCTCTGACCATATCCCAGTGATGGGAGGGGTTGACCTACGGGGTGTGAGAGGTTGATAACGGGGGTGGCAGAGGCTACTGGGAAGTTGCAAAACTCAGTATAACCTGGAGAAGGCGCTAGACAAATGGCATAAATCAACGAGCTTAATGGCAGATATGTGCCTAGACCTAAGCTCACAATTACATTTAGTGTTAACCAACAAAGCAGAAAGAACAGCCTTGAATGCACAGCAGATGTTTTGTGTTGAAAGTAATAAAACTGACAAGCTACTTGCTGATAGGTTGAATGCAAAGAGCCTTAAAAACCACATACATTTTACGAGAGATCAAAAAAGGGAACCACAAAGCTTGGATGAAGAAAAATGTAAACTTGGACGAGATTCAGTTATCCTTCCTACTAATAATGTCTTAAGATGAGATTGAGTGTAGTGAACAAAGCCATCAACAAGGACCCCAGTTTGGAAGGACTTCCAATGTAAGTTTATAAAACGATGGCAGAGACGCTTGCAAGCCTCCTGGAAAAAACTAAAAATCCTTAGCTCATTCCTGAACTACTGGACTATCACCCCATATACGACAAAGGCAATGATTACGATTCTACCCAATCCTTAGAAGGACCTGGAATATTTTTCCCATATACGCCCAAAGCCTTTATTTTCTAGTCTTCATTTTGTTTCCAGGTTTATTTACGAAACTCTTGGCATCTAAATTGGATAGGATTCTCCTATTCTTTATGGAACCGGATCAAGTAGGTTTCGTGAGGGAAAGTCAAATAAGTGATAATACAAGGAATATGGTCATTCTAGTGTATCAAGTGAAACGTTCGGGGTATCCGCAGCACTGTCCTCCCTGTGTGCTGATAACACATTTCACCACATAGACTAGATGCACCTCTATGAAGTGCATACAAATGTTAGTCTGGGCGAATATATGTATACATGGATCATGCCCAATTATGTAAGGGCGGTTGCTGGGATTGTGCTAAATCACGGTCTTGCGACCCCATTTCAGATGAAGTGTGGAATGGGGCAGAGGTGTCTACTCTTTCCTTTCTTCTTTACCCTACCCGTAGAAACCATGGCAGGCAAGAAAAGGGGAATGAACAAAATTGTCTGTGTAATCATAGGTGGTGAGGAGTACAAAATAAATGTATTCACCGACCACCTCTTGCTGAGACTGAGCAAACCAGTACTATCTATGATGTTGTAGTAAACAAAGAAAAACATTTAGAAGACTGTCTGGATTTAAAGGAAACGCTTCTAAATTGCTACTGCTAGACATCAATATATCAGTAGAAGAAAAGGCAGAAGTGGAGGAGATGGAGGGGTTGGCATAGGCACAGAAGGCCCTTAGTTATTTGGGAATCAAGATATCAAAGGGGCCAGTAATGCCCATAAAACTAGCTGTCTGGCCCTGATCAGAAAGAGAGATGGACCTTAGTAGGTGTAATATATATATATATATATATATATATATATATATATATATATATATATATATATATATATATATATATATTATTATATTATATTATATTATATTCCAAAGTTCTTCCAACAACAACAAAGGCCCCCTCGATCCGAAAGCGTAGAAGAATAGCAGCACAGCCAGGCAACAGCATGTTGTAAGTAGTCCTTTTTAGTTCCTTAAACCACCGACAAGTGCAACAGATCGACCTACGCGCTTCGGCCGGGGCCTTCAACTGGGTCTTAAAGTATGTGTGTAAGAGCAAACTATTTGAAGGAAAACTTCCCTCCAAAATAATCTCCACAATTTAAAGGGACACACACAGATATTTTTACATTTAAACATTTTACACATTGCACAAACATGGAAACAGGCAGATTTTCAAGAAGTTTTTCAATGAATTTCTCTCAGTTCCCCGCAACATGTTATGTTGATTTACATAAGCACAGAAACATTATATAATCTTGTTTGAATTTACAGTTCAATTCTCGAATTACGGTAAAGTACCCGTATGTTGTGTGGTGGCTGTAATCTGATCTACAGCCACCTTCAATCTAATTTTGTTAAATAACCAATGGGGGACTAGCATTTGAACAACTGCTTCTATTTGGTTTCCTGCAATAAACAGAAAGCTTAACAAAATCGACTTGTTGGTGGTTCCCTTACAGCAGGCAAACTTGTGTTGGATGTTATTGCGGCCCTGCCTGAGCCGCGAAGGGAGCTCCGCCATGCCTCGGTGTGGTCTAGTTACAGCGCCAACCGGCGTTGCAGCGAGAAGAGCAAGTCAGCTGATTGCGGGATTGTAAGAGGCAATTTGAACGGCAGGACAAGTTATCGCAACCCACTGGGGTTTCATGTGCATTAAGAGACAGTATTTGCATGGCAACTCACCAGAGTAAGACGAAGGGCACTACAGTTACCAGCAGGCCATGCAATTGGCCACGCCCAACCGGGCGGTGACATCTACAATTTCCAGGTGTCTACAAATTGCTGTGACAACTATCTGCCATTTGCCTGCAGCCCATGATGAAGTACGGACAGTACGAAACGCGTGGGCAGCAAACATTGTGCGGAGCTTTTTCAGCTGCTTCTATTTAGTTTCCTGCAATAAATAGAAAGCTTAACAAAATCGACTTGTTGGTGGTTCCCTTACAGCAGGCAAACTTGTGTTGGATGTTATTGCGGCCCTGCCTGAGCCGCGAAGGAAGCTCCGCCATGCCTCGGTGTGGTCTAGTTACAGCGCCAACCGGCGTTGCAGCGAGAAGAGCAAGTCAGCTGATTTCGGGATTGTAAGAGGCAATTTGAACGGCAGGACAAGTTATCGCAACCCACTGGGGTTTCATGTGCATTAAGAGACAGTATTTGCCTGGCAACTCACCAGAGTAAGACGAAGGGCACTACAGTTACCAGCAGGCCATGCAATTGGCCACGCCCAACCGGGCGGTGACTTCTACAATTTCCAGGTGTCTACAAATTGCCGTGACAAGTATCTGCCATTTGCCTGCAGCCCATGATGAAGTAGGGACAGTACGAAACGCGTCGGCAGCAAACATTGTGCGGAGCTTTTTCAGCTGCTTCTATTTGGTTTCCTGCAATAAACAGAAAGCTTAACAAAATCGACTTGCTGGTGGTTCCCTTACAGCAGGCAAACTTGTGTTGGATGTTATTGCGGCCCTGCCTGAGCTGCGAAGGGAGCTCCGCCATGCCTCGGTGTGGTCTAGTTACAGCGCCAACCGGCGTTGCAGCGAGAAGAGCAAGTCAGCTGATTGCGGGATTGTAAGAGGCAATTTGAACGGCAGGACAAGTTATCGCAACCCACTGGGGTTTCATGTGCATTAAGAGACAGTATTTGCATGGCAACTCACCAGAGTAAGACGAAGGGCACTACAGTTACCAGCAGGCCATGCAATTGGCCACGCCCAACCGGGCGGTGACTTCTACAATTTCCAGGTGTCTACAAATTGCCGTGACAAGTATCTGCCATTTGCCTGCAGCCCATGATGAAGTACGGACAGTACGAAACGCGTCGGCAGCAAACATTGTGCGGAGCTTTTTCAGCTGCTTCTATTTGGTTTCCTGCAATAAACAGAAAGCTTAACAAAATCGACTTGTTGGTGGTTCCCTTACAGCAGGCAAACTTGTGTTGGATGTTATTGCGGCCCTGCCTGAGCCGCGAAGGGAGCTCCGCCATGCCTCGGTGTGGTCTAGTTACAGCGCCAACCGGCGTTGCAGCGAGAAGAGCAAGACAGCTGATTGCGGGATTGTAAGAGGCAATTTGAATGGCAGGACAAGTTATCGCAACCCACTGGGGTTTCATGTGCATTAAGAGACAGTATTTGCATGGCAACTCACCAGAGTAAGACGAAGGGCACTACAGTTACCAGCAGGCCATGCAATTGGCCACGCCCAACCGGGCGGTGACATCTACAATTTCCAGGTGTCTACAAATTGCCGTGACAAGTATCTGCCATTTGCCTGCAGCCCATGATGAAGTACGGACAGTACGAAACGCGTGGGCAGCAAACATTGTGCGGAGCTTTTTCAGCTGCTTCTATTTGGTTTCCTGCAATAAACAGAAAGCTTAACAAAATCGACTTGTTGGTGGTTCCCTTACAGCAGGCAAACTTGTGTTGGATATATATATATATATATATATTACCTACTGGCGGTCGCCAGTAGGTAGTTATAGTTAGGACCCTGTTTCCATAGGAAAACCGCAACATTCTATTTTGAATAACTTTGGCGCCGGTCGACGAATCCTCGCGAAATTTTCAAAATAGGTGGGGCGCTGTGCTCCGCTCCTACCCTGAAAGTCTCGGGGGGATTCGTCAAGCGGGGGCTGAGATAAAAGGGGGGTCCCAAAACGCGTTTTTCCCATGCATTTTTCCATAGGACCTTTAGACACAGCTACAGCCCGAACGGCTAAACAGAGTTCCTTGAAATTTGGCAGAGAGGTAGTCTACAGGTCAAGGAAGTGCCTTTTGTAGGTTTGGTGTAAATCTGTTCAGTAGATTCTGAGAAAATAGCCTTTAAATCAATATATATATCTGAGCCAGCTTACGATGCGCTTACGGTGCGCTTACCGTACGCGTACGGTGACGTGCGCGAGCGCGATTCTGATTGGCTGTTCGATCTAAGTAAACATTCGAATCGGTCGAAACCAGGAAGCGGCGGCCGCCATTTTCTCTCTCGCACTCTGAGGGGGGCAGCATAAACAAAGTCCAAAAACATCTAAAGGGGCAGTATATTCAGTTCTAAACCACCCAGCATCGATATAGGTGTTCCCCAACAACCCCCAAGGACAAAAAAACAATTTTAATTTTTTTCGAAAAATCGCCGATTACGCTTACCGTACGCGTACGGTTAAAAAGATTTAAAAAAAAAATTATCCACACTTTACCCACCCTGTGTGCAAATTCCTTTCACAAGGAAGCGCATAATATGTCCCCCATGTGCGCACGGTGCGCGAAGCGCATCGTGCGTACATGGCCCATCCCGCATAACGTGGGCACGCGGTGCGCGCAGCGCACCGCATGACCACCGTGCGTGCACGGCACTAACTGCGTAAAGTGGGCGCGCGGTGCGCGAAGCGCACCGCGTGCTCACTGTGCGCGCACGGTGCGCGAAGCGCACCGTGCGAGCACGGAACAAACTGCGTTAACTGGGCACGCACGCCACGAATGGCGTAAAGTAACTTAGCATTTAAAAAACCGTACAAATTCACTGAAAAAACCATAGGTTTCACACACGTTATAGTTAGGAATTAGCATTTAAAAAACCTTGCAAATTCACTGAAAAAACTATAGGTTTCACACAAGTTATAGTTAGCTGTACATTTCACTCGTAAAAAACCAATGAAATTCCCCCGTTATAGTTAGTGCAGGCAACTATAACTCACGCGACCGCAATCCTCTGCTGATGACATATGTGTCTTTATGAAAAAAAATATTTGTAATATATGTATAGCTAAAATTTAATGGACGAAGACATGGGCAAATAAGTGTCTAAATACAGTATTAGCATCAGCAGAGGATTGCGGTCGCGTGAGTTATAGTTGCCTGCACTAACTATAACGGGGGAATTTCATTGGTTTTTTACGAGTGAAATGTACAGCTAACTATAACGTGTGTGAAACCTATGGTTTTTTCAGTGAATATATATATATATATATATTCCAAAGTTCTTCCAACAACAACAAAGGCCCCCTCGATCCGAAAGCGTAGAAGAATAGCAGCACAGCCAGGCAACAGCATGTTGTAAGTAGTCCTTTTTAGTTCCTTAAACCACCGACAAGTGCAACAGATAGACCTACGCGCTTCGGCCGGGGCCTTCAACTGGGTCTTAAAGTATGTGTGTAAGAGCAAACTATTTGAAGGAAAACTTCCCTCCAAAATAATCTCCACAATTTAAAGGGGCACACACAGATATTTTTACATTTAAACATTTTACACATTGCACAGACATGGAAACAGGCAGATTTTCAAGAAGTTTTTCAATGAATTTCTCTCAGTTCCCCGCAACATGTTATGTTAATTTACATAAGCACAGAAACATTATATAATCTTGTTTGAATTTACAGTTCAATTCTCGAATTACGGTAAAGTACCCGTATGTTGTGTGGTGGCTGTAATCTGATCTACAGCCACCTTCAATCTAATTTTGTTAAATAACCAGTGGGGGACTAGCATTTGAACAATTTTGTACCTTAAAGGGGAGACAGACCATCAATTTCCAGAAGGTGAGAGGGTCTTACCACAAGGTCTGAGGGTGCTACCCACCTGCACCAAAGCTGATCAACTTGAGAAAGAACGCTCTCTCTTTTTTTGGAATCCGTGTATGTCAAATTTTATATGGAGAATTAAAGAGATTTAGTAGTGGTGAGGCACAGAGATGAAAAGGGAGGAGGAGGAAGGGGTGAAAAGGAAAGAGAAAAGAAGGGGGAGGAAGAGATTTGAGCAGAGCATAATACCGAGAAGTTGTCCAAACCAAAACCTGATATGGGACATTGCTGTCATGTGTCCACATAACAGCGTGATCTATAAGATTACATAAGGTGCTGTGTAGTGTCATACAAAGTGCAAAAAATTGTTCAAAAAAGTGCAAGCTAGTGTGCAATTCATAATGATATAATGCTTAGATCAGAAGTCGGCCTAAATATACAATAGAGGTAACAAAGCTGAGCTAAACATAGTATGAAAGGGATCGTATCCTCCAACTAAATCAGACATTCTTAACTTTCTAAAACTCCAAGAAGACTCTAAGAAACTCTTTTCTCATTTGGAATTCCCTCCAAAGTCAGGGATACACATATCTGATTACCTTTTTGTTCAAAGATAGAAAGAAGACCCTAGATGTCGTTAAACAGTACTTTGATATGAAGGTGCTGTATGATGTCACCAATGTTGGACACTCCCTAACTGTACTGAGCAAATGCTGCCTCAAGTGTAATCTGGCTGTCACTTAGACATATATATATCTGAGTAAACCAAAGGTTACAGGGATGTTATAGATAGGCTCAGATTTCACTCATAGAAAACCAGTAAAATTCAGCAGCTATAGTTACCTGAGCAAACTATAACTTATGGCCCTGCAATGCACTGCTTATGACCGTACATATTACATCACTGATGACCTGGTCAGCAACATCTCATAATGTTTTTTCTTTCGTTATTTGTAGGGTTTATTTGTAATACTAAGTGTATTACAAATTATTTTTTTATGTATTTTATAAAAAAAACTATACTGTATTTTTTACAAATACATTTTTTATACGCTTTGAAATGTAAAAATCACTGATACTTAATTTAAGTAAATTAAGTTTTTTAATTAAACAAATTTTATTTTTAAAGAAAATATATTTGAGGTACAGCGGTACCTTCACTGGTCAGGAAATCTAGACCAGCTGCTATTCTGTGGTTTATACTCGCGATCACGTGATTGGGCCAACTCCGCGAGTTTTAATCTGCGGGTTTGGAGAACATTTTAGAAATACTGCGCATATGTACACCCCACCATTGTCATTAATAACATCAGTGTAAACGTATTTACAAGAATATATAAACCACCTTGTATCTGTTTTTCAAAAATTGTACCCATTTTATCAGTTTGACTAGTCTGCAAATTTACATGCAGGATTTGAAAAGTCACTCAAACACATCCAAACCTTGCCTTCTGATTGGATCCATTAAGACCCCACCCTTCCACATGGAAAACCACACCCAAAAGCAGTTACTTCTCCAGTGAAGTCTCTAGAAGGACGATTGAGAACCAGCAGTGCTGTTCTTTTAGACAATGGCTGAAGCTACTTAGTCTGTCCAAAATAATAATCTGCCACATTTTGAGGATGAAGAAGTCACACCACCTCGCAGAAAAAAAGTGATGTGTAGAAGCACTTTACTATACCTTCTGGGGAAAAGAAGGTATCAGCAAAATATGTAAAGTGCACAATTTGTGGCAAGCAGTTAACCAGAGGCACTGCAAAGAAGTAGCCACATGGGACAAGTTATGTGTGAGAGCACCTGCAAAGAATTCATGAGAGGATCTACAACCAGATGATGCAAGAGAAAGCAGGCGTAACAGGACAGTCGACCTCTACAGCAGCCTTAGGGGAACCATCTTCGGTTGCATTCCTTACAATACCAGGTGCTTGTGAGGAATTGACATGGGTATTCACTGATCTAAATACCACACGCTTTTTGCTGTAAAAATGCCTTCTGTGGGTGCATTCATGGATACAGTGAAAAAGCATTGCTTTCAGCTTTTTTTTGCATCGAAAAACTACATAATGTTGGTTGAAGAGTGAAGCCAGTTGCCTCTTTGCATTTCCATATCCTTGCTCTTTTTACTACCTTGTTCACTTTTTGTTAAAAAAAAAAAAGAAAAACGGTTAAAAAGCCCTTCTAGAAAAAAAAAACTGCTCTTGTTAGAACAACCATCTACTCAAACAAAGAGCTAACTCTGTGTATTTATTGTGTCAGTAACTGTATCGGTGTGAGAGTGGGTGTGTCAGTATGTATGTGAGTGTATGAGTATGTGTGTGCGTGTATGCATTAGTCAGTGCCTGGGCGTTTTAGTGTATGCATCAGTATGTGCCTGGGTGAGTTAGCAAATGCATCAGTGTTTCTCCGAGTGTGTTATTGGATACATTACTCTTTGGGTGTCTCAGTGTCTGCATTGCTGTATACTTCGGTGTGTCAGTACTGAAAAGTCCCTCGGAGTGTCAGTGTGTGCCTAGGTGTGTTATTCAATGCATTAGTATTTGGCTGGCTGCGTCAGTATCTGCTTTCCAGCATGGTTGGGTGAGCCAGTGTCTGCATTAGTAGGTCTCTGGGTGTATCAGTTTGTGCCTCGGTGTGTTATTGAATGCATTGGTGTTTGGACGGCTATGGACGGCTATGTCAGTATACCTCTATTCCTGGGTGTATAAGTGTCTGCATTGGTAAGTTTCGGGGTGTATCAGTGTGTTCATCAGTGTGTGCCTCTGTGTGTTATTGGTCGCATTAGTGTTTAGATGGCTGTGTCAGTGTCTGCATTGCTGTATGCCTGGGTGTGTCAGTGTCTGCATTGGTAAGTCTCTGGCTTTGCAGCTCCAGGATTGGTTGGATTCGCGCTGAAGAAGGAGGAAAGTTATGTTATAGAGTACTTTTAGAGAGCAGCTTTCACTCCAAGAAGCATCATGGTGCTGTGCGTATCCCTAATGGACACAGACAACTAGAACTGAAAGAGTCAGATAAGTGATCTACATAGAGCGTCCGGGGCAGTAAAGATCCAGGTTTTCAGAGCTTTCCTAAAGAGGGTCTCAGTTTGAATGAAACGTAGATGGTTAGGGAGCAGGTTCCAGGCTTTGGTCCCAAGTACCGCAATAGATCCCCCCCCTTTGTGATAAACCTGAAATCAGGGGGCTTCAAGAGATTTGTATTGGACGATCTAAGTGTGCGGTGTGTCACATAGCGAGCACACCTGGCCCGGAGATAGTGGGGACCTAAGGAATTGAAAGCTCTTGAAAGTAATTATGATGTTCTTCAAGAGGATTCTTTTATGGATGGGCAGCCAATGAAGTGCTTTAAGGGCAGCTGATGCTGCTGAGCTTCTGCGCCATTTTGATACAAGTCGAGTGGCTGCATGTTGCACCATCTATAATTTGGTTAAGACAGATTTATTGGTTCCTGCATAGAAGCTGAGGCAGTAATTAAGGGCCCGATTCACAGAACTAACTTAAGACAAAATCCTAAACTTACTACCATTTTGGTATTCACAGAAGGCACTCACTCATTTTGGTAGTCACAGAAGGCACTTACTCATTTCGGTATTCACAGAAGTTAGGAGTCCT
Source organism: Triturus cristatus (assembly GCF_964204655.1). Taxonomy (NCBI): domain Eukaryota; kingdom Metazoa; phylum Chordata; class Amphibia; order Caudata; family Salamandridae; genus Triturus; species Triturus cristatus. The sequence goes on from NC_140591.1 coordinate 525,903,645, forward strand.
AACTTTAGGACTCCTAAATGCCTTCTGTGAATACCGAAAGTCTTAAAATTAGGATTTTTCTCAGTTTAGGAGTCCTAAGGTTAGGACTCCTAACTTTACAACTACTAAACTGAGAAAAATCCTAATTTTAAGACTTTCGGTATTCACAGAAGGCATTTAGGAGTCCTAAAGTTAGGAGTCCTAAATTTAGGACTACTAAATTGAGAAAAATCCTAATTTTAAGACTTTCGGTATTCACAGAAGGCATTTAGGAGTCCTAAAGTTAGGACTCCTAACTTCTGTGAATACCGAAATGAGTAAGTGCCTTCTGTGAATACCAAAATGGTAGTAAGTTTAGGATTTTGTCTTAAGTTAGTTCTGTGAATCGGGCCCAGAGTCTATATGTGATTAGTGCCACTGCGATTAACTTTCTAGCCGTGCAGGGAAGAAGATCGAAAAACTTTGAGTCGAATTTCACCCCCAGATTCTTTGCTACCTTCACTATGTTTGGATGGGGGGGATATCTGTGGGCCATCATAGGCTGGGGAGAAGGTATTACATTTCCCTAGTGCATGATTTCCGTTTTTTCTGAGTTAAATTTTAAATGATTTACTTTCATCCAGTGAAAGACCGCTGCAAGACACTGTTGAAGATTTTCTCCAGCATGTGTGGTGTTATCATCTAATACCAGAATTGACTGAGTATCATCTGCTTATGAGATTGTCTCAAAGTTAAAAGATGATATGAGACTAATGAGGGGGGCCCTATAGGTGTTAAAAAGCACTGGGCTAAGAATGGATCCTTGTGGAAGCAGGGGGGTTTCTGCTGACTGATATTGGCCAAGAGTAACAACTTGCCTACGATTTTGTAGAAAGGATTTTAGCCACGGCAAGATGTGAAATACTGTATGATTTGAGATGGTCCAGTAAGATGTCATGTGAGATCGTGTCAAAAGCAGCCGATAAGTCTAATAAGAAAAGCACTGCGTTTTTTCCCTGGTCTAAAGAAGATTTAAGGGCTTTAGCAGTATACAGAAGCGCTGATTCCGATGAGGGCTGAGGCCTGAAACCAGATTGATTGGGATGTAGAATGTTTGCCTCTTCTGAGTAGGTCATATATTGGAATTGACTAGTTTTTCCGTGATTTTACTAAGGCGTGGAACGAAGATTAGTGAGAGTGGTGGGATCTGCAGGTTGTTATTTCTGGAGCGGTTTGACTGCTGCAATTTCCCATTATTTGGGTACTCCTGCACATAGAAGAGACTCGTTTATTATGTTGTTAATGACTGAGTTAATAATGTCTATAATAGCATGCATATTCTGGGGGGGATATGGGTCAAAAGGAGATCCTGATTTACATGCAAGGATAACCTGGCGGGATTGTTCTAGGCTAATATCTTGAAAGGCTTGAAGGGAATTTCCATCATCTCCTAAATTAGAGGCCACCTCTATGGATGGAGCAAGGTGTGCTGTGAAATCTTTTTGTAGACATTCTGTTAAAAAAAGTCAGCAATGCGATCGCAAAGAGACTGTGATGGGGGAATCTCTTGTTGCAGGATTGGTGAAGGAATTTACTATCTTAAAGATAGTTTTTTTATCTGAAACGGCCAATTTGATTAGGTTGTTGAAGTAAGATTTCTTTTCAGCTTTGATCTGCTGGTAGTAGTTTTTAAGAGCCGCTTTGAATAAAGTTAATTCTTCCTGTTTGTAACTTTGCCACCATCTGCATTCTAGTTTCCTGCAATGGCTATGTAATTCCCCCAGGTTTTGGGTGTACCAGGGGGCGGAGGGTTTCTTGGGCGAGCAATTTTTCATTAGGATTGGAGGGGCAAGACTATTGCTAAGAGTGGACACCATTGATTAAAACATTGATTATCCAGTGATGGGTCCCCTGTAGGCCAAAGCTTCTATACTGAGATCTGGAGGGCTGCCATATCATTCCACCTGCGTCTGGTATTTTGAATAATGGAGGTGTGGCCAAGAGGGATTTTCATGTGCTGGCGCCTAATTTCAAAAGGTATAAAAATTATGGTCAGACCGGGTGAGGCTAACTGGGGCATTAAACATGAGGGTCGTGAGATTTGAAGAGATGCCGTCCTGGGTGTGTCCTGCATTTTGGGTGGGTTTAGCTATCCGCTGATTGAAGCCTAGTGTTTCTATGATTTCCAGGAAATTAGTTGCACCCGGGTCATTTTGCACATCTAGGTGGAGATTAAAGTCCCCCAGTACAGTGAAATTGGAGAATCTAAGAGTTAACAAACCCATGATATCTCCAATGCTGTTAAAAAAAGTCAAATGAGGGCCTGGAGGGCGGTATAACAGGGCTCCTGAGAATGAAAAGGAGTCCTCTAATTAAAAGCAGAATCCAATACTCTCTTCACCTTTGAGGTCAGCTGTTTCAAATATTGAGCATTTCAATGTGCTGCGATAAATAATCACAGCCCTCCTCCCCGTTGCTCTGGTCTATCCTGTCTATGAATTCGATAGCCAGGGTGGAGGGCAAATACAATATCAGGGTTACACCACGCTTTAAGCCACGCTTCCGTTAAAAAGAGGCAGTCTAGATTATCGTCTAAAATTGCATCATAGATGTTTTGAGTATGTTTACATAGTGATCTAGCATTGATGAGCCCTCCTCGTAGATAGTTTGGGTCCAGGCTTCCCTTCCCTGCTGCACTCTCTAGAATCCCCAGTAAGGATCAGCTGCCCGCCGCCGAGGAGGTGTACTTAATTAAAATGTGAAGATTCCCGTCATCTTGACGCGATTATATGGGCCAGCAAGCGCAACATATATGGTGAGTTTTGGGGGCATTGCGCCTCACCATATTCTAAAATTGTCAGCCGACAGTGCTTGTGGTCCCTGACAGCTGAAGTAGAGTTGTAGGGGGGAATATAGCAAGAACACAGATAAAAAGTGCTATCTTTCTGCCTTACCCTGGTCCTAGAAATAACACATTCCCTGAGTAAAGGGTCATGAGTAGATCACATTTCTGATTCCTTTTACTATAGATAAAATACCCAAGTGTGACTGAAACATCACTTCTACTTTTTGTGACCTTTTGTGGATGACCAGTAGCAAAAGGTTGGACACTTGTCTTAAAGGAAGTTTATTGTTGCCTCGTCTGAGAACATTATTGGCCGTTAATAGACCACATCACAATTATGAACTCGACCACAAATCGCATCGTGTGAGGGAAGAATAATACTTTGATAACAATGCTGTTGGCACCAACCAGCCAGCACTCTATTTAGCCTGTGCATTGCTGTTAATCTGTGTTAATCTGTGTTACTGATCTAGCCCCCGTTTGTTTAAAATGCATGCTTTTCAGTTTTAATGTTTTTATAGGTAGTTTGATACATTAAAGTTGCTAATTTTGGGGGGAAAATATAGTTTTATTGATTCTTTATTTTAATACTCAATTCTCCTAGTTAGCAAGGGTTCTGGGTTAGAGGCCTTGGCCCCTTCATTTTGGTCTTTATATGGTCACAGAACTCGTTGGTGGCTAGCAATATTATGGCATTGTTGCAAGATCTTAATATGGACACCCCTTTGTGCTGCTCTTGGAGTATCATCTTCCGATTGTGTATGTTGTTTATTTGTGTTTTATTGTGTAAGGTTAGTAGAGACTTTGTTGAATAATACGCTCTGAAGTGGTTTGTGTGGGTTAATGTAAAAGTAAAACGAACTTGGTCTTGGTGGAGATGGGCAGGCCTAGAAAATCATAGAGCGGAGCCAAAGGTCTGGCTTTGCATGGCCTGCAAAGCAGAAGCTGAAACGTGTGCATCACAAAATAAATGTAATGTAAAAATAAGGTAATTAAAAATATTCCTCCTTTAACCTTTGTTTAGAATATATCGGTGGATTGAGTGACATACTAAGTGCCCCTTAATTGAAAGGGATTGTAGAGCACCCCTGTGCCTTGATGACGTTTGCATGAGTCTGCCTAGAAAGATATCGGCGTGTAATGCGAACCTTACATTGCCACCCTATGGTGTGTGAATGAATATTGTTAACTATTAAACTACACAGGAATGGGGGGTTTCGTGTGGCACACATCTTGAACTGAATTACTTAATGGCACTCACACATTGGTTGCTTAAGCAAACATGGTATTGTTAAATAGATTTGCCTAAGGTCACACAGTTTGAGCAATCGAGGAAGCCCTGCATTTGAGTCCAGCTTACACTTGGTACACGTGGGCACTCTCTCGATTGATAGATGGTATTGCAAAGGAAAGACACAGTATTAAGCGAAAGCCAACAAGGACATTTATTTTTATAAAAATATCAATTGTTTTCTCTTCCTTAACAAAAGCAGACTGATTTTAGAAGTGACTTAATTCCCCAGTGATGACAGTTAAATAAACGAGCACAATAAAGCGACTCGCCAGCCCCCCAGAGTTTGCTCCATGTCGTGAGACACACGTGGATCAGCTGTTCTGCATTTAGCAGATTTTGTTTCATAAAGTGCACTAGGGACTGAGACAGTCCCTGGCGTGCTTGTGACTGGTTCCTTTTTGAGCCATGGACAAAAGCCAGGCCTCAGCCAGACGTTTGGCTCGAATCCGATTCGGTCCTTCTAGTGTGCGTGCGCTGAACGTATAGTCAGTGCAGCGGTGCTGTATCCCGTATGTTAAATCATGTAAATCATTGGGATGTCTAATTTTTTTTTTATAGTTTGACACTTTGTTTGGGGGAGGGTGGCAATTCGATCAATAGTGGTGGAGTAACTGTTGTTGCATTGTTCGCGCATCTGGAGTAGTACTCACTGCTATATGAACACTTCGACAGCTAACCCTGGTGTACTATTTGTAGAATAGCTCTCAGTATATCTGGATTGTACAGAATTCAAGTGCAAGTGAGTATCTCTGGTGGGATCCAAATCAAAGCTTGTTTGAAACAATTTTTAAACATATTTCCTAGTTGAAATGATAGACATGCTTCTTGTCTATTTGACATCGGCTTTATTTTTGTGACTCCAGAGAAAGATTCTTTGCTTCTATCCATTTACCTGGTTCCTTTCGTCCTCTCCTTAGTTAACAGTTGTTTTTCTTCGGATACTGCACAAAGCACCAATCACACAACATTTCTATTCGCCTTCCTCGTGTCCACGTGTATTACTACTCTTTGCCACGCGATGGCGACGTTAGTCTTCCATTTGAATAAGAACATTGTCAACCTTGCCAGTGATGCGTTAGCATACGTTTGTAACTGCTTTAGGAAAAGTCAATGTCTGAATCCCTTAAACAAATACTTTAAAAGGTAAACATGTTGCAGCATCTACGTCCTATATGCAATGTTAAGAACTACTAGATAACCGAATGTTACAAATAGACTGGTTGCACTGTGTGGTTTTAGTTAAGTCAGGGTTTCCGTTGTTGTTCGATTTGCACCTTTGGTGTCCTTTGAATCTGCACCAAATCTTTCCAAGAAAAAGTTTTCAGACCTGAGGTCCTTACTGCAAAAGTTTCAGGGTGATCTGTCAAGCGGGGGCCACGCAAGAGCTGGGAGAGGGGGGGGGGGCGGGGGTGGTGTCACAAACTATTGATTTTCCTCATTAATTGCCAAACAAAACTTATGTTGCACATACAGAGAAAATTGCTGAACAGAATTACACACAATTTGGCAAAAGGTTGGAACTTTACTCAAAGCATGCTTTTTGTGATTTGGCATAAATCTGTTGAGGTATTTGCAAAACATTTGTGTTTAAGGAAATGCTCAGGGAGGCCATGAAAGGGTTAAACAATGGGTATATCTGGACTGTTGGTGTCAAGATATATACCAAAAGGGAGTCACCGTTCCTAAGTAGATAGAGAAAGAAGGGAAGTAAAAGGTACTCTCGTCGTGTGCTACTCTAATTGTGGGGGGCAGTGTGTCCTCACCTTGATGCCCTCACACACCCTGAAGGATGTCATGCTTAATCATTGGGCGTTTGCTCCTCATCGGGCTGGCGCTGCAATGCCCTACAGGTCCCTCGAAGGGTCTCTTTTTCGGAGATCTTTTGATGAAGCCGTATGGTGCGTGGGTGTAAGTGGCAGTGAAGTCCTAGAAGGTGTATTAAAAAATGGCTGGAGGGAGAGTGATTTATTTTTATTAAGGTGATCCCTCTGTTATCATAAAAACAAGGTGTATGGTGCTGCTTTGAGGGGTATTATGTCCCTTGGTAGCTGGGTAACTATATGTCCCTGGTGGTCATATGTTCTGGTCAACATGTTTCGCGCTTTAGTGGTCTCAGGGGGAGATCCAGAGCGCTTTGTTGGGACTGAGTAAGAAAGTTGTATCTACAGTGGCCCGAAAGTTTAGGTGCCCACGGATAAACGAAGGGAGTAGAACTTCTGAATCGACAAGAGTCAAGAAAGAAATATACAGTTTGCCATTAGGGTATCTATACCAATGGAAGTTTTGCTCAGGTTTGGGTTCTCCATTGGAGGGCCAGGTGCTTATAGTTTGTAGCGTGATCATTACTGCTAATGGTCGCGTTTTGTCAAGGTTGTCAGACTGTCAGTCGCACACACAGCGAGCGCACCACTGACCTGTTGTCTTGGTCTCAGCAGGGACGATGAGTGAAGGCAATATCTTCCATTCCCCAGAGTACAACTCCGGTAGGAGAAAGGAACTCAACTACCGGAGACTGGACCCAGGGGGAAAAGGAAGAACACAAAACACAGGGGACTGGGTGGATGAGAATCCCTTCGGAGGAGCGGTTGGGAAGTAGGTAGTTCCTGGGAGTCTTGCAACCTGCAGGGATGAGAAGGCGAGAGTCAAGGATGCAGGGATGAATTCTACACGTAATAATTAGGCTTCACGCTCCCTGGTATGTACCCACCTGTAAGACACAGGAGGTGAGTATCAACAGAGATAAAAGAAGTCCTTTCGTGCTACTCTTCCTGCATAGTCTCTTAACAGTCCGGGAACACCCCTCAGGTAAGGTGGAGAAGTGAGTTGTACAGAAAAATCAAATACGAGACTTCTCCTCCGAATCTCACAGCACTTGGTAGTGTTACATATGGAATACGAGAATGTCTTCCCTTCTGGTTACGGTAAGCACATAAACGATAGACTAGCACAGCTCGCAAAGTCTCGATAGTGCTAGGAGTGTTGCTTCACACTCGGATGAACTGGGAGGGATTCTTAACCCCGGTTCTAAACAAAAAAGGCTGCTACGAGGAGAGCGTCTTAGTACTGCGCCCTAAATTAGATCGTTACTAATGGGTACCGCAAATGCTAGTCTCCGGGTAACACAATGAGAATAGGATGTGGACTTAGGAGAGGAACTCCCGGGCGTTTCTCCCGGGTTACCTGGTCTGTTCCGCGGGTTCCTTCGACTTGTCTCCTTGCTCGCCGCTGTCTTCTGGATAAGACGGGTCTCTCCTCCGGACGGCACGCTGAAAATGTTTCGAGCTGAATTCCGGCGGGGAACACCATCCGCCATTCGTCTCCACTGAATATGATTGACAAACACCTTCCGCTTCCAGCGGAGGTGCTTAAGTAGTGTCTTCCGGGGTTTGCGCCCCAGTGCATGAAGGGAAATGTAGTTTTTTCTCTGTTTCCGCTGTTGGTGTCTGGAACGGGGCTCTCGCGCTCCTCGCTGTTTGGCCACTGTTTGTGCTATCGCCCTGGTGATCGCTACACGTTTATATACAAGTGAGCTAAAGGTGCTGTGGTCATTCTAAAAATTGTTAAAAGGGAAGTTATAGCTAGGTGACAGACAGACTTATGAGATCAATGATTAGTGCTGAGAGAATGGTGTCAGGGTTGTTATCTGTATCAGTATTTTTATTTGTAAACATGCCCAGATTTTATCAAGTAGACATGAATCGTATAAAATAAAATCAAAATTCAAAAGTGAAAAGGTTCTATCATCCAGTAAGCTTGTTAACCTTTTAAGTCTAGGTAATTAATACCATCGGGCCCCACCATTGATGGCAAACCTCGAGACGCTGTGTTTATATGCACAAATACATAGATAATATATCTCACCCCTTAGTTGGTAGGGTAAGATCCCATGAGATCAGTGAGGGTCACTTGAGAGCTGTAATGAAAAAGAAAGCAGAAAACATGTGTGAGATTTTGTAGGGCTTTCTAAGGCTTTAAGGTATTTTCCAATGAATGGAGTCAAGATATACTCTGATTAGCCACTTTATAGGGGACTACTAGGCCATCCTTATCTACTGGCCTCAACATGAACAATATGTTGTGGCATCCATTACAGGATGCAGTGACATGGTTCCTGACCCTGAAAAATAATAAAAAGCAGTTTATGGGATATAGGGTCAACACACCCTGACCTATAGGGACACATCGGGTGGAAATAAGGAGGAGGGCCTTGAGAGTCCCACCTTGATTGGCTGGCTATAACATGTAAAACATGATATGGCAGTCATTACAGGACTCAGAGTCATGGTCCTCAGTGAATTCCAGGTTTTTAGGTCAGAAAAAAGAACATAAAGAAAGTAAGATAAACGATTTTAGTCACAATATAAGTAATTTGTTATTTGGAATTCTGGTGTGTTCACAGGTGATTTTACAGTGTGAAAAATGCTGATGTCCCTCTGGAATTTGATGACCTATGTTTGAGAGAAACCTGTTTTCTGTCATGATTTTTTTAAATAAAGATTATGGAAGGTGCTCCACAAGGTGTAATATGAGCAATTTTTTTTTTTTTTTATGAGTTCACGCTGTCTTCCTCTGCCATTTGTGAATAAAGTGCGATATTCTGAATAAAACGTACTTCCAACATCAGCTGCCTGCCAGTTGATTATCCAGTATTCTACTGCAGCTTCACCACAGTGTTCTAAAGAAAATATTGAGTGCTAACATTATGTATTTATGACAAATGCGTAGCACTCCTGAAGCCATCTTGATGGAATCATAGCTGTAAAACTTGAAGCATTCTCTTTAGGAATGAACAAAATCAGGGAATTATTTGTCATAGAAACTTTGGTTAGTGCTCTAGAAAGTTAGTGTCGTGAGTGATGTAATGTGAGGTCAAAACCAGTACAGAATTGGGATGTATATTATGTTTACTTTACTAAATTATAAATGGCATATTTCTGTGGTTTTTGGATTTACCCTTAGCTTGTATTTCATTCCAACACCAAACAAAAACGTCACTTTAACCATATATAATATATATTACACAGTGGCGTGTAGTTCTAGTTTGGTAAGAGTTTCCTTTGGCGCCATTTGACAGATCTACACCACACACATAAAGTTGGAAAGAAAAAATTGAGTGCTTTAAAACTTGCTCAACATTTATGCTTGCCTGAAGGGTGCAGACGTTTGTGGCTCAAATCCATCTCTTCCAAAATTAGTAGCTGGGTATTTGTGTCAAAACCCATGTATGATTGCATAAAATGCAAATGCACCACCCATGTGATGCATCCCTTGATACAAATTAGTGCAAAGTAGTGCGTGCCTCTTCTTTGTATTGCTTTGACCAGTTTTCCACAGCAAATCTTAATTTGACCTAGATATCAGATATCACCTTTTCACATTTCATGCGGTGTAATGCACTATCTTTATATAGAGGGTTGATTTCCTGGGTTTCGGTGCAAATAACTTCAGCAAGAAGAAAAACACCAGGCTGGAGATTTTGGAGTTTAGTAGAAGATCTTTAGACTCTCATCTTGTTGATGTCTTCTCTTCAACTCATTAAAGTGTGTTATGTGCAAAGCATTGAGATGCTTAATCATCCAATACATTGCAAGTTAATATTTTTTCCAATACCCCTGGAAAGGTCTCTCTGGCAAAAGTTGCACATAACCACTTTTGCTGAGACTTTCTTCTCACCTGGAGGGATTGAAACGAAGTCCCAAACAATGGACTGTGAAAACGTCCTTGGCTCTTGCTGGGACTCTTGAAGTTCTGCATTGTCTTCTTCAGATGCCGTTTTAATAAATTGTAGTTGAGTGCCCAAAACATAGGACAAACTGCAGAAACAATTGAGCAGAGAGTGCAGAGGATGTCAATACAACCAAGTGCCATTCTCTAGTAACAGTAATTTGGCTGCACCTCCTTCAAAATGCATCAATACAATGACACCAGCCAAATAGATGTAGTTTTATTCGGTCACTTGTACCGTGGTGCCATTTTCAGGTCCTGCAGCACTGCGACACCTAAAAAGGCAGAAACGTTACTAAAATTTCAAGAGATCCTGGTTATTTCTAAGTTTAAAATAAAATTGCCCCTCGATAGTACTGGTTATACAACAAGCCCTAGGGGGCACACAAAAAATGAAAGCAGCCATTTGATTGATCACTCAGGGAACACTACTCTAAAAATAAGCCCACAGCCTTAAATGGTCTTCCTGAACACTGTTACCAGATTGGTGTTTAAGAGAAGCAGTTTGATGTAAATGGAATCACAATCCATCATGGCCTTCGACAAAATCCTGACACATAGACATTAATTGACCAAAAAAAGTGTAACTTTGTTGGAGGTTACCTACACTATATGCAACCAGGTGCCGCGTAGAAGAAAGACTAGACAATATTCAATGGGAACCAGTGCGATGTGGAAGCATACCAGGGGCATGTAAAAAAGTAGGACATGTAAACTCAACAGCAAACCAGCAGAATTGTATTTGCAACTGTTAGACCTGTCAACTTTAAGGTGGTGTCCCCCCAGACTTTTTGTCTCCCACCTCCATTTTTTTGCTAATCTCTTCTTCTGCTGGCCTTAGAATTCTGCACACGTTACCACTGCTAACCAGTGCTAAAGTGCATGTGCTCACTCCTTAAACCATGGTAACACTAGCTAATCCCCAATTTGCATATTTAATTTACTTGTAAATCCCTAGTTGAATGACACTTCATGTGCCCAGGGCCTGTAAATTAAATGCTGCTAGTGGGCCTGCAGCGCTGATTGTGCCATCCACTTAAGTAGCCCTTTCAACATGTCTCACGACTGCCATTACAGTCTGTGTGTACAGTTTTAACTGCCATTTTGACCTGGCTTAATAAACCTTTTGCCAGGCCCAAACCTTCCTTTTTAATACATCATCATAAGGCTTTATTCGGAGCATAAAAACAATTTCCATAAAAGCACATACATTTACATTACATATACAATAGTCAGTAAACCATGGTAAAAAATACAGTACAGAATACATGATAAAAACAATTAAAAAACATACTAGTCCTTGCCTTGATAGCATGGAGAAGGAAGGTAGCAGTAAAAAAACAGACATCAGGATGGGGCATATTAAAAAGCAACTTCATGGTATCATGTACATTTCTGACTCCAAACTTAATGAAAATAGGCTTAAGAAAGGCTGTTCGGAAGTTACCATAAAGTTTGCACAACAATAAAAAGTGCATAGTGCTTTGTGCTGAAATATTATCACATGGGCATGGACCAGTCGGATGTTTTTTGCTGCAGGGGAAAGCCACCAGATAGTGCACGATCCCAAACCTTAGTCTCGTTAAAACAAACTGGTGGGGAACTCTGGTAACTTGGCTCAGATACGGTTGGTAGCCCAGAATCTCACAATATCTTCCATAGAGCACACATGTGGGAAGGTTGCCACAGTCCCTCCTCCGCCTCTCTGACTTATGGCTCATAAAAATAGATTTCATCCCCTCTTATATCAATACCATAAATCTCTGAAAAATTATAGATGATAAATTTGATCCAAGGAATCTTTAAATAATTATCAGTGGAGAGAGAATCTCTTATGATGGCTCTGTTTAGGGAAGTCTCCCCCTTCGACCAGATAGCACGCCACAACATCAATGGTCTTAGGGAGATCAAGTCTGAAAGGTGATTAATTCCAAGCTCTCTGTGCACCAGATCATTGGAAGCAGATTTTGGCAAGCACAGGAGTCTTTAAAAAGAGATTTTCCTCCACTTGTAGGCTCCCTGCCGTGACATGTCCCCAAACCCCAGTACCATAAAGGGCAATTGAAAGGCATCTCAGTTGATAGATTTTTAACATATCTTTAATCCGTTTATCCCCTAATTTGGTAGCAAACTTGAAAACCCCGTAAGCGCATTTCGCAACCTTGGCCCGAACATTAATAAGCTCGCTAGTCCAACTACAGTTCTTTGAAAATGTAATGCCAAGGTAGCTAAAGGTATCCACCGTTTGCACCTTATGCCCATCAATGAAGTAGGAATGGGGTTTCCCTCGCCCCTTACCGCAATCCATGATGTAAGTTTTGGAATTGTTAATCAACAACTTTCTATCCTTAATGAACAGTGAAAACCTGTCCATCAGGCGTTGTAAGCCTATGGGGGTCCTGGACAGGATCACGGTATCATCCGCATAGAGCAGAACAGGGACAATAAAATCATTGATTTTTGGAGCATCAGCCATAATCGTCTTTAAGACGGTATCAACTTCATTAATAAAAAGGGTAAAGAGTAGGGGGGCAAGAACACACCCTTGTCTTATGCCACGCCTGATCTTAAACTTTGGGGAACAACCCCACCCCCCCCCGGTCCATAACGGACACTTGAGCTTAGTTTGGCATAAAGTCGGGCTAAAAAATAAACAATGCCCTCAGGTGCCCCCATTTCTAACAATTTAGCCCACAAGATGTTATGATCTACCAAGTCGAAGGCGCTGCTCAAATCTGCGAAGCAGAGATAGAGAGAGCCTTTCTTTGCCTGCGTATATTTCCCTATTAAACGTTCGAGGTTAAGACATTGTTCGATGGTCCCACGTCCCTTTCTAAAGCCATATTGACAATTGGCCAGAATACTTCTAGATTCGGCCCATTCTTCCAACCTAACCAGAAGCACCCTGCTCATGATTTTCACTGAGGAATCGAGCAGGGAAATTGGGCGATAGTTCTTTGCATCCCCCCTGTCTCCCTGCTTATAGATTGGGATGATAATGGATTCCTCCCAAGTAGGGGGAATACCCTTACATACAGCTGCGTTAAAGACGTTGGTTAACAGCGGTCCCCACATCTCCGGTACTAATTTATATACATTGATGGGCACCCCATCGGCCCCTGAGCCTTTCCGCCTTTGCTGGAACTGATACTTCGCTGCACTTCATCAATGGAAATATCCAACGGGACAATAGGCCAGCAGTCCTCTTGCACGCCCATTGGACTATCTGAATCAAAAATCAGGGAGAAGTGGGTAACCCAATTTTCCATACTAACGTTGGCCGTCAATTCCGGCATCTTGTCATCCTTTAGAAACGGCCAGTTAACAGTAGCCCAGAATAAGGAGGAATCCGAAGTTGCAGCTGCCAGGTCTAAATTATCCCAGGCCTCTTGCCTCAATTCGGTCTTTCTACGTTTAGCTGCAGCCTGGTAGGTGGATCTAAACTCCCTAACCACACTATTGTTTCTTAGTTTGGCTGCCAATGCCGCTTTGAGCCCCTTAAGCGCGGTGGTACTTGCATGATCAAACCACCCCTTTTGTTGATGTAACTTGCCCTTACCAGATTTGGTGAGTTTACTATCAATAATGAGATTGATGTTAATAAAATTACAGACAGTATCCTCAGTAACCTCCTCAATCTCTAAGATGGTTGTGATTTCTATTAAGCAGCTTTTAACAATGGAGTTAGACATCACTTCCGCCTTATCCCCTTTCCATCTAATTCTGGTGCCGTTGGTTCTATGCGACTCTATATTAACAAACGAACAAATTTTGGGTACGTGTTTCTCCGACCAAAATAAGACCTCAATGGTGATACAATTATGATCACTAAGTAAATTATCCACGACCACAGGGGCCTTACACCACGGGCTAAGGCAAGAGGATATGCAAATAAAATCTATCACAGTATTTGCATTCCTACCCGTGAACGTGGGAATGATTTCTCCAGAAGCATTTTTCGAATTAACCAGAATTTCCAGATCATAGGTGGCCAGAATCTTATTCAACGAATCCCCATAAAAATTATGGGGAAAATGAAGATCAATGTCCCCAAAACAATTGGTTACTCCACAGACCCTTTGGTCAGAAAGGGAACACACAGCAATATTAAAATCCCCCATCCAAATAAGGTCAAAGGCAACATCATCATACCCCGTGATAATGTCTGCCAAAGCAGTCTCAAGTGCAAACACTACCTGATGCCTAGTACAATCAAATATATTATTATAAAAAATGATTAGAAGAATATTTCTACCTCGCTCCTGATAAAGCCATAAAATCTGTGAATGGACCCCAACCAATACATGTTTTTTAACAATAATGGGTAGTTCCACAGAAATCAGAACCAGGAGCCCGCCCTTAGCCCTACCCGAGGGGGAGGCCACAGCTGGTAATTGAAATGAAACAAAACCATTATAATTGATTGGGTCCTTACACCATGTTTCTTGAAAGCAGATTATGTTAAAAGCATTAATAAACTCGGACCAGCCCAGGCAGGCATCCCTGGACAATAATCCTGCAACATTCCAACTAGCAATTGAACAGGTCCGAGAGTTAAAACTTTCAGACGGCATAATGGTCAAGGAAATTAGTCTCCTGTCACCATAAGATACATTCTTGGGGGAGGGAACCACATACTGGTCGTCTGGGACTGGTCTCACATTACTGCAACCACTAAAATCGATGTTAGGATTAATTTTGGGGCAGTAATTGTCGCTAATGCCCGCGATATCTATGGGCCCTGATGTTAAACCCCCTTCCCCACCTCCAGGAAGAATAACTACATCCCCCAGGGATGATTTCGTCAGGGCGGGTTCCAGTCAGTCATTAGAATCAAGACCACTCAAGGATTGAAATCTATTAAAAGTGGCAATTTTAAAACCAGTATGCAAAAACGGACCTCTGTCCCCACCCCTGGTATCATCAACATTAGAGTGGTTATTTAGGTGCCTATAGAAGTAGCCTAGGGGACGAAGAGAGATCCCTTGGTCTCAATAGGGAATTAAAGTAGCTTTTAGCAGGACGGTGGTAACAAGTTGTGGATTTCTGAAATTAATGACAATACAATCACCACTAAAATCCTTGCGTGAACTGCCTATCCAGTTGATTCTTCCAGTACTTAGGATCTCATCTGCTAAGGCTACTGGAAAACCACACTCCCTATGGAGCCAGGCCAGGGTCTTGTTCTTCAGGGAGTCATGATATTCTTTACAATTATTGTTGTACCCAGACCCTCTGACTGGTGGAACATTGGTTAAGACTGCCACAAAAGGTGCACAGTCTGGTGGTAGATCAAATTGTGGGCTAACAAAATATTTAGTTTTCCCTGCGCTGGGTCCTACCTCGATCTCTGGGGCAATGTCGGATAAGGAGTTTCCACCGGATATCTGCGAGGGGTTAGAAGTAATAGATACCATCTCGCAGGGGCCCATCGGAGGTGGCTTAGATGTATTGGACGTAGCCGTAGATATAACCTTACTAGAGATCTTAGAAGTAACTTTACTGCCTCCAGGACCCTTTTCTTCAACTAGGGCACTTGTGCTAGTATTACTTAGTAGACCCAAAAGACCTCCCAGTCTGACTACTTCGGCAGTAATCAAATCAAGTTTGATCAATAGAGGTTTAACAATCAGATCAAACTTGGCGTCTATGGTTCTAATTAGGAAGTCTAATTGCTCGCTGTCTATTTTAACCGAGGTGCTATCCGGTACTAATTTAGGGTCACAAGCAACATTGATAGAAGGTGGATCAGCTCTTTTATTTAAGCGACCCCCCCCTCCCCCGTTTTAATTGGGCATTCTTACTATTATTTCTGCATGAGCGCAATACTCTCTGAGATCTCGGGGCCGTCGAGCATTGTATCGATGTATCTAGAGGGGCAGCCTGGCTAGATTCTAAGCCTATAGGAACTGCTGAGATGAAACTATTAGAGCAAGCTGAGTCTATAAGCGCCACCGGAATTGGACTATCCAGGTGATTATGGTTATCACTAACATCCTGATGAGAGGTAGACGGGGAAATAGACGGACTAGGTATAACAGAGTTTGGATCAAGGGACCCCCCGACCCAAAGACTTTTGCCGTTCTTGATTTATTTTGTCCACCATCTTAACCAGATAATTGTCCAAAGTAGCTGTTACTGGGGCATTTTTAACTTTGGACATTGTGAATCACACCAGTTAGCCTTTATGAACTTAAGAAACTAGAGCAACAGACCAGAATGACAAAAGTCCTAATAGTGGCAAGAACACACAATCCCACTCCCCCTCTTCCAGTGTTACCTATCCAAAAAAGTCACAGTAATAACGTGTCAGTAGGAAACAAAAAATACTGTGCGGCAACCTGAGTAGTTGAACTCTTTAACTGCAACACGCAGAGTCCTGAGCCCTGCCCAGCCTCTTCCTGTCCCGGACTGTTACAGACTGTCCGCCCTTAGTCCGGGCTTCGTCCGGCGCGTCCCGCGTGCGTCCCGCGACGCGGAGGGAGCCTCTCCTTTTACAGCGCCTCCGGGCGCGATGGTGGGCGGAAGTAAGGTATGCCGCCAGGCAACCTGGGGACTGTAGTCTCCCCCAACTGTGGCCAGTGAACTAACTCGGCGGCAGAGGAGACCCACAGCGTAGCCTTCCCAGGTACGATCGTCGGGACCCAGGCAGCCTCCAACTCCCAGTCTGACCTCGTCGATTTACAAATGCCCCTTTTTAATACATATAAGTCAACCCTAGGGTAGGCGGAGGACAGCCTAGAGGGCAAGGTATAGTGCATTCAAAAAGTAGGTCAAGTAATTATAAGTTTTATATATATACTGATAGTGAAAAACTCCTAAATTAGTAATTCACTACTGTAAGTTAACTTATTACATTTAATAAGCTGTAATTTCCAAATGAGAGCAGGTCACCAGTTTGATTAGTGTCTTCAGAATAGTTATAAAAAGTTCTAACTTTTGTTGAAGTCTGATTTTAAATTACAATTTTGAAAATGCCACTTTTAGCAAGTTGGCATTTCCTGCCTTAGCATGTAGCCTGTCTCTGGTCACATGACTGGGTGTAGCTGATGATTGGGTTTTGTGTATTCCTCCTAGACAGCCACACACAGGTGTGCCTGGATGGGCTATCACTGGCTGAATTGGAGGACGGAGATGGACTCAGCCCTACTTACACTTGAATATGCTGGGTCCTGCCTCCACACAAAGGGCTGCATACTCCTCTGTAATTAGTCTGTAGCCAGGATTGGGAAAGCAGGATGCCTGGGGTCTTCAAGGGGATAGCTCTAGAAGCGCCCCCCCCCCACTTCAAAGGCACAACTGGGTATGTGTATATATAATGGACCTTGTACACTTCTGGACCTGTGGATACTCTGCCAGGAACGAGGACTGCTGATCTGTCGAAAGACTGCCACTCTGCCTTGCTGTGCTGAACTGCTGCCCTTTTGCCTGGGTGAGAAGGACTAGACCTGCATCTCCACCCAGAGAGGCTCCTAGGGTTAGTTGGAGGGCCTCTTGACTTTAGCTTCAGGGACAGAAGGCTCCAACAACATTGACCCAGCACCTGAACTCTGCCATCTGTGAGTCTATACTGGCAAGTGGTGCCACCCTAGTCTTGGACCCTTGGAAGTTGGCAGAAGGTGCTCTACAAGTCTCTGTGGACCCAACGGAACCAGTGCATCTCCTCTGCTCCGTGGTGCAACCCTGACCGACACATTGCCGCTACTGTGTGGGTCGGAACCGACGCAAAAGTCCTGTAGCTCAGCCCGTCGCTGCATCATCGACCTCATCGCAGGCCTTTGCATCCCTTGTCGACGGCAGCCTTGACGACGACGCCGGACTCCCCATCGCAGCTCTTCAGAACCAACACATTGCCCCAACTTCGCAGCGCATCCTCTACTCCGCATCGCAAGCCCTGGTCAACGGGATCCTCAATAACGGTGCAGGAGCTCGCACCGCAGCCTTTCCGCATCCTGAAACCGACACATCGCTTCATCTGTGTGATACATCTTCGACACAGATCTTTACAATGCTTCTCAAACCAGGATTAAGGTACTCTGTTTACCAGGTCTAATTGGGTCCCTGTAGCCAGCTCACGCTCCATCGCAGTCATCCTGAACTTGTGACTTTGTCCCGGTCTGACACAAACCAGATATCCATAGTTGGCGCTTTACACCTTTTGGTACTATTTTTACTAAAATCATTTAAAGTGAATATCTCTTGTTCTACTAATTGGATCCTTGTTGTTTTCGAGCTTATTTTATGTATTGAAAATTACTCTTTATTTCTAAACTAGTGTGGGATCCTTTTTGTGGTGTGTTTTCACTGTATTACTGTTTGAAGTGTTGCACAAATACTTCACACATTGCTTTTGAGTTACGTCTGACTGCTTGCTGTGTGCCAAGCTGCAAGAGCGTTGAGCACATGTCAATTCATGGTTTGCTTGTTACTTCACCCTGAGATGAATCGTGGTTGCTGCTTGAGAAGGCTTTCACCCCAATTCAACCAGTAACCCAATTTCTTACAGCAACTATTAAAAACTCCTTGTTACTTATTTGTTTTAGTTGCATTTGAGGGGTAATGTCCTTATCTGAACACTTAACCTGCAGTTCACCAACAAATCTCTGCAGTGAGTACTCAAGCCACTGGGCTTTATAAAAGAATATTGTATGCACAGTTGTTATAATATTTAAGAAATAAAAAAAACTTTACAAGAGGTGAAGTAATAAATTACTAGGTATATAGATAAACACAATGGTCACCAGGTGAGTACAGAGTAAACAGACCCACTTGAATTAAAGCTACCAGCAATAAACTTGACTTCACTTTCTGAGAAATGTTAATACTTATCAATCCCTAATTAGTGTCTTGCTCTCAGCAACTCCCAGAAAAACAACAGTATTACCATGAAGACCAAATCAAGACAGAAGTCAATATAAAGAGTGAACTGCATCTCAGAACTAATGGGTGTTTGCCCCCCATGACCACAGAACCTTGATTTGGCAATAGAGTTCAGTTCTTCCCTCAGCAATGGAAACAAGTAAGAATTAGGATAAATATTAAGTTTGTCTAATGCTGAAAACAATCATGCAAGTTCTTTTCATCAAAGAATTAAAAGGATACCACAGGGTTAGTGGGTATATATTTACTGTATCATAAATAATCAGTTCCTGGACATCAATACCAGATCTAATGCTGTCAAATCGGTGTCGAAAAGCAAAGATTTCTAATGATTACATCAAATTGCAATTATTACAAGAAAGGGGTTTTGTGAAGACTTTAAGGATTCTTACTCCCTCCCCCCCCAAAAAAAAGAAATATGTCAGATTTATGATTATAATGAAGCATTCTTTTTTTAAAGGATTTCGATTTATCCACACTTTTACAACATTGAAACAACAGAGTAGTGACACCATATCACACAAATTGAAGAACCAAAGCAGTAATATCAAAATATCAGTATAATATAAGAGAGGTGAGCGATCAATTTATGGAAAATCTACGGCCTCCCAACCCTACAGGCCACAGCATCTAAATCGACCCGAGCCCACATTTGGCTTAAATGTTTCCTTGTAGGATCCCTCTTGACAAGGGACAGCTCTAAACCGTAAATATCCAAGAACTGCTTAAACCAGGTAACGCGCAACCAGAATCTTCGCTGTCAGAATCATAAAGAAAACAATTCCCTTCAACTTCAAAGGTACTTCATATAATGTAGCAAAGATAATCAGATCAGTGGACTGTTAAATACAACTTAGAGTAACCTTCGAGATTTCCTCACTGACCTCCTGCCAATATTGCTGCAATATACCACATGAATAGAAAATGTGCACAGTGTCTTCTCCCACCTTGCTACACATTAAGCATTTCAAACTAGACCGGCATCCCCAGTTGAATAATCGGTTCAGAGTGTAATATGTATCTTAACAAGTCTTGAAATTATGTATTTTTAGCCTAGATGCATGCACGAACCAACTACTTAACTGGATTGATTCACTAACAGCATCAGCAGCCACTTGTAGTGATAATGTATAAGTCAGTTTGGAGGCTAAGGTGGATATATTGTTGCATTGGTCTGAATTTAGTAATTTATAATATTGTCAAAGCAGTTCCTGACGGAGGATACTGTTGAGCAGATCACAAACTTAATTGTGCAGGACTTCCTCAAAAAGAAGTAGCAGTCAGTAACAGGCTGATCACCTATCAACAAATTTACACTTATTTAAAAACCAGGAAAAATTGAGGATCATTCATTGTGCTAATAAAGTACCAGAAAAAAACCCTCTAACTCTGGAACTCTAATTACTACATGCGACAATGAAGCATTCTCAATAAAAAATTGTTGTGTTTGGATTAAAATCTGCTCTGGGTCATTCTCACGCCTTTGAAAGGAGCTGAAGATCCAGCTCTACTAACATCAGCTTTCTACACTGTAGCAACCTGGTTGTCAGACTCTTCCTGAAGAAACACCCATGGCGCTTTCTCCTTCCCCTGCTGTCGTCCAGTCTCATAACTGTATTTAGGCTCCCACCTCCGCTGCTGTGTTTCCCTATGTCCCATTTTCCCAACCCTCTCTCCATCATTATGTTGGGCCGCAATTAGCAATAATATACTACAAATTCACCTCTTGTACAGGGCACTAGTGTTTTGTCATTAGATTTGTTCTGTGTAAATTCCCAAACATACGTGTTCAGCATAACTGCCGAAATGTGGCAAAGGACAAATGTGTGCGCATTCATCTAGAAGGTTGGTTGATGGTGTTCTTGGTAGTGCCATCCAGAAGACATCTTGGACCAAAGAGATAAACACTGCGAAGATATGCCCTTCAGAAGACTCTTAGGCCATCATTTCTGACTGAGAATTGGGCATGACTTGTTAGAGGGCAGTGGATTCAATCACAGAAATTAACGTTGATTTATTGGTGAGGATAAAGTCGATAGCGTAAAAATCGTGCATGCTGGAGCTACTCAATATTATAAATGGAAGTATGATCAAAATCCGTTGTTAGAAAGTTGGCCAAGGAAGAAGTGTTTTCCAGTGAGATAGAAAGTAGTATAGTGCTATTATAATCGGGGTATAATTTTATTAAAAAACGATTTAAACCACACTGAAATCGACAAAGTAAAATTGAAAGTATACTTAACAGTTTGTATACAACCAATACATTTAGTACTAAGTATAAATAAAAAAGATAAAACATATATTTCAATAGCTAATGGCCTGGTAAAAGAAACATTCCATATATGAAAATATATTTGTATAGTAAAAATACAAACCAGCTCATTCAGAGCATTTAGAAAGGGCCATGCTTAGCCAGTGCAGTGTAAAAGAAAGTTTTTTTTAAGAAGTATAGATTACAAGTGTTTAGTGTAAACACTTAGGTATTCTTTTCACACACATAGTGAAAGCTTCACTCAGAGTAGTACAGGCTGTGGAGGCCTGTCCTGATGATAAATATCCTCAGAGAAACATCCTCTGACAACAGGCAGCATAGGCCGCAGGGCCTGTTGCCACTTCTGAGACTGTACACCATTGCTAGCTTCCCTCAGACTATTTTATTTATTGGTTTTATATAGTGCTAGCTAGACCCAAAGTTATCTGAGTGCTTTACATATAATGCGAGATAATTTGATTGAAGTACATACATATGTACAGACAAAGAAAATCGTTAGGCAGTCAAGGTAGTTACAATATGCGGACATCAGAACAGCAGAAGTAAATTAAATAAATGACATAGTAGACAGCTGAAACAAATCGACCGTCGCAACGAGTCTAGTCGGTGGCGCTCTGTCAATGCGCCCCCTGATGGCAGTCCTCTGAAGGGGGTCCTAAGGACTCCTTAGACATCACCTTGCAGGCCAGTGCGGTCACTCACTGCATCCGTCTGCAAGGGGATCTCTCTTCCCCTCTTAAAAGTACAGGCGGGTTGTCGCCGGCCCAGTGAAACACGGGGCATCTGCTTCAAAGCCAATCTGTTTCTCACTTGAATGCTCTGCCCCCAGGACAGCACGAGTTTGCAATGTAATAGTGCACACTTTCACTGCTTGCACCTGGTGCACCGGTTTTAAGGTGAGCCATGGTGCAAAGAGGGAAAGTGGGCCCTATCTATGATACGGCCCCACGCAGGAAAACAAAGGCTGTCATGCAAGCTTCCCTCTCACCCAGAGCACGTACTGTACAGGCGTACACAGGGATAGCGTCACTAACTGAGTAGGTACACAAGCAAGCTTCTCAAGGACAATGGTTAAACTACAAGGATTCACAGCGCAAGCTTCAGTAACATAGTTTAGTACTAGACATTGATGCTTGTCCTGAGGAAAAGCATCCACATTGGAAGTTCCTTTTATGCACGGCTTGTACAGAAAATGCATCTGCATTCAAGCTTCATAGAAGAAACACAAGCACACAGACGCTGGCTCTTTCCCTCTCTCTCTCTCAAGGATGTGAATGCTTGTCATAAGGGCATGCTTCCAGTTCAGACAGTGTATAGCCCGGTTGACATCAGTCCAAGATTACGTCACACAGAGCAGTTAAATACAAGCATGTGCAGACCTGGTGTCCCTCGTTTTGCTCACAGAATGTGCACAGCATGGGCAGCAATGATTGTTTCACTTGCACAAACAGACTAGGTACATCAGTAGTAACAGAAGGTAAAGTGCCACTCACACAGAGAAGATACTATAGAGGCACGTGCAATCTGCGCTTATTTCCTATACAGATAGAGAACAGTACAGGCATCCGCAGTGCAAGCTTCCCTAACATAGAAATAATGCGTATAGGCACAGTAGAAGCATTGGTAGTGCCAGCTTCACTCACATAGAATATCTACAGCATCCGTATCACGAGGGAAAGTATCATATGAGAAAGATTCCCTCCTACATGTTATGTAGCACAAGCTTCCACTTCTCAATGTGTAGAGCACGGCCAAGTGCAACACAAACGTCCCACTCACAGCAGCTGACGTACCTGTATTTGCAGTGCATGGTAACCTAAGCCGGGGGCGTAGCCATCATTGGTGCAGCAGGTGCAGTGGGACCGTGGCCATATGCCAGTTTATTGCTGTAATTCACAGATCAAACAGCAAATTCTTTCCTGGCACTGGGGCCCATAACACACTGGCTACCCCACAGCCCTAAGCTAGCACACACAACTTGCACAGCGACTACTGCAGTGGAAGGTTTCATTAACAGACGGCATATTACTGCAGCAGTAGGACAAGCTTCGCTCACACATCAGAACCACAGTACGTGAATCGGTGGAGAATGCCTCACAGTTTAGTTGGCCTAACACGTCCTCTCATACACCATGTCACAGAACCGTGAGATATTCGCAAATATGAAAGATACTGGAAGGCAGCAGTAACAAGAATGTTGGATCCGACTTACAGTAAATATTTTTTCAGTTTTCTCTTAGTATTTGAACACCTTTTATCATATTATCTCCATGCCTTCAATGAATGCAACGCCTGCCAGTCGCGTGCTGTGTTCCTCCTGTGCGTTGCGGATCCCTAGACTCATTAAGTTGCTTTGGTGGTTCTAACCCAGGGTGACAGTGTAAGATTTTTAAGTTTGTTTATAGGACCTATTTCACTCCTCCTCATGTGAGTATGCCTAATAAATGTATGCTGTATATGCTTCGTCCCCCAATTAAGGCAATTTTCCTGGACTGCCCAATCCAGACCCATTTAATCTTTGATGTTGCCCTCTCCGTCTCTCATCTCATGCTGTGCTTTTTGCTGCTTGTTTTTTCTCCGCATTTAGCAGTGAAAGTTTTGGTGCTGGCTTCTATAATCAACGTGGCATTAAACAGCATCCTTTATTCCATCCTTGCTCAGCCATTACAGCAACGAGCACAGTGACCTAGAATAGCCCAGCCCTGTTGGCTTTGGCTCAGCTTGTATATTTTTCCTTCCCCTCCATTAGCTCTGTTTCTCTCCTTTCCTTTAAGAATTTCGTTTTGGTTATCCAGTGCGGATGGTACACGGGCTTTTAAGAAGCTTGTACTATCTGCCACACTCTCCTTTCCTCACATCCATTTGTGTCCCCTCCCAATCCCAGCAGACCTGTAGTTTAGTTCGATTTTTTTTCCATTACGCCTTTTCTCTGCTTTGATAGGGGATTAGAAGAGCAGAGCTTTTCAATGCAAGGGAATGACAATAGTTGAAGATAAAATAATGAACGAACACATTTGGGTATTATAGAAAATAATTAAGTGATACGTAATTGCAAACATACAATTAAGACCTGTGTTAATGAAAGGTTTCACCAGAGGATAAGCAATACAGCTGGCTCATCAAAGGCATGCTTTGAACTCCCTTCCTCCATCCCCAAGGTAATTTCTATCGAATTATGACTTTCTCCCATCCCAAATTAACCAATTTTATAAAATTGCAGTTACATTACAAGTCTCGGTATAGGTTGCTCGTGTGTTCCTGTAGCTGTGGTGGGTGTCTGTGAAAAAATAATTGGTTTTTCTATACACCAAAGTGCAGCTAAATGTCTTTAAAATTGATGAAATGTTCTGTGTTATTTATTTACTTTTTTTTTTAATATCCAGGTAGTTTCTTTTGCCATTTCTTGAACCCGCAGGAATTGCAGAATAAACCTCTCGTTGTCATCATACCTTCCCGTGCACTATCTCTAATTAATGTAAAGGGATCTTCAGAAGACAGTCTCCCCCTGAGCCTAATTTGCCATTTCCATTAGTAATTTGTATCCACTTTTCTCCACAGCTTGAAGGTCCGTGCGTTCTGCAAATTCAAAAAATCCGCAATGTTTCCGCTCCGAAGGATAACGAGGAATCGCAGGCCGCGCCCCGGATGCTGCGGCTGCAGATGACAGACGGACACACCACCTGCACCGCAGTGGAATTTAACTACCTGTCCAAACTAAGGTCTGTGCCCTCCGTTTGCTCGTCTTTTCCTTAGTAACCTGGTTTTTCATAAATTGTCTGATAGAGATTTCGATAACTCTGTCCGACATATGTGTTGGTAGCTCCTTAATGGCTAATCCCGAGCATTAACCTGTGGGTAATTTGCTGGGTTCCAGTTACCTACTCGCTGCATGACTTTCTTGAAGATGTCAGTGAGATGTCTCCCCAGCCCTCAAGAGTGTCTTTGGTGGTGACCGTGAGACAGAAAGCAGCAGGATACCCGTCTGGTTGGGTGGAAATTCATAGCAATCCAAAGTGGAGGAATACACCTTTGGGGGACGCGGAGTGCCTGGAAGGTACAGCAACCCAAGAGCTAAAACAAAAAAAGAACCGTCATTGTATCTGAGTACTCAAAGCGCACACAGAAAAGTACACACTCTGCTTTCAATCTTTTTGGTGTGTTTTACCTGTAATTCTAAAGTCTCGAGCTTCTACCTGATACAAAGAGGGAACATATCAATTGTTGGGTGAGATGTCTTTGAAAAAACTAAACTTGTATTACAAAATATTTAATAGTACTCTGAATGTCGAGATGAGTCAGAGCAATACTTACCAGATATGACAACACACATACTGCAACTGCCCTGGAATTACATTGATGGGCTGTATCCCAGGCGACTGAGATGAAGCCCTTTCTGACGCACGTCTTCATTCACAACAATGATGACAGTATATTTGTTGGGCTAGTCTGGTAACCATGTGGGTGCCACTTTCCAATAGCAGCTTTCCGGGCTTCCTGAAAAGCACAACATCTTAGAAGCAACACCTCTCCCCTCTCCCTTGTCTTTTTGCAGGATGTTTCTCAGACTGACTTGATAGGGTGGAACCTTGAGATCCAAGGAGCCTTTGGCCAAGTTTCCTTTCTTGCTCTGCGATGGTGGTCTCCGCTGTATCATCTCATTTGTAGTGTATGCCATATTTATCATCCCTGCAGCGGTCACAGTGACCGCGGTAACTTTTTGTTAGAGGAAACAATGATATATTCTACCTATCTTTCAGTTGTGTTAGTTAGGTAACCTTGTTACAGGGGTCCTGTTCCTTAGCCTTTTTCCTTGTTTCTTGCGCTTTTCTATGGTTGAACAATGGAGCTAAACTTTCTGCCAACCTAGCACAAGTGAAGTAGTTATTAGTGTTAAAGGTTCTCCTATTCCAAATTACTCCAGTTCTTGTTTTTCTTTCCCTTCATGCAATTGTTCCTGCTGCATAGTCCTACTTTCTCCACATGCTTCTGCGGTTCAAATGATTAAACAATTCACAGCTCTGCATCACTCGCAAGGGTGTGTGGGAACTTGGAGATGGAATTTTCAAGCAAAGGAAGTGCTATTTTGAAAGATATTCGAGATGAATACAATTTACGTATGCGGACATTCCAGCGCAGTGTTGATCGGAGGAGAGAAAACCCCAAACTTGAAGCAGCATTGGCAGTGTCAAAGCTGCATAGCGCTGCCGTGCTAGAGGAAGAGGAGACCGTTCTGGTGTAGAGTGAAATGGAGTATCAGAAATGGGTGGCTTTGGATGTTTATACCATGGATAGCTTTGAAGGTCATGGTGAAGAATTTATGATGTATCCTTGTAGGATAAAAGGATGTCCAGGGAGGTGTGGAGATGTGGAGGATGGGGTCTGGAACGAGCACTGTAGGCACAACAATGTGGGTAACAATCGTGAGAACTTTTATCCTGGTGAGTGCGAGGTAATGGAGCAAGCAGCTGAGAATTCTTTTTCTTCTGTTTATTTTATGCTGAAGCGTGGTGGTAATCAGCATATTAATTGCATGAAATGAATAATGAATAGTGGTTCTGCGAAGAGGTAGAAGCTGGCAAGGATGTAGCTGTGTGACCATTGAAGCGAATTCCCCGTTCCTGAGTTTGTGTAATGGAAGGATAATGGTAGAGAGAGAGAGAGAGAGAGAGAGAGAGAGAGAGAGAGAGAGATAGATACGCATGTAGGAGAAGTGACCAATGGGAAGCATATAATATCCGGTGTGGCTAAGATGAGCATACAACTGTACCGAACAATCCAGTGTCAGATTGTAGCAAGACAGGTGGTTGTGTTCATTAGATTATAGGGGCTGAAGGAGGGACAGTAGAAATAAAGAACTTAGACTGTGTGAAAGGATGAAACAAATGTGGGAATAATGATCCCAAACCAATGGTGTGCAGTGAGAAAAAGAGGGGTGTTATACCTAAGCTTTGGTAAACTCCCATTCGATGTATCACTGCCAAAATCGGGAGGGAGAGGACAACTAAAGATTAGCACAATACTCCTCCTTAACATGAAAGCCAGCCGAAGGGCTGTGCTAATCTGGAATAGTATAGAAATATCTCACACCCAGTGTCTGTATAGAGAACTAAGGGCCTCATCTACTAGAAGCAATACATTGTGTCCAATTACAATTCACACATTTCAATTTCTTATTTGCAATGTACTAAAATGGATTTGGTTAAAGTGATTGTGATTTGTGCACCAACTTCTACTGAATACATTGGTATTTTGTGAAAGACCTATATACTAATAGGTTGCTTCACAAAATACAGAATCGTAGTGGTGTGCAATGTGTCCTTCCTCATCACTATTCATGAGGTACGTCACAAGTTGTGACCCACTACGATTGGCCACACTCACAGGGATGGTGGCCTGCTGGGTTCAACAGACCACCATGTCTGAGATTGCTTTTTAATAAAGGTGCCTGGTTTATCTGTTTTTTGTTTTTTTTAAATGCAGCCCGTTTTCAGTAAAGAAAAAGGTGATGTGTTACAAAAAAATAATAATAAAGGTTGCACAAACCCTTTTAGGTGTACGTAGTAGTCCCAGGAACTACTACCTACTTCTAAAAGACTTCGTCAGTATTCACAGATTCCAATTGTGAATGGCTTTCCTCCTCCTTCCAGTTAATGGCAAAATGTTAATGTTTTGCAACCGTATTTCACTGGCAAAACATGGATACACACTGTAAGGAATCGGTATTTGAAAGCGACACCCTTTCCAAATAGCGGTTCCTAATGGTTTCCTAAAACCATTTAATGATTTGGAAAAAGTTTGCTAAATCGTTAAATGGGTTGAGTTAATTTAAAATAAAATAAAAATATCTGTTGCAAACCCTCACATTTACCAAATCAGAGAGTTTGCGAGCCCTAAATCCCTTTTGTACAGGAGGCTCTACGTTTTTTTTAAAAGAATGCGGGCCCCTCACTCACACTAGGTGACATACTTCATCATAATGAGCGCTTCTAGTCCGCATTCAGGTTGCAGGAACTCACGCTGAGCTTTTTTTGTGAGCCTTTGATGGATTTTGAAGCACATCCTGTGTAGGTTTTTCTTTAAAACTGTATGTCCATAAACACGTGCATCAATACAAAGTGAAAAAACATGAACTCTGGATGAATTGTAGAGAGCGGGTTACTGTGGTAGGGGAGGGTTAATAAAATGGAGGGGGGAAGAAAGAGAGAAAAAAATATAAGGACAAGTGTTTGTTGTGCATTTCTATATATAGTGTGACTCGGCTTTAAAGGTAAGAATATTCTGGTGTATTAGACTAGTTCGTCTCGCCCTGACACTCTCTATGGTGAAGAGCATGTTTTAACGACAGACAGACAGACAGACAGACACACCTCTACCTACCTACCATCCGCACATTGAAAGTGGAACCAAGATTCCATCGTGGTGAAATACAATCGAGACATCACAATGCCGCTTTTGAGTGCCTTTTAACTAACTGTTCAACCAAGATATCGGAAAAAAAGTTGATGCAAGGACAAGGATTCTAACTGGAAAAGTGCATTTTGATAATGTTAGATGTGGGGGAGCAGGGCAGAGAGCGCGAATGTTGGAGAAAGAGTAAAAAGTACAGGTAATGGGGAGGTAACGTGTAGAGGACAGGTTGCAGAATGTAACTACCTGCTGAAATAAATGTTAAGAATATGAACGCAGGGTGCAGTGCTCTGTCTTGTTATTGTCAGTGTTCATTCGTCACAAAAATGCTTATTTCATGAAGCAGTTGTTTGCAAGTTGCTTCAGAACTGAGGTTCTGAGAAGAGCAGGGCCGGACCGGCCGTAGTGGGCACCGGGCAATCCCCCGGTGCGCTGCATGGGCGGGGCCGGTTTTGTTACAGGGCCGTTTTTGCAGCATAGCTGCAAAATCGGCCCTGTAACAGAATCGTCCGAAAACCGGCCCCGGCAAAGAGCTCGGCCACACACCCAACCCCCCAAACCCCCTCCGCCCCCGGGGGGGGGGGAGAAGCACTTTGTCAGGGCCGGTTTTGGTTCCCAGTCCAGCCCTGGAGAACAGTGTAAAATGGTGAGTGAGAACGGAGGTGCATTGCTACGCTAGAGCGACTGAGGTCCTTCCTGTGATCTCAGCCCACACTGTCCTGCTTTGCAGAACTTGGTTTCAGAGACCTAAACACAGACGTCCTCAAACTGCTGTGCTGGGTTGCATGTTACTCTCCGATCTGGAGAATGCTTACCTTCATTGTAGCACACACAACTATGAAAATGCCAAGAAACATTGAGCCAGCCTCTTCTACGCCAGAGCTGGTAATGGGATATTTCATGCCTTCAATCCTTTTAGAAATTAGCTACCTCCGTTTTTATTTCCATATAAATTGACATACATTCTTTTTTGTGTATTGCACTGCAGAAGTACAACCGCTTTATTGATTTACAATGTTTGTGTGGTTTGGTCACTTTAATATTATTAGACCAAAATGCTTTTCTGACGTTGCATGGTCTTTTCTGAGCAGACCTTGCACTTTTGACTCATGGAGTATATTTGCTTTGAGGTCACTGCTGCAGATCGTTAATTAGTTGAACTTAAGTGACTTGTGACTATGGTGTGTCCTAGAATTAACTGCTCTCTTGCCGAAATTGCGCCTTTGTTCTGTTTTGTTTGTGGTTGACAGCAGACATCAAGTTTTAACTGAGGCAGGATATTATGAAACTACGAAGTTTGGGTCCAAATTATACCCAAGGGCAGAGATACGTCTTTGGCGTATTTACAGTACACCATGTCCTGGCCCGCAGTGATTTTTAAATTTCACTGAATAATATGGATGTATTTTGAATAATAATGTGTACCTGATTCACAAACTGCACTTTGTAGCGCGTTTTGTAGTACTACAAAATGCAATTCCCAAACTACGTGCAGAGTTTTACATCTCTGCACTCCCTATAGTTAATGGTGCGGAGTTCTCTGCCCCGATTGCGGATAACTCCGCACACGTAAGTATAGGAAGTGCAGGGACGTAAAACTTGGCATGTCGTTTCTCAATAGCTAAAAGTAATAAAATTACACAAAAGTGTACGTTTACTTTTGTGAAACGGGCCTCGTGAGTGTATGGGTGAATCGCTTTGGAACCATTTTGGTACTTAAGTATAGATTTCCTCTTCCTAACTCCACATCTACGTTCCTTGAAGATTTACAAATCTTCAAAGTACTTTGATGTGATTTAAGAATAGTACATTTTGAAGACATAGCCATCCTCAGGGTAGAGCATTCCTCAATCCAACATACTACCACTGAAAACTGTTGTGCGTGCTTCGAACAGACTTGTATCATCAACCAATATATTCGATCATGTTTCACCAATCCTCACCATGCTCATTGTCTACTTATGAGGGAGTGTGAAGTTCAATCTTTGCTCCCTGGTCTACAGAGCTGTTCACTCACTCTCTTTTTCCTGCCTCTCCAGCCTTCACAAATTGTTGGGAGGCACTTGTGTTCTGAGAAGCAAAAATAACCATCTTCTGGAGCAAACGTCTATCAAAATCAGTTTGGATTGGTGTCAAGCCTCCTCAGGAGCTTTCTCTGTT
The DNA here is from genome assembly GCF_964204655.1 of Triturus cristatus. Lineage (NCBI taxonomy): Eukaryota > Metazoa > Chordata > Amphibia > Caudata > Salamandridae > Triturus > Triturus cristatus. Next base: position 525,934,185 of record NC_140591.1, read on the forward strand.
TTGTGAAACTCTCACCCTATGGACCTGAGAACCAAAAATACTCTCCTGCCATTCCTCAAGAAATGAAAAGTGTATCTGTTTAAACTCTGTCTGACTCCTTAAGCCTAAGGTTGATCTTTTAGTCTATGCCGGATTGCTTCCCGCTATGGGCTTCCTTCTTGACTCCACTCCTCCTTGCCCTTCTCCCTGCTCCATCAGTTTAACTTTTCTTTTTCCCCCTTCACTCCTCCCCGCTTCTGCCTACTCTTCTCCTCTCCTGTCTTTCTCTCCCTTTCTTTTTTTGTTCTATCCATCCTTTTTCCACTTTCCTTTTTGTCCTTTGACTCCTTATCTCCTCTCCCTTTGTTCTCCTTTCTTCTCTGTATTATGTCTCAAATAGGCCTTTGCCCCTTCTTTTTAGGTCTCGCCTGACCCAGCGCATGCGCTGGTCTGGCGAGACTTATTGAGAGGGCTCCAAAAAGTGCTACCAGGCCAGCCTAGAGCTACAGTGCATGTGCGCGGGCACGCGCCCATTACCGCGATTACTTTGACTTTCGCGCCGCACGGCCGCTTTGATGTTTGATCGTGATCGCGATCACTTTCACGGCCGCTTTGCATAGCCAATATGTCTCGCTTTTGGGACCTTATTATTTAGTTATGCAACTGTTGCATGGCTAAACACTTATAAGGTCCCAAAGGCGAGACCTATTGGCTATGCCAATGCTTGTTTACCCTTGATCCCTCTCTGCCTCTACCCCTCTCCTTGCTCCATCCATTCTCTTTCCCTTTTCACCTATGAATACTCCCCTCCTCTTCATTCTTCATGTTCCATCCATCTCATCGCTTCATCTCGATCTGGTCTTCTTTACTGCCCCCATCGAATGCCTGCTTTCTTTACCCTTGTTCCTGCATTACCTCCTTAACCTAATTCCATACCCACTTCCTTGCCCACCTCTTTTCCCCCCATCTTTCACTCTCTTAATCCTTTGTTATTCTCTTCCCCCCTCATTTTGTCATTCTATTCCCTTTTCCCTTGCCCACTTCCCCTCCTAACCTCTCCCCCTTCTATTTCCCTGTCCTCCTCCCCCCCCCCCCCCCTCTCTTGCTCTGATGTTCTCAATGTCACTTCTTTGGCTCCTTTCAGTTTTGACCTTTGAGTCCATGTAATCTGCATGACCACTGTCACTGTTATTTTACATAAAGTATTCTCATACCTCTCACAGCTATATTAAACTGTTAAAAAGGCAGTTCATACATAGATCTGGAGTTAGGAGTAGTAGACCCTAAAGATGTAAGTAAGCTGCGTGGAGGTAGTAGGTCTGTATAAGCCTCAGTCTTGAGGAGATAGTGAGCTTGCGGCACCACCAGTCTGCATCCTCCAGCGAGCCCACCCAGCCCTCCCACTAGGTCCGTAGAAGACAGTGTGTTTCGGAGAGTTTATTTTGAGGGTACAATAGATTTGGAAGACATTGCCACATCCCAGGTTTCCCATAAGGATCTTCGCTTCAAGTGGCTTGAACTCTGGGAGGGGGGGGTCAGAGTTACGTATGTGGGCCTGAAGGGGGTGCCGGACCTGAAGGTATTTATAGAATTGACAATTGCGAGGGCAAAGGATTTTTGTAGGTCAGCGAAGGAGCACATGCGGGTCCCTACCCAGACATCCCTAAGTTGCGAGAGCCCCCTGGAGTCCTACGTCCAGAAGCTGGCAAGTGAGGCCATCTCCCCCAGCCAGGTGCCATGTCATAGTGGGGTTTGTTGTGTAAGCCTAACATTCTATTGGGTACATAGATTTTAGAAAGAATATCCGAGTTTGGAAGACAATACTCTTTAAGTATCTAGCATGTATTGTGTACCATTAAAAGTTGGGTGGAAGAATTTGCCAAAGAAAGCTTCTTTATAAATGAAAGTTTCCAAAGATTTAAGATCAGCACTAATGCAATTGCAAATAAAACCAATGAACTGAATAACATCAAAAGATACTAAAGACGAGAGGCCCAGTGCCAAGGCGTATGCTACAGCGGGGAGTTGAAGAGCAAAGTGCTAACACATGGTGTCTATTCTCAGATTTTTGTTTTCATATAATATAGCAGAAGCATACAATATGGAACTAGTTTACATATTACAAACCTAACAGCCGAACCATTTACTGGAGAAATGCTTAACTGCATTTATTAGGTCCTTCCTCCTGGAGGCTAGCTCGGCAAAATGAAAATTCAGTTCAGTTTATGACCTATACATTACCCCCAACTACGGTGTTAGGAACATGTTCAATAGAAAGTGATTCCATTGTCCAAGTAAAAGCAGGTTAGAAACAGCCAGAGGACGTCATCTTAGCGTTGGACAAATCTATCTTGATGGTATTATTAAGCTAATTGTAATCTTACAGCCACGGACGCTGCGGTGTGTGGCATTGATAAAATGATCAACTCATCAGCGTATGCTACATTATTTATCCTTGAATGGCCCTTTTTAAAAAGGATCCTTCCCATTAGTCCAAGAGTGGAGAAGTGTGGCTCAATGGTTAGAGCGGCAGACCCTGATGCAGAGGTCTGGCCCGGGACCAGGGTTCAATTCCCCGCCTCGGCGGGTCTTGGGCTCAAAATTCCACGGACCTGATAATTCTCGCCTCGGTGCCTATTCCAATCATGGAGTCCCACTCTGCAACTCTGGGCAATAGCTTGCTTAATCTCCACAACGGCCCCCACAACGCTAAGGATGCCGGGCCTCCACCTTGGGGGTGCCCAGGAGTGGACACCTCACAGGGAAAGCCAGGATGGGTTCCACAGCGGTATTGGTACAAGCGCCTTGAGACCCTTGCGGGGGAGTAGTGCGCTATACAAGTATCAATTTACAAGAATGCTGTCAAATCCGCAATGTATAGTCAGAATAACAGCAGTGCCAAATTGCACCCCTGGTTCAGACCATTGGTGGTAAGAATTTTAGGGGAAAGACCCTTGCCTATACCCAAGCGTCTGATTATAATGTTACCAAAAATGGCAACGGGGTTTCGTCATTTCCACAAGATTGTAAGTTCCAGCAGATTCCAGTCCAATTGATTGAATGTGGTGGAAACCTCCAGAAAACCTACAAAACTATTATTGGGGTTTCCCCTAGCTAGGCGCAGCTAACAGATGTAAGGCCATGATGTTATGACAAACAAATGATGGACGGAATGTTGACAATGCAGACATTCTCCCCCAGTCAAGAGATCTGGGTTAAATCCATCGTTCTTTTGCCCACTACGCCACCCCAGTTCAGACATGGCCATATGCAAATCAGTCTTGACCCTGTGCCTCATGGGAACAGTCCAGCCCGAACTGCCAAGCCATGTCTTCCATGGACCGGAATCAAGCATCCTAGGACCGGTTTCTGGCTATCAGCCGTCATCAGCCAGGATAGCTTGACTCCAGTGGCGCAGTGAGCACGGGACCCACGTCTGGGCATACCCATCCCACTTAGGGCGAAAAGCGTTACGACAAACAAATGATGGACGGAATGTTGACAATGCAGACATTCTCCCCCAGTCAAGAGATCTGGGTTAAATCCATCGTTCTTTTGCCCACTACGCCACCCCAGTTCAGACATGGCCATATGCAAATCAGTCTTGACCCTGTGCCTCATGGGAACAGTCCAGCCCGAACTGCCAAGCCATGTCTTCCATGGACCGGAATCAAGCATCCTAGGACCGGTTTCTGGCTATCAGCCGTCATCAGCCAGGATAGCTTGACTCCAGTGGCGTAGTGAGCACGGGGGTATTCCCAGACGTGGGACCCGTGCTCACTACGCCACTGGAGTCAAGCTATCCTGGCTGATGACGGCTGATAGCCAGAAACCGGTCCTAGGATGCTTGATTCTGGTCCAGGGAAGACATGGCTTGGCAGTTCGGGCTGGACCGTTCCCATGAGGCACAGGGTCAAGACTGATTTGCATATGGCCATGTCTGAACTGGGGTGGCGTAGTGGGCAAAAGAACGATGGATTTAACCCAGATCTCTTGACTGGGGGAGAATGTATGCATTGTCAGCATTCCGTCCATCATTTGTTTGTTGTAACGCTTTTCGCCCTAAGTGGGATGGGTATTCCCAGACGTGGGACCCGTGCTCACTACGCCACTGGAGTCAAGCTATCCTGGCTGATGACGGCTGATAGCCAGAAACCGGTCCTAGGATGCTTGATTCTGGTCCAGGGAAGACATGGCTTGGCAGTTCGGGCTGGACCGTTCCCATGAGGCACAGGGTCAAGACTGATTTGCATATGGCCATGTCTGAACTGGGGTGGTGTAGTGGGCAAAAGAACGATGGATTTAACCCAGATCTCTTGACTGGGGGAGAATGTATGCATTGTCAGCATTCCGTCCATCATTTGTTTGTTGTAACGCTTTTCGCCCTAAGTGGGATGGGTATTCCCAGACGTGGGACCCGTGCTCACTACGCCACTGGAGTCAAGCTATCCTGGCTGATGACGGCTGATAGCCAGAAACCGGTCCTAGGATGCTTGATTCTGGTCCAGGGAAGACATGGCTTGGCAGTTCGGGCTGGACCGTTCCCATGAGGCACAGGGTCAAGACTGATTTGCATATGGCCATGTCTGAACTGGGGTGGTGTAGTGGGCAAAAGAACGATGGATTTAACCCAGATCTCTTGACTGGGGGAGAATGTATGCATTGTCAGCATTCCGTCCATCATTTGTTTGTTGTAACGCTTTTCGCCCTAAGTGGGATGGGTATTCCCAGACGTGGGACCCGTGCTCACTACGCCACTGGAGTCAAGCTATCCTGGCTGATGACGGCTGATAGCCAGAAACCGGTCCTAGGATGCTTGATTCTGGTCCAGGGAAGACATGGCTTGGCAGTTCGGGCTGGACCGTTCCCATGAGGCACAGGGTCAAGACTGATTTGCATATGGCCATGTCTGAACTGGGGTGGTGTAGTGGGCAAAAGAACGATGGATTTAACCCAGATCTCTTGACTGGGGGAGAATGTATGCATTGTCAGCATTCCGTCCATCATTTGTTTGTTGTAACGCTTTTCGCCCTAAGTGGGATGGGTATTCCCAGACGTGGGACCCGTGCTCACTACGCCACTGGAGTCAAGCTATCCTGGCTGATGACGGCTGATAGCCAGAAACCGGTCCTAGGATGCTTGATTCTGGTCCAGGGAAGACATGGCTTGGCAGTTCGGGCTGGACCGTTCCCATGAGGCACAGGGTCAAGACTGATTTGCATATGGCCATGTCTGAACTGGGGTGGTGTAGTGGGCAAAAGAACGATGGATTTAACCCAGATCTCTTGACTGGGGGAGAATGTATGCATTGTCAGCATTCCGTCCATCATTTGTTTGTTGTAACGCTTTTCGCCCTAAGTGGGATGGGTATTCCCAGACGTGGGACCCGTGCTCACTACGCCACTGGAGTCAAGCTATCCTGGCTGATGACGGCTGATAGCCAGAAACCGGTCCTAGGATGCTTGATTCTGGTCCAGGGAAGACATGGCTTGGCAGTTCGGGCTGGACCGTTCCCATGAGGCACAGGGTCAAGACTGATTTGCATATGGCCATGTCTGAACTGGGGTGGTGTAGTGGGCAAAAGAACGATGGATTTAACCCAGATCTCTTGACTGGGGGAGAATGTATGCATTGTCAGCATTCCGTCCATCATTTGTTTGTTGTAATGATGTTATCCAGAGCAGAGCAATTGTTCCCAAAACCCGTGTGCGAGAATTATAACACCGTTTTATCGAGCACAATTTTGGCAAAAGGGGGGTGCTCTTTGTGTCCCCCAGTGCTATTAGACAAGAGTTGATTTGTAGTGACCACGGGTCATGTTTACAGAGTGCCTGCAGAACGGAGTCCGTGGTTTTATTACCCTCCATTACTACGGTGCGCATGTACCACATAACTAAACCAGCTAAATACGTTCCCAGCGGGACAGGACCACGTTGTGCGTGACATGTTCACATAGTAAACTTTGAGACTACATAACGCACACGCTGTGACAGAAATAACGAGAAAGCATTCGGCGATAGTGTCTATCGCTGGGCGGTTTGCTTTGTAACTAATGAAGGCCTAAGGGGCCGCGTTAGCAGCTTGTTAGCGAGAGAACCAGTTTTTGCAGTGCATGGGGATGCGTGGACAAACTACAGCACATTCACGGGTGTCACGGAGAGGTGCCTAGGCGCTTTCTCGTCGAGAAATGTTCTACTCCAAAGAGGAGCTGGCTGTAGTGTCGGATGGCCTAATACCGGACGTCCGGCCAGGTGTCTAGATGCCACAGGGAGCATAGATGGAAACAAGAGAGTGCCCGATAGGCGTGTGTCCGGCTGAGAAATGACTGCAAAGCTTCGGCAAAAAGTTTCACTTGTGTTTTTTTACGTTTCTGACATTGTGGATTATTAAAATGGCGTTTGCAGTGATCGGTTTTATTGTTTGATTTGGAAATGAAACTAGCAATTGTTCTTGTACGGCTTTACGCTCCGCTTAAGTACCATTCCTTTCAATGCTGTTTATCAAATCCGAAGTCTCGGTGCGCCTGAGGTGGCGGAGAAGAATGCCATGTTTTATGATTGCCCGCGAGCCGCAGGTGGCATAATAGTTCTGCTCACTCAATTTTACGAAAGAGACTGCGCACGATTGGAAATCAGGCCGCATTTAGAGCCGCATTTGGAGCAGCATAACGGGTCGGGTTTTAAGTGTTCAGCCACCAGTCACTTTGCCTTTTAATGCTGTGCTTTAGAAAATGAGCCCATTTCTGAAAGGGCTGTCAGGTGCATGGCTTTTTTCAGTGCTTGTTGATGCCGTTTATATTAGGTTATCTGAGTTCACACTGTGTAGATTTTCTGCTGGATGGAAAACTCACCCTCTGTTTGCCTTGCTTGCTTGTTAGCGCTGGCCCTTAGAACGTAATATTAGTCAGGTCGTTAAAGATTTTTCACCATCGGTCGTATGGGCCTCCGTTAGCTGATGTGAAGCATTGAAAGGGAGGAGACATCAACAATACATTTCTAACTTGTGAAGCTCATATGACTCCACAATAAGAAGCAGGAATCGCGGAGTATGTTTTTTTCCCGCTAAACAACTTTATTGGTTTTTTGAAGCGCCACAAAGGGGCCAACAAGATTAAGGCACTGGGTAATTATCGGGTTACACGTACATAGACAAACAGCCAAGCTACTCTGGATCAATACAGTATTGAGCCATTCCGGGTCAATAAAAGGATTGATACGGATTACACGTGCAGCCATTTAGCCCATATCTGCCCGTGTTTGTGAGGACAGCCTCTGGCCTCGAAAACCACCCTATCCTGTTTAGCGCAACAATCAACTCTGCGTTGCCACTTTGCAATGGTAGGAGGCTCACCCATTTCGGTGCTATGTCATGCTTGGCAACTGAGAGGGGCGTGTTCATGAAGGCCTTCTCGGCCCTGATGCCACCAACACCCAATATCTCCAGGAGGATCAGGTTGGGGGACACCGGGGCTGGCCACCCAGGGCCTCTTTCAGTTCATTCATCACCGTCACCCAGTATGTTTGTATTTGGGTGCATGACCAAACCATGTGGAAAAAGTCCACACAGGGGTCTGCGTATCTGGGGCAGGAGTCGTCAGGTCTGAGGCGTGCTCTGTGCAGGCTCTGGGGGGAAAGGTAGGCTGTGTGGAGGTAGTAGGCCTGTATAAGCCTCAGTCTGGAGGAGGTAGTGAGCTCGCGGGGCGCCATCAGGGTGTTGCGCCTGTCTGCAACCTCCAGCGCGCCCACCCAGCCCTACTACTGGGTCCGTAGAAGACAGAGTGTGTTAGGGGAGATCATTATGAGGGTACAATAGATTTGGGAGAAACCGCCGTGTCCCAGGTTTCCCATAAGGATCTTCGCTTCAAGTGGGTTGAACTCTGGGAGGGGGTCAGAGTTATGTATGTGGGCCTGAAGTGCGTGCCGGACCTGAAGGTATTTATGGAATTGGGAATTTGCATGGGTGAAGGATTTTTGTAGGTCAGCGAAGGAGCGCATGAGGGTCCCTGGCCAGGCATCCCCAAGTTGAGAGATCCCGATGGAGTCCCAGGTCCAGAAGCCGGCGAGCGAGGCGACCTCCCTTAGCTGGGTGCCATGCCATAGTGGGGTTTGTTGTGTAAGCCTAGCATTCCATTGTGTGTGGCGTAGGGTGGCGTGCCAAGCTAAGAGTACCACTCGTGTAACTGTGGGCATCTGGGAGGGGATTGGGGCGCATATAGTAGTGCCTGCAGAGTAGAGAAGCCCAGGCAATTGAGCTCTAGCTTGTAGGCCAGGTCGGACCACCCCCTGTTGAGCCAGTCGTGAGGTACGAGAAATTGGGAGGCTAGGTGGTAGAGGTAGAGATTAGACATGCCCAGGGCGCCATCATATGGGCTTCGTTGACAGTGCGTGAGTGATTGCCGTAGCCGCTTGCCTTGCCACAGAAAGGTGTGGCATCGCCCTCCGGCCCCTGAACAAGACCTTGGGATTGGGAGGGGAAAGTTGAGGAAAATGTAAAGGAAGCAGGTTAAGATCATCATCATTTTATACAGGGCTATGGGGCCCATCACGTTCAGAGGAAGATTTTGCCACTTGGTCAAGTCTGCTTTGGGTTTCTGAATCAATGGTTGCAGATTCACGACCCAGGTGAGTTCTGGGTGGAGTGCCACCCGTATGCCAAGGTATTTGAAACTCAACTTGCGAAGGGAGATGGATGACTGCCAATCGATGCAGTCCCTTGACGGGGCAAGGAGCACCGGCACCGATTTGGCTAGGTTTGCTCTAAGACCCGAAGCACACCCAAAGGTCTCAAGCAGGAGAAGGGAGCGTGGGCCGGTCCATGCTGGGTCATCTAGATATAGGAGGACGGTGTCCGTGTAAAGCAGAGGTCTTCAATCTGTGGGGCGCGACCCCCAGGGGGGCCGTGGCATCATAGGAAGGGGGGCGCGCATTCCCCAGCCTTATTGTCGGCACACAACAAAGATTGCTTAATGGCATCAGCTCCGAGTGGTAGTTCCAAGCCTCGCACTGGGAGCTTCTCTGAGAAGCAAACACATTGTGCATACTCCTCACCTGTTGATGAAGGGGGATGGGTTTTGGCGACCAAGATGAATAGGAGGCAGTCAGGCTCAGCGGGAGGCAAGTGCCAACTTAATTGAGCCCACCAGTCCTGTTCATGCACTGCGTCCACACGGAAAAGTGGGAGCTGGGCTGGTGGGGTGTATAGAGGGCCGTTCTAACCGAGGGGAAAATGGGATGGAAGTCAGAGGCCAGAACCACCCAACTACGAACTTTCCTTACGTTCTGCTATCTCAAAATTTGTCATTTTTCTTGTTTATATTTCACTTGTAGTTAATCTTGCCTTTTGTAAGAGTGTTTGCAGGCCATAACTGAGAGCCCTGGAGTTTCTTGTTCAAAGGAGTCTGAGTTTCTCACAGTGGCCGTCAGTGGGGTCATGAAGGTGTTCAGAATACATGACCATCCAGTCCTTGGCCTCTCTGAAGAACAAAAGTTATAGTTTTCAAGTTGCAAATGTAATTCTGTACAAATGAACATGCCAAGGAGGCAAACAGTTGCCTAAATATTGACACAGGGTAGTCAAAGAGAATGCAGTGCTTACAGGTGAGTGAGTTCGTAGTGTTTTTGTGATGGGTTACAACGTAAAGGAGATATGAAAAGGTGAATTCCATAGTGACTGATATGACAGTGCGAAGATGTAAGAGAATAGGTGTAAGATATTCAGATGAAAGATGCAGCGATGTCTATTATAGAGTGAAAATTACAGGCATGATTGAGACACTGAACACCACTACCCCTTCCTCAAGCTTTAGTAATGTTTATTTACAGTCTCATATGTTCAGTCTGTAAACATATTCAATATTATTTATAAAATCATTGTTTGTATACATTCATCTTAAATAGATAACCATCACTGACAAAGCCAATAGTCCTGGCTGGTTTCAGGCATGTCTAATGTGGTGCCAATGACAGAAATAAATGAAATTTATTTTAGGCATTCAATCCACACCCTTGATTACAAAGGCCATGCTCCTTTTACAGTCCCCCTGGGGTGGAGGGGGCGGGGCGGGGGATTGGGGTTCTAGGGGGCCGTTTTCACCGAGGGGAAAATGGGATGAAAGTCAGAGGTCAGAACCACCCAACTACGAACTTTCCTTACCTTCTGCTACCTCAAAATTTTTAATTCTTCCAGTTTTTTCCCACTTAGTCTACACAAATACTTTTATAATGCATATTGTAAAGGGCTCTTGTATTCAGAAGTGATTTAACATTTTCGTTTTTTTTATTGTAGTGCATAAAAAACCTTTGTACTGGAAAGGCTTATTGACATCTGGCGCTAATATTTGTATTTCCTTTTAAATACAAGTTTGCTGATTATTTGTAAGATTTATTTCAATTATCTTTAAAAAAAATGTAATTCCTTGCTCTCATTGAGGCATAATTCTGCCAAATATTATATTTATAAAATGCAATCGCAGGACCCTTCGTGTGATGTAGATGGTTTCCGTAGTGAAAGCACTCGCAAACATATTTAAATAGCCATTCCCCTACTTTCTGGAAAAAGACAATCCTCTTGGGATGGTTAATTTTCATAGTTAATATGCTTCAGCTGGAGCGTCGTTCAAGGAGTGTCATGTGCTATGAAACGGAAGCAGGGCAGACAGTTAACATTCAGGGTGAAGTAGCTTGCCTGAAAGAAATACAAATGTGTGCTAGGAGTTAATCTGCAAATGTAAATAAAGGGCGCTTGAAAGCAGGTACTGGTTTTAATTGATCGAGTCTCTCAAATTTTTGTGATGACAAAGGTGCATTCTTTTTGAGTGGTAGTGCAAAGAGAACAATTGAGCTCTGAAGTGTGTGCTTTCAATTGTAATTGGATTTGTATAACGCTTACTACTCCAGCATGTGTTGAAGGGACAGTTTTGTTAAAAAAAAATAGGTACAATCTGGGCATTACTAAGGTTTTAAATAATGACTTACATATTCACAGTGCTTTCGGTCACAAGCTGTAGCCTTCTAGCACAAAAAATGCACGTCACTATTCTCCACTGCACCATCAAAGAATTAAATCTGTGGGTCCCTGGTTACACATAGACCTCTGAAGTGCATTAAACTAATAAATGTTTCACAATGTACTATTGTGCATTTTCCACTGAGTAACAACTTTTTACATTTATTTTTCATTTAAGCTACCCGTTATTTTATACGTAGCTACCTGGCAATGGAAAACCTAAAACATTTACAGAATACACTGTTTAATATTATTTCCCCACCGTAAAAATGATTTGCTAGGGGAATTGCAGGCGTTTATGGTTACTGATGATGAGTAACAGGTCCTAGAATTTTTTGTTAGGAAGGGGTCCTTACACCTAAAAATTTTGACAAGGGGGTCTCGGCATCAAAAAGTTTGAAGAAATCTGGTGTAAAGGGTGATGCGGTCCTTGTGATTGGTGTCCCACCGATCTCCCTTGTATAGCTGATCACCGCAAATGAGTTGAGCTAGGGGCTCCATCGCTAAGGTAAAGAGCAAGGGGATAGGGAACAGCCCTGCCTCGTGCCACATCAGATGAGGAAGGGGTCGGAAAGGACCCCGTTCACTCGCACTCGGGCCAGAGGGTGAGAATAGAGCATGTCGACCATGCCTCGAAAACATGGGCTGAGGCCGATCCGAGCTTGTATTTTGCTAAGGTAGTCTCAGTCCACTGTATCAAACGCCTTCTCAAAGTCAACTGAGAGCAAGGCCTGGTCGGAGGAAAAAGAGGCGGTGGGCCAGGGCCACCTGCAACCGCCGAATGCAATGTCGAGTTCTTCTTTGCGACATAAAGCCGCTTTGGTCCGGATGGACGAGTGTCAGTAGTTCTCTTTTTAGTCTATTAACCAGGATCGTGGTGAAGTTTTTAATCTCGCTGTTGAGCAGAGAGATGAGGTGGTAGTGGGCAAAGGAGCTAGAGGGGGGCTGTGTTTTGGGAATGACCACAATGGTCCTCTGGGAATGAGCCTTGCTGTCAGGACACTTCAAAAGCTCGAGAAGGTGAGGGAGCAGGAGGTCACGGTTTTTCACCAGGTATTCCATGGGGAATCCGTCTGGTCCTGATGTCGTCCCGGGTGCCTGCCCTGAGAGGGCGTCCCAGATCTGCTTCAACGTGATGGGGTCCTCTAGCGACTGGGAGTCTCCCTGTAGGAGGGAATGGAGGCCGAGTGCGTGTAGGAGGCGATCGCTGGCCGCTTCGTCTTTGTCTTGTGGCAGAGAGTATAGTTGCTCATAATAGAGGGCAAAGACTCAAGCAATGTCTGGTAAGGCCTGATGCACGTGGCCAGCCTTGTCCCTGATCTCGGGAACCATTCTATTGGCCTGGTGGTGGGAGGCATGCCAGTACAACATTTTCCCATTTTTATCGCCCCATTCATAAATATTAGCCATGGATGGCGCACCAAAGGAGTTTGGCCGCTTCAAGGGAGTGTAGTCGTATGTCTTCTTGGAGGAGTAGATGGCAGGCAGTGACTTCCCCTGGGTTTAAGGGGGAGGCGGTGTTCCAGACGGATGGCATGGGCTTCTAACTGAGTGATGAGGGAAAGGCGCGTGCGCTCTCGTGATCTAACTAAGCCCCGGATTTTTTTTCTAAACCTTTTTAATAAATTTTCTGATGCAGACAGAGCATACGAGCATAAACATCATTTGCAGTTTTTCATCAATTAGTTACATTAAATTGCCAGTATGGTGAGCAAGTGGGTGTATTGAGTGTTTGGACGTGTTTTTGTCTTCCGTACGTGGCTTATATGTTCTTGAGTGTTCTGGATCTGTAGCGATGCACTTGGGTGTTATGATCTCATCAGAGTAACGCCACCGCAGTTGTGGATAGTGTGCAAGTATCGTTTTTAACAAACAAACTAGGGGTATAACTTGGGGGTAGAATCGGGAATGGGGTGCAAGGCTGTGGCATTGAGTGTTCTACAGCAGACTGGGCCACACCAGGGGGCGCTCCCTCATCGTAGCTTGTTTTGGCTGTGTGCGGGGGAGGGGGGATAGGTTCCCCTCGAGTATTTGTGCATGGGGTGTTGGGGGTTGTGCAGTGTTGCAGCGTCTAGGTGGCTCTCTGGGATTCTGTGGGTGTCCTATTTGTCTGCTTGGGGTTATGCTGTGCTCCCCGTGTCGCCTCTAGTCTGATCACTTCTTCCGCTGCACCCCATTTTATGACCGATCGCAAAGCCCCGTATGGTGGCCTTGCTGGTGGGCCACAGTGTACTCACTCGGGCTACCGTTTCAGAATTGGTATGAAAGCAGAATTGAAGTTTTTCTCTTAGGGCGTGGACAAAGGTCTGATCCTGTAGATACCATGCATTGATGTGCCACATGGGCCTCTGCATCATGTGGCTACCCCTCAGGTCAAGGAGTATGGGTGAGTGGTCTGAGATCCCCATGGGTAGTATGTTGATGCGGGTCAGCGTTTGGCAGTCCAGGGCAGGTAGGAGAACAAGGTCAATGCGTGAGTGTGTGTGGTGTGAGGCGGAGGTGTGTTTGCATTGTTGTAGCGACGGGTGCCAGAATCGCCAGGCATCACAGAGGCCCCAGGCAGACATCCAGAACGTCTGGAGATAGTGGGGCCGGTTCAGTCGTGGGCCGGTGCGGGGACTGTGTTAAAGTCCCCACCCAGCACAGTGAGGCCAAACAGGAGGCCACCGAGGAACACAGTCAGGTCAGCCAGGCAGCCCCTCAGGGTGGCCGGGGAGACATAGATAGACAACAACACCAACACCCTCTCCAAGAGTGCCCTCCAGTGCTATGATGCGCCCCTGGGGGTCACGAGTGACATGGGAAACCACCAGGGGGAAGGAGAGGTGGAGAAGAATGGCGACCCCTCTCCCCCCCTTGAAAACCCCGCATGAAAGACCCTGTTTTGCAGCCCTTGCGAGAGAGGAAGGGACAGCGCTCACCCTGGAGGTGAGGTTCCTGCAGGAGTAGGACTTCGGGGAGGTGGCGGTGAACAAATATGAAGACCGCCGAATGGGTTGCATACCCGGTGGGGTCCACGGGGATTGTCTGCATGGTCATGAGGCGGGTGCCCGGGAGGCTCTGCAAATGATTTGAGTTGCTGGTCAATGGATACCCGAAAGAGTAGAAAGCGCACTGAAGCACACCGGGTGGCATTTGGCTGCTCGGGTGGGACCCCAATGATGAAGCATGTCACCAACTAGGTTGGTGAGTGAGGGCTCTTCTTAAAAAGGAATAATTTTTCCTTTTTTCCCCTCCTCCTACGTATCTCGTTGATCTCTTTTTCTCCTCGGGGTATACTCCTTCATTTGTTTATTGTGTTTGTGAATTACCCCTACTAATTCCTGAAGTTGAACAGTGAAACATGTCAGTAGTTTTTTTTTTTAATCTTATAGAGCCATCTAGCCTCAGATGCCTTATTTTAGAATCCTCCCCAGGTGCCAGGCTGGATCCGGAAATTCCCTCAGCAGTACCCCTGCACGTCGGCAGAGAGCGTTATGCGGCTCCGTACCAATGTTGTCCACGTATGTGACGTCACCGGAGTCAATATATGCCCCTCCCTGACACGCTTGCGTCCCCTTCTTGTTTTTTTCGCGCTTACAACTCGAATCCGGAAAAGCGGTTACTTCAGGCCATTTTTTGCCTACATCAGCGTTTTTCATCATTGAAACAGTGTGCTTTTCTGTTTAACCCTTGCGGGTCTTGTGGGTGGCAAATGTCCTCGGACCCTCACTCAATTTGAATGGAAAAGTACCACTTCCCAGTGCCACTAACCCAAAACACGGGGGCGTGGCCAAGCCGCGAGCTGTGATGGCCGCGCGGCGTTGAAGCTCCGCCGTCGACCCAGCGCTTACGCAGCCTTCCCCAACCTCCTGATGCGGGCGCTGGGTGCCCGGCACCGCCGCTGATCCTCCAGGCCCCGGAACACTCCGTGATGCAGATCGGGCCCCGTATGCACCTAGGGCGACCGGCAGAGGACTGGGACTCGCCGACCTGAGGCCCAAGATGGCGGCTTGAATCGGCGGACGGGGACGCGAGTGCGGAGACGGCGTCTGGCTGGGCAGCAGGTACCCGGGGGGGGGGGGCGGAGAGGGGGGTATTGAGCGCCGGGGTGCGGACTGGCGGGGGTCTGCTTTGCTCCCTGCGCTGCTGCTGGCCGGAGGACGGCCGGGTGCTCGGTTTTGGCCCTGCGCTGCGGTCGCGGCCTCTCTCGTTGTTTCCTCCCTGGGGCCCCGGGCTAATTCGGTCGGGGGGCCGGGGGGGGTGACGGGACGGCCTGTTGGTGGCGGGGGTGGGCGGAGGGGACTCTGCGCTGGGCCGAGCGCCCGGGCTGTCTCTGCCCCTGTCTTTGGGCCCTCTCTGGGGGGGTCCTGTGTTCCGCGGTCGGTGCTGGCCGTTCTCCTTCACCCCTATCCTTCAACACCGGGCCGTGGCTGCTGGTGGCACCACTGGGACTGCCCCTCCGCTCTGTCTGAATCCTGTGGCCCCGTGGGGGCGCTCCCTGGTCCGGCTGCTGAATTGTCGCTGTGTTGCTTCGCCTCCCTTGGCGGTGGCCCTTGCCGGAGTTGCGGCGGAGTCGAGACTGGTCGGACTCCCCGGAGACTACTGCTCCGCCCGTGGTACTGGGCTGATAAGTTCTGGATTGGGCCGCCCTACTGAGCTGTCGCTGCTCCGTCTTTGAGCCACCTTTGAACTAAGGCAAGCGGGCTGGTTGCCGTTCAGCCGTGTGGGGGCATGGGTTGCAAGGACCCAAAGCAGAAAACACTGCCGTTTGAAAAGCTACCTGAGCAACCGGCGGAGCGACGCCCAGACATGCCGGCCACTTTGGACGGCGCGTCCGGTGGCCCGACGGCCTGTGCCCCATCCCCAGACTGGCTGCAAGAGATGCGTGCTGGGTTCAGGGCCCTCGATGGTTGCTTCGACGCTCTGGATAAAACGCTGGAAACGATGGGGGCCAAGATCCAGGCCCATGATAAGCGTTTGGTAGAAGCTGAGGCCCGGATCTCCGCCATGGAGGATAGCGCTGTGCAAGAAACCAAGCGCATAGATAGAATGGAACGCATATTGAAAGAGTTGGCCATCAAGGACTTGGAATCGCGCAGTCGGCGCAACAACGTGCGAATCACTGGGGTTCCGGAATCCACGGCTACTGGCAGACTGGACGTTTTTGTGGAAAAACTGTTGTCGGACATTTTTCGGAGAGAATCCTTCACACCGGGCTTTGTAGTTGAGAGGGCGCACCGCTCCCTGGGGCCGCGACCTAATCCGGGGCTCCCGCCTCGCCCGCTGATTGCCCGTATCCTGAACTTCCAGGAACGCGACACGGCCCTGCGGCTGGCTAGAGAGAAGGGTGAGATCACTTGGCAGGGCTCGAGACTCTCATTCTACCCTGATTTCACCGCCATGGTCCAGGAGGCCAGACGGAAATACGCAGGGGCGAAGGCTGCGCTCCGCAATCTAGGCGTAAAATATGGCATGCTCTACCCGGCCCGGCTGCGGGTTGAGATTGATGGCCGTGTTCGGTTCTTTGACAATCCTACTGAGGTGCAGGAATTCTGCCGCACATACAAGCCGCGCAGAGGCCCTCCGGGAGGGGATGAGGATGGACAGTCTCCCCCGTGCAGTGGATCAGCGATCAGCCAGGACCTGTTTGCGGGCTCCGGGGTCGGCTGAGACAGCGCCCGTGTCCTAGCTTTGTTCTTTCTAACTCTTGCTACCGGGGGACTTTGGAACACTTTGTGTATAACTTTTGTGCAGTGCTGGGTTGATAGCGGGTCGTTGCCATCCCCCTTTGGTTGAAACCGCTGGGAATACTTTTGGTTACGATGCTCTGCTTTTTCTTGTTTGCTTACAATTGGTATTGCTATTTGGAGCTATGCTTTTTTTTCACAGGTTTGGGTTTGCCTCACGTTTGCGTGATTTGGCTGGGTGGGGGGAGGGGGGTAGGGGTAGGTAACCTTGATCTTATTGACATGGCTGGGTGTGTGTTGACTTTGCTGATACACGGAGACACTGCTGCTTTCTGGCTCCAATTGCTTGCTACATGGCATCGATGGCCCACATAGGCTTGAATGAAACTCCCATCAGCCTATCGTTAATGTCTTGGAACGTCAGGGGCCTGAACAACCAGCGTAAATGCAAACAGATACTACACTATTTAAATCGGCACCGAGTTGACGTTGCTTTTATTCAAGAGACACATTTACACTCCTCTGTTAACTCCCGCTTTGCGGCTTCGTGGGGCGCTCACAGATACTTCTCCAATTTCAGTAATTATGCTAGAGGCACCGCGGTACTGATTCATAAGAGGGTCCCGTTTCACTGCCAGACGTTCCTGGGGGGCAGGGAGGGACGCTACTGCATAGTGAGAGGGGTGTTGATGGGTCATGTGGTCATTCTTGTATGTGTGTATGCTCCTAACACTGATTCCCCGGAATTTTTTTATGCGCTTGCTGCCCAGCTTACATCTCTTGAACCGGCCGGCCTCATACTTGGCGGCGACTTCAACTTATTGCTGGATGTGGGTCTGGACAGTTCTTCGGGGGCCACTGATTCTAAGCCTAGGGTGCGGTGCGCACTCTTAGACCTCTGCCACCAGTTCTCTCTGACTGACATCTGGCGCAGGCGCAACCCGGGCAACACTGACTACACACACTTCTCGGGACAACACAACACTTGGACCAGGATTGACTACTGGCTCCTGTCCCCGGGCCTGTCCCCCTGGTTCCGTGCGCTGAAGACTTTCCCTAGAACATACTCGGACCATTCTCCGGTCTTACTGTGTTTGGACGTTCCACGGCCCGAGGGTTTTGAGCGGCAGTGGCGATTCCCCGGGAGGGCGCTTTTAGACGACCCCTTTGTCCACGAGATTTCCGAGGCGATTGAAGACTACTTCACGCTCAACACTGGATCGGTGGACTCATGGGCCGTGCTCTGGGAGGGGTTTAAGGCGTATATCAGGGGGATTTGCATAGCTAAACATGCTGGGGTCCTAAAGGCATTGCGCACGACAATCACGCAATTGGAGACACAGCTAGACTCGATTGACGCTGAGGCGCAACGGGCGCCTTCTGACGACGTGTCCACTAGGCGGCTGCGCCTCCTGACTGACTACCGGGAGGCGGCGGACAGGGAGATCCTGTATCTGAGGAAATATCATGCCGCGCGTAGGTACGGGGAGGGGGACAGGCCGGGACGCACGCTGGCGCATGCTCTGAGACCGCCGTATAGTAAGTCCTTTATAGCCGAGGTGAGGGGCGTGGACGGCTCGCTCCGCACGACGCCCGCTGAGATCCGGGACGAATTCCTGGCCTACTTCGCAGATTTATATACGACCAAGTTAGGCGACTCCTCGGCCTCTCGAGAGGCCTACTTATCCGAGATCGCGCTCGTATTCCTGGATAGGGGTATGCAGGAGTTCATGGCGGAGCCCATAACGGTGGCTGAGGTACGGGGGGCGATCAAGGTGCTTCGTGGCTCTTCCGCCCCTGGCCTCGATGGCTTCTCCGGGGAGTTTTACAAGGCCTTTTCTGATCTGCTGGCGCCCAAGCTCATCGAGGTATACGCGGAGGCATTGGAGCGAGGGTCCCTCCCGTCTACCCTTAGTGAGGCGGTCATAGTTCTGCTCCCAAAACCAAACAAGGACCCGGCGTTGTGTGGGTCGTATAGGCCCCTCTCCCTCTTTAAACATCGATTATAAGATCCTGGCCAAAATAGTGGCCAACAGGCTTTCCCAATTGATGGAATTCATTATATCGCCCGCACAATCGGGCTTCGTCCCCCGTCGTTCGACGTCCTTGAATCTGCGGACGCTATTCACGGTCCTGCACAGAATTAATCCGGCCACGCCTGCTGCGGCAATCCTCCTCGATACCGAAAAAGCCTTCGACTCCTTAGAATGGCCTTTCTTTCTTTCCGTCATGCAACGCATGGGCATGCCGGCAAACTTCCTCGCCACCACGCGGCTCCTATATAGTCGTCCCACGGCCCGTCTGCGTCTCAATGGTACGCTGTCCCGCCCATTCTCTCTTAACGCGCGGTACGCGACAGGGCTGTCCGCTTTCGCCGCTGTTGTTCATTTTGGCCATGGACCCATTAATCCGGCATTTCCAGGAGCGACATCTCCACAGGGGTCTCCAGTTTCGGACGGGTCCCTTGTTAGCCTCCCTCTATGCGGACGACACTATACTGTATGTCAGAGAACCGCAGATCAACCTTGCTCCCCTGATACGGGAGATCCTTCGCTTCGGTGCCCACTCGGGGCTGGGCATCAACTGGCACAAGTCTATAATCTTCCCGTTGACTAGCGGCACCTCCCCCTGGCAGTGTGAGTTCCCGTTGGAGTGGTGTTCCGACTCAGTACGTTATTTGGGCATACAGATACATCTGAGCACGGACGAAATTGTCCGCCTCAATTATGGCCGCGCGATTGCAAGGCTGGAGACGCAGGTGGATGGGTGGCTGCGGCTCCCTCTCTCCATGTCAGCCAGAATTGCCATTATAAAAATGATCGTACTCCCCAAATTTTTGTATCTTTTTAATAACATCCCTGTTCCTCTCACCCGGGCCTTTTTCTCCACCCTACGGTCCCACTTGATTAGACTGGTCTGGGGTGGTAAGCACCCCCTGATCCGTTGGAAGACTCTTACACTCCCGCACGATAGGGGCGGCTTCGGAGTACCGGATCTGTATTTATACTACCTGGTCGCTCAGTGTGCACACGCCTACGCCTAGTACCATCCTGACGCACGGATCCCGTTTCTTCGACCGGAGGCGGACTTCGTTCTCCCGGGTCGCTTGTCGGCGGTGTTGCCCAAGGGGGTCCCCCGGAGCCCAGTGGATATTCAAACGGTATCCACCACCAGCTGGGCCTGGAATAGACTTTCTCGCTATTTAGCCCATCCTCTCCTTTATTCCTCTTCTCTCCCAATTCCTAACCCCGGGTTGTTGCCAGGCACGGGCGAGACACTTGTGCAGCGTACATTAATAAAGTTTAACCTCACCAAGATTGGGGACTTATACCCTGGAGGACACATATTCTCGTTGTCAGAGGAGGCGCGATTCAGTGAGGCTACGTTCATGGACAAGTTTGTCCTTCGCCGGCTTTATTGTGCGGGAGGTCGGAAATTGAGGGATTCCCCCTCGAGCCGGCGTCCTTTGAACCCCTCACTATCCTCATTGACACAGATACAGGGGCCCATATTGTCTCTAAACTGTACAAGTCATGTGCAGCTTTGGTTCCATGTGCGGATGACCGGTTGCGGGCGGTGTGGGAGACAGACTTGGGCGGGCCTATTACGGACTAACAATGGACCGCTTGCTGCAAGGTCACTAACACGATATCACTTAATAGTCGTCATAAACTCCTCCATTACAAATTTCTTCGCCGCTGCTATATGACCCCCGATAGACTCCATGCCATTGATTCCTCGCGGCCACACACATGCTGGAAATGCTCTGCACCACATGCTGATTTTGCACACATGTCCTGGACATGTCCAAGGCTGCAATTATTCTGGATGCAGGTGCACAAGATCCTGGAAGATATGTTGGGGCTTACGCTGGTTCCCACGCCTGAGGTCGCATTGTTGGGCTACACGGTAAATTTCCCTAAGAATGTTCGAAGACTTGCCTCTCTGGGCCTGCTACTCGCCAAGCGGGAAATTGCCAAGCGCTGGGGGGGGGGTAGAACGGCCCCCACGGCCAGGACGTGGCTCACGGCCATGGCTTCCTGCAGCACGAATAGCGAGATCTACTCCAGTCTCCTCCCCTCAGTGGTGCGACCCAAGGACATCTGGGGCCCTTATAAAACATATATCTCAAACCTGCCTAGCTCTTCCCCACCACACTCTAGTTCCGGGATAGTGCCCACGGGAGTGGGGTAGACTATACAGCGCCAGAGTTACGCTTGTGGGGGGGTCGTGGGGTGGGTGTAGCGCTGTGGTCCTCCTTACTGTGGGTCTTGGATGTTGTTTGCACGGGCATTGACCATTGCGGGGGTGTGGGTCGAGGATAGGGGTGGTTGTTGACATCGAGGGGTGGGTCCTTGGTCCGAGATTTTCCTGTTTGAGTTCGGGCGGATGGAATGATGGGTTGGCTGATGGGGATCTACTGTCCGATGCCTTAATTATGTGGTATTTGTTGTCTATGGGACGAAAGTGTCGTAGTGTACCTCTTCACTGGTTATCTGTTGAACACACAGCCGATGTCTCTGTATTGTTTGGTTTTTCAAAAATAAATAAAGCTTTAAAAAAATTTTTTAAAAAACCCAAAACACTACAACTTAAATTCTTAGGATATATTGGCCCAGTTAAAACTACAGTGTATGAGATCTGTTGGGAACTCTATGTATGATATGAGAGTATGAGAGAGTGATGGTGTGTATAAGGTGAGAATGGTTGGTGTGGTTTATGACAGAGGATAGATTATTTTGTAATAACAGATGCATGGTTTCTTTAATCTGTTTTATCTGCAGATGATATTGGATGTCTGCACCTTTGGTGCATATGTGGTCATATGATATGTTTTTATTATGTAATATTGTATCATTGAATGAAAAAAGAAATTATCTATGCAAAGGAATATAAATACGTTTTTATAATCTAATAAAAGACAAACAACAGTATGCATATGTTCATGACTTGATGATATCAGTAATGGTCAGCCCATGAAGCCCTGGTAGGCCTATATAGAAGAGATATAAGTATTGTGGGAGTGTTTCTAGTGTTTCTGTAAGCCTATTAGAACATTCCACTTACTGAGGGTAGAATGTTCTAAATTAAAAAGGGAGAAACAGAAAGACAAACATTGGAATTCTGGAGACAAAAAACGTATACCAGTCATCATAAGCCCGGAGTCACTTCATTATCTTCAATGGAGCTCCCAAAATTCCAATATTCTATTATTGGCTTAGAGCCTGCCATAGCGGGCTCTATGGGTCATTAAAGGCCCGCTCCAGCGTTAAAGCCCGAGCCAAAGGTGAGGGCCTTTAACAAGGGAGCATGCCCTTAATGATCAGTAGAGCCCGCGTTTGATGGCTCTAAGGCTATTAGAACATCCCGCCCTAGAGGGCAGAATGTTCTAATTTGTAAAACAAAGGCCTCACAGAACCTCAGGGGATTGAAATGCCCTTGACATCCATGAGGCCTTTGTTCACAGCAACATTTTACTAATCTGATCAGTCGTTCGAAGTCGCATGATGCTAATACCATTCTTCACTCCTTTCCCAGTGCATGTTTTCTAAGTATCCACTGAGTCTTGTCTAGTCCCTGTGGAGGTGGTAATGTTCCTTATTGTCTTGCTCGTCTCCTCTTTCTTATTATCCCTACAAATAGTGCATACTGTGAAGTCTGTTTATTTTCCACCTTAAGGCCTTAAATATATTTTTGTTTCCAAAACAAATCTGTGATATCTCTGGTACTTTGAAGGCGACTTAGTCCTCTTTATTTACCTAGGTCTGCCGTGGATATCTGATGTAATGGCTTCAGTGTCTGCTTAAATTAATCTCACCCACCATGCCATAGGATTCGAGCTGCACCCTATTGACGAAGCCCAAATAGGCTGAACCAGGGCTGGGTTTGCTTGTGTTACCAGACAGTGGGGACCTGGCTTGGCAGTTCCGGTTGGACTGTTTCAATTGGAGCAGAGCTAAGGCTGATTTGCATATGTCTCTTTCCTGCCTGAGATCTGAGATGTCATGGTGGACAAAATAATGATTGCAGCCCAGAGTAATTATTGTGACTGAGATGAATTCAAGCAATCCACCCATCAAATTTTTGTTTTCCTCAAAACAACCATAAAGTCTACCAATAATGCTTAGAAAATATTTCAATCATCAGCACATAACTTATGTAACTTAAACCCCTCATAATGAGTTTTCTGAACTTCTGCTGCATGATCATGGACTAATACCATGAATGAATGCAAAGGGCATTATTATTATTGAGTAAAGTACCTATCACCCAAGACAGGTGTTCATGCCTTGGGTTTGGGATGTAAAACCTGGGTATTGAGCAACTTTTTCCTAAGCATGGTGTAAAGCACATTCAGTAATGATGCATCATTGTTTTTCAATGTTAGGATGCAAGGAATAAAAAAGTTATTGATTTTCAGTCTTATCATGGAACCGATGCCTAGCAAGCACTGATAGAAAAGTAGGTTCAAAAATACAAACGACAATTAATCAATTTGATGAAATGTATTTTCCTGTTTGAGGCCTACATTCACTGCGGAGCGTGTTGTCGCTACACTTAGAGGTATTTTGTTGGCTCTCATAAAATGCTTTTAATGATATTTTATTTTTATTATTTTTAGCTTGAACACCCCACCAGGCACAAAAATAAAGCTAATTGGAATTGTTGAGGTGAAAAACGGATGCCTGCTCGTGGACGACACAAACACCGTAGTACTTGGAGGTGAAGTGGAGCACCTTGTAGAAAAGTGGGAGTTGCAAAGGGTGAGGTAACACACGCCACTAATCTAGAATTGGTTAGTTTCACAGCGTCATTTCTAAATTGATCTTGGCAAGTAAATTATTTGAACCAGGGCATTTTAAAGCACTTCGAAGTGACCGGGGGTATACGTCTTAAACGAACATTTGTTGGGGGGTTGTTCTAAAATGTCAAGACCTATACAGTGGGCCTGTTAACAAATGTACTTTTTGCTTAATTAACATGATGTTATAGTGCATAAAACGGAAAACAACAATAAAACATATAATCTTTTAAACACTGAACCAGCCCACTTTTCTTTTTCATTTACTGGTGAAATATGGCAGATTTTACGCCCTAAAAATATTGACTGATGACGCCAGTCTCTTATGGTCTTTGGAAAAGCAAACTGTATTCTATAATGTCAGGTATGACTTTTTGTCTGTCAATGTCGCATGCATACTATTTGTGCCTGTAGGTTTCCAATTTGCAATGGCTTCATTTCTCTAGCTGCTGTGATCATTGAAAGAAGCTGAGTTATATATTTGTATTTAAATAGGCCTGACAGTTTACTCACTGTTTCCCCTAAGAAGCGGTTTAAGCTTTTTTTATTCTGCAAACATAGTACCTCGGTCAAAAAATATTTCCTGTGTGCGCGTGGCACTTTGCACGGAAAAAGTTCTAAATCACACGTTCGGAACTTGGTGGCAACCCACAAAAATAGAAACTTATTAGTTATGCATTGTCGAAAAAGCACAGGTTTGCATGCCTAACAGGGGGTGAAACACTTGTTGGCAGCACTATAATTTATTTTCAGTGATTTTAATCTTGAATATCAATCCCTACCATAGGGCTGTATTATAAATCATGTATTTACAATGAATATATTCTGGAATATCAGTTCTTACCACATGATATATTGGGAACTTTTCAACTGGATCTCCTTATGAAGAATGAATAAAAGAATCATTAAAAAGTAAAAAAAGAAAAAAGGTAATACAATTTCGGCATTTCAACTTCGTTTATTTGAGGAATCATATGTATCATCCTACCTTGTACACTTGGGATTTGACTGCATAAATATTGGTGATAACACCGTCTAAAAAATACCACTTCACTACAAATGAGCGGTCTCATGCCCCGCCCTCAACAAGTGTAAATTTTCCTTCAGTATAGATATTATGATACAATAAGGGCACTAATTAGCAGTTCTACAGTGGTTTAGGCCTTCATCTTTTAACTGCCCTTCTAGGGACCTGGTATTGGTTAGTGATTTTAAGATAAATATTTGTCCCATCAATGCAAGATAGTGTTTTCACATTGAACCTGGTCAGTATGAAGTCAATGGTTAGAACACAGGGATAATAAAAACCTTCAGAAAACAGCATACCTACGAAAAAATATAATTATAAATTGTGACTGGAATAAAAGTGAAACTGTTTTTCCATCTAACCAATATCTTGCTGCTGCCTTGTTACAGAGTTCTAGAGTTTACCTCACAGCTTAACTGCTGAATGATCCGGGTGTGATAGGACACCACACCTCCCATTTCCAGATGGAGCCTGTGGGAAGTAAAGACATTTCCTGGTAAAAGTGTTTAACTTGATAGCCAAAAATAAACTTAAAAGATAATTTTGAATCTACTAGTGTCCTTGCTCAATGCATTCCAGCACTAGGCGGCGTGGCTACTGTATAAATACAGCGTTTGAAAAAACAAACCTATGGCAGGAATGCTTGTAGTTTATTGACTCTTACATGTGGAACTTTAGCAAATCGTAAGTTTAATCGCATACTCTGGGAAATGTTATGACTTGAGTAACAGCTGTAACCTCACATAGTCCAGAGATGTACGCATCATTGAAATTAAACCCTCTGTAGGAGTTGGGCCTCTAAAACATGTCTTGAAAACTACAAGTGAGTTTGAAACTATTTACTTGAAACTCTTCCAGACTCATACATGTAAAATCACCATAAATACTTGCATATTTTATGCATACAAATATTTATTTGTGGAACAGTCCATGAAGATTTTGGAGCAGAAAAGAGGAATCATTTTACTTAACCTAGAACAAACAATATTTAAGGGAGGGGAAAACAAAAAAAAACGGAAAAGAGGAGCACGCATGATTCTTTAGGGTAGGACGGAATAGTAAATGTATGTTCGAGGCATATGAGCTGCAGATTGTACACTTAGCATAGATCGCCATCTGGTGTTGGGCCCGGATGTTTGCAGTTTGTTTTTCTTCTTGGACAGTCTTTGGAAGTCACGAGTTCGGTGACTCCTCCTTCGGTCCGTACTGCGCATGGGCTTCGGCTCCATCCTCAGATTGTTTTTTTCCACCATCGGGCTCGGATGTGATACTTCGTGCTCCGGCTTCGAACTTCTACGGTTCCAGCCTCGATGGAAAATCCTCGTTTCTTCGAGTTTCCTTCATCATCTTCATCTCTCGAAGCGGCACTTTCTCCATCCCGTACATCGGCACCGGCCTTCGGGCCCTCCTCGACTCCGGTCCCGGCCGATGGAAAGTACTCCGTTCAAAAAGTGCCCAAAATGTGGGTCTAAATTTCCCCACACCGACCTCCATCAGGTGTGTAACCTCTGCCTCTCTCCAGAACACGAGGCTAGAGACTGCCCCGCCTGTAAGTCTTTTCGATCAAAGAAGACCATCCGGGATCGAAGAGCTCGACGCACCATGGCGCACTCATCCTCCGCAGCTCCACCGGACATCTTCGGAGACGGCGCCGAAGCTTCGGGGCAACTACACACCGAGCAGGAGGACGACGTCGTCAGCGCTTCCGAGGCCGACGACTCCGACGTGGAGGACATCACACCGGCGCAGCGGGTCGTGAGTACTGTACCCCCTCCCACCCCCGCGCCCAAAACCAAAGAGACTCCGGTTACACCCTCGCCTGCAGGCCTGGGTAAAACCAAGCACAAAGCTTCTATCACCCCACCTTCGGGCCCGGTGTCGAAGCCACAAAAGTCTCACGGCAGCTCGGGCTCGAGCCAGCCGACGCCTGGTGCCGAAAAACAGCATCCGGCACCGAAGAAAGCAATACCCAGCTCGACTCCGAAGCCACCGGTGCCGAAGCCTGGACTCTCGGTGCCGACCAAACACAAACAAAAATCTGTTGGCACCGACGCTCCGGCGCCGAAAACTCCTTCGACGCCGAAAACACCGGAGGCCCCCAAAAAGGCACAGAAACCATCGAAACCCTCGGCTCCGAAATCATCGGCGCCAGCGGACGATTCAACGCCACTGGCCCTGTTTACACCAGACCCTTTGCAAAAGACTCTGTCTAAAGATCCAAAGACTGGGCTATTGACTTTACTTGTCAAGAAAAGACGCCTTGACACTCCGGCTCCTCCTCCACCACCCAAACGGAAGGACTCTGCTACTTCTCCCCTCAGAGTGCCCTCCCCACTACCTCCTCCTCTGCCTCCTCCACCCCTCCCCCCCCAGGTCTCCGCCACCTTTACCTCATTACTCCCCGACCCCGTCCCCAGATCCGGATGACGGGGACCCGGATTATGACCCGGCGGACGCCCCAATGGACCCCACTCCACCGGGGACCCCAGACCCATGGGAAGACTACCACAACCCTGACATACCTGATATGCCTCAGGACGACCTATACCCATCTAGGCCGTCTCCCCCAGA
The DNA here is from genome assembly GCF_964204655.1 of Triturus cristatus. Lineage (NCBI taxonomy): Eukaryota > Metazoa > Chordata > Amphibia > Caudata > Salamandridae > Triturus > Triturus cristatus. The sequence goes on from NC_140591.1 coordinate 525,961,237, forward strand.
GGACTCCTTAGGGTTCCATCACTTAGTGCAGAGAGCAGCACACTACCATGGGGTGGACATGCACAGCGAACCAGTGGAAGACGACTTCCTACTGGACACATTTGACATTCAGGACAAATCCACGTCTATTTTGCCCATGCTTAAGGGTGTCACCAAGCATGTTGCAGAGGTGTTCAAAGACCCTGTCAGGGCCAGGGTACTGAACCCTAGAATAGAGAAAAAGTACAAGGCGGCACCCACAGACCCTGCATACATTAAGGGCCCTGCTCCCTTAGATTCCCTAGTTGTCTCCACAGCTAGAAAGCGGGCTAACTCCCAGTCCTCAGGAGAAGCCCCACCGCCAGACAAGGAATCGAAACTTTTAGACGTGTCTGGCAAACGCACTGCCTCCCAAGCTGCAAACATGTGGCGCATTGCAAATACACAAGCACTACTTGCGCGCTATGATAGAGCACACTACGACGAACTTGAGGCTCTTATGCAGCACCTTCCAGAAAAACACAAGCGCAAGGCTCATGACCTGATACAGGAGGGTAAACTAATTACAAATACCTCCATTAAGTGTGCCCTCGATGCAGCCGACACTGCTTCTAGAGCCATAAATACCAGTGTCCTGCTTCGTCGCCATGCCTGGCTCAGGATCTCAGGGTTCAAGCCTGAAGTCCAGGCGTCCATACTCAATCACCCCTTTGACCAACAAACTCTCTTTGGGCCAAAGGTGGACGAAGCGTTGGAAAAGATGAAAAAGGACACAGACACAGCAAAGTCTATGGGGGCACTCCAAACGCAAGCCTCTAAACGTTCCTTTCGACGCTCATCCTTTCGTGGCACAGGCAGAGGCTTCTCCACCGATAGCGCCTCTACCTCCTACAAGTCCCCTCCTCAAAATACCTTTTCAAAGGGCAATCAAAGGGGTGGTTACAGAGGCAACAACAATAAGGGCATGGGCAAAACTAACAACACCCGTTCTGCCACCCCACCCGCACAATGACTTCCCTCCGCTCCCCCCAGACCATCCCACTCCGGTCGGGGGCAGACTACAAAACTTTATCCACGCATGGGAGTCCATAACATCGGACAAATGGGTGACCCAAATCATTCGGTCAGGGTACTGTCTCGAGCTAACATCTACCCCACCCAATATCCCACCAAGGCACCGTCCAATGTCTCAAGAACATTCCACACTGCTCAAACAGGAGGTACTCTCCCTCCTCCAAAAACACGCTATAGAACAGGTCCCCGTCAATCAACAAAATCTAGGGGTCTACTCCCTGTATTTCTTAATACCAAAGAAAGACGGGACCCTCAGGTCCATTCTGGACCTCCGGCCTCTAAATGCCTACATACATTCAGACCATTTCCACATGGTCACCCTACAACAAGTCCTCCCGCTCCTCTGTCAGGGAGACTTTCTCACTACCTTGGATCTGAATGACGCATACTTTCACATTCCAATACACCCCTCTCACAGGAAGTACCTCAGGTTCGTGGTGGACGGGCAGCATTACCAATTCACGGTTCTCCCCTTCGGGGTCACCACCGCACCACGGGTGTTTACCAAATGCCTAGCGGTAGTAGCAGCACACCTCAGACGTCAACATATTTACGTCTTCCCTTATCTCGACGACTGGCTCATAAAAGCCACGTCCCACGAACAATGTGTGCAACACACCAACAGCACCATTCAACTGCTCCACCAGCTAGGCTTCACGGTGAACTACCAAAAGTCCCACCTCCTACCATCTCACACAAAGCAATATCTCGGGGCAACTATAGACACCTCCAAGGGTATTGCCTACCCAAACTCAGCCAGGATCGCAAGCATACAAGCCTTGCGCAAAACATTCCTTCCTCAACACACTCTTCCAGCAAGAGTGTTTATGAAACTCATAGGAATGATGGCGTCTTGCATTTTCATAGTGCCCCATGCAAGACTCCACATGCGTCCACTTCAAGAGTGCCTAGCACGACAGTGGAACCAGGCCCAGGGTCAGCTGACTGATCTGGTGTTGGTGGACGGCCGCACACATCACTCTCTGCAGTGGTGGAACACCACAAACCTTTCCAAGGGGCGGCCGTTCCTGGACCCGGTTCCTCAGGTGATTCTAACAGCGGACGCATCGCTCTCCGGCTGGGGAGCGCACCTCCTACACCTCACAATGCAAGGTCTATGGACGCCACAGCAAAAATCGCTCCACATCAACCATCTGGAGCTCTTGGCGATCTTTCTAGCCCTAAAATCTTTCCAAAAACAGATTTCAGGCAAAGCAGTCCTCATTCGCACAGACAACATGACTGCAATGTATTATATACAAAAACAGGGGGGGACACACTCTCCCCAGCTCTCCCGCTTAGCCCAGAGCATATGGAGATGGGCAATTCCCCAAAACATCTTTCTCCTGGCGCAGCATGTTCCAGGCGTACAAAACACCATGGCAGATCTGCTCAGCAGACAAACGCAACAACTACACGAATGGGAACTGCATCCACAAGTTCTTCACCCATTCTTCCAACAGTGGGGGCATCCTCAGATAGATCTCTTCGCCACCCACGAAAACAAAAAATGCCCAAGCTTCGCCGCCAGATACCCACACCCATTGTCCAAGGGCAATGCGATATGGATGAACTGGTCAGGCAGATTTGCATACGCCTTTCCACCTCTCCCACTAATTCCATTAGTGGTAAGGAAGCTACAACAGCACTCCCTCACACTCATTTTAGTAGCTCCAACGTGGGCCAGGCAGCCGTGGTACACCACACTACTACAACTATCAGTGGTACCACATCAAAAACTGCACCTGTCCCCATGCCTCCTAACCCAGAACCATGGAGAAATCAGGCACCCGGACCCAGCTCAGCTCAACCTTGCGATCTGGCTCCTGAAATCTTAGAATTTGGATACCTTAACCTTCCCCGATTGCATGAACATCATCATGGAAGCCAGACGTCCTACCACTAGAGCATGCTATGCCGCAAAGTGGAAAAGATTTGTAATTTACTGCCGTAACAATACAATCAACCCTTTAGATGCATCCATACAGCACATCATATGCTATCTGCTCCATCTTCACAGGTGTAACCTGGCATATTCATCCATACGCCTACACCTAGCAGCGATCGCTGCTTATCTACAAAACAGACAGCATTTATCACTGTTCAGAGTGCCCGCTATTAAAGCCTTTATGGAAGGCCTTAAGCGAGTAATTCCTCCCAGGGCACCACCTTCCCCTGTATGGAATCTAAATGTAGTTCTTACACGACTAATGGGTCCGCCCTTCGAACCAATGCACAAATGTGAGCTACAGTTTCTCACCTGGAAAACAGCTTTTCTCGTAGCTATCACTTCCCTTAGAAGGGTTGGTGAAATACAAGCGTTCACTATACAGGAACCCTTCCTACAAATACATCACAGCAAGGTCATACTTCGTACAAATCCGAAGTTTCTGCCCAAGGTCATCTCCCCCTTCCATCTCAATCAATCGGTGGAATTACCTGTCTTCTTTTCGCAACCTCAATCGGTTGCAGAAAGGGCTTTACACACACTTGATGTTAAAAGGGCTTTGCTGTATTACATACAAAGAACGCAACCTTTCAGGAAGACTAAACAATTGTTCGTCTCCTTCTCTCCACCACATAAAGGCAACCCCATCTCTAAATCAGGGATAGCTAGGTGGATTGTAAAGTGCATACAAATTTGCTATCAAAAGGCAAAAAGAACATTATCTGTTCCACCTAAAGCCCACTCTACTAGAAAGTTAGGGGCTTCTATGGCTTTTCTAGGGAACATACCCTTAGATGACATCTGCAAAGCAGCCACATCGTCAACACCGCACACCTTCACAAAACATTACTGTGTAGATGTGCATTCCAAGCAGCAAGCTAGTGTGGGCCAGGCTGTACTAAAGACACTTTTTCAAACCACTGCAACGGATACCGGTGGTCGCCGCTAAGGTTGGGTACTGCTATATAATCTATGCTAAGTGTACAATCTGCAGCTCATATGCCTCGAACGGAATATGCTACTTACCAGTATGCATCTGTTCTTGGCATGTAGAGCTGCAGAGTTGTACACGCCCACCCGCCTCCCCGGCTACCTGTATCCGTTCCAGTCCATCTTATTTAAATACAACACACATGGGTTTCTCACTGTTATTACTACGCTCCATCATTTCCCTGTTGGCGAAAAACAATCTGAGGATGGAGCCGAAGCCCATGCGCAGTACGGACCGAAGGAGGAGTCACCGAACTCGTGACTTCCAAAGACTGTCCAAGAAGAAAAACAAACTGCAAACATCCGGGCCCAACACCAGATGGCGATCTATGCTAAGTGTACAACTCTGCAGCTCTACATGCCAAGAACAGATGCATACTGGTAAGTAGCATATTCCTTTTTGCGTTTCCTGTCCATGCCGAGGTTAACCTAATCATCAGGGCTTTAAGTGGAGTGAAAAAAACTGGTGGGGTCTCAAAACGGTGTGGCCAATATAACTAAGGGTGTGGCTTAAAACATGTAAGCTAGAAATCTCTGCTTAGCATTATGTGCCACCTTACTGGTATTTTGCTGCTTTTTACTGTCTTTGCATCCAGATGCATAAGCCAACAAGTAACATTACACCTACAGAAAGCCAGGACTATTGGCTTTGTCAATAGTTTTTAGTTACATAAGATAAATAAGCAACAACAATGGCATCTTTGTATAAAATAGTTAAAATGCTTCAGTTCTGAAATGATGAGACTGTGAAAGAACTGTAACAAGTCCCTTTAAAGATGCATCAAATGCAGTGAACGGTGGTACTGCTGCCAAGTTAAGACTTTTTTTTTCACTCGGAGGGTGAGGGCAAAAATGGAGAGCCCGATAGGGACCCCCGTCTCAGCACCTGCTTCTTAGAACTGCAGATGCTGAGCACCGGCAGGACCCGGCCCACTTAAAGCCCTGCTAATCAACATATGCAAAGAGCAAATGTTAGCTTTGCACAAAGATTTAGGTTGGCTATAGGTTCCCATGTAAGTACAGGCTCCTATAAAAACCTTTAACATACTTGTTGTTATAAGCTGCATGTAATGTAGGCTGATTTAGCTCTAGGTCGCTGTGTTGAACTTGTCGGCTAAAGAAGTATAACAAATTATGGCGATTTATAAAATAGTTTTTATAATTCTTCTAATAACGTTATGCAGCATCATGTTCATTCTAGTATTGACTAAATGAAAATAATAATCACCACTGGAAAAACTCTGCTCTTGCTGAGTAAAAAAATATTTATGGTTGTTCAAAGCAAGAGGCCAAAGTGTGTTTGAATAACTTAAATTAACATGTTTAAAAAAATATTTGGCACAGGGGTGTTCAAACACACTTGCACAGTAATGTTTAGTCGGTTTCTTGGATTACCCATCCCATAATTACATGGTTCACATTATAGTGTGCCTCAGATCGTCATAGAGGGCTTGTAATTGATATAAATTATAAAGTTGCAGAATGATTGAGTTATGTTTTTTATGTTGAATAATTCTAATGTTAAATGTTTGTGCCAAATTTATTGCACGTTCCGAAAAACACTTTTGCACCACAAAGGAATCTATCCTATAGTAGGGTATTTCTCTACACAAATTGTTCTTTTAATCTTTAAGTTAATTTCTATATGTAGCCTCATTATGCTTATCGCTGGATTTAATTGTTCACCTTTGAATTTGTATAAAAGAACAAAAAAGGAATATTTTGATTAGGACTCATTTTTCAAACAATTTTAAGTTGGGTCATTCAGTTTGCAATAAAAGATTGCATTCATTGTTTACTAACTGTAGGAAAGTCATGCTTTTTGCCCTTATCCCCCCTATTTGTTTTGACTGAGACTGGTGGTTACTAACTTTGACACTGCTAACCAGGCCATTGGCCAGTGCTCCGTCGTCTAAAGGTATATGGTAATTGGTATAATTCTGATTAGCAAAGTCAACCTACAGGTAAGTCCCTAATATATGGAAGGACGAGTAGGTTTGGGGACCGCGGAGGACTTAATGCACTTAAGTGTTCACTGCTGTGGTGTCTGATGTCATTTTAAAGCCAGGTCTGCTTTGCATGCTGATTTAAAAATAAAACTATGTCCAAATTTGACTTTAGAGTTAAAAGTACTTCCAAAGCCCAAAACTACAATTTTATAACTTATAGGTCTGCCCTAGGGGCCCTAAGGGTAGGGTGAATTTTTATTAAAAGCAGGAACAATATAAAAGATGTTTTATATGCCCTGGTAAGGAAAACAGCCAAAGTCGTTTTTCCCTATTGTAGTGCTGCTAGCCCCGTACGCTGTCATGGGGAAGGCTTTTTTAAATCTAAAAAAAAGTCAATTTTTGCATTGGCCCTAACTAGCAATACCATTCAGTGTATCAAAATAATATTTACAATAAATCCAACAATATGCTACGTCGGATTTATTATAACTATTACAGGAAAGTAATTTCAGAACTTCCTATCCTGAAGTTACTTAACGCAGCCCTGTAGCAGCCTCTTCTGATTGGTCAGATCCTTGAGTAGGTAGAAGAGCCCTCAGGCTGGAACAATAAAGCCATTTGGTGGGAGGAGATTTGGTTCCAGGAGAAGCCAGGGAGAGGAAGGGGGCTGGGAAGAGAAGCTGGACTTCAATGGCAGGAGACCAGAGGTCATAGGAACCAGGGCAGCCCCCCCCACTTCCTTGATTGACAGCCAGATGGGAGCCCCCCCCCCCCCCCCTAATTATATTAAGATGAGGGCTGGAAGGAGAGTGTAGGCAGTTGGTAGCCACACCTTTGGGTTGAGTTACACACACACCAAGGAGAGAATTTCTCTATTTTGAATTTTGGGGGAACAGTTCATTCTGGGTCAAAAATATGCCATACTTTGCAGGAAGTGGTCATAGCAGAAGGAGGTAACTTAACTCCTATTAGTTGAGGTTTCCCCCTGCCCCCCCCTCGTGCCAGGCCAGAAAGGCTGCTAAATATGGGAGAGCTACAGGAGCGTCTCAGAACATTGCCTCAAACAATAGAAGTGCCCTGCTAGACCCTTGAACTGCACCACAGAATTCTTGCACTCAAGAAGACTAACTGCGGCACTCACAAAGCTCCACAAAGAAAGGACTGTGCCAGAGGTAAAGGAAAATGAGTAGACTCCTTAATCAGCAACTGCTACAACAGAGATGGAAGAAGTCACCTACAAAGCCAAAGAGAGGATCACCCCAGCTGACCAGTTATAACTGGATTTTTTCTGGACTATGTAGGTGCATTGTGAGAAATTAAGTCCTAGTCACCAAGAGGCATTACAGAGGTTTTGAACACTTGGCTGGAGCTACTGGGTCCTAATTGTCATCAATGGAGCCTAGAAACGACAAGTTTAAAAGTTTGGAAACTTTCAGCAAAGTTTTGCAGAAAAGCTGCAGGAGGAGACTGCCTCAATGTTGAGAGTCAAGCCACCAAGGTTGACTCGCCGATTAGATGGACCTTGCTGGTTCGTCCTGCTGAAAAGCTCCAGGCAGACCCCAACTCAACATTGAGAGGGAAGCAGTCAACAACCGATTCAAGACCTTCCTCACCGTAGATGCTGAGGATTCGACCCCCGTCTTTTCTCAGAGCCGCCGAGCTGCAGCAGACTACCTTTTTGGACTCTATCTTCAGATCCAAGGAACTAGAGGATCCGCCAACAATCTTATTGGCGAGAAAAAGGCTTCAACAAAAAGACTAAGTCCGAAGGTAAACTTTTGACTGGGACCTAGCGCTCCATCGCGGTTAGCCTAAAAGTTTGACTGTGTCCTGGTCCAGCGTGAACAGATAGCAGCGAGTGGCGCTTTAAGCGTTTTGGTGCTAAAATGCACAATTTTTTATTTACTCTTTAAAAATTGATATCTCTGGTTCCCTACATTGGATTTTTATCGTTTTGGTGTTTAGAAGCTAAAACTATTTGCTGTTTTTATAAATTGGTGTTGGATTTTTTTTGTGATGTCTTTTACTTATTTGCTGTTTTGGTCGTATTAAATGCTTCACACATACCTGTCTCCTAAATTAAGCCTTACTGCTCTTTTGCTAAGCTACCAGGGCTTGAGCAAGGATTCATTTACTGAGAATGGACCTAGTAGTGATTGTGATATTATTACTAGCAGAGGGTGAATCCCTCCACCAACTAATAACCCACTTTCCTACACTAACAATTAGTACAGTATATCCTTAACATTAGATTCCCTTGTTGCTTCCATCCTATCCACCCAACTATACAAAGGTACAGTTTGGAATCTGCTTCTTGCGGTGCAGACTAGCATTGATGGTTCTGAGTGCGCAGAAAGTTAATTCTCTTATCTCTGTTAGCAGATTCCTGAATAGCTTAGTCATTTGATGAAATTGCCTTTGTGGACATGAAACTGTTTGGAGGGCTATCTTTGACAGACACAGCCTTTTGCAGTATTCCTTACACATCTCTTGCCCCACGTGAGATTGTCCTTATTTTTTGGGACCCCTGGACAGTCTCTGATGGTGCTGACTCCTTGTTCCAATCTGATAGACTTCACAGCAATGAGGTAGAACTGCATGAACATAGGGAAGTATTCTGATAGGTCAAAAGGGAAGAAATCTGAATAGCTGAAGCATCATGGTGCTTTAACCATTTAACATGGTTTGTTTTAATCCAGTCACTTGTGGTCCGAATGTTGAAGCTATTCTAATTGGACGTGATCCCACAGTCTGGAGTTTACCCCTTAAGTTCAGAGGCTGATCCTACGTGGCACCATGCAATCATTTTGAGCCTTTTCTGAGGTTTAGGGCAGTTTGCACTTAATCAGTCAACTTTTTTTCCACATGAGATATCCAGTCCAAATTTGCATCTTTTTTTGTTCCACATTATGAGGGTTCTAAAGGAACCCAGGGTTTCTGGATTTCTCTGGAGGTAACAGAGAAAATAGTCAAAATACAGCAACATTTTGTGAGTGTTTTTGAGAAAACAGTATTGTGAAACAAACGTTTTTCCCTAAAAACTGAGTCAAGAAAACAATGCGAAGATAACCCACTTCCCAGTGTTCAGGAACACGAAGAATTGTAAGAAAACAAAAACAATGTTTAGATTTTTCTAAATGGTTTTGAATATTTTTCCTATTTATAACGTTTTCTACCTACTTGCAGTTTGTGGTGGAAACAGGTGAACCTGGAAAAATATACATTTCTGAAAATTGGACAAAATTCAGAATTCAGCAAGGGTTCGTGTGTAGTTAACTCGTGGTTTCCAATAGAAACTAATTGGTGAAATAAAAAAATAATTTAAAAAATGGGAAAAAAATAGAAATAGTTGACAACGCTTTCATATGAAATATTTTGTGCCCTTTGCTGATTTGCAAAAATAATATACCATAACGTCTGTCAGACCATTCTAGTTGCAGGGATATATATATTGTTTGTTGGTTCTCCAAAAACACACAATACCCAAAGCAACCAACTGAGCTGCAGCTTAAAATGTTTCATTCTGTACGGACTATTCACCAATTCATATGGTAAAATTAAATGAATTACAAACAGGTATGGTGGAAACCTATGCATTTTTAACTGTGCTCAAGCTAACTAGCTTAGCAGTAGTGGTTAATTATACAAATCTGATTTCGGGGCTACCCATTCAAGGGCATTTTTATAACGTACTCTTTCTTGCACTCTGGCTTGCATTTCAAAAACAAAACTGAAAAAATCAACTAATAGCAACCAGTATTCTCCTGCCCTGTGTTTCCACACAGCTTCTGAATAAAAATAGTGACTCCAATTGTGTGGCTAGCCTATCACCCATGACAGGAAAGACTCCAAAATGCAACAAGGAAATATCAAGATTTTGCTTGCAAATAGTCCCATTCTGACAATAGGGGTAGCAACGGTGTTTGATCCTAGGCTTGGTCGCCACCCAGGGAAACTACCAAGCCAGACCTTTTGGTAAATTAGATTCCCAAGGGAGTCTAGGGTGGTATGACTTGTGTTGTTACCCAGAATGTCCTGTAGAAGTCAAACGTCTGCTAAGGTCACAGATTTTCTTGACATTTCTGTGAGGGAAAGTTATTGAGTCTGCGGGGCTTCACAAAGTTCCTACCACCCACCTTTACCACACTTTTCCTGATAAAAACGGTACTCCACTTGTGTGGCTTGGCCTATTGCCCGTGACTAGAACCGATAAAACCTTGGATAGTGTGAGGTCAGGATGCTGTACGTGAGGCGATCACATGGTTATAAATTTCGTCCATTCCATTGAAAGCATGTTAGGTCCACCTGCACATGGGAGGCAGTGTTTCAATCTGGAGAGAGGCAGGAAAGCATGGTGGTAAGACTTTGGCCATTGGCTGGAAGTGGGTGACTTGTATGTTGCATAAATATGGGCAAAATAGCCTTTTTTTGATTCATGCTTTAATGTTTACAGGGAATTCTAGGTAAGACAACATGGTGGGAACCATGCAGGCCACACCACTATGGATTCCCCTAGGTCTCTAGCTTTTGGAAATGCCCAGGGTTCGTAGGGGTCCTAGTTGTAGGCTGTCTCAGAGCATGAATAATTTGCATTCACCATAGCAAGTGAGAGGAAATTGGGTTTTCTTTGCTCGTTGTTGACACATGGGTTGGCAGAGATCGCATTCTTCTTCTTCCCCTAGGGGCAAAATACTGTCTGGTGTTAATTTTCCATTTTGGGAGCAGAAAGGCTGGTGTGGCTGCTGCAGGGGATGTGGCCAGAAGCCATTACAAGGCAGCTCCACCAAATTCTCTTTTTCTTCATCATCTAATCCCTGGTGTCTAGTGAGCTTTCTGCCCCCCGTGGACTGTTGTAGAGTGAGGGCACAGTCTGATGCCAGGGCGGGCTACCCCCACCTGGTTCTTTTTTTTCTTGTAATCCTAATCTCTGGTGTCTAGTGGACTTTATACACCCCAGGTAGAGCAGGTTGGGCGTTACCCTCTATCGCCCTCATTAGAAACGCAGAAAGAAAGTATTGTTGAATAGCTCTTTTTGCTTTTGCTTTAGAACTAAAGGGGTCAACGTGTCCTGCATGATGATAGTCATTCAGTACAAGAAAATGCTTCCAGCTGCTGTAAAAACTCTTCCATAGCAGCCCAGGTTGAACAATAAAAAGGAAATGCCTCTGGTGTGCGCATTAGAGGAATGTCCTCCTCTTCTCTTCCACCATAGGAACCATTTTCTAAAATTGTAATGAATCTAAAATCTTACAATTTCTTTCTCTACATGAGAAGGTGCAAGCATGCTGGCTTTCTATACCATTAAATGTAGGGTTGCTGCCTACCAATGGGTGATCAGAGGATTAGTATGTTACAATAAAAAAAGACATCCGAAATGGAGATTGATAAACTGTCCAAGCACACCCACAACTAGGCTACAGATCATAAGATAAACATTCCAACTTTAGATACTATACACTTCAGGTGACAACCATGAACAACATGTACGGTACTGTTATGGAAACTATAATGTATGCTGATATCTTTGTGACTGACAATTATACTCAGTTTAGTATTTTATTGTGTTCTGCTAATTATGTGTTTCACGCCTGTTTTATTACTTTATAAATTCTCCAACATTGGATCTTTCATATATTTACATGCCTTATCTGCAGGTGAACTCTTCATTGACCTTTCACCAGGCAACATCTCGCTAAGAATTCAAAAGGTCATCTGCTTTTTGCCCTTGAGAATCTTGTGGCTAAACTTCTGGCAGATATTACAGCTTGGAGCCACATGACCAGCTCGATGTAGGCACCATAGTCATTTCTTGTGGCGGTAATTTTAATAAATCTTACTGACCCCAAAGACTGAATATGGTTTAAATGTCCGTCTTTCTTTTAGAAGGGTTGTCTGCCATCAAAATGATTCCAAAGGCTCAGGCAGCTAAAAAAAGGACAGAAAAAACTCTTAGCTTTCTGTTATTGGTGAGAAGATTCCCTGGGATCCACAGTACTCCAGAATCCAAAGTAAAATCCTGTTCAGTAATGAGAAGAGTAGACCCTTTAGTGTTCTTTTGCTGCCTGTAAGGATTTGGGGCTGTGAGCACCATTCACCCGAATGGCCAGAGTTCAGGTCACACGGTGAGGTGAATGGACTATATATAATCTGTGGTTGTTTTCAGTGTTATTTGGGTGATGCTATGTTAACATTGACTACTAAGAGCCCCCGTCCTGGTGAGTGGGAATGCGAGAGCATGTGAATCTATGAAAGATGCCAATGTTGGAAAACTGTGTTAGAGGCAAGTAATTATTTTTTGGGGACCACTAACAGTTAATGTCTGTCACTTTTGCAATCTATCTGTACAATGTATATATTTAACATTTTAAGATGAATTTTGTTAGATAATCTGCATATATTTTTTGATATTATTTGTCCTACTTTCTTCTGTTTAATAAGTTTGTTTTCATTATAAAATAATATTGTTTTCTGGGCTTTACAAAACAAATAATTTTTTTCGATTCACCACAAATAGCCTCTATGGATTAGAGTTGATCCCAATGTGTCTTTTGATCACAGTCGACAAGGCAACAGTGCTGCAAAACATTTAATCTCTATGCTAACAGTGTGTCTTAAAAACAGAATTTTTTTTTAGGTGACCAAATGACAAGTGCGTTCAATCTTTGCATTGCCAGTCGATTTCTATGGATTCGAATTGTGGAAAAAAAGAGCAGCACAGTGATGACTAAACATCCCTGTGGCCATACGCCCGTGGTTTAAATGTTTCGAAATTGAGCCCTGCAGAACGCTATCTGTAAACCACAGATTTTTGGGGCCTCCGGTATTGTAATTCCATCCTGTGGCATGAAATCAAAATTTGAGGGCAGCATCCAATAGAGAGACATGTGAGCCATCAAGAATTAAAAGAAAATTAAATCACATTCCATATAATGAAACTGTCTGGGAAGTGCTGTAATCCCCTTAATGACATCCAAACTGCGCTGGAAGGCAAATGCAGTATGGCTGCCAGGTGCGAATAAATGCAAATGGCTGACGCCTTGCTCTTCTTGGCAGTGCCTGCGGTCTCATTTCCTTTATTCTTCAAGCTGTGAAGAGTTGCCACGGATGCACTACATGCTAAATGGCTACAACTGTAACTTAGAGCAAATAGTTTTTTTGATTTTTGTAAAATTATTTAAGACGTATAGATGTACTACTGCTACAATTAAGATAAATAATCGACAGAAAATGTCATTTTACAAATCTTTTGAACTGGCTTCAGCTTTATGTTTTCTGTGTCACTGTTTATGCTCCACTAAATAGAGAATAAACTGAGATTCTACATTCTGATAAAGGGACTGCCAGTTTTGCTGATTTATAACGCTTTGATTGCATGGCAGGCTCCTCTTCACAGTTAATACAGTCAATGAGAGGCAACCACACATGCAAACCAGAATGCCCACCCCAATTGTTTTCGTTTGCTCGCGTCGCTCTGTTCCTCGGGGGAGGTCGTTAAAGGCCTTTTACCACCCAGCCTACTGTGGATCAATACAAGCTACTCTTTGATGAAAGAATAAGAGACCACAGGAAGAAAGGAAAGGTTATTAAAGATAGGAACAGAAAGTTAAATTGGAAAAATTAGATTATTGCGAAGTAACACATTCCCTTCTGACGGATACTTCTAACCGCAGATTCCTCAATTTAGAATTTCTCCAACTGATCCCATCCCCAATGTGCCTCGAATTTGCTTGGCCATCGGTGATGCTGCAGCAAATTGAACCCTTCAAAGATCCATAATGTGGATCTTTAGTGCGTTTTTGTGGCGTCCTCTGTCGTGCCTTCTGGCCCCAAGGACCACAGGAGCCCCCAGTCTGGTTACCACCAGTGAAACCATCCCTGGCACCGACTGACCCCTTGGAAGCTGGAACTGACTCCAATGCCGATGCCTGCTCTGGTGCCTGAACCAGCTCCATGCTGCCACTTGTCAACACCAGTGCGATGCCACAAGCAGTGTAACAGGATCTGATTGTGGTCCCAGTGTCTGACCCCGAACCTACTTAAGCTCAATCTTGACTGATATCACACTACGAAATAATATAGATGCAGCCTGACTTTGCACCAGTGCCTCCACCGGGGAGGTCACCCTAACTGAGGATTCATTATTTTTCAGCTGTGACTCTGAACAAGGCACACTACCATAAGGAGATGATGATGATGGTGGGGTAGGGGTAGGGGGTAGTGCTCTTCCCCCTCTTTATGATGGTGTCGGTTTTTTAATGCATGTACAAGATTCCAGTGGGATTGATATCTTCCTGGATACAGGGTTGGACTCACCTCATGGCATTTCAATAGCCTGAGCCTGCATCTCAGCCCTTGCTCCTCTTCAGCGCTGATGGGCTGTTGGTCAAAGTCTGGTTTCTGCACACCAGTGAATAGACAGGTGACCAGGCGTTACAGATCGCCACCAGGCAACCCTGAGTCTCTCACCAAACATCGTACTCCAGAGAACCTGGTGGTGCAGGTTTCAACCAGTAAGGTTAATCCCAATTCCTTCCTCATAACTCCCCTGGATAGGGAGTCTAAAAGGATTGAGTTATTTGGAAAACAAATATTCTCTTTGGCCTGTCTGGCACTGAAATTGGTCAATGCAGTCTGTTTGCTGGTCATGGCCAGCAAGAACTTGGCAGCAATCCCGGAAGAGCTTAGGGCCTCTTTGTCCCAAACTATTCATGATGGTAAGGACATGACCAAGTATGTGATTCTTGCTTGCTTAGATACCACTGACTGCTTGGGAAGGGCGATTGGCACCAGTGTTGTGCTCCACCACCATGTGTGGATGAATTTCACTGAGTTTTCTGGAGCTAAGCAAGCCTCACTCATGTATATAAGGGCATATACATGGCTTATGCCTATTATTAGAAAATAGCTGATTCTACCTGGAGCGTTTTAAGGACATTAGAGTCACAGCACACTTCTTGGGACTATTGACTCCCATGTAGAAGGTCCCACTAGCGGTACAAAAGGGGATGGTGATGGACGGAGCATCAGAACCAATCAAACACTCACACCCAGTCAACAGATCTGGGTTTGATCCATCACCGTTCTTTAGCCCACTCTGCCACCCCAGTTCAGACATGGCCATATGCAAATCAGTCTGACCCTGTGCCTCATGGGAACAGTCCAGCCCGAACTGCCAAGCCATGCCTTTCCTGGACCGGAAACAAGCTTCCTAGGACCGGTTTCTGGCATTTCAGCCGTCTTTTAGCCAGGCTTGCTTGAATCCAGTGGCAAAGTGAGCAAGGGACTCACGTCTGAGCATACCCTGCCAACTTATGGCGATCAAAGCGGTACAAAAGGGGATGGTGATGGACTGAACTGGGGTGGCAAAGTGGGCTAGAGAACGGTGATGGATCAAACCCAGATCTGTTGACTGGGTGTGAGTGTTTGATTGGTTCTGATGCTCAGTCCATCACCACCCCCTTTTGTACCGTGAAGTTCCCACTAGGCCAGTTGCCTGACATACAGACAATATAAATAGCCCCAAGTATTGCAGCAGTTACATCGGTCCTTTCGAGGCC
Source organism: Triturus cristatus (assembly GCF_964204655.1). NCBI lineage: Eukaryota > Metazoa > Chordata > Amphibia > Caudata > Salamandridae > Triturus > Triturus cristatus. The sequence goes on from NC_140591.1 coordinate 525,976,734, forward strand.
AGGGATGGGGGTCTGGCAGGCTATCAGGGAAACTCATTATGTTAAATTTAGAAGTGTTGAGGTGAACCTCTCTGTCTCCCCTCTTGTTTTAAGATAGATGTAGATAATGTTTTTAAAAATAAGTCGAGGTTTTAAGTTGCCACTGACGAGATTGAAATTCAGATTTAAGCAATGTGTACAGTGAATTTGTTCTATTGCTGGTCATTTGCTTACTAGAAATATGTGTTTTTTTATACTTTGTTCCAGAGCCTTTCAAAACATAGCCGTTGCAATATTGGGACTGAAGGTGGGCCACCCCCATTTGTGCCTTTTGGACAGGTAAGACTGGCAAACCATCATGTTAAATAATATTCAACATCTGAAGATGGTGAATTAAAGACAAATGTTTTTAAGTGGCAAGCCGCTTCATGTTGTGTTCTTCGATTTTATGCTTGTGCCAGACTGCATTTGAACATGATCCCTGCATTGACATGCCCCTTATTAAATAGGATATTATGATAGTTCGAATTGTTGATAGGGTTTTAACAATTAAATCAAAGATGTAATTATCTTTAATTTATTTCCTGAGGGCGAGAACAAGAATTTGTAATGTTCTGCTTCTCTGCCTTTCGAGCGTGTAGATGAAATGCAAAAATGTTTTTATAGCCTTAGGGAAACATACATTTCTGGTTGGGAATCCTAGGTGGTGCAACAGTATCTTTTAACTAAGATTTGGAATCTTCATAGGGATCATAATGTTTAGTGGGAAGTGGATTTTTGTACTAGTTGATCTCTTTTTTTAACCTAAGATTTGGTACCGGGAAACTTTTCTTAGGTCACTTATAACACCCCCGCTTATCTTGAAGATTTGGGAAAGTAAATGGTGAGGGATTAAGTAGGAGCAAGATTCCATCTCCTCCCACTTTTGTCACCCTTCTATCGGTGCATAGGTTTGTGGATGGTCTGTGAGAGGGTGGGTTAAACAGCCCAGCCTCTATCGCCCATAGTCACCCATAGTCTCACAGTCCCCTGTAGCTAGAAGTCTTATGTATGTGGGATGGATTAGAGTAGAAAGTTAAGTGATTGGAAAGGCTCCTGGGAATTTCACCCCCTGCCTTGCCTTCCCACCTTTCTGGCACCTTTCAGGCACATCTAATGTTATCAGAGATCCCAGCAACGCAAGGGAAAGGGTCAGGCTGCCGAGATCCATTATCCTTGTTCCAGCAAGCTAGTTGCGTCTTTATCTGTTTTGAAAAAAATTGTATTTTTTTCAAAACAAAAACAATTGTAGTATATGGTCTGAAGGTATCTAATAATCAAACATATATATTGTCTACTGTTTGTTTTAGCAATGAGATACCAAACAATAGTACTGGGGTGGTCACCTCACAACACATTTCACTAGACTTAAATTTTCCTTTTTGCACATTATAGTTCCACCAGTGCTGTACTTGTCCTCTCAGTTGTCTAAAACTCAACAGATTTCGCTCTGTTCATCAAACTTCTGTCGATTTTGCATCCATCCATCCAGACCTGGCCTTATAATATACCTATTCCTCAAAAGTCCAGTAATTTGTGTCAGTGCACACAAATTCTTCATCGGGCCCTTGTCTTGGAGTCAGTAGATTGCTATGTATTTTTGCCAACAACAAGCCTAGTAATTCTAGTCTGAAACGCACATTATCTTTCCTTGGCTTTTGTGGAAGATTGTGATGCATCGGTTGGGACTTTGAACTATCAAATTTCCTACCATTCTCGTCAGTTGAGCCACTATTGACTCCCAAAACTCTGCCACTACTCTGCTTGCTCGTATATCTCTCAAAACACCAACGCCACTGTTCATGCTCATATCAAATAAAACGTATCCAACTCATCCATACCACACATCAGGCAGCTAGGGGTATATCTTGTGATTAATGGCTGGCTTCTGGAATGCTTTTCGCTTTCTTAGTATATTCCAGAGCCCTATTACAATCAGCATCTATAATCAGCACCACACATTCTCTCTCCCTCGCTGAGATATCCCACAGCCCATGGCTGGCAGACCCCCTTTTGTACTTAATAAAGAAAAGAGCAGTTGACCTAACTGTCAGTGAATAATTGTTTGGTGCCCTACAAGGGAACCAATTCCACATTTCATGTGCTTCCGCAGACGCTATAGTACATAGCAATAATGCACTCTTCACACTGGCATCTGTGGTCTGGCCCTGTCAAAGGTTTGAAAATCTCACCATCATAAATATCGACCCTTGATATATATGTCCCTCATCTGTCCACCCAGTCACCATAACCTCTGAATATATGTTAGAGCAGTCTTTTAAGTCACCATAATGGTGCATTAGCAGCAAAAGTGTCATTTTAAGCACTTCCTTAGCAGTCCAGTCAATTAGAGACATTGAGGTAACCACAAGTTTAATGCTGGAGCCTGGTTCTAAAAGAGTCGTACATTGATAACTCATCTCCATATTGAGATGGCTGCTCACTTCTATTTTGCGTTACCTGGTGGTTGAATCAGCAATCCATTCTTGTAGGTGTGCAGTTGAGAAACCAGATATTAATATTCCATATGAAGAACTTCCAAACCACCTTTTTCATAAGATCTTCATTTGGACTCAGTCAGGCGCCAGCCAATTACATCGTGGTAGGTAAACTGTCCTGTTCCTAAGCTACTCCTCTGGAGATCGCCCAAACAAATTCCCTGAAAGGTGTGCAATGGTGTTCCCTGATTTGTATTAGAAGAAGCACCAAATTTAGGGAGTTGCATATTTTTACAGTAAATTGCTAATATGATCAAAGTTCATCTAATTCTGGTCTCCTCAATCAATATAAAAAGAACATGCAAGTGCTCCATGTGATGGGACAGTGTTGGGGATCAGTAACCTACGTGTAGGAGTTCACAGCTGAACAGTGAAAACCGGAGAAAATGTTGGCCGTTTATACAATTCTTTTTGAAACACCTACTGCAGTGGTAGTTTAGGTTTATTAAAGGGCAGGGTTTTGCAGATGAAGACTCTGTCCTTAAAAAATGTAATTGGGGTCGAGACATTAATGTAATCAATTTGTTGACTTGAAATTTCATATAAAATCATGGGGTCCGAACTAACACATGTACTCTTCTCTCAATTTTTTCTTGTTTGTGTAAAGACAGTAAAAAGCTAATTTTTTGATGTTGGAGATGACTGCTTAACTGGTGAAGTCTTAAAACAAACGTTCCTTTTTTTTAGATGGTACTTAACACTGTCACTTCAGCTGATTTGTATTGTAATTCCTTCCAATTTTGGTGGGTACAAGAAGGAAAGTGCAAAGGGATCAAATTATTTTAGCACAATCACCAGCTTAGTCTCTAGATTATATCAGCTGGCCAGTTAAAGGCTTGCAAAACTGAGATAGTTCCCAAAAGGGCAGTATCTTTGAAATCTAGTAGTCTGAGTAGTACAGAGCCAGACTCACACTAGCCTTTACACATGATTCAGTATATTTTGCTAACATTTACATATGATTCAGTCACTAAAGGCATATGGCTGCACGGAGCATGCGTGAGAAGATATGTTGCCTGGGTAAATAAAGAAGGTTTTTGAGTTCTATAAATTCCGGACATGCAGCTCCAGTATTTTTCACTTGAATGTATTCTGGGGGAAATGGAATGGACGTATGATAGCTTAATGGAGCTGAGCGCTTGCTGTTAGAGATCTGTCTTCAAGTAATAAGAACTTATAACATACAAACGAATAAAAAACAATATTGTATACAACTATATTTAGAAATAATGATGTAAAGTACTTTGGAAAAAATTATATTCTTGCCTTCAGTGCTTTGTCCCACAAAATTGTTGACTTCCCAATTCTTTTTACATGATATTTGATGTCAATCAAGATTTTCGAAACCACTCCCATCCCATCCTCCAGCTGTGGCGGATGTGGACCAGATTAGTCAGGCCATACAGCAGAGAGAGACCTTCATGGAAAACATTCTGCAGGTTTTCAGGATGATCCCGTTTGCTTTGGTCCCCATGGATCCATCGGGCCCCAGTCAGACTTCTGCTTACAGGACCTGCCCCAACAAACACATAAATCGTTGGGCCTCTGTCCCGGTACCTGCTTGTGCCACATTATGCTTTCACTCCTTTGCCAAAGGCCATGTTGGTTCCTGCCAGGCCAGTGCTGTCCTCTGCTGTAGAGGCGATGTTCCTGGATCTGACCACTAATCCACTTTTACATCTGGAGCAGAGTTCAGCTTGTTCTCGGATGGTGAGTCTTGTTAAGAGATCACGAAGAGACAGCCCTTGGTATAGGAAGATTGTTGGGCATTGCCTTTACCTCGACATCTATTTTTCTGGCATCTTGGTTCCACGTTTGATATGAATTCAGATGGCAATACAAGGTATTCAGAAAGTTTTTCGTGAAGAGGATTCGGAATTAGAGACAGCAGACATTTTGCTCCCACCTCTGTATACAAATGCGGGTCTTTATTCCTACCTACATAATGCAAGTGGCCTTGACACTTCACCTGAAATGGAAGTGAACTCTCCATCGTGTCCCCCTACTAAGGTAAATGCGTCTTTTGTGGTGGTGGTTCCGGAGAGCCTCGGAAGGGTTGGAACTAAAGTTGGCCACCTGTGGAAACCAAGATTAACTTGCTTACACCGGTCTTGCCAAGACATTCCACTTGAGAGACTCTGCGGCCTCAAATTAATCCCTGACACAGAGGCTTTTACTGAGGCGTGGGCAAAATCATGTTCAGTACGCAGATCAGTTGTTCCACTGCTCATCTCCATACACCTGCTTCTTATAGTTCAGACTTCGGCCAGCAAGAATCTGAATTCCTTCCCAGCTGCCCTGCTGACAGAAAATCAAAGCATATTGACATGTTTTCTCTTGTGCTAGTTTGGCATTGAGGCCTCTGTGTTGTTGCTTGTTGGGGAGATATGCCTGCCTTCTGGTATATGTATAGTGACATCTTGCTCTCCCTCCCTGACGAGTTTATAATGCCTTTGTTCAGACAGTCCATGATGCATAGGATGCAGCCTGTCTTCGACCCTACAGACTGTGTTGCCTGTGCTATGGGCCCCAGTGTGTTGATTCATTGTCATTTCTCGATGCACACCAAAGGATTTTTTGGAGTTCTACCAGCATCCCTTAACGACATGCCGTTTGACGGCTCCAGGTTGTCTGAGTAGAAGGCAGATTCTACATTTGAGTGATTCAAAGATAACCATGCCATGTCCCTCTTCTTGAGCTTACGATCTCCGGCCCACCAGCTTCACCAACAATAATGGAGATTTAGAAGTTATGACTGGGGCCCGTGCCTTCTGCCAGAGGCAGCTATCTCCGCCTGATCAGCAACTCATTCAACCCTTTTGCGGCTCATGTGGAAGTGCGATGGCAGAGGCCGTGGTCACCATCAAGGCCAGTCCTCTTCCTCGTTACCAGCCACGACTGCCTCCAAACAGCTCTGATTCTTTCTCTGAGGCTCAACTGCATCCAGTAAGGTGTAGAATTTATTATTGTCTGCTTGACTGGCCAGCTGTTAACTCAGACAAGTGAGTCCTGCAAGTTGTTTCACACCATTCCTTTACTGCCTATTCCATAATGCCATGTCCCCCCACCCATCTCCCTTCCTGTTTTGATTAGACTTCAGCAGATCTTGCCCACCTTGACAAAGAGGTTCAGCTGTTGCTGGCCAAAGGCACTATAGGGAGGTTCTCTAAGAGGGGCAAGAGATACTACTCCCATTACTTCTTGGGGCCCATGGATGACAGCTGGCTCAGGCAACTTATTTTCCTGAATACCATCATTTGAAAAGACAATTTCAAGATGTTGGCTCTGGCCCTCTCAGGCCGACATCCTGGGAATTGGATCGTGTCCTTAGACTTGTAAGGCGCATATTTTTAAGTACCTGTTATGCCGTTCTACAGACGTTTCATTTTCTTCATTGTGGTTGCGGTACAAATCCAGTTCACCATCATGCCCTTGCCCCTCACCTCAACTGCCCTGGGTATTGACAAAGGCGATGGCAGTGGTCACACTCATCTTTGCAGTTTAGGCGTACACATATTCTCATACCTCAATGACCGGGTGGTAAAAGACAGACTTGCCTCAGTCAGCCATGGACACTGGTGAACGACTGTCTCTCTGCTGTCCTCACTGGAAATTTCCATCAGGGTGCGAAAATCCCATCTTTTCCTGGCGCAGGTCGTTTCTTTTATAAGGCTGTCCTGGAATAAGTGGTGTTCAAAGCCATTCTGTCTCGGCAGCGTGTCTAAGACATTCATGTTATGATCCCGATGTTTCAGGCTTGTTTCTGTGTTCATGTGGACAGTTCTGAACCTTGTTCATGTGTGGATCTTTCTGAGGCTTATTGGTCTCTTTCCCTCATTTATCTAGCTAGTGCCCCATGCCAGGTGACATGTGTGGGCTCTGCAATCTAACTTCTGCTTCCTTTGGGCCTGTACTGGGGATGTGTCTTGGATAGTGTCTGTGTTTTGGAAAAGGCAGCCTCAGTTTTTTGGTACTAACCTACTCAGACTATTGCGACAGATTCATTATGTCTGCATTTTGGGGGAGGGCACTTGGGCAAAGTGGAGCTCAGTTGGCCTCTGATCTCCTGTGCATGTAGCAGCACCGCATCTATTGCCTCGAGTTATGTGTCATCCAGTTGGCTTCAAAGGCATTCATGCCATCCTTCAGAAGCAAGCACGTTCACTCGGGCAGCTAGACTGCCACATAGTACTGCAACAAGCAGGTTGATATGGGGTCATGGGTAGAGATTCTGACAGTGGCTGGGCTGAACCTTCAAGGGATAGCATCAACATTTGCACTTTGCTATATCTACCTCTTTAGAAGGACCTGCTGTCTCTACAACAGGGCAGGGTTCTTCATCCCAATCTCCATGCATTCTCCAACATTGTCATGTTTGGGGATTGATCGGAAATAGCAGACTGGTTTTGATCTACCTGCAATCATGGACGATGTTACCACGGCTGCTTCCCACCCATCCACCAAGTGGATCTAGTCTGGCTACTGGTAAATATTTGTGGCCTGGTGCAAGAACCTCTGGTCCATCAGCTTCATGCAAAGCTTTCTTATATGCTCCTATTATTTCTGTTCTTTGCCCAACTAGACTTTACCGTGGGCACTGTTAACATTTACTTCTCAGCCCTTTCAGTCTTTCCACAGTTACCTGATTAGCCGTGCTTATTTAAGTCACCTGTTGTAATGTTTTTTTTGAAGAGACCTTCTTATTTGTTCCTTCCTGCACCTTTTTATTATGCCACAGTGTGGGACCTTAATTTGTTTTTGCACTCTTGATGTGCACACCTTTTGAGACCCTGCACGGTTGTTCTTTGATATTGAGGAATTAACGTCTATTTTGCAATCACTTCTGCACATCTCATGAATGCATTGCAGGTGCCGTTTCTACAACTACCATACACCATCTTCTTCACAGAGAGGTTGGAACTTACGACTTAGGGGTCCTTTCTACTATATATGGTGGTGAAGTTTTTGTGGTACAATCCATCACATTCCTTGTTTGTTTTTCCCTGCTGCATCCTTCTAAGGAGAGACTCCAACAGAAACTTAGGACACCCTTAGTTTCTATATTAATAAGACTGAGGAGCATCGACTGTACAACTGTTTGAGTTTTTAGTTGCAAAGATGGGAATGGTGGTCCAGATACAAACCGTGTCCAGATGAATCGTTTTTTGTATAAATATGTGCTACGCCCTGTCTGATTAGGAGCCTCCTTGGGGGAGCCTAACTGCTCCTTTCACCAGAGCTAAAGTCACCACTACAGCTTTAGCTAGAGGTGTTCCTGAGCTAGACATCAATTAGGCAGCTCTGTGGCCAGGCATCCACAGCTTCACCAGACACTACTGCATTGACTCTCGGGTCCACATTTTGCCGCTCAGTACTGCTGGAGTTTGTTACTAAGTCTGCTCTTCCGACTCACCATCTTTGGGAGGGTACTTCTTTGGTATATATGCTAAAGGTGAGGAGCCTGCTGTTAAAAGGGTCTTTCAGTTAAACAAAATACTTACCTTCAGTAACACTATCTAATCCTTCCATTCCACTTTCATTGTGTAGAGAAGGAATCTTAGGAATTTGCTACATTGCCAGAGTACCAGGTTGTAAAAGAACAACTTAATGTATTAGCACATATGGGACCTGTGACTCAAAGCCAAAGTGCTCTGGTACCTTGTAGTCTCCCTTCAGTAACAAGTCTTCTATCAGGAAATGGTACATACTATGGAATATTGCCAAATACCCACAAATGCATGGTGGATGTCTTCCAAATTCTCCTTGTATTTCCGCAGTTTATACAATAAGACAATAGATGTATGACAATGTCAAGGCGCAAGGGAAAAGGATATGGCGATCATCTCAAAGTGCAGAGGAGACACCAGCTGGAATTGCTGCACTGACATGGTGGGGATGTGGCTCCACGGCACCTTCCTGATACAAATTGGTACCTCCAAGTCAACTGCAGGCTTCCAGAATGGCCACGTGTCATGAATGGGTAACAGGTCGAGAGAGTGCGGAAACAAGCCATTCAGCTATCTAAGGCTGCTGTGACCTTTTAAGTATGGTGAAAGGACCACTCAGAACCAGATCATTTGGTAACTGGCATTTGGCAAATTCTTATAGCGTGCGATGCATGAGGTTGAAAAGTACATTTAAAGCCATGATGTAGCCCTCTAGCCGTGCTGTTTGGTTAGTGGCCCCATGACACTCTCCCACACCCTCTCCATCCCATACCAAAAATGTTGGTGTCTGCTACTTAAGAGGTGGATTACAGTTGATCAGTTTCATGATGGAACCTAATGTTCAGTTGCCCGTTATTAGTAATTTAGCTCCCCCCCCCCTTTCATCTAGCATCTCTCTGCAAGCTAGCAGATCCTAATTGTCCTTTAATCTATGCAGTTCATCATTGACTGCAGTGGTATTCACAATGGAGTTTGTGCTACCAAACCATTTCTCCAAATGTCCCAGCTTGCGTCATCTTGTCTGATGTGTATTGATAGTCTCCAACTCCCCCTCCACTCAGGCCTGTATCCAACTTAGTAACCGAATAATTTGTGCAACGTGATCTGGAAGTGTGCATGTAAACGTACACTACTATCAGTCTTACTGCTACCATGGTGGCAGGCAAATACATATCATTCTGAGGCTAAAAATAGGAAGTTTTACCAAAGGAAGTGCAGCTCTGGCTTTCCCTCTGCTGTTCTAAAGCTGAGGTATTTAAAATGATAGAATTAGTCACTAGGGCATCCTATGTAGCCCACCGTCCAAGGCCTCGCACAGAGGCATCCTTTGGCTGGATACATTATATGAATACTGCTGTGTTAACCTCCTTCATGTAAACCTTGAGGCTAAATTTTAGGAGTCGCTTTGTATGCAGAAGGGATGTATCTGGCTATAAAGAAATAACAATGTTGTTAAGTACGGTACTATTTACAACACATGCACATGGAGCCCAGTTCATTTTCAACTAGGTAATACAAAAGCAGCATTCTTCTATGTCTACCGATCTGTTCCATAACACCATAGAATTTGGATTTTTCATTTCTCAAAAACACGAAGTGCAATATTGTCAGCATCCTTAGGGTGAAAAATATAGTTTATCGCAACATCAGTTTCATTTTCAGAAGTCCACAGCTCCTGTGAAAGTAATTCTATATTGCCACGGGACTGATGAAAGAAAAATAGTACATAGTTCTTCCACAGTAGCAGACGGCCAGTCCAACAACTCTGAAAAATAGAACTGTTACCCACTCCCAGTTTGGCCCGAAATTAGGAATTGACCTTTCTTGGTCAGAGGGGTACGGGTGAAACCGTATATTTTCTTGATTTTGTAGTGGCATACTTTTCTCTATGTAGTAACAAATCCTCTTTGCTATGCAGTTATTAGTTAGTCTGGGGAGAGGTCTCCTACACCTGCACAGTAGATCTCAGTTCTGTCGTCTAAAGGAGCGGATTTTTTATTTTTTTAAACCGTGAGAAGCCTAGATTAAGGACTGGAGGCCTTGGTGTTTCACTGAAGTGTTTGCGTTGAGAAATACCAGATATGGTCCTTTCCACCTGCATTGTATTGCGGTCTTTTCTCACGTGCACTTGTAGATGTGCCTGTCTCTGCTGTAGTGGATGACCGTGTTCACTGGCCCCCTTTGACAAGGCGTGCGATACCTGTGAGTGGAAACTTTTAATACGTGATTAGAGCTTGGCAGTAATTATGGAACATTATAAAAAATTGAGGTATTAGTTGAGCAGATGAGAGCCCCACTCAAGTAATAAACGCAATCCTTGTCATGGTGAACCATAAGCGCGGGCCTGAGTCTACCTTCTCCAAGTCCATGCGAAAAGCCTCAGCTGAAGTTCCTGGTTGGTGGGGGCCACAAGGAGATTGCTGTTGGTGCAAAGGGCATGAGTTTCGCATTGGCAGGAGATGCAGGCTGTTGCTGTTTGCAGCAAAGAGAAAGTCACAGTTGGAACTCTGCGTTGGCAGGAGAGACTGTGACCATTGCTGATATGTGGATCCCACTCATGAAGAGCCCTAAACTTCTAGATTTTCACCTGGAGTGCAGATATTGTAGATTTGAATCAGGAAGAGTAAACTCTGATGCAAGCTAAGGGTCCTGGACCTGGGGGCACCTTTTGAGGGATCAGGACTCCACCAGAGGCCAGCTGCAGGGCTCAGGCATGTCCAAGGGGTGCTAGTCATCTGGGCAATTGCAGAGAGGCCTCTGGAAGCTTATTGTGTCCCTGTAGCTGCAACAGGAGGTCAGACACTGACTGATTGAGTCACTTCTGGGAATCCTGGGTTCAAGCCAAGTAGGTCCAGTCGTCATTCTTCAGACAGCAGAGCAGTCCTCCTTCAGAATCCTCAGCTGGTCCAGGATTGTTCTGATGAAAGGCTCTGAAGTTGCCACATTTATACCTAGTGCCAGCCTTTGTATGTAGTGTAGGGTGGGGGGTGAATCCCTGGCCTACTCACAAACTTGGTTCTGGTCAGTTCTTTTCCTGGATTTGGCTCCAGGCTTTCTAGGGTGACAGAGGCAGGCCTGGTGTCAGGTTTCTTTGTGTGTGCTGCAGGCAGACTATTGAAGTGTAATCGAGGCGGAACACAACTCCTCCCCAGCCATATTGCCAGGAGCACCCACTCCCTCAATACCCAGACTTCTTTGGTCTCCATGTCTGAAAGAAATACACAACACACACCAGGAGAGCCGTTCACAATTATGTGACCCTGGGTACTGGCAGGCAAGGACATTTTGTTTAGGCAGGAAAATGCCAACTTTCTAAAAGTATTTCTCTATATGTTCTTGTTTGCTGCAAGGGTTCATGCTTCAGTATTGGTGACTTACTCAACCACCTGTGCGAGAAAGGCTCACAGCATACTCAGTGTTGAGTGAGCCGTTGTAATTCCTTGAACATGAGTCATCAACGTAACAACAAATTGTGGCTGTGTGACTGATTGTCTTTAACATCTGTGCGGACATGACAATTTTCGCAGTAACAGAAAAAACAACGCTGGCTATCAGGATGGATGGAGATGGAAAATAATGTAGGACACAAGACTACAGCTGTGAAATAGGTTTCCATAGGAGTGCTGCATGAAAGAATGGTGGCAGGAGTTGAGTCAACCGGCAAAGCAGGAAGAACAACTTCATTAACGGCTCACAATCTTGTAAAAAGCAGTAACATTCCCTTTCAGTTTATTTTAACTGGTAAAATAGGGGTATTGCACTTAATGGTGGTGGGGACTATAATCCCCTGGGTGTTGGGGAATCCAATGTAGGTTGAATACAGTTCTCTGCTTCCTGGCAAATAAGGTATTCGGATACCCAGTGGCAATGGCTTTGCAGGATTTAACTGGATGCTTCCTGGTTGGACAGAGTATATTTTCTTCCTGACTTAGTGTGCATGGGTGGACCAAAGGAAAGTGAGTACCATATGTAAAACATTTTGTGTTGCTACAGGGGAAGCTTGATCAATGACATAAGGAAGAAGATGGCAAATTAATTTTTCGCGGGACATATTGAAACACCCCATCAGTGGTACAATGATTGGCATACCTCAATTTACAGAGAGCGTCACTTTTTAGGTTTCACCTGCACAGTGCTTGTGTTGTGGTTGTAAAATCTCTTGTATTTAAAAAATAAAAAATCTCAAAAGGGGCTTAGAACCCGACCATTACTTACCTTTACTTGCCACTGGCTGGCTCCCAAGTGTCTCCCATGTCACTTTACTTACCGTTGGCTGGCTTCCACTCTTGTTTCCTTGCTGGTCAGCGCCTCCTCACCTCTGTCTTCGTGCCTTGGAGCATGGACCAAGTACTGCTTCCGGTGGCCAGTGTCCTTTCACTGGCTGCATGCTTCTGGGGGTACTTTATTTTTTAATTGCAGACAGCATGAGTTTTTCCAAGTGGCATGAGCTGTATGTGACTGCAGCAAAACGTAATCTGCCTGGCGCATTATTTTATGTCTCTCTCTTCCCCAACTTTGCATGGTGTTCTCAATCAAACGGCAATCCTTGCAGCAGTTTTTTTTTCTTCCAGGACCGCACTATAACATTAGAAAATAAAAATGTTATGTCCTTTTTTAAACCTGGCTTAGCCAAATGGGCTGACACTCTCTTAATGCAAAACTGTGCTGCACAGGGTGGAGGGGGCATTATACGGAGTTGTCAGTTGAAGTGCCAGGGTTTGCCACCATGACACTCATGTGATGCATGGCAGCAGCTATCCTGGCCAGCCCATGCCATCCATGAATCATGAATAACTTCAGGAGCTGTTGCACGGCAGGATCTGCAGTCCACTCCCAGCTGGCGCTGCCCTCATCTGTATTCCAATGCTGCACCTGCCCATGTCTTTTCTCACTAATGCAGCACTGGTGATTGCTGGGGCACGGTGCTCGCTTCACAGACCAGTATTTTCTATGAATGGCACCCTGGATTTATTGAGCACTACACACAGAGCCACTGGTAAGAATGGCCCTCGACGCAGAGTCCAATTCCACTTGAGTGGCAGGCCTTCCTGCGGGCATCTGAAGAGGGCAAGATACGCAACAAATAGGCACAACCAAACAATGTCATTTACAAGCATTGGCAAAGCCAATAGGTTTCGCCTATGCGAAATCAATTGGCTTTGTCATTGTTTTTTTTGGTTTTCTTACATGTTGCACAGCAGCTAAACTGCTGTGCAACATGGCTTAAAGTAAAAAAAAAAAAATGAAAAAAAGGTGCTACGACACGGCGGCATCAGTGTTTTTATCTTTTAACTTTAAGCTGTGTTGCACAGCTGTGCACCTGCTGTGCAACATGTAAAATAACACACTGACAAAGCGAATAGATTTCGCATAGGTGAAACCTGTTGGTTTTGCCAATGCTTGTAATAAACTGACTGAAGAAGACAAGCTATAGAGAAGGGCATGCTGGTCAGAAATGGAACCTAAAGTGCTCGTATTAGGTTGGGAAACTGGGTGAGGTACAATTTTATGCACAATCCCTACTCCATTAATTGAAAACTTGGTAAGAGGAGGACATGGAAATTAAAAGTTTTCATGGAAATGCCTGGGTGTTAGTCACTCAGCTGTGAGTTCAGTGACAGTGCACTGGAAGTTTTGGCTTAGTGGCTTTGTGGCATTGGTGTCATTCCTGTGTCTGTTTCACCTGTGTCTTTCAGGGCTTTTACTGGTCCTCTAACGTATCCTAATAGTCTTTTAAACCCTTCACCTGAGAGTCATGATGGTTTTAGACACTTCCTTATACCAATAAAGAATAAAACATTCCATTGGCTCTCCAGGGCTCCTCCCTTTCTTAACCTCTAAAGCCCTTTGAGTACATTATTTTCACCAAGACAAGGTTCCCTTCTAAAAGGAATTGCTTGGAGGGGAAATCCTGGATATACCAAGGCCATTTATCCAAATATTTACAGGATCCTTTACCATACGGCATTTACATAAAATAAGGTGGTGTTTTTCTTTAGATGGCACAGGGATGTGTTTTGATCCTCCTTTTCCTCAATTCACACTGCACTCTCCTGCAACAAAATTCACTTGGCTGGGAAATGTGTTGTACTTAATTTTCTCCATGCCTTTCACTCATTAAGGTTTCCCCCAGCCCCCTTGCTTTCAAAAAGCCCAATGTTTGGAAGTTTGGTCCCAATTTAAGCTTTCTCATTCTTCTCTGTGTGCCCTCCCAACCCTTCATTAGTCAGGAAGGCAAAGAGGAGAAATCATAGTAAGCAAACTGGTAACAATTCTTAACCAGCTGAGGTCAATCCTTTGTTATTGGCAGGAGTGGAGTGTTGAGCTCTTCCTACCTCCGGTCCCCATCCTGGTGGGGAGTTGGAGACTTTATTGGAGACCCTATTCTCAAATACGCAAAATTTGGACTGTTATATGGAGGGCTGCTTAGAGAGGTTTGGGAGCTGTTAAAATCTGAGTTCTTCTCTCCCGTATACTCTCGCCTCGATTCTATTGAAACCCAACTCGTGGCATTATCAAGGTCGGTTCCACCCAATATTGCTGATCTCACTGTTCATGTTAGAGAGATACCACAGGCACCTAGTTTGCAGCATCCCCAATCATCAAATATGTCGCAAGATCTCACTAGTGGGCATGTTGGGGCTAGCCCTGGATGGACAGATCAATTAGCTACGATGGCTCAAATGTCAAGTAAGAGTAAAGAAATACCTGTTGGCAATAGCAGATCTTGTACTTCTGAAAGACCCAGTACTGTCTACCCTAAATTACCAACAGCATACCTTATCTAATCATTCTAATGGATGTCCCAGTGTTAACACCAGATAGAGATGAGGATCATATGGCCCTGAAAAATATATCTATCTTCTGGCTGAAAACAAAATCAGGCTGGCCGCAGGTCATAGTAAAGCAAGTCTTCACTGTGTGAAGGACCACTTGGCTGGGCATTCATCCCAAAGACACCCCAGGGGACTGTGTGATCATCCACTTTAAGAACCCTCAAATTGTTGATATGCTGCTCCAGCGTCTCTCCCAGAGGACACTATCACCGAGCAAAATCAAGGCTCTTCCACTGGGGTATTTCTATAGACTGTGCAAGCCAATTAGGTATGTGAGCCTTGCGCCAGGGCCTTCTGTTTATCCAAACCAGCTATTTTTTAATGTTCCTACTAAGAACACTTCTGCAGCTTGGTCGACATTGGATGGACAGGACTGACTGCCCGTGGATTCCATAGCTAAACTACGTAGGAATTTGTGTACTCTGGAACCTTTTTTCGGGAGGGCTCGTCTAGCCTTCCCCAGATTGTGCTTTGTAGCGGGACATAGGTCTATGAATAACTTCCAAAAGATGGACTCTCGAGGGGTTCCTAGCACTTTATCCTCCTCAATAAAAGGGCTGGCAGTTGTACAAGTAGCTAGTTACACCAAGAGTGCTGGCATTAAGATTTTATCCTGGAATGTAGCAGGGATCTGTGAAAAGCTTGTGAATCCTGATTGGATATTGTTCATCAAGCATGAAATCATCTGCCGCAGGAAACCTGGGCCCTAGATGAGTCCTATCTGAATGTTTTTCAGTGTCTAGACACCCTAGCAACTCCCTCCAGTACGAGAAAACCTAAAGGTGGACTGTCTACCTTCTTTGCCCCCAAATTGACTAAACTTAAAATTATACATTTAAATCTACCTGCTTTTACCAGTTATTCTTAATGATTTTGCCAGATTTGTTTGATATTATGTTAATAAATTTGTATTGGAATGTCTTCGATGATAATTCAACAACGCCCCTTTACTGTTTTTACGGTATATAAATGGTTTGGAGGAATCGCTGCTCTGTGTAGGGAAAGACACACCCAAAATCAAGGAACTATCAATTCCAGTACTGCTATATGCAAACCATGCCATGCTGAGTGCACAAACAGCTGTGGGGCTGCAAACCCTCTTAGATGGGTTTAAACATTTCATGGATACTTTAGGCCTGAAAACAAACTATGATAATTCTTTTCTCATGATGGTGGGCCCTAAAAGTACAAATAATATGAAGTTTCAACTGGGTGGTACTGAGATAGCTAAAGTAAGCAACTTTACCTATTTGGGAATTGAGTTTGATTCCAAGATGAATTTGGATTGTTTATTTAGATCACGCTCCCTACAGTTCCAAAGATCAATTGACTCTGTTTTGAAATTTGCCAGAAGGTTGGTGCATTAACCGGAGCTGGAATTTTCTGCAGTTTATAATGCCAAATGTGCTGTAATTGCTATCTGTGGAGCAGGACTGTGGGGTTATTTAAAAAAAAGAAAGATTCCCTTCAGAAAATAGAAAAACAGTTCCTGCATAATTTGTTGGCAGCACCATAATCCCTTTCTACCTTTGCTTGTCATTTGGAACTTGGAGCTAACTATAAATAGGATAGAATTAAAATTAACCTATTATTACTTTGGGTGACAATTTGATTGACCCCGGAATTAAGTTTTACGAGGTAGATTATGCAAGACTGCCTCCGCTTGGATAACGCCGGGTCCATCCCCTTGCTGAAATATGTAAAATCTGTTTTTATGAATTTGGGAATTGAATAGTATTTTATAAACCAAGACACTATTACAAGGGATACCAAACAATTGGTTAAAGAGCTGTTCCATAAGTGGAGAGAAGAAGGTCGCCAGAGGGATTTTGTTCAATCCTAGATAGCTCGATACTATGTGT
Source organism: Triturus cristatus (assembly GCF_964204655.1). Taxonomy (NCBI): domain Eukaryota; kingdom Metazoa; phylum Chordata; class Amphibia; order Caudata; family Salamandridae; genus Triturus; species Triturus cristatus. The sequence continues at coordinate 525,993,395 of NC_140591.1, forward strand.
CTGTTAAACTCACTAGGCCTGGAGTTTTCTCTCACACTAGTTCACAACGAGAGGCACAGATTTTATCTCACCATATTCCGTTTTAATTTAATTCATTTTCTCATAACATATCCTTCCCAGGCCACATGGTTTGTTAATCTCCCCAGTTGTTCATGTGATTCTGTCACCTAAACAAAGCACATTGCACTTTGTTGTTTTGTAATTTGTACTCTTGGCACAGGAGGCGCTTTCTGGTCCCTGTTCTCCATGCAGCTAACTGTAGGCAGATCAGGACTGCCTTAACTATATTGTAAAAGTTGGACACCCGCCAGACTTGTTATGCCGTGATTAGTTTTTTTAAAAGTGCACTAGTATTGAGAAAGAGGCATGGGCAAGCCTTAGACCTATAATTGGTACTAAATCTGGGGGAGGGTCCCACATGCGGGATGCCATGAAATTTCAGGGTGATCTCCTGGCAGTCGCCGAGTGGATGACCACCAACTGTCTCCAACTGAATGCCAACAAGTCGGAAGTGTTGTTGGTGGGACAGGACCATGATCGTTGGAACGAGCTCTGGTGGCCAAAGAGCCTAGGCACTGCCCCTAAGCCTGCAGTGAAGAACTTAGGGGTCTGGATGGACGCTTCACTCAACTTTCAGACTCAAACTAAAAAGGTGGCAGGAACCTGCTTTGGTATGTTGCACAAACTGAAACCCATCCTGGGTTTCTTTGATGCCCCTACCAGGCAGTCATCATCCAGGCTCTGATTATGTCACGACTCAACTACGCCAGTTCCTTGTATCTGGGAGTTAACACGTCAGAAATACAGAGGCTACAGAGAGTCCAGAATGCGGCCGCAAGATCTCTCCTCGGTCTGCGTAGAGCCTGCTCAGTGACAAGTGCCATTGGCCATCTCCACTGTTTGCCTGTGGCTAGGCGAATCGAGTTCAAAGCACTCTGTACAGCCTTTAAAATCCTGAAATTGGCATCTCTGGAAATCCTGACCGACCTACTTTTACTCTACACTCCCAGGCGCCAGCTCCGTTCCATGGGACAATGCCTGGTAGCGGTACCCCGCGTGAGAAGGATTCGCGCCGGAGGCTGTTCCTTTCGGAACAGTGCTGCAATCCTTTGGCATTCTTTGCCGGCCTACATCCGGGGGCTCACTAACTACCTCCAATTCAGGAAAGCCATAAAAACTTCTCTTCCCCTCTCCGTAGGCCTTCTTGCGCTCTCCTGCGCTTGGTCATCTCTCTGCTGTTCAGCGCCGTGACGCCTCTTTGCTGGGGCAGCTGTCACGCGATATAAAAACTCCTGACATAACATTGTACACTGAACTCTTATGATATTTTTAAAAGGTTTTATTGTATTTTATGAATTGTGCTTTTATGGCTGGAACTCTGGCCGAATTACGTTTTCTTGATGATGATGATGATAGTGAGAATAATAATTATGCTAATAATGTTTTATTAAGGAATAGGAGTTGCTGTGTTTCAAGGAAATATGCAAGGAATTCAAATATATCTGTCATGGGAGCAGCCATATCCACTGCAGCCTTCTAGGGGGGAGAAGCACTGGCAAGGCCAGTAGGTTTCACAGATGAAACATGTTGGCTTTGCCAATGCTTGTGCACACTGCCACGATCTGTAATGTGTTAATTTACCTGTTTTATTCTTCCGGTATTTGCCCAAAATGTCCACCAAACATGTATCGGAATGACCCACTGTTCAGTAGGTGCCTGGCGCTAAAAGAAGATACTTTACGATTTCCCTAAATGTATGATAACAATGTACATAGCAAGTCAAGCTCAGATCCTGGTAGGGGTAGCCCTCCCTGTGGCAGAGGTCCATACAGAATCCACAGAGATATCCTCTCACTGTCACAGTCCCCTCATGAGGCAGGGCAGAAGTAAGAACTTGATTATTTAGTCAAGCCTTTGTATGTAGAGCTGGTCTAACTGCTGTACTAGATTTACTGAACATGTTTCTTGGGTTTTACATCTTTTCTCTTTGTTTGCCTTTCAGCACATTGTCCTTGATTCTTGTTTTCTAGCACATTGGCCTTAATTCTTGTTGTTTTCTTACTAGGCACTCGTTGTTCCAGCTACAGGGCCTAATTGTCTCTGGTTCACTTTGGAATGGTGACCGTCCTTCCTACATTAACCAGAGCATCTGTGTTGTTGTTGGTCCTGGACCTTGAGTTAGGAGGTGGGGAGAAGATAAGCAAGTATATGGTGGCAGCTCAGCAACCAGCCAATACACCAGGCTCATATGTCCTCTGTGTCTGCATTCAGAAGTGGAAGCTGAGCAATGTCCTTGAAGAGGCCTTGAGTGAAGGGCTTCCAGGATCTTACATGGGTGTAAGGTTGTTCTGACTGCCAACTCTTAAACAAACATTAAAAGCAGAAGCTGTGTTCTTCAAGCTTGATTAGCCAACAGCTAATAGATAGGTTTTTTCGCTTACTGAGCTGTGGCGGAGTTTTTGCCCACCCACTCCAGACGTCTCTGGGGTTTTGTGAGTAGGGATTTCTGAGAATAGCACGACTGAACTACTCAGATTCTACTGTTAAATAAGTACCCAACCAACGCTGGTGGTGCCATGTCGTGTTTCTCCTATAAAAAGTATACAGGATCTGCGCGTTTAGACAGCATACACTGTAGGATTGGTGTCTGACTGATTCTGGACACCCCCACTGGGTATGTTGGCTTCTTGTACCAACTAGCTCACAGTGCCCCTAGAATGTCCTCTTACCAAGGAGAGAATAGTTCTTGCAACCATCGAACATGACAAGCCTGATCCCTCAGGACTGTGGAAACAATATACTACCTTTCGCTCAGTCACTCCTTCTTACTTAGTCTGTCTCAGAGATATACACAGAATAAACAGGCTGAGCGTTTTCAATAAGTAATTATTAAACAGTTGTTAATCTGGTGTATAATATATGAGCTGCAACAACCATTAGACAGTATAAGATATAAATGATCAGCAGTATTATGAAGGTAAACGGATGGTATAGCTCTACCATCTTACAATAGTCATGAATATATACGAGTATATAAAGCACATGCTAAGATATGTGCTCCTACGATGCCTCCCTAACTAGATGTTCCTTAGTGTACCTTGCATGTGTGTAGGTGTTAAGCCAAGAATCCCTCTAGGATTTAGTCATTCCCATTACTTGAAGTGAGAGACTGTCGGACCCTTCCTGGTCTTGAGTTGGACACCCCACAAGGGATATTAAACCACTGTGAGCTAGAGGATCTTCATGCTGGAACCTCAGCGTCTCTGGTCAGTGTGTCGGCCGAGAAGTCTCGGTCTCCTCTGTTCTATCTTACCAAGATGTGTTGTATATATACCCATAGGTCTCCCCTATTACTGTGTCAGCCTAAGGATGACGTCGGGCATGAACTTTATATATAGATATTATACAGGAGGTGGTAGTCCTGTTGTGCTTCCAAGAATCCTCATGCATAATGTATGAGATTTCGAAATAGTGAAAACCTGTGTTCTGAATGCAGTGTCGTATCTAGGTAAAAGGTCAGTCCCTGTAAACTGTGATAAGTGTAATGTAGGGAAGAATATAGATGAAGGGTAATGAAGTTGCTGGGGCCTATATTATGGTACCTATATGGAATTGCTTACGAAAATCGTTGGAGTACTTGCTACCTTGGCACTTTTTGCCCAACTTAAGTGTCTTTGAGCTCAGAGAACTCCATTTCCTGCAAGATTTGATCATTGCTTGTAACGTTTTTAAATAGGCAGGTTAACTGCCATTTTATGGATTTGTTTTTATTTCCATTTTTTTAAACTTCAATTCTGGCCTTGCAACAAAATAGGTTTGTCGTTCTTTAGTCGATACACTTGTGTATTAAGGAGTGAAGGTTTCGTTTTTGATCTTCACAGCAATATTTATGTTTCTCAGTTTAGTTTAGAATTTGTCATCTATAAGCATTTTATTCCACTAGGGTTGGTTGCAAGACTTGGACTATTGAGGATTAGCACAATGACAGGTGCCAGTTGTTTTTGATTTCCAGAATGTGTGAATTGTGTGAGCACAATCTTTCCAGCAGTGTTTAGTCAACTCAAAGAAAAAACTAAACCCACCTACAGAAAGTGACTAAATGTGTTGTGCTTGTCTTTTGTTTCTGTCATAACATCAATTCACGTGTAAAACTTACGGTATTCGCATCTTCTTTCCAAGGTCCCTCATGACAGCTCAGAGTGCTGCTGTTTTCTTCTCATCCGCTCTGTTGTCAGGAAAACAAAGCTGGTGGGAGCTCATTTGGAATTCTTCAGAACTGAGTGGAAAGCTTTAATGTACCTTGGCCGACATTCGTTTCCTTTACCCTAAATTCGCATGTGTTCACATTTCTTTTTGTTAGGCTTGTCATTCCTTTTGTTTGTGTTTTTGCAGTGCGTCACGTTTGCTACAGAAAGGTAGCCTCAATTCTGTGAATACAGGCAAGAAAATGCCTTCTATAAACGAATGACAGAGATGTGTACGTTAGTCACTCTAGTTTTAGTGATAACATAATAATACAAGTTTGATTTCCGTGATTTCGTAATTCTTAAATAGCCTTTTTCCTCCGACTTGAATATCACAGTAGAATAACTGATTGGGGGTGCAGTTTTGGTGGATAGAATCGAGTTATCTTTCATCATATGTTATGTGACCAAGACAAGTCTTAAAGTCCTTTTTAGAACTAATTAATCCAACACCATATATATGGGCTAATGCATGCAAAAACATGAGTAGAGACGGGCACACATTTGTCTTCTCAGAATGTCATTTTAAATAATGAAAGCAGTAGCTGACGGTACAGTGGACATTAATAAACAAGCAGCATCCTAGATGTTGGTTTAAAACAGGTGACAATACAATGCATAAAAAAAAAACGTGGTGTCTGTGGGTCAGATGTAACATGGACTTGAAACTATGTTTCCGAAGGCTACCCTCCGGGATCATCTTATGATAAATTTGTTTCAGCAGCGAGTAGATCTGCACACCTGGAGTCTTAATCAGCACATGAAGCACCATTTCTTATGTGTACATTAGTTCTTGACTGTCAGACGTTACTGTCTAAACGTTATATACATTAAAATGGACATAAGTGAATGGTAGACACGAGAAGGAGCCACATTAAATATTTTATGATTGGAAGGAGTCTAAAATGATCTTGTGGCTTCTGAAAAATAAATTACAGTAGTAGTATCATCGATGTGATAGTGTTTTTCTCAACATTGTATGTTACTTAAAGATCTGTTCCAGGTGTCCTACTTAAAATGTTTACCATCACTTTCTTGGTCTAACTTTAAGGAATCTGAGAGAGTGGGGGGGTTTCAGATGGGGAGGGCAAGGCACTATAAAAGGAAGTGGACATTATTCCTGGAAGAAGATCAATTGACTTTAAAGGCAGCTGGCTGGCTGCAAGGTACCCTGCTGCATTTAGCAAATATAGAAATAGAGGATTCTCTTTAAGAACCCAGCTTCCAACCATCAAATAAGTCCATTTTTAAATCTGTGAAAAGAAGGGACATATTTATATATCTTTATCATCATTTCAAACTAGCGTTAAAACCATATTGTTTGGCACTAAAACGTCAATGGTGGACATATATCCAGTTGATTCTCTCCATAAGTGATCACTAAGCATTGGGCGAGGAATTCCAACTGGTTGCTGGCACATATGTTCAAGCAAGACAACACAGACAAGGAGGACACCCAGGATTCACATTTCCTCTTCCCTTACCCTCCAATCAATAGCACTTTTTTTTAAGTCCACGAAACTACTTCTACTGCAATGATAGGTTGTGTTGACAAACACACAACCTATCATCACCTGCAAATATAGTAACAATTTGTCAGACATTGGCAATAATATTCCCGCCACTTTGTCTACCTAACGTGTTATATATTCTACTTAATTATAAAAATAAATAGATACTAGTGTCACATATAACAACTATGATCATTTGTATTAACAAATTAAATACATCTTGCATTATGTTTTGCATTATTAACTCACTTGTGCTCCAGACAAATATTGTTATTACATGTCAGTGATGTCTTAGTCATTACAATCTGTTGTAGCACTAGATAGACTTAATTATGGCTTACGTTGTGCATCATACAGTCGACACTGTAACCTAGAGATATGCGGTTCATACCACTGCTACCATTGTAATAGTTCAAAATTGCTAATGGTGAAAAACAGTATTTTACAAATTACTCTGTATATGATGATATGGTGGATCACAACTACCTCAGTATAGATAGCATAAATACCTCATGGAACTTAGAGCATTGGCACCTAACAGTCATCCGGTTCTTTGGTCTGAAAAGCATGTGCATATTTATCAGTCACATACTTCATTCATCCAATACTACCAACACAAACAATTGCACAGTGTAGAGATTTTTTTTTTTTAAAGTCGACCAACACTCACTACGATGGGACTGACACCCCTCCTTCAAATCACGGTCCCTGATTTCATTTCCAACTCCACATTTTAGGCAAGAAGAATTAATCTAAGACACAAAATATATATTGCCGTCATTACAATGGAAGCATACCTAATAAGCTATTTCCCTCGGCCCTAAACAAAGTACGTCAATATCTGTTTAGTCGTGACACCAAGGATAGTCAAATCTTGATTCAATAACCAAACTAATAAGGACTCGAAAGGTTAACGCTTGGAGGCCCGACCAAAATCAGACTGCCTGACTCAAATTTTCTGAGAACGTGTTTTGTTAGCGGTAGACTGATCGCGCACTCGTACTGGACGCGGGAAGAAAACAACCCAAATCTTACTGGTACATGCTTGCCAACAATCTTTCTGCGTCGCTCTACCTGAGAGACTCAGTGTGGAGGGCCGTATGTAACTGGAAGCACCACAATCTGATCTATTTCAAACGACTTCCAATTGGATCATTGTTCCACCAACATCTCCTATGATTGTGGTCCTGGAAAAAGGAATCATGGGAGAAGTAGTGTTCCAAATTCTCGAAAAAAACACTGGGCCGGCGCTGACTGTGCTTTGGGATTATTGAAACTATTGAGGGCATAGTATTCAAATGTGAAAATAAGGATCCACTGATAAATATGCACGTTTTTCAGACTAAAGAACTTGATCTCCATCAGGTGCCTATGCTCCAAGTTTCATAAGGTATTTATGCTATCTATAGTGAGGTAGTTGTGATCCATCATGTACAGAGTAATGTGTAAAATACTGATTTTCTTGTTGATTGTTTGTTGTAGAGTGGATAGCAGTTCTGCGTCCTGAGGAGAACCCCCAAAATGTTGTAGTGGGTTCGAAACGCGCTGACCTGCACCTGTGCGCCCAACAAGCAAAAAAGAGTGACACTGAGAACCAGTGAATTAACTATGGAAAAGAAAAAATATTTCACCTGTGTACAGTAGTTGCGCTATGTTAGGGGTGCACTCTCCATAAGAAAGAGCTTTTGGCCAGATTGTAGTAGCATGCATGTTGTATTCATTTTTGCTCTTGTTCGACATTCTAAAACCAGAACCGATTCATTTTTTTGCATATAATTTTTGCTTATGTGTACTGTTGTATATATTGGTCTGTGTATTTATTTTTTTATGCATCCACTTCTGTGTATTTTTCTCTGTTGGTAGGATAAAAAAACATTTATGATTTGTTATGCATTGGTTCTATTCTTTGTGTGATAAAAAACAAAAGTATTCTTTTATGATGTTCAAAAAATAAATGGTGATCACTTTTATTGAATATAATGGTCAAGAATAAATTGTAGTTGTAAAGGAGTAGTCAGTTCTGGCATCTTGTTTGTTTTCTAAGTTTTGATGGCTCGGCCTGACTGACAATAAAGAGCTCAACCCCTTGTGTTTGGTATAACCTCGATTAGGCTGAGCATTATAATTTGGAATGAACAGCTAATGAGTAATTTGTTTCCATTTCTGCTTCACGAAAGTCTTGCTATCGAAGGATCGTACTTCATGGACATTTTTAGGACAGGTCCATTTTCTGCCTGATGTAGTTAATACATTTTGCATAATAAATGCCCTTAATAAGTATTAGGTTTTCAATTTTGTTTTAATGTGCAAGAACATAGGTGGATTATCTAAATGAGTTTTGACTGCTTTCATGGGGGAAATTCATCCCCTTGTCCTGTCACAAACCATAGGTGTGTTTAAGTGAATTACTTCTAAAGATGGCTGAAGTTTATGCAAAGTATTAGCAAGAGTGGTGTGGATAGAATAAAGGTATTCACCTCCTCTTTACTTTGACAGAAGTGTGTCTCCAACGTGCAAGTGGACAGCAGAGAGCTGGATCGCAGGAAGACCCTCCAAGTTACGAATGCAGCCAAGCCTGTGGGAGAGAACGATGAATTTGAAAAGCAGCGGACTGCCGCCATCGCAGAAGTGGCCAAGAGCAAGGAGGTTGGAATGAATATTCGCTGAAACCGTTCCTTTCTTTAGGCAGTTTTTTTCATATTGTGTCATTTGTTGGTGGTTCTTCAGAAAGCTCAGGTGCTACTTGGTAATTTCCATCTCATCGCGGTCTGGTAGGCTCTGTGCTGTTGGGTATGTGTGTGATAATCTGACATTTCTTCTAGTCCAGTTCCTCAACACGTGCACACGTAGGCAGTACTCGTTTTTTTCTTTTGCTATAACATATTGCCGTGTTGTTTGTTTTTGATCTGTCTCCTGGCAGCTCCGAGCTCTGCTTGATATACGCTCGTCTCTTAAACTCTGGCATGTGGCCGTTTGATATGCTTTAACTTTACACAGTCCATTTAGTAGGAGCGGCTTCGTCACGCCCGGGGTCAGCTGAGATTGACCGCAGCGCAGCACTGCCGTCTAGTCCGGTCTTTTAAGATATTAGCTTAGCCTCTTATATTCCCCTGAAATTGAGTCTTGTGGTTCGCGGCCGTTTAAGAGCACAAATTAATTCTGTTCGAGTGGTCTGCAGCTTTGTAAAGGGGGTATTTTTTCATTTCCTGACACGTACTGTGGTCTTACGTTTTTTTAGTATGCTACATTTCCTCACAGTATATGGTCGCTAATAACATTGTCTTTAGTTACATTCTAGTGTCGACTTAATAAATGCCATAACCCTTAATATCATGAAGCATGTCGTTTTCTCGAGTGCTGGCCTCATCAGAGGGCAAGCCCCTGTAATTAGATGCCTGGGACGGTTGATCGAATGCACCTTTTTGTGGATCTGTAATCCGTGCTTGAAATGGGAAAATGGAAGTGCAGGTACTCCGTATCAGAGTACCTGCTTGTTTCTGAGAAGTGCTGGTACTCTCCAATTAAAAGTATTACGTTTGTCTTGAGACGTGCCAGTACTCTCCCTCTCAAAATGAAAAAGTGCCGGTACTCCGAACCGGACAGTACCAGCCCATTTGAAGCACTGTCTATAATGTGGAAGCCCAGTTGCATAATGGTGCAACCAGGGATGGACTGCTTTGTGTATTGCAACACTTGGGTCTCATGCTGTTCATCGGCGTTTCTTCTGTTTTGCTTTTCATTTGCAGGCCAGGACATTTGGAGGCGGCGGTCATGCTGGCAGCAACCTGAACGCCGTTGCGGGAGGCAGTCGTACCAGGGAAGTTTTTCAGAGAGAGCGGATAGTACGGACAGAAGGAAAATCGGAAGGCATGTACCGAGAGCTGGTAAGCCTCCACCCAGTTGTGGAAATTTCCCCCCCGCATTTGCGCGTGAAAGAGCGGCCCCTCATTATTGCTTAACCCCCCACGTTTGCTACTTGCTGTCTGTAGATCAGGTCTGCCAGGGCTTTAAGTAGAACGGAAAAACTAGGGGGTCTCCAAAGGGGCGTGGCCGATGTAATTAAGGGCTTGGCTTAAAAAAAACGCAAGCCAAAAACTTGTGCTTAGCATAGTGCGCCGCCGGCTGGTATTTTGCTGCTTCTGTTATTGCATACAGAACTATAATACAACAAGTAACATTACTACTACAAGAAGTCAGGGCTATTGGGTTTGCCAAGCTTGTTAGCTGTGTAAGATGAATAAGCAACAACTATGGCTTCGTTGCATGGAATATTGAAAATGCTTCAGTTTTGAAATAAGACTGTGAAAGAACTATAGCGAGTCTTTTTGAGGTTACCTCAAAGGAAGTGAAGGTTGGCTCTGCTGCAGAGTTAAGATATTTTTTTCACCCTAAGGGCAAAAATGGAGAGCCCAATCGAAACCTGTCTCAGCACCTGGTCTCAAGACTTGCAGGTGCTGAGCACCGGCAGGACCCGGCCCACTTAAAGCCCTGAGGTTTGCCTTTGCTATCTTTTGAGGTTTATGACTGCAGTACTGCAACGCACCTAACTGTGCACGTTATGCACTCTTAGTTGTGACAGTACACAGTATTCTAGTATGGCGGTTACCACTCTGTCACGCAAATATTCTTCGCAAGATTGTTGACAAGGAAGAGCGATTGAAATGGCATTTTCTCTTTGTAGAGGAGCCGTGCTTTTTTCTTATCATTGCTTGGTGCACTTTTGAGATCCGAATATTTGCCAAATGTAACAGCTGTCAAGCCTCCTGCTCCGCAGCATTTTACTGCTGTCAGTTGCTCGCTGGGAGCTGCAAGGGAGGGAGGTAATAGCCTCCAGCATGGATTGCGTGCGGTTGATTCTAACTTGTCAGGTTTTCTTCTGTTGGCTTGTCTACTTTTGAAATTTGCTGAACATGTAATAGTCCCAATTTCAGAGGCAAGCGGAAGCCTAAAACCCCTCTTCTTTAGATGTTTGTCTGCGTGATGTGTCTTTGCTTGTGTTGGTTGTGATACTAGGTAGATGCACCAAGCAGTGGAAATGCTAACCAGCATTAGCAAATCCAATAGATTTTGCCTTTGAGAGGTATTAGCTTTGTCAATGTCTTTTAGCCATGTTGTACAGCAGCATGGCTGACCGGAGGAGGGTCAAAGCAACTAGGAGGAGCTGGGCAGGAAAGTGTAAGGGAGGGGCTAAAAGCAACGATGACTAGCAAGGGGGCAAAGCAATAACACAGAGCGCGATTTGCGAGTGGGACTGGGTTTAGCAACAATGCAAATAACAAAAAAAATACGGGATGGGGAGCAAGCAAGAAACAAGGCGAGCAAGCAACTAACTTTGCAGAACTAGGCAAGCAGCAAACAATGTGGTACAGGAGGGTAAGCAACAACACTGAGCAGGACAGGAGCGAGCAACAACATGGAGCACAATGGAGGTGGGTGGGGGCAGGCATCCACACAGAGCACAATGGAGGATGGGGGAAGGGCAAGCAGCAATACAGAGGGACAAAAGCACATGGGTAAAAACAGCATGGAAGTGGGGGAGAAGCACATAAGGGAGAAGGGCTGCAAACATGGGCATGTTTATGGAATGCTCTGACTAAGCGAAAAAAGTAGCCAGGTACTAGAGACATACACCCGAAGAGAAAGTGAAGATGGCTTACGCGGGCCAAAGGAAGCAAGGAAATGAGTGACAATGAACCCGACTTATGTTACACAGTCAGCGAGCTCAAAGTCCGCTGTAAGCAAAATGTCTCGCAAGCGACTGTACATGTGCTGTCTCTGGTAAGACCTAAAAATTATGCCCCTACACAGTAGCCTTTGCTATTCACTCATATTTTACCCTATCCAGTTTAAAGTTGCTAAAAGCTTCTATCAGAGGTAGGGCCCATCTCTTTTACATCTTGCACTATGAGCACGAAGTGCAGAATATCTGGAGCCGGAAATGCAGAGTTAGTCTCATTGCTAAAATGGATATGCTGTCAAGTGATGATTTAGACTTAATCCTTTATTTCTGGAGATGTGGTTATATTTATTATGGTTGTTCCAATCCTGGTCTTTAGGGATTAAATCTTCAAGTGCTCTAATTCTAGGGAATGTGACCAATGCTTTTTGTTTTCTTTCCCCCATGCACATCGTTTTTCTCTGAAGCCCCCCCCCTCCTTAACTTTACTAACCTGATCTTCTCTTACCTCATTTCTATCTGCATAATTTGATGGATGAAGGTCTCTGGGGGATAGAAGGGGTGACAAGACCAGGAAGGGTTGCTGCTTGGGCACCACTGTGGTTCTTAGGGTCTATGTCAGGGGAGCTTTCTCCTATATGCTGGGCGTCTGCCCTTAACAAGGGCATCGGATGCATAGACCGGAAATCTTTTATTTGTATTTGTCGAACCTTGCATTGCTGATCCATTGCCCCAGCATTCACGGCTTTCGGCATGCGAGCATTGCTACTACTTGAGGCATTCTTTCTGTAGAAAGTTTTAAAATATGAACTTCATTGCACTACTCTAACATTCCAAGTTGCAAGGACAATCGGCTGAGTTTGTAAGCTGCGCATGCTCCCTGCTAACGTGGGTACTTGACTCCCAGCTGCAACAGAAAGGGAATGTATCCAGTTTCCTAGACTCTCAGGACAACTATTGACTAACAGTTCAAGCTTAGCTCAGAAAAGGGCGTCTGTGTGATTCAGGATATAGTACAGCACAGTTTTCACAAGTCCGGTAAAGATATGAATTTCCGGTCAGAATTTCGTGTTTTAAAAAAAATGCTACACTTTAATCATATCACAAAATATATTAATATTTTAGCAGTGAAAATTAAGCTCAGTCAGTAAAAGGTGCGGACATGAAAACCCAACATAAAGGTAATGTAGTAGCACTAAAGTGATATGCCAAGGTCCATATGTACGACAAACATTTTGCGAGTTAATTGCGACTTTTTGTGACTTTCATTATGGAATTCCCAAAATGCAATGTACAACCGTGTTTTAGACAGTCTTTGAGATTCCCAGTGGGGTCACAATTTGACCTGCCTCATCAATATACATGAGGCAGGTTGCAATTTGCAATCTATTGGCAATGGCCTGGGGTCAGCAGACCATGTCTGTGAATGCTTTTTAAATAAAGCATTTTTTTATGTAGCCCACTTTCCTTAAAGGAAAACGGGATGCATTTCCAAAATAAAAATGAAAAGCTACTTAAAATGTTTTGAGTAGTCAGTGGTCCGTGGGCTCACTGCCTGCTCTTAAAAAATATTGGTGCCCACATTCACAAAGGGGAAGGGGTCCCTTGGGGCCCTCTTACCGTTTGCGAATGGGTTATCACCTCCTTCACGGAGTCGATAAAATGTGAATGTTTTGCAACTGCGTTCTGGTTGCAAAACATTCATATATGCCCCTGCAACTTGCTATTAGGATGGGACGCCCTTGAAATGCCCCTTCCTAATTCTGACTTGCAAACCCTATTTTGCGAGTCGGTAATAAGTTACAGACCCGCAAAATAGGGTTAGTACATGCCAAATGACGCTTTAGAAGTCGCAAAGGGCAAGATTCTCTGTTTGCGACCACTAAAATATGTCGTACATGTGGCCCCAAATCTCTTAGATGTACATTGCTACCATAATGGAAAAATCCAGACTTACCTAGAAAATAAATTACAAAGGTAACACAATGCCTTTACAGGGAGATGGTTTACACCGGGATCTCCAACCTTTCCTTCATTGAGAGCTGCTTCTGGTCAAGGAAAGGCTTCGCGAGGTACTGCCTAACATTGGTATTAGATATGGGTAAATAAAGGCTAAGCAACTAAAGTGGTGTCCATTAATGTCATAATACCTGTATCGGGCCAGTACTGTCATTTTCGTCTGGTCTAGGAATCGACTCTGTGAGTTACCTTATTGAGGCTTCTTTCTTTTCCATACAATACAAGTGATGAAACACTCTCATTTTGAGAGCTAGCACCCAAAACACTTAGATTACTTGACTAATGCTCTACGACTCAATGGTTGAGGTCCAAACAACTCTGCGGGCCTAATACCTCAAGATTAAAAATAATGATTCCTGATGGCAGAAATGGTTTGAGGGCTATTTACAAAGACGGCCTTAGGGTTTTTGATGCCCTAGTTGAAAATACTCCAGTACACCACCTCCCACCTTCTCTTTTAAAGCATGCACACGAACATGCAACCAAATCAGAACATTATGGTTTTAATATATTCATTGCGCACCTAACCAGGATCATTACCAATAATATTTTTCGCAAGTTACATGCAGAACTCATTAATTTGAACAGATATACCTTTGAAGTCAATGAATTTTGTTTTAAGAAGCTAAACACTCTTAAATACAGGAAGAAAGGAATGGAAGGAGGAAGACTGAAAGGAAGGGAGGTTGTGAGGAACTGAGAAAGTGAGGGTGAAGGAGAGGCAGGAAAAGAAAAAGGAAGGAGAAGGGGAAGAACGTAAGTAACAGGAAGAAAAAGCAAGAGAGGAAGAAAGAAAGACGGGGGGTGATAGATAGCACGACTGGGAGGGAGAAGAAAGATTGCATGACTGGGAGGTAAAAAGTCAGCATCACATGAAGGTAAGGAGGGAGAAGGACCGCAAGAGCGGGTGGGAGAAAGAATGACAGAAAGGCAGAGGTAGAAATAAAGTGTGCAAGACCTGGAGGGAGAAAGAAAGACAGCAAGACAAAGAAAGAAAGGCAGAGAGGGAGAGAGGCAGAAAGATAGGGAGAGAGTAACGCAGCAAGTACAAAAGTAAGACAGGGAGGAAGAAACAAGCAAATGATGGAAAAGGAAAGGCAGAAGGAAGAAAGTAATACAAAATGAGAGAAGCAAAGAAGAAAAAGAAAATATGAAAGAATCAACAAAAAAAAAGAAAATGGAAAGTGAGAAAGAAGGAAAGCAAAATAAAAATAAAAAGTGAGATAGTGAAAGCAAACTTAAAATGGAAAGTCGAAAAGAAATAAAACAAATAAGGAAAAAAGATGATACAAGAGAGAAAATGAGAAATGTAAACATAAAGCAAGAAAGAAGAAACTAAGGGAAAGAGAGGAAAGATAAATGAAGGAGCAGTAGAAAAAAGTAGAGAAGAGAAAGAAAACGAATGAAAGACATTTAATTGCATTGGCAAAGCAAAACCTTTGTGAAATCAGAAATTCTTGGAGGTAATATGTTGTACATGATGGTCGTTTTCAAACCGTGTAAAAGAATGTCTTTTTTTTCAAAGCTTCTTATTTGGCACAATATGCTTTTTTTCCACATAAGATCGTTGCTGCTCTTGTACTGTCAGATTACAGTGCTCAAATAAGTGGGTATTCAGTGTTTTAATGTGCAGACCTGGAAGACAGAGAATTTGCAAAGCTTTGAATCCAGCTGACAGGTAGCAAGCTACTCGGAGCCAGCCATCGATCTACTGTTAGCTCACCGTTGATCTGTTGGAGAGGCCTGGTTTACAAAGAGTTCACAAGCATATATTTGATAAGATTACTAATGTATTGCTTTTTGAAAATGGCCCTCTCTGAAGAGTCACCCCAAACATTTTGCCTTCCTCCTCCTCTTTTTCTGACTTCGTTTTTTTTGGCTTTAGGACTCTGAGCACTTTACCACTACTAACCAGTGCTAAAGTGCATGTGCTCTTTCCTCTAAACATAGTAACATTGACTCATACCCAATTGTCATCTTTAATTTACTTCTAATTCCATAGTAAAGTGCACTACATAAGCACAAGGGGTGTAATTTAAATGCTTTTAGTGGGCCCGCAGCGCTGATTGTGCCACCCACATAAGTAGCCCTTTAACCATGTCTCTGGTGTGCCACTAAAGAGCCGGTGTGTGCAGTTTTAAACTGCCATGTCAACCTGGCAAGTGAAACCTCTTTGACTTCAGTTGTACTTCATTTGAACTCTGCTGCTTCAATTAGAAGATTCAGCTACTTTGCCACAATTACATCATGTCAGAGGTATCCAATAAGGACCTAGTTAGGCCCTGCCAGGTGTTGTGGTAAACTGAAGCTATTTTCAGAGGACCCTTATAAGGAATACCTTTAATGCCCATATCCTGTGCATAAAGCTGAGGAATGCAAATTTTGCAGAACCTTTTCTGCAAAGACGCTTGAGGACAGGGAAACAAGGCTGCTTTTGTAGCTTCAAAAGAGAAAATCCACAGAAACTCCAGTCCCTGGCGGAGAGGGATCTCTAACTCCAACGGAAAAAAAGACAAGGAGCGAAAGATCTGAAAGAGTCGAGTGAGGAAAAACCAAGAAAAATATCAAAACAAAAATTAAGGGCTACCAAGAGTCCAATGACTAGCTATAGTGGTATGTTTGTTGTAGGTTTTCGGGCGCCACACAGGAAAATAACACTAGTTCAATACTCGAGGTAATAATATCTGGGTAACGGTGCTAACAGGGTGAGGAGAACCACCAACCTCCTCAAAACTTTGTGACCTAGACCAACAAATACATTCCACATTTTTAACAAATCCATATCACACGTCAAAAACAGTAAATTTTATGGATCAGAAATAAAAGGCGAAAGAGTAAGCACAAAATATGTTGGACATATGTAAGTTTTCTTGTTTTTTAGTCCAGTGTATCTTCTGGCTGAAAAATCTCCTTAGGACAATAGCAGCCGACACGTGTTTCGTCGCACAAGGGGCAATATCCCGCGACTTTTTCAAGGCTCTGTCCTTTCAGAAAGAAGATTATGAATCGTGGTTGTAATTCTGTCCCACGAGGGATTTAAAATCTGCTCAATCCTAATCCAATATTGTTCTTAAGGTCCGGAAAAGCATGAACAACGCAGTTAGCGCATCATGTGTATGCTGCGAGGAAGGCGTGTGATCGAAACCAGTCTGTGCGCGTAGCCGAGTACGGTGAGCCTAGGGATTTGTTAAAAACTACCATGAGTCCAGACCAATCGAAGAAGAGGCATTCATCTCCTCAGGACCATCAAAAATAAAGAAAACAAGGTTAGAACCCTCAACTCCTCTGAATCCGCCCTGGCATTCTCTGATATTTAGAAGCCTACCTACCTCAGATCCTGTTCATAGATTTCATGCGTCAACATAAAAACCATTGATGAGAAAGTCAATGACGCCTTCGACAACTACAGCGTCATCTACGACATCTACCACCACAATGATGACAGCCTCCTCATCAGCAGTATAAGTTCTGATGGTGTCCTCATTGATGAGAATGGCGCCAGTGGCTCCACCAACCAAATGGACGAGGGTTGATCCTTCGACAACACCGTCTACGAATGTTCTGTCGGTGCCACCGTTGACAACCGCTCTGTCAATAGCTTGTCGTTGGCTACTCTGACACATATAATTAAGGTTTTGCTGGCCCCATCAAGGACAGCACCATTGACAGCTATTTCTGATGATCAAATCTGACCAGATCAGACCTCCCCAAGTAAGGTGTCACCTTTACCACCAGTATATTTTTGGGAAATGGGGGCTATTGACAAGGATGAGGACGATGGATGTTTTGTGGTTGCAAGTAGCTCGTCTCGGGTACATGTAAAATGCCAAGAGACAGTTGAGTATGAATACAATAAAACACCCCACATAACTGGAGATTTCTCCTTTAGAGACAGACAACAAACCAGATAAAGGTCTTATGAGGACTTTCATGAAAATTACCCTTATGAAGAAACATCGGAGGAGCAGTCATTCCAAGAACCAATGATGCAGGTTCTTATTGCTCTAATCTCAGACCTTTGCCAAATGCTTAATCATTATAAACATTTCCAAGAAAGCGACACCCCATCACAACTACAGCTAATATTACCATCCTCAGCTGGATATCCTTCACAATCTTCTATACTGTTGACTACAGAGATCAAGGAGATGATGACAACCCAGAAGAGGGAAAAATCCCTCAGAACCAGGCTACAAATACAGGAAGTGAATGGGATAGTTATGTGGCTCTAATATCAGATCCTACAGTGCCTCCAGCAGCTAGTTCTCCGGACGACATAGGAAGTCCCACACCCTATTCGAAAGGGATGTAAAAAGGTTTGACCTGCCAGTAACTGTTCAGCAAACAGACTGCTTCCTTTAAGACTTCAAAGAGACAGCACAGAAAGTAGTGAGATTAATTCCAATAGTTGACTATGTCTGGGCAGAAGGTCTTTAGGTCATAAAGAACCCAAGCTACTGTTACTGCTGTAATTCCTAGACTTGGCAAGAAACTTAAGTCTCTTGATAGCGCTTCAACCTGCCTTATAGGACATCCTAAGCCGGATTCAGTAATTATGCAGGCAGCTCAACTAAGATCTAAAAACCCTACTACACCATGCTCAGCACCTCCTGATCAGGAAGGTAAGGTGTTTTTCAGCTATGGCTGTTATGACCATAGAGCATCCAACGCTATAGCCATTCTGGGCAGATACGATCGCCAAATGTGGTCAGACTGGGCGCAGTTTATAGACAACCTGCCGGAATAAAAAAGCAGGAGGCAAGGTCTGTTCTTCAGGAGTAAGAGAGCACATCCTCCGAAATGATCGATACAGCAATGGATGTAGCTATGACTGGCTTTACACAGATTGCTGGAGCGGCATACCTAAGTCGACAAGGATGGCTAAAGGCAACCTCTTTTCGCCCAGAAATGCAGTAAAAAATACTGGATGTGCTGTATACTGGAAAAGCTCTCTTTGTAAAACATAAAGATGATTTGCTTCAATCAATTAAAGCTGATACGGAGACTGCAAGATCATTGGGAGTGCTGCAACAGTGCCAGTTTAACACATTTCATGGTAGAAGGGGCAGAGGTAAAACACTTTGAGAGGAAGTCTCAATCCAACAGGTATCAGCCTTGCGTCCGAAGTCAGCAGGGGTACCAACAGCATTTTACTCAGCAATATAGAATGCCACATTGCTGCTTACTCCAGACAACCCAGTCAATAAAAGTCAGCAGGTGCAGGATGGTCACATAAGACCTCCAGAAGGCAGTGAGAACAATATCACTCCAGTTGCCTCTTTACAAACAGCACACTTAATTGTAAAAAAAACTCTCTCTACAACTATTACGACACTAGGAGAGCTATCTCTTTGGATCGATGGGTATTTGATACTATAAGACATGGTCATACCCTAGAATTTAATCAAAAACCTCCTCAGAATCCACTTCTCAGGTAAGTACATCAGCATATTGTTCTTTTAAAAGGAAATCCAATCTCTTATTCTCAAGTGAGCAATCAAAGAAGGTTCAAAGGTACACAGAGGCACTGTTTTTTTTTTAAACTACATTTCTTTCCTCCTAAAGAAAAATAATGGGAAGTGGAGACTAGTATTAGATCTCAGACCGCTAAACAAATACCTAAAAAAACAATCATTCATGTTCATTGTGTTACAGGATATTCTGCAAATAATGAATCCAGGGGATCATATGACATCTTTAGATCTGCAAGATGCTTATTTCCATGTCCCAATCAATGTCAAACACAGGAGGCTTCTCAGTTTCAAGGTTGCTGGATGTCACTACCAATTCAAAGTCCTCCCTTTTGGATTAAAGTCTGCCCCAAACATTTTCACCAAATGTGTGGCGCCAGTAGTGGCGTATCTCAGGAGAAAAGAACATCAAATATTCCCATACTTGGACGACTGGCTCATAAAAGCAACTTCGTTCCAGGCTGCTATATGTTGGACAGAACATTGTCTCCAGAGGTTCAAGAATGTGGGACTCAAACTGAACGAGGAAAAATCCTGCCTTACCCCAAGCAAACAAATGACATTTCTAGAAGCGATTCTGTACACAAGAGTCTGCAAGGCTTTTCCTACAAAGGAAAGAGTTGTAAATATAGTCGCTCTAGCCTTTAGTTGCTCAAGTTAAAAGTCCACTTCAGTCAGACAGTATAAATCGATCCTGGGAATGGTCTCATCTTGAATTCCATTGATCCCCCAACTGTTGTCTATTTATGAGGCCACTGCAAGAACAAATAGATACACAATGGATGCTGGTAACGGGTTCTTTCAACAATATCATCAAAGTAACACCGGCAATGATAACAGCATTAAAACGGTGGATGAAAAAATGCAACATCAGAAGGCCATGATGTTTCTCACCATTCCATAGAACTGTGATCACATTGGATGCATCTATGGAAGGTTGTGGATCACATCTCCGTCAACTTGGAAGTAAGTGGCAAATGGACGAGCTGGGAAGGAAGAAGCATATAATTGTCTTGGAATAAAGGGCTATGGCTTTGTGGCTCTGGGCTTTTTATCCAAGAATAAAATTATCTACATTGATGGTTCGACTGGACAGCACGACTGCAATGTTCTTTTTAAACAAACAAGGAGCAACAACGTCATAGCCACTATTCAGGGACGCACAAGAATTATGGAACTAGTGCTTCCGTCCCAATCTTTCCCTAAAAGTAGAGCACGTGCAGGCTACAAACAATCATTTGGTGGGCGATTTAAGCAGATTGTCAGAGGACAGCAATGAATGGGACCTATCACAACTTTCAAGGATATTCAGCAAGTAGGAACCACCATTCTTGGATCTATTCTCTACTCCACTGAATCAAAAGTCAGCGTAAGTCCAAATTTCTTCTGTCCTGCAAGTCAGAGTTATGAAATTCCATAAACTGCCCCCTTTAATGCATGTTCATGATGGTGAGCCCGCTGCAACACTCGCTCTATTTAAATTAAAGACCCACGTCATAAATAGTAGCTGTACCTTCACATGCACTAGTGAGTCCTATTAAGACCTATGGTAATAGTGGGATTTAGAGCTCTTTTCTCCAAATGCGAAGTAACAGTTGCATCTATATGTGGGCTAGTCCACCACTTCCTGTATGGAACCAGTATGCTGCAAGTAACCAAGGAATTCCCTGACCATAAAACAATATAAGGCAATAGGCTAATGCCACCATAGCATTACCGAACTCTGCACCTAGAAAACACTGCAGCTGCCTTTGTTACAGGGGGCCTATATTGCAATTATTCTGCAAAACCGGCCCAAATAACAAAAACGCCCCCCAGGGGTCAAAAACCGGCCCCCACCTTGGTGGCTCACCTGGGGAGCGCCTGGTGCCCGCTACGGCCTGTCCGGCCCAGATTATCCCTGTATTGTGCATACTTTGAAATGAGTTTCCGCCTGGTATTTTGTATTGGGCCACGCCTGAGCTCTCTGGAGACATGAGTCTAAGTGCAGTGAGAGTTTCTGGCAGTGCCTGCCTGCGGGTCAAAAAGGTGTTCAAAATACATGGTCATCCAATCTTTGGCCACTCCGCAGAGCGTACAGCACAATGAGCATGTATTATAGGTGAAGTTTTGATTCTGTGCAAATGTGTGTGAAGGAGGTTCACTGTTGTTAAAATATTGACAAGGAGAAATTAAAAGAAACTACAGTGCTTATAGGTGACTGGGTCCGGTGTGTACGGTGGGTGTTTGGGGTGGTGCAGCGAAGGAAATGTATTTAGGAGGGAGTGAAAAGATGGTGCTGTAGAGCAGAGAGATGAGGTGTAACATGGATGGGGGAGAGCTGGAGTGAAAAAGGATGTACTGATCTAACATGGAGTGCATATAACAGGGGTGATTGAGACACACTGAGGACAGCTACTCCTTCTATAGGCCTCACTATTGTGTAATTCAAAGACTCCATATTAAAACCTTTTCAATATTATTCACAACAAAATCCCTGACAAAGGCAATAGTAATCGGTGGTGTTGGGTATACGTCAGTTGTCGTGAGATATAGATCTATATCCATATCTATATATTTATATCCCAACAATGTTTCGAGTAAATAAAGACCAAACTCTCCGTGGCTATGCTTCATGAGCAAGGAGCCAGGAGCTCCGAAACGCGTTTTGTTTGTGAATTGCTACAATAGATCCCACTTGCTGAAGCAGAGCCACAGAGTGCTTGGTCTTTATTTACTCAACACATTGTTGGATATATGGGGTTCGCTACCCCGCTGTGAGTGTATATATATATATATATATATATATATATATCAGAGTGGCACCAAAACTGGTCTGGTGGCACACTATGGAAATTACAAAAGCGTAGTTTACATGTTTAAGCAATACCTTTAATTGCATGGGCCACGCCCCTTTTGGAGACATGCCGCCGCCCCCCACTCACACACTTTTTTCATCACACTTAAGGACTCCTCTACTTACACTAAGCGGTTGCCTCTTACTTGTCATGGCCGTGAGGTACGTTTTCACAGACTTCTCTTCACATGTGAATAACCAACAGTGTAAAAAAGGCGAAACACCAAGGTGAGTCACATCCATGTGATACTGAGTCCCTACCTCTGAAAAGGCCTCACAGAGGCTTGTGGCAGTGTGTTCACTAGGGCTGGCTCTTTACTCACGCCTAGAACACGGGTGACTATACACCCCGGAGATGGCTGCACCAGGGGCTTGTTTTAGACATTTTTTCTTGGGCCATGACCTACCGTGTTAGGCACATAGCCTGGTTCATCTGATCTTTATGAAACTCATCTGAACGAAATGTTTGGGAAAACGAAAACGTGAAGGACTAGTGGCACCTGCAACACATGGATAACTTGGATATCAATTTTGGAGTCCTAAATTTTGCAGATACAAACAGACCTTCAAGGCTGGCTGGCCTCATGACAGCCTCGAGGCACCAATGCCTCTGTCATCCGGTTTGTGCCCGTATTAAATGAAACATTCCTCAGTAGTCGAGAATGGAATGGACTGATGATCACAACTGGGCTCTTTTCCATGCAGCTGCTGGAGTATTTTCTTTTAAATGATGGCAGTTGCAGAACTGTTCCTCAGTCACTGATGGAGTAGGCACAACACGTGAAACAAAGTTTCAAGGGGGGATGTTTACAGGAAACTTTTTGTAAATGAGGGCACACCGTGCATTTCACAGCACGTTTGCCAAACATTATGGAAGCAAGCATTGACAAAGCCAGTTTATTTATTGCTAACGCATGAAACCACACCCATGCTCAAACTATCATTGAGTGCATTAGCAGGCGATACTGTCTTTGTCCAGGCTTGCTTCTGTCTTGGCTTCGCTGGCAAGATACAGATCATCTATATTGTAAGTTACAAACTCCATCCAATAGGATATATCTAGTTGTGCACTAAGCATTATTCAGACTTAAAATGATAGTCACTTTTACCCTTGTACAATCTTAAGTGTTTTTCATACTCCGTGGCAGCCATTGTTTCTTTAAACCTTCCATTTAGCAATACTGCAAAGGCCAAAGATTATGTTATGTTACAGGGTATTTGTAAAGCGCAGCTGTCATTCCAGGGAGCATCGTGGCGCTGATTATCAGGCAAGATGCGTATTGCTACATTGTGTTAATAAATAGTGAGTATGCCTCCTTCACGCCCATTTGACGTTTTAAATATTAGGCACTATACTCTGTGCTTCATCTTTCAAATTCGCTCATTGGTTCCCAGTGCATGAGTGCAATGCTGCCTGCCTCCTTACTTTCCATGATTCACTGGGCTCCTCACCATACCTTTAATTGATCAGATATTGAGGTCATTTTGCTTTTTTTTGTCATAAGAAGATGATATTTTGTGTCCCACAACAGCTTTCATACCTTAGGCATCTTTTCATTACCTCACCCACTGCCCACATTTATGGTTTCCGTGTCACAGGGATCAAGTTGTCCAGACCCAGAATTTCCTTTAACATTTATTTATTATTCTGTGGTTATTCTATTTGATTTACTTAAAGTGAAGCAATACAGGGTCAGGTCTGGTATGTAGTGTCACAGTGACAGTGGCATTTGGTGCCATTCCCATACCTGTGGTCCACCTGCCACCCCTCACAAAAAACTCTTAATGGTTGTTCTGCTGCCTACCCTAAAATTTGACCTGGCAACCGGACTCCCTTGTTTCTGGCTTCCAGTGATCCTTATCAAATCAACCATCCGCCATCCCGCCTAAAATACCCCACTCCTATTAAATGCTACCACTACCATCCTTCATTTCTCTCAAAATAACCCCTGCCTGGCATCCTGTAATCTCCTTCATTTTCAAAACAGATCTCCGAGCCTGGCATGCTAATTCTACAACAGATGCCTATACCTAGGATCTACTCACCCAACCTCAAAAGAGCACCATACCTGTTTTTTTACCACCTCCCCGAACAGACCAAATACAGTGTGTCATGCCACCCTGTAATATAACCTCATATGCAGTGCCCTGATATACCGCAACAGCCTATTCCTGGTTTCCCTACCCCCATTCCCTGCTTCCAGCACTGCAAGCACCCCTGTCCTCTGGCAGCACACCCACCTCCAAAACTGATTCCATGCCGTCATCCTGCTTCTCCCCAAAAAATAGACCTAGTTCCTACACCCTGATACATGAGCCCTGCCTGTCCCATCCCAAAGCAGACACCTCTGTCTAGCATTCAGATACCCCCAGCTACAGAGCCCTCTGTATCTAGCCTCACCACACCCGCCTATCAAACCGAACTTCCTGCACCTCCAAAAGCTGTCCACAGATCTGCAGTTTGGCTGGAAAAAGAGTGAAGAACAGCAATGGGTGCTGCTTTGCTGAGTTATGCTGTAGCCTTTGGGCAATGTCTTTTTTTGGCATGATCTGAAAAAGTGAGCTAAGTTGAAATGTCTGCATATTGAGAGCATATGCCTCTTAGACCATTGCAGCATTTAGAACATTGCTATCCTCTAGTCCATGGGTACTCACAAACATTTGCTCAGGGGCCACAGAGTATGGTCTGTGGTGTGACCCTGGCCCCCTTCCGATGCAGTAGGGGGCCTGGGTGGATCAGGGATTGTGTAAGGAGATATAAAAAAAAATGTTAAATAAAGGGCAAACAATTATTTGCAGGTTAACTAAAGTTACGTGCTGCAGGACACCACTGTAGTTACTTCATAATGTCATTTAACCTGCAAATAAATGCTTGCTGTTTGATCAGGGTTTACCACCTGTTGACCCCTATTATTCTCTTCTATTTTCCCATGGACATCTCCTTAGTTTGCTCGCAGTTGGGTCTCTCTGCCCACCTTCCTGGTGCTTATGACAACACCCTGGCGCAAACATGGCAACAGTTTAGAAGAGGAAAGTGGGAGAGTTTTAGAAACACAATAGGGAGATTGTTCTAATCCCATTGACTTCTATCGAGGCCTGAATCGGGTATACTGTCATGTATGGGCCTTAGTGTGCTGCTGCAGAATCAGATATCAGAAACGCAGATACATGTTTTTTTTTCACCTTACCCAGGAGCACGGAGAAAGAGCAGTCAGAGAGTCTGTGGCAAAAATGTTGTGCACTGGCATACAAGAGCAGGTTACCATAGCTGCCAACTGTCCCGTTTTTGCCGGGACAGTCCTGGCAAGTTGGAGACTGTCCTGGGTAATTCACTATTCCAGGATAGTCCCGGCAATTGCACTTTGGAGAGAATTGCAGGGAATTGCGATCCAAACATTAGACCAAAGTAGCCGAGTTGTAAAAATTCTCCAATGCAGCTCAGCTACGTGTTAAATTCCCGCCTCAATTACCTGCAATTCTCTCTCCATTGAGTAGAACCTATAATCTGCACCATGATAAGTAGGCGGAGTTACAGTATGCTCTATGTGAGTTGGGCAGAGTGGGTGGAGCTTTGAGGCAGTGGGGGTGGTACATTTTCAAATAAGTAATTGATAGCGGAGGTGCAAAGTGTCCCTGATTTTTTTTTTTTTATTTATTTTTTTTATTTTAAATGTTGACAACTATAGAAAAGGGGGGGCCAATCGGCCCCCACGCAGGCATGGCGGGGCCCGGCCCCTCCCATATCCCGTCCCCTTCGTGGTGGCTGTTCCCGCCCCCCCCTTGCCCCGGAAGTAGTTGTGTGCTTCCGGGCCGGGGGGGGGCGGGGCCGCGATCACGAAGGGGTTAAGAGCCTGGGGGGGCGCGGGAGGCGGCCTCTTTGTGCCCGCGCTCCCCAGGCTCGCTCCTCGCCCCACCGTGGGGCTCTTTATTTTCCCCACCCTCCGTCCCCTTGGTTAGCAAATTGGGTGATGACAATGGTAAGTATACTGTTTAATGTTGTCGCGTCATCATAAGAATGGCATGATTGCTGCCTCGGGCGTTCCCCCGCTCGCAGGGGGATATGCAGGGATATATGCTTGGTGCTTCGCTGGGTGTTAACTTATTCTCTCCTTAGGCCTTTTTCCCGTCTACAGGAGACTGTGCAGATGTAAATGTGGTGTGCTTTGCTGTGGTTTGTAACTGATTCTCTCCTTAGGCCTTTTTTCCCGTTTTACAGGAAATGTACAAATGTAGATGTTTTCGTGTGTTGCTGTGGTTTTTAAGTAACTTTCTCCTTAGTTCCCTTTTTCCCTTTTAGAATAGCAATGTCGTATTTATTATGTGGGTCTGGCGGTAAGGTCATAATCGGTGAGCAGCATTTTAAGGTCCTTAGGGGGGGGCGGGCCCAGTCACGAAAGGGGCCGCCCATCGGGAGGGGCCATTGGTCTCTCCCAGAACTTCAGGGGCAGGATATGATATCCATTACTTAGAAGGGTGCGGGGGAGGGAGTCCACGCTTTCCTCAGGCTGGTAGCCACCCCTCACAGACACTATGACGTCATCAAGGTGCGCAAGTGTGGGCCCTCCTGTTATGGTTTAATGGAGTTCAGAGCGCACGGGGTGAAACGTGCCCTTGGTTGCGCATGCGCATCTCGAACGTGAGAGCGTAGCTGTAAGGGATCTGACACCGGTTAGCGACCTTGCCGTCCGACGTAATTATTAGAGTGCTTAATTTTCAGGATGTTTAGATTCGGTTAGGAAACACGCTGTACTAGATATTTGTTAAGGTTAGCCCATCTTATAATGTCAAAAATGGATGTAATCTAATGTTCTGAAATGTGCATTCTAAAAATTGTCAAAAATGTTTATTTTATAAAATTTTTCATTTTATTTTCATATTTTAATAAATACGGCCAGGGGTCCCTTGACCCCTGCCTTCCAAAGACCCATGTGTTGACCTGCTGAATTAAGTAATGCAATTTGTGTAGTAAGGAGGGGGGTGGCCGGTAGTCCCAGCCCATGGGGCTACTGGCAGTAAGTACTACGGATCTCACTAGGGCAGCCCGGGCTGCAGTCTGCCAAGGAACCGTTTTTTTCTCCAAATTTAAGAAGCGGGAAGCGGGAGGCTAGCCTTGAAATGGGTGGTCTCCCGCCCGAAGCGGGAGCGTTGGCACGCGTGCTTGTGACTTGTGTGCAGAACACGTCCGACGTTAGTGGAGCTTCCGAACCCTGAGCCGCAGTTCTGACCGCAGTGGTAGAACACAGTGGGAAAGGGAGCCAGGGGGTTAGGTTTCCAATTACGGAGAAATCAAGGCTAAGCGCCCATCTTTATTCTCTTGCCAAAAGGCTTCACTTCTCTGGACAGGAGCGCGAGCCCTTCGATCTGCTGAATCATTCGAGACTCCTGTGAAAGATAAGAACACTTTAAATCCTGTGATATTTGGAGCAGGCCGGGGTCATTGAAAACACTGCTTAGTGTGCTGGCAATTGCGTATTCCGGTTCCATCTTTTGAGCACCGCTACAGCGCGCCACATAATAATGACAACCCGTTTGCTTTACAGAGTTAAATTAAATGGGACTGTGTGAGCATTAAATATAAATGTTTTAATTAAATTTTATTCATGAAAGACTGTGAATGGCAGGTGAAGATAAAGCAGACACTGTATACTGCGCCGAGTGTTCACGCTGCCTTCTGATTGTCAGTGCATTCAGCTTTGCCTTAATTGCAGGTTGATGAAAGGGCTCTGAAGCACATAACAGAAATGGGTTTCAGCAAGGATGAAGCCAGGCAGGCGCTTATGGATTATGGCAACAACATGGAGGCAGCCTTAAATTTCCTTCTCACCGGCAGCAAGCCCAAGCCCGTCCCAGGCCCTCCACCTCGAGGTACGTGTGCCACGCAACTGTGGGCTTTGTGATTCCGAGCTAAGCTTCGGGAGATGTAAAACACTGGTGCAAATTATGCTGAATGCAGATAAACCTCTCTTTTTATGTTTGTTTTTCTAAAATGTAAATAATCGGTTAAATAAACATTTATGTACACTGCCCTTCTTTTCTCACCTCTCCTTTTCCCCGCCTCTCCTTTTTCTCGCCTCTCCTTTTTCTCATCTTTTTTCTCACCTCTCCTTTGTCTCACCTCTCTTTTCTCACCTCTTTTCTCACCTCTCCTTTTTCTCTTGGTCTCTTTCTTTAGCTCTTTCTTTCTCCCTGTTTCTCCACCCCCGTGCTCACCATCGTCATTCCGTGTAAGCCTTAGGCTAGCATAGTACTGTCCACATTTTCCATGTCAATTAGAATTCGGGCACTGCATTTCTTTGTATGACCATCTGAAAATCATGCCAAAAGGTTACACTTTAACCAATATGGAGTCCACTGGGGTTGCATATTTACAGAATTATTTCCTTGCAAATCCCCTTTTCATCCACATCGCAGTTGCATTGAGATGGTATGGTAAAAACCTGTGTGGCCATACCTCCACTTGCCTCATAGTATACTGGACCCATAAGAGGACTAATAAACCTCAGCATTCTACATTGCATATACTTCTGTAGACATCTTGAGACTGAAACTTTATTCTTTCTATACATTTTCTTACAGTCTCAAAGTATGACACCAATCAGATTTTTGTATGATGGAATCACTCATGCCATTACAACGCATGGTTTAATAACGCTGTCATTACAGTGCACGTGACTTTTACAACAAATTCTTTTACCACACATATTCCTTTTACACGTATATGCCTTTACAAATAAAAAAATCATTGTTAAGGTTTGCTTGGTAAAGACATATGCGTGGTAAAAGTTTAATGGTAAGTATAATCCAAATATATATATTACCTACTGGCGGTAGCCAGTAGGTAATTATAGTTTTGCAGCGTGAATCTTTCTGGATTCACTATGCTGTGCATTATTCCGCGATCTTGTGGTTGGGTCCGGATTCGTAGTCTTTTCTTTGTTTTTTTTTTTTGTTTTTTTTTTGTAGCCCAGGTGGGCGGCGACGACCCACCATTTGGTGCACCTCCCGTGACGTCGTCGTGCTTCCTGCGGAAGTCCCACCTTTGGGGCGCCATCTTCAGATTCTTTTTTCCGCCGTTGGGTCTGGATTGTCATCGGGAAGCTCCAGAATTACAATCGAAGGAAGAAGAAAGAAAAGCGAGTTTCGTCGATAACTACTACGAAGATATCACAGGAAAAGGAATAGATTACATCAGGAGCGCGAAGAAAGGAAGTTTTGCGCCTTTTTCTTCGACGCCCTTGGAGAATGCGCACTCAGAGGCCCTGAGCGCAATGGACAAGACGCCATTCAAGTTCTGCCCTAACTGCCACCACAAATTCGCGCAGAAGGACCAGCATCCGGTCTGCAACCTCTGCCTACCGGTCGACCATCAGAGTAAGGACTGCAATGCCTGCTCAGCCTTCGCGCAGAAGACGCTCCGAGTGAGAGATCGGCAGAGAAGAGCCAACGCCAGCATGGATGGCAAGGGTAAGGCCCCGTCGCTCTACGATCTAGGCCTATCCACGGACGATGAGGACAACGTCGCCGAGGGACCCGAAAGCTTCACGGTCGTAGAGACCGACAAGAAAAATGAAGACTAGGTAAGAGAATCGTCGAGCTCAAAACAGAAAATACCTCGAAAACCCAAGGGTGACTCGAGAAAATCAGAGTCAAAGTCCACGAAGGGAGCCCCGGCGCCGAAAAGTTCGACGACCAAGGAGGGAACCATGGACAAGAGGCCGAGCGGATCCTTCGAAAAGGACTCCCTGGTGCCGAAAGACGCCGAAAGGCAAGGATCGTCGAAGTCGACCCATGAGACGGGACGCTCGACGCAGAAAGAGCGGTCGACGTCGACGCAAGTTCCGTCGAAAAGACCCGCGGTCGACGCCGAAAGCATCTCCGAGATGGAGAAAAAGAAGAGGCGGCTCGAGGCCGAAATGGATAACATCCTTCAAAGGAAGAAGGAGTTCGATGCCAAGATGAAGGAATTCAAGATTCCAACGGCTCCACTAACGAACGTCGTCGAAATCGAGGACGAATTCGACACCGAGGGGCTGACAAGAGATCTCGAAGAGGAAGACAAGACATATTATGAAGGCGATGCCGAGGAAGAAGACCAGCAGTCGTTCTACAGCTTGGCGCCATCTACCAGCCACGACATCGAATGGCAGGATCTCGACACCGAAAACCCGGAGGAGCCCGTAGACACGTACCCTTCGAGGCCTTCGCCACCCGACGATATCGGGATGTACAACATGGTGGTCAGGAGCGCAGCGACAGCCTTCGACGTCAAACTCGACGAAGAGAGGCCGAAAGCAGACTTCCTCCTCGAGACACTGCTCCCCATCCAGACGAGGAGCCAATTCCTCCCCATGCTGCAAAGTGTGATGAATCAGGGGAGGGAAGCCTTCAAGAAACCAGCGACTTGCCGTTCGATCACGCCCAGGACGGAGAAGAAGTATAAGCACTCTTCTCTGGACCCCCCTACATCAAGGGTAGCATCACCGCTGACTCCATCATAGCTTCCACGGCCAGGAGAAGGGCCAACGTACCAGCAACTTCGGGGCCACCACCTGATAAAGAAAGCAGGAGGATAGACCTCACAGGAAGAAAGGTCGAGAGGAACGCCGCAATGCACTGGCGCATGGCGAATTCCAATGCACTTCTCAATAGGCACCAGTACCAGCACTGGGACGAGATGGGGGAGCTAGTAAAGCACCTCCCCGAGGAATACCGCCAGAGAGCCTCGCACCTGGTAGACGAAGGTAAAAACATCGCCAACTCTTGTATAAAGACAGCGTTGGACGGGGCAGAGACTTCAGCAAGACTAATGGCCATAGGGGTCACCGAGAGAAGGCATGCATGGCTAAGAATCTCGGGATTCAAACCGGAGGTGCAGAACAACATCCTTAGCACCCCCTTCAACGGAGAGACACTGTTCGGAGCAACAGTAGACTAGAAACTCACCCACCTGAAAAAAGAAAACGAAACGGCGAGGTCCATGGGGGCCCTACAGCTGAGGGGAATGAGGCGTAATCCCTCAAGGAGACCCTACGGTAGGGGAGGAAGCCAGCAGGGGGCGTCGCACCAGACGTTCCAGCAGGGTGATGGTCACGGACATCAAGGTCAACAGAAGCAAAACTGGCAGTACCAACCTCGGGGCCAGTCCTTTCGCGGGAGAGGGAACTGACATGGCCAGAGGAGGAGAGGGGGTGACCAGCCCTCATCAAAGTGACTCAGCACGCAAGAGGACGCCTACCCTCGACATGCCCCCAAGGGTGAGGCGCAGTACAGTAACATCAGGGGAGAGAGGAGATCCGAAAGCCTACGAGCATACAACACCAGTAGGCGGAAGACTGAGGTTCTACCTTCAGGAGTGGCGAAGTATAACCACAGGCAAGTGGATACTGAACGTCATGCAGTACGGATACTGCGTGGATTTGGAGAAAAGACCTCTAAACAGAACACCAAAGGGAAAGCAGAGATCGGCTCAAGAACTGGCCCTACTCAGAGAAGAAACACGGAAACTTCTAGAAAAGAGAGCCATAGAGGCAGTGCCGTTCAGAGAACGCAACAAGGGGGTCTACTCAAACTACTTCGTGGTCCCGAAAGTAGACGGAAACCTCAGACCCATCCTGGACCTGCGTTACCTAAACAAGTTCATCAGAACGCAGAAGTTCAAAATGACTTCGCTGCAGGAGGTACTGCCCCAAATAAGAGCCGGGGACTTCATGGTCACCGTGGACCTCAAGGATGCCTACCTGCACATCCCAATAAACAGAAGACACAAGGACCTTCTAAGGTTCAACATCGACCAGGAACACTACCAGTTCACAACCCTGGCCTTCGGATTAAAATCGGCGCCAAGGGTCTTTACAAAATGCCTGTCGGCGGTCGCGGCCCACCTACGAAGGCAGGGAATCCATGTCTACCCCTACTTAGACGACTGGCTGGTCAAGGCAAACTCACGCGAGAAGTGCGAGAGACACGCAAAACGCGTAACAGACACTCTGACGAACCTGGGGTTCTCGATTCACTGGGGGAAGTCATCACTGGAAGATTTTCCTGGGGGCAAAGATCAACTCCCTGAGCAGCACAGTGGTGCCCAGCGACAGGAGGACAGATGCCCTACTGAAGGAGACGCGGCTCTACCGGAAGGGGCGAGCTCTGACAGTGAGGTCAGTGAGCAAGATGATGGGCATGATGGCGTCGTGTATCAAGCTGGTGCCGAATGTACGCCTGCACATGAGACCATTCCAGGAATGGCTACAACAGCAATGGTCACAAGCAAACGGAAGTTGGGAGGATCTAGTGGTTGTTACGTACGCAGTGCAGGAGGAGATGACTTGGTGGAACAGAGACTACATGACAGCAGGGAGAAGCCTGACACCACCAAACCCAACAATGACCATTACCACGGACGCATCGCAAAAGGGATGGGGAGGGCACATGGACAACCTCAGAGTGAGGGGTCTGTGGGCTCCAGCAGATGCGGTACGCCATATCAATTACCTCGAATTGAAAACCATCCTGCTAGCCCTGAAGGCATTCCAGAGGCACCTGTACAACCAGAGGGTGTTGGTTCAAACAGACAACACCACGGCAATGTTCTACATCAACAAGCAGGGGGGGACACAGTCGTTCCCTCTCTCCTCTCTGGCACAGGAGATTTGGAGATGGGCCATACCTCTCAGGATAGATCTACTGGCAATTCACCTTCCAGGGAAGGACAATGTGGAGGCAGACTGGCTAAGCAGGCAGACCTCGGCATCACACGAGTGGGAGCTCAATGGCCAGGAAACGGAGAAGATTTTCCAGAGATGGGGAACTCCCACATTAGACCTGTTTGCAACACGCCAAAATGCAAAATGCCAAAGCTTCGCGTCCAGGCAACCAGATCAGCAATCCCAAGGAAATGCCCTATGGATAAGCTGGTCGAGGACATTTGCCTACGCCTTTCCACCGATACCCCTGTTGCACAGAGTGCTCGAGAAGTGCAGAACCAGCAACATGACTCTGATCCTAGTGGCTCCGCAGTGGGCAAGGCAGACATGGTTCTCACAAATTCAAGAAATGGCACAGGGCAATCCCCACAGGTTCGAGAGAAGAATTGACCTGCTCTCCATGCAAAACGGAGAGGTCCTACATCCGGAACCAGAGACCCTCAACCTGGCGGCATGGCTCCTGAGGACCTAGAGTTCGCTCACCTTAAGTTGCCTCCTAGCACTATGCGGGTGCTGCGGGAGGCAAGAAAACCAACTACACGAAAATGCTACAGCGCCAAATGGAAGAGATTTACTGTGTGGTGCAGGAAGAGGGGCCTGCAAAACAGAATGACTAGAGACTCAACCGTACTGAGGTACCTCACACACCTTCTAAAGAGTAACCTCTGCTCGAGCTCCCTAAGGGTACACCTAGCGGCGATCGTAGCCTACACCAGAGGGGAGAAGGGTGGAAGTTTCTTCACTTCGCAGGTTGTGAGGAGATTCATGGAAGGAGCCAAAAGAATTACCCCTCCTAAACGGTTGCCGCCGCCGGCATGGAACCTCAACGTGGTACTGACGGAGCTCATGAAGGCACTGTTTGAACCTATTCACAAGGCCACGCTGCAAATGTTGACGATGAAAACGGCCTTTCTGGTGGCCATAACCTCACTACGCAGGGTGAGCGAGCTTCAAGCGCTAACGCTACAGGAACCCTACATTCAGATTCACAAGGACAGGATAGTCCTGAGAACAGACCCGCACTTCATGCCCAAGGTGGTGTCGGCGTTCCACATGAACCAGAGTATCCAGATACCGAGTTTCTTCCAAAACCCAACTTCAAACGCAGAAAGGGCCCTGCACACCCTCGACGCTAGAAGAGCGGTGATGCACTACATTGAGAGAACGAAAGAACTCAGGAAATCAAAGCAGTTGTTTGTGTCCTTTGCTACTAGCTTCATGGGTAGACCAGTGACTAAGGGCACCATCGCTAGATGGATTGCACTCACTATTCAATTCTGCCACAAACAGGCTGGACAGGAGCTAGCAGAGGGAGCTCAGGCTCACTCCACAAGGAAGAAGGGGGCCACCGTTGCCTTCCTGGCGAACACGCCCATTCAGGACATATGTCTAGCGGCAACTTGGGCATCTGTGCACACGTTCACAAAGCACTACTGCGTGGACATTCAGATGAACAAGGAAGCACAGGTCGGACAGAAGGTGCTTCAACACATTTTCAACGACCAACGCTCATCTACCACCCAGCCACCACAAAATTAGGAAAACCGCTACAAAGTCTATGCACAGCATAGTGAATCCAGAAAGATTCACGCTGCAAAACGAATAGTTTCTTACCTGTCGGTGTAGTTTTGCAGCTTGAAGATCTTTCTGGATTCACTAGTGAACCCACCCACCTCCGCCAGGAAGATGAGGCTGGAGGAAGAGGGGGTAAAATTGAGAAATCAGAAGGAATGAAAACGTACAGAAAAATGAACAATAAGAATTAATCAATCGCCTAGGGTTAAAAAAAAAAAAAAAAGAAAGAAAAAAAAGGAAAAAAGAACCCGAAGATGGCGCCCCAAAGGTGGGACTTCCGCAGGAAGCACGACGACGTCACGGGAGGTGCACCAAATGGTGGGTCGTCGCCGCCCACCTGGGCTACAAGAAAAAAAAATAAAAAAAACAAAGAAAAGACTACGAATCCGGACCCAACCACAAGATCGCGGAATAATGCACAGCATAGTGAATCCAGAAAGATCTTCAAGCTGCAAAACTACACCGACAGGTAAGAAACTATTCGTTAGGACCTAGTTTCTGTAGGAAGAGACTTTTTCATTTGCCAATAACTTTGGCGTCATTTGATGTATCTGCGCAACATTTTCAGAACTAATTCGACACTCACTTTAGCTGGTCTCTTGAAATTGTCGGGGTGATCTGTCAAGCGGGGCCAAGAAAGTGGGGGGGGGTGGGGGCCCAAATCACATTTTGCCCATGTTAAATTCCATAGGAACTTTTAAACGGAATTAGACTAAATTTGTCAGAAAGGTGGTTGTTGGTCCAGAAAGTGACCTTTTTGATAAATGGTGTAAATCCGTTCAGGAGTTGCTGGGTTATATTAAGAAATTTCCAGTTGTATATATAGGGACGCAGAGGACCCGCGACCCCTTCCGATCTTGTGCTGAGATCTGATTGACTGCCCGCACTTCAAACCAGGAAGTGTTAGCAGCCATTTTGTGATTCGGTTGAACTGAGTCACAGGAGAAAAAACTTTTTAAAAAAAGGGGGCAGAGTAGAAATACCCTGACCCTCTAGGGCTCTTGGTGTGGGTCCCACAGGGATACTGCATGGCCCAAGAAACATTTATTTACATTTTTCACTCAATCAGCCTCTCAACACAGCCACTCACTCACCCACACAAGCCCTTACACACTCACTCGCACACCCACACAACCAGTTACATACTTACTCACACATCCATACAAGCACTCACACATCTGTGTACTCACCCATACATCCATTCACACAGACACTCACTCTCCAATACAGCCACTCACACACCAACTAATTCGTCCAAACACCTACTCAAACACCCACTCACTCACCTATACAGCCACTTACACACCCAGTCACTCATACAGCCATTGAGACCACTCACTCACCCATACAGTCACTACACACCCACTTACCTACCCATAGAGCCCCTCACACTGCCACGCACCCACCCATTCAGCCAGACACACCCACCCACTCACCAATACAGCCACTCATATAGCATTGTGCTCACACACCCCCTTATACACTCATTCAGCCACTCACTTACCTCATATGCATGAGGATACATAGTCACACTGCCACTCACATAATATATATCAGAAGTAGTTCACTTAACTTTTGGATTACCTTAGTATATGTTTAACGATCATAAACTCATACTAAATACTTCCACTGACTGGACGATGTAATCAGTGATGTTCTCCTTGATGTCATCAGTGGTGCCACTGACCATGTCATGAGGGATGCAATATGTGAGGTCATAAGCAGTGCACTGCGGGTGCGTAAGTTATACTTAGCTCAGGTAACTATAACTGCTGAATTTCACTGGTTTTGTATGAGTGAAATCTGAGCCTAGCTATAACGTTCCTGAAACCACTGTCAAATAACAATAGTAACATCATTTAATTGCAATTTTGATAAATACTGCTGGAGAAGTACTCTGGTGTTTAATAACTGGGAGGATGTTACAGTGAGTTAAATGGTTGCCACCAACATAAATGCTGATCAGCAGTCCTCAAGCCTAGGTAGGCTGACTTAGGGCCTAACTAGAGATCAGCAGATGTGTTACACCATGACAAATTTCACGGATATTCTGTCTGTCGTGTTATAAGTGTATCTTAACCTACGGTAATTGTAAATTGGCAGACAAGATATCCGTCACATTTGTGATGTAGTAACCTGTCCACCGAACTGTAAATCAGGCACCTAATTATCTAATTACTGCACTAATAAATGGTAGGAATATGGTATCTAGCACCATAAGGTATGGTATCTAGCACCATATCAAAAGCAAGATATCATTCTAAAGCTACACTCAAATGAAATAGCGTGGCATGTTAAAGGGTAATTTCTGGAAGAGAAGTCATGACTTATTACCTTGTAAACCTGATCCTTCTACTGTATAAAACTGGCCCTTCTGATCAAATTATAGTCGGAACCTCATGGCGTTTGCACCAGGTCATTGTTTTTGTGTTGTTTTCACTTTCAAAATCAAAAGAAAGACTTCCTACACACTGGCAAATCAGGTACCTAGAGAACCTCACAACAACTCCTAGAAATATGTCCTAAGACATCACAAACAGTTATAATATATAGTTATAAGAGGCTAAGCAGTGGTTGATAAATCAATAAGGCATGTAGGTTCTAATATGAGGTTCATGCATGTCGATGTTGGCTTGGAGTACATTTTAGGTCTAGCCCAGGGCCAGCTTTAGCTGCCTTGCAAGTCTCATGTAAAAAACTATAAATAAAAATACATAGTTATCAAATCGTGGCAATTATTGTGAATGCATACAAACTCAAAGTTCACAATTGAAGTGTCCCTCACGGCAGGATACTTACTCCTCTTTTATTCAATATCTACATGCCCCCTCTGGCTCAATTGTTGAAGAAAGGGGGTGCAAAATGTTATATGTACACCAAAGAGACACAATTGAACTTTGGGGTTGTGAAGGACCAACCTAATACTTCTTTCCTAGTGCAGTCTTCTGGTATGCTCATGGATGTCACAGAACCTCTTGAAATTAAATCCAGAGAAGACTGAGCTGCCAATTATTCCTGAGGACACAGGTGCCCTGGATTCTCTGACCTGGCCTTCAGTAATAGACCCCTGCCCCTTGCACAGCAATCTATTATTTGGGAACCTATCCTGATGCTAACTTATATTTGACCCTCCTGCTTCCAAGATTTCAAGCATCTGCTTTTTCCACTTGAAAACTACATGAAATATTCTGCCAGTCACACATAATAGATTTCATGCTCCTCTGATCAATGCATATGTTCAGTCTCGCTTCGATTATGGCAATGCGACTCTTATCAGACTGTGACAAATAACTGAAACAATGCGGCTGCCCGTCTGATTTGCAAGGTTCCAAAATACCGAAATATTTCACTTTTCTTAAAATAATTACATAGAGGCTTACGTCCATTAAAGAATTGTTATTAAGTCCATAGTGCATAGAGCTGTTTTTCAACACTTGCCAGATTTTATTGCATGTATATTCTGCTGGGACAGGCACCCCCTGAGTTGAAGGTCGAATAATAAGTTTCTTCTCACGATCCCTAGAACTGTCACCTTCAGAAACAGGGCCTTCTCAGTTGCAGACAGTAAGACTAATACTTCTCTACCCATATCCATTAATTTGAAATTTTCACTTATTACGCTTGAAAACGTACTTATTCTTCAAATAGCTCTGCCACTATCACTATGGTTAGGTTATTATAATATCAAGAAACTTCGGTGTACTTGTGCTGTATAAGTAAGCTTTACATAGCATAACATACTTTGACTTTGAGTCCTACATCTTCATCAGTTGGTCTGTTCGGCTCTCATTCATGTTATTTTCACCCACCCCAGCATTCAGCAAAGAGCAATGGGTCAGCCCACTGCAACCACTAGCTCTCATGCAATGTGACAGGCATCATTTCTCCTGTTCACATGTGCACATCTACTTCAAAAGAATGGTGTTTCACTGACTGGGCTGGTGCACCAATATATTTTCCTTCGGCAATACTTTTTATTTTCCATTCACATGATCTTCTTTTTTAAATATGTATTCAGGGTGCTGCAGTTCAAACCCAATAGTCCCTTTCTTTGTGCAAATAAGAATCATATTTTCCCATTATCTGCATAAAGACTGATACAGGTCTCTACACCTGTACTATGTAAACATGCCTGCTAGGAAATATTGCTACTGCTCAATTAAAATTATATGTAATGGATATGTTCTTATTTTCAACATTTGTAGGGCAATCATATGGCTGCCATTTTGGGTGATATCTCTTTTCTTCTGTTTATTTTTGTAGCACATGCAATTGCATTTGCGTGAAATATATATATATGTATATTTGTAATTGACCATTGCACCAGCTTGCCAATGCATGGACTATTAGACTTTTTGGTTTTCCTGCCCTTTAAAAAGAATTAAAAAACAAGGAGATGATGGACGGAGCACTGAGACTTTTCAGAACCTCACCCCCAGTCACAGATCTGGGTTAAATCCATCATCGTTCTTTAGCTCACTATGCCACCCCAGCTCAGACCCAGCCATATGGAAATCAGTCTTGATCCTGTGCCTCATGGGAACAGTCCAGCCCAAACTGCCAAGCCAGGTCCTCCCTGGACCGGAAACAGGCATCCTGGGGCAGGTTTCGGGGTAACACCCCTCATTAGCCAGGCTAGCTTGATTCCAGTGGCAAAGTAAGCAAGGGACCCGTGTCTAGGCATACCCTGCCAATTTAGGGAGAACAAAGCAAACACAAGGAGATGATGGACAGAGCGCTAAGACTTTTCAGACACTCACCCCCAGTCACAGATCTGGGTTGAATCCATCAATGTTCTTTAGCTCACTTCGTCACCCCAGTCAGACCCAGCCATATGCAATTCAGTCTTGACCCTCTGCCTCATGGGAACAGTCCAGCCCGAACAGCCAAGCCATGCCCTCTCTGGACCAAAAGCAAGAATCCTGGGACCGGTTTCCTAGTAACACCCCTCATCAGAGGCAATGTCGCAGACAAGAAAGGCGCTGGAGACATTCGTATGACAAAGGAAAAAGAACGATATAAGGAAATAATAACTCAATACAAAGTAACGATCCATTACTCTAAGATCAATTATTTTTCAGAGAAAATTGAAAAAGCGAAGAATAACCCTAAAGAATTGTTCACTATGGTCCAGAAACTCAGCCGAGTTCAAGAATCTAGATACAGTGAACCAGACCAAGCCTTTTGTAACACATTAGCATCCACCTTTTGTAGTAAGGTATTGAGCATCTATGATGCATTTGCAGCGCAACCTGTATTTGATAATAACACTCAGTCTGCTCACCCTGTTGCTGGAAGAGTGGATTTACATGACTCCAATATTCCCTCCTTCTCCCACTCCCAGTCTGCACTCTCTGATGCAGAAAGAGCGGATTTATATAAGCCCAATATTCTTTGTATCTCCCACTCTTCACATCTTTCAGAGTTTCCGCCGATAATGTACGAGCAAGTGACCAAACTTCTTTCTGCCACCAACTTCGGATCACCATTGGACCCGTGCCCTCCCAAGATAATACGCTCTGCGACCGAGTTAGTCGCCTTCCATCTTATTGAGATATTTAACCTAGTCATTAAAACTGGAATCTTTCCTAAAATGTGGAAAAAGACCTCCATTCTACCACTTTAAAAAACCTAACTTGGATAAATTAGATCCAGGCAACTACTGTCCAATCACCTGCCTGCCTCTTCCAACCAAACGTCTGGAAAAATATATGAATCCAGTACTGTCCACATTCATCAATAACAATCATACTATGGATCCAGCACAGTATGGTTTCCGTAGGGAATATAGCACCGAGCTTGCATTGGTCACGGCGTCAGAAGAAATCAGGCTCTCTGTGGATAATGGAGGCATGGCGGCCTTGATAATACTGAACCTTTCGGCGGCGTTTGATACGGTAGATCAGAGCCTCCTAATAAATCCCCTCTAAGAAATAGGCATAGCAGGCGCTGCCCTTTCTCTTTTCAAATCCTTACGGACCGGATCAATTTGTGGAAGTGGACGGCCCCAGGTCCCAGAGCTTTAAGCTCCCCTGTGGGGTCCCACAGGGCTCGTTCCTGAGCTCTACCCTTTTTGATGTATATGTGGTCCCCCTTGCTAGACCGATTAAATCCCACAGCTTTGCCATGGTATTGTATGCAGACGATACCCAGATTATAGTTTCTTTTTCCAATAATATTCGGGACACAGCTCACAACTTTCACACCTGTATGCCCGGTTGAGTAGATGGATGTCAGAGATCTGCCTTAAGCTGAACTCCAGTAAGACTGAGGTTCTTCTTTTCGGCAGGGATCCATCCATCTGGTCCTCTGATTGGTGGCCCACGGAACTAGGCCCTCCCCCCCCCCCATTCCAGTCACCAAGGCGAAAAATCTGGGAGTCATTTTTGACATCCCCTTGTCCTTCTCCCATCATGTGAAAGCGATCACTTCATCTACGTGTCATACTTTGGAGATTCTGAGGAAAGTCTTTCCTTTCATACAGCCAGACCTTCATAAAACGGTGGTTTCTGCATTAGTCTTGTCTAGGCTGGACTACTGTAACGTCCTCCTGATTGGCATAAACAAAGCAATCCTGGTTGGGGGCATGGCCAAGCAGGCTACGATGGCAGCCATGTCCTGCTGAGGCTCCGCAAACGGGCTCGCATATTGCCTGCTTCCCGGCGTCGCTCCGGACTGCTAAGACACCAGCCAGGTGACGGAACACATGC
Organism: Triturus cristatus; assembly: GCF_964204655.1. Lineage (NCBI taxonomy): Eukaryota > Metazoa > Chordata > Amphibia > Caudata > Salamandridae > Triturus > Triturus cristatus. The sequence continues at coordinate 526,034,138 of NC_140591.1, forward strand.
TGTGCCCAACGGTGCTGTAAATTCTTAATACCTGGGCGCACTCCCAGCAGCAAATCGGAAATATCGGACGCAGGCTCTCGGCGGCAAGATGGCTCCCGCCCGTTCCTGACTGCGGGCCCAAGGAGACCGGACCTGTGCTGCGAGACGCACGCCTGAAGACGGGCACGGCAAAGTAACCACAGTCATAGCGGAGGTGAGGGGACATCCCGACCCTGCTGATACTTGGCGCGGGCCCAGGAAAACACACAAGGAGGCAAACCTCGACGGCGGCGACGGGTGACAGCCCGCCATTTTAGCTGCTGCAGCCTTTCTTTAACAGCTACCCGGACCAGCGATTCCGCTGAGCGGGGCCTGATCTTTGCCAGCAGTGAGTCAGGAGCCGGGGGGCTGATTGCCGCCCCCAGCAGCGACCTACGAGACAGCCCTCGACCGGTGCCGCCTGACCCTAAAATGGCACCCAGGGCCCGCAGCGGACGGCGGAATTGACATCGAGTCTCTGGAGACCCCTGGGGGCATACAACACCGGCGGGACAGACGTGGGCAGCAGATTCCCCGCATACAGAGGCAATACTAAAGAGTTCCCCTCCCACTGCTGCAGGAACTTACCGCACTCGAGGTGGATGCTGCCTGACCTTAAAATGGCGGCTCTTTAATCCTGGCTAGCTCTGCATCAGTCTACAAGCTAAGGTACTAGTGAGACGCGCAACCTGGCTGCCAGATCACCTGTGGCCCTTGCAAGGACTTCTTCCCTGCAACAACACGCAAATCGTATCACTCCTCTCCTGGCAGCGCCCACCCGCCCCCACAACCGCAGGAAGGCGAGTTGGGCATTGGGGCAACCGGAAACAAGGTCCCCCACTTCCAGACATCCACTGAACAGCTACAAGCCTCTCCCCCTACCCGGTGAGTTCCAGCTTTCCAACGGGACCACCCAACCCAGCATCGGGACATTCTCACAGCGAGCCACAAACTCCGCCACCATTGGCAGCGCTCGCTATGCGCGAAACCTCCTCAGTCAACTCAATGGGGAAACTGAGAACATCACAGCATACCACAGTGCCCGAGACTGCCCTAGAAAACATGCCAAATACCCGGTCATGGGCCACAACTACTGCGCCTCAGTCCGACCTGTCAATCTCGGACAAACTGGATCAGGTATTGACAGCCATCGAACTCTCCAGGATATCCATGGAGGAGCGCCTTGGCATCCTCGCGACAGACATCAGCCTTATCCGGGATGACCATCGCAAATTGGCAGATAAAGTGAAGGAGGGGGAGACACTAGCCGACCTGCAGCCCACCGTCGAGGCGCACCAGAAGACGCTGCCAAACGTCCTGAGCCGTCTGACCACCATGGAGGAACGTGCAAATGATTTAGAAGGGCGTTCGAGGCGCTGCAACATCCGCTTGCTGGTTCTTTCGGAGGGAATTGAAGGCTCGAACCCGCTGGAATACCTAGAAGCATGGGTGAAATCCTTCACCCCCGCGACTGAATGGACAGCATTCTTCTCCATTGAACGCGCCCACAGGGTCCCGGTCCGCTAACCTCCACCAGGAGCAGCCCCCAGAGCAATGCTGGCGAAATTCCTACACTTTCGAGACCGGAATGCGGTACTTCGAGCAGCCAGACAGGCAAGCACCCGGCACGTGGAAAATAAACAGATAATAATATTTCCTGATTACGCACGAGCGGTGCAGCAACAAAGATCATCGTTTTTGAAAGTTAAACGTCGATTGCGGGCGAACAATATACAATACTCCCTGCTCTTCCCAGCCCGCCTCAAGGTTCTCTATAATGGCTCCGCTATCTTTTTCACTAACGCCGAAGAAGCGCACGAATGGGCAGATCACCACTACACACAGCAATCCAGAACTGAGACCGCACTCTCGACCCCCTGATTCCCGGGAATTACCGCCCAATTTCTCTTCTTCCCAGCTTAGCCAAAGTCTGTGAGAAGGTGGTTACCAGACAACTCACTGAGTTTGTGGAAAAATCTGATGCTTTGCATCCAGCGCAGTCAGGGTTTCGGGTTTCCTACAGTACGGAGACAGTGCTGGTTGAGATCTCTGAAGCTATCCGTGATTGCTTAGACGCTGGTGGCAGAGCAGCTTTGGTTATGCTCGATCTGTCGGCTGCGTTCGACACGGTCCCGCACTCCAAGCTGCTCACCCGCCTCACGGAGATCGGGGTCTCTGGTTTGGCTTGGCTGAGGTCTTTCTTGGAAGGGCGGGTCCAACAGGTTTGGCTGCCACCGACTGCCTCCTCTTTGCAGGAGATTACTACAGGTGTTCCTCAGGGGTCTTCCCTTACCCCCTTCTTTTTAACATCTATGGTACTCCTTTGGTCTTTTTGGCCGAGGAGCTGGGGGCTAAGGTGATAGCATATGCTGATGACACCCAGCTCCTCTTCAAATGGGGTAAGGGTGCAGACTCAGTACTGCCTGTGCAGAAGTGCTTGTCTTCGGTATTTGGGTGGCTTGCTCGGGCCCAACTCAAGTGTAACGAAGACAAATCTGAGATCCTTCTTTACGGCAACTTTTCCCTGGACTTCAGAAGTAGGATCTGGCCTCCTGGATTTCCCCTTCCTTCGCCTAATGGGAAATCCGTAAAAAATCTAGGAGTTTGGTTTGAGGACAATCTCTCCTTCTCTGTTCAGGTGAATAAGATTTCAGGCTGTTGTTTTGGTCTTCTTAAAACGCTCAGGAGTTTTCTCCCTCTCCTCCCTAGGTCTGCCAAAGAAACGGTTATTCGGGCGTTAGTTTTGTCCTGCTTGGACTATGCTAATGCCCTGTATGTTGGCATCCCTGGCTACTCTATGAATAAACTGCAGGTGATCCAGAATGCGGCAGCTAGGCTGCTTCTCGGAATCGCTAGAAGAAGCATTGTGCGTGCTCATCTTCGCGCCCTGGATTGGCTGCCCGTGGCTGAGAGGGTCAAATTTAAATCTTTGGTAATTGCTCACCGGGCTCTTTATGATCAGGGTCCCATCTATCTGCAGAAACGGTTCTCCTTTTATGTCCCGTCTAGATTGCTGCGTTCTTCAGCTCTTCTGTTGGCTATAGTGCCGCGTTTCTCTCGCTCCAAATTGGGGGGAGGCTCTCTTGCTGTTAGAGCTGCCCAGGCTTGGAATGTTCTTCCATTTCTCTTGTGCAATACTCAAGATCCGCTCCTTTTCAAGAAACTATTAAAAACTCACTTGTTTCCGTAATTTCTGGCCTTATGTTGAATTTCCTCTTGGCTCCGCGCTGGGACACTCTTTGGAGTAGCTATTGCGTGCTATTAAAGGACTTAACATAACATAACACGAGGCTCAACTTTCAAAACGCTACGCGCCAGTAGACTCAAGCCAAAACAGCAACGTGGTTGGGCAAATAAAGTGGCCGGGACTTGCACAAAAGACTCTCCAGACCTAGAACAAATCATGAAGGTACAACGGGAGGTCTTCCAAGCGGTGATCGACCTACAGACCTCCCCTCTTGCAGGGGACATAGATCGACCCCCACACATCTCGTCAGAGGGAGAGGACGACAACGACAGAACGCTGTCTGGAGCGGACTCAATTACGCCTCCCCTGGTCACCCCTCAGACAGCTGATGCCATGCTGGATGGACAAACGAACAACCTCTCGTCATGAGATGGTTCCATGGAGAACTCAGTAAGAACCTGCACAACCTAGACTCACCCATTGAGCGCACGCAACATACACATGATCCAGCACACCCCAAGCGACGCCCAATGATCCTGCAAAGGCCCGATCAGCGAATCGCCTCGCACACACACACTGCCACCCCCACCACATTTTGCTGTACTCTCCTCTTTTGTGAGAGTAGGTTTGGACGTATCATTACCAGTGATGGGTCCTCTGTATTGGGACTGTTTCCCGACCCTAGTTTTACAGTTTATTACCCCTGTTCAGAAACTTCCCGCCCCCTTATGGAACTTCACACAACAGGGTACCCGAAACGCACGTATGAGCGACATCATGTATTACTTATGTACCTCACCCTACTGGGGAATCATTGGTCACTATACTCCGGCTGATACTTGCCACTCTGGCGCGCGCTAACAACATTACATGGCTATAACAACACAGAACACTGACATCAGCATCCTCACGCTCAACACCACAGGCCTCCACACGCCGAGCAAACGTTATGCTATATACTCCTATACGAAACGCCAAAACGCTCGGATTGCGTTTTTGCAGGAGACGCATCTCACCACTACCGAGATAGGCAAACTACAGACCAAATGGCGTGGAACCATATGTGCCACGTCATACTCCACATACGCACGCGGGGTGCTGATCTGGGTTAGGCCAGGGACTCCATTTCAGGAACTCAGACGGGTGTTAGACAAAGAGGGTAGGTACGCCCTGCTAGAGGGACTCCTAGATGGGCAATCAGTACTCCTGGGTAGTATATACGCCCCGAATGTGTAGCAAGTCAAATTCTGGGACCACCTCACACGGGGTTCTGGCCCAATTTGCCTCTGTACCATGGCTTTTAGGGGGCGATTACAACTGTACGTTGGACCTCACTTTAGACCGCTCCCACCCCCCCACCACACACTCTTCCGCCTATAAGCAAACCTTTAAGGCTTGGGTCACACAATGGGCACTCGCAGACGCATGGAGAATACGTCACCCACAGACTCGACTGTATTCGTTTCACTCCATCCCACATAACCTGCGGGTCTGTCTAGACAGATTCCTATGCTCAGCGGTGGTTCTACCCAAAATTCATCACACGGATTACTTGGGTAGGATTATTTCTGACCATGACGCCCATATCCTACGACTAAACTGGAGACCCCCGCACCCCCCAGTCCTGACATGGCAACTACCACGGGACTGCCTAACAGATCAAGCCTTCAAACATGAACAAGGACAAAGCATCCAGGACTACTTCGCTAATAACACAGGGACAGCATCCTCAACGTTAGTGGAGTGAGACACATTCAAGGCAGTGGCCCGGGGAGAATGTATTAAACACATAGTTGGGGTAAAACAGACACTAGAACAGGCACTCATCAAAGCCGAAAAGCAGCTCGCCACCGCTACTAAGCGAGACAACGTATCCGATGAAGCGGTAAAACAGATGGCCAAAGCCAAGACAGAATACCAAGCTGCTTGCGTCGACCTCTGTCGGTACAATTTTAGGACATATGCAACCCGGATGCATAAGGAGCGGGATAAAACAGGCACATTATTAGCATGGTTAGCCAAACAGGACACTGACGTGAAGCCCATGACAGAAGTGATAGACCCCCTCGAAACCTAGTACGGTCCCAAGAAGAGATCCTCTCAGCGTTCCATCAATACTAATCGGAGGTTTACCGTAGCCCAGCAACGGCCGAGCTGGACATACTCGATCATTTTCTCGACCCCTTGACGATCCCCAAAATTACGAAGGCAGACAGAGCAGCATTAGATACAGAGATACAATCCGCCGACATTATTCAAGCCCTACACGCCCTAGCTCACAACAAAGCATGGGGTTCTGGCCCAATTTGCCTCTGTACCATGGATTTTAGGGGGCGATTACAACTGTACGTTGGACCTCACTTTAGACCGCTCCCCCCCCCACCCACACACTCTTCTGCCTATAAGCAAACCGAACTAGTCAACATTTTTAAATTTATAAAATGTAAAGTTACTCCATTTAGAAATAGTGCCTGCATTTATCATGTTCGTAGGCCCAATTGTAGAGAGAGCTGAGAGAAGCAACATATGCGTACAGGCACCATGAAAGTTAATTTGCTGAAGACAAAACGTATTTTTGATCAATTTGTTCAACAGAACCTGCACCACAGGCCTTACTGTACAAGACAGAGGGTGATTTGGGCTCACTTACAGGAAAGTTAAATATTGCCAAGCAGGGGGTCAGTACATGCATCGCAAAGGCACGCTATTTAAACATTTTTTTAATCTTTGGTGAGGCCTGACAAAGGGTGTTAGACAATCCTAAATCAACTGTCCAAGCACTGTCTGAAACGCCTTTAATGGAATCAATGGTCCATTTCAGGGGAATAATTGCTTTCCTGTTTGACTTTTAAATGCACGCAGTTAAGTTCTTTGTTGACGGCAGAAAGGCAGCATGTGCGCGGTTGCAAAAGCGCGCAGCTAAGAGGGAACATAGGTCAGGAGTGATGTAATATGTGAGGTCATAAGCAGTGCTTTGTGGGGCGTAAGTTATAGTTAGCTCAGGTAACTAGAAATGTTGAATTTCTATGGTTTTGTATTAGTGAAATTTGAACCTAACTTTAACGTCCCTGTGACCTTTGTGTTCGAGGCATGTAAGCTCTGGATTACATGCTTTGCATACTCCTGACATCTAGTGTTGGGTCCGGATGTTTGCAAGTTGTTTTTCTTCGAAGAAGTCTTTCCAATCACGAGGTATGTGACTCCTCCTTTCGAGGATAGTGCGCATGGGCATCGGCTCCATTGTTAGATAGTTTTTTTCCTCTATTGGGTTCGGACGTGTATTGCTGCGCACCGGTTTGAAGCCGTTCTTCGGGTTCCCCTCGGTACGCAATCCACTCTACCTGCGTCGGTATTGTTTCGAACACGTATCGTATCCGTCGAGGAAAACCTCTATTTCGATCGAAGATCTTCTGGAAGGCCGTCCGGCCTAACTGCGTCGGTCCACTTCGCAGTCAATGGGATGGACTCCACTCAAATTCTGCCCTCGGTGCCACGCCAAGTATCAGCGCACCGACTTGCACGAAGTGTGCAACTTGTGCTTGTCTCCGGAGCACAACAAACAGGACTGCGACGTGTGCAGATCATTCAGATCGAAGAAAACACTCCGTGATCGTCGAGCTCGTCTTCGCGAGATGCAGATTCAAAACGTCAAATACACTCCGGACATCTTCGGCGAAGGATCCGATCACAAATTCGACGCACAAGGGGCCTAGGAAGAACAAGAGGTGCTTGTCTCCATTCCAGAATCGTACTCCGAGTTGGAAGAAGACTTACCACAAGGTCAACGTACTGTGAGTACCGAACGCCCCTTAAACCAAACTCCAACTGAGCCGAAACAAAAGGCTGCGGTCCCACCCCCGCCTTCAGGCCACGGTCCGCACCGACAAGATGTTTCCGACACCCTGCCCTCTGGCTCGGCACTAAAACATGTATCTAAGCCTTCCAGCTTGGCATCGAGTCAGCCGAAATCTGGCATAGAGCCGAAACCTTCAGGCTCAAAGCCGAAAACCGCCCCAGAGCCGAAATCGTTGACACAAAAAACAAAGCCTCCTTCGGCACCAAAACCTTCAGCGCCGAAAAGTGATTCTACCCCGGCACCAAAATCATTGGGGCCAAAGCCTAAAACTGTTCCTCCGAAGCTGCAGGATCCTATTGTCGATGCCCCAACACCCAAATCGGACCCAAAACAAAAGGAACTTTATATAAAACCAGATACAGGTTGTGTTCTTACCAAGTCACCTCAGAAACGCAAACCTGAGTTTCTTTATTCCTTTCAAGAGAAAGAATTTGGGTACTAACCCTTCCCCACCTCCTCTTTTACCACATTCCCCTACAGCAACCTCTCCACCTTTGCGTCATTTACGGATTACACCAACTAACTCTCCACCACCACCACATAATGAAGATGGGGGGGGGGGGGGGGACAATAATTTAGACCCCTGGAAGGATTACCACACAGATTCACCTACAGATAAAGACCCAGATCTTTACCCTGCAAAGCCTTCCCCTCCTGACGACAATGTAGTATATCTAGAATTACTTTTAGAGCTGCAGAATATCATGGGGTACAGTTACACAAAGAATCTTTAGAGGAAGATTTCCTATTTGAAACGCTCAGTACCACACAAAGGGCTAGTCACACTCTACCTATGCTTAAAGGCATGATGAGACATGCCAACAACATCTTTAAAGATCCAGTGCCGGCTCGCATTCTCACCCCCCAGGGTTGATAAAAAATATAAATATGCTCCCTCAGATCCAGTCTTTATTAAAGGGCAGTTACCACTAGACTCTTTTGTGGTCTCTAATGCCCGTAAATGGGGCAATTCTCAGACTACAGCTGATGCTCCCCCTCCAGACAAGGAGTCAAAACTATTAGACGCCTCTGGTAAATGAGTAGTCGCCCAAGCAGCAAATCATTGGGGCATTGCCAACACCCAGACCCTGCTAGCCGGATATGATCGGGCACACTGGGATGAAATAGAGCAGTTGCTACAACACCTCCCAGATAAGCATAAAGCAAAACCCCAGGATTTAGTCCAGGAAGGGAAGCTCATATCCAATTCCTCAATATGATGCGCTTTAGATGCTGCAGACACCGCAGCTAGAGAGATCAACACTAGTGTGTTACTAAGAAGACAAGCATGGTTGAGGATTTCTGTTTTCAAACCAGAAGTACAACAGTCTATTTTAAATACTCCTTTTGACAAGGAACATCTCTTCGGGCCCGAAGTAGATAAGTCATTAGAAAAAAATGAAAAAAACACAGAGGTAGCAAAGTCTATGGGAGCTTTGCAGTCTCCCTCTAATCGGGGCTCCTTTTTTCACTCCTTCTACCTTGGAGGGTCAATACTGCCACCTCTTACAAAGGCAACACTCAATCTTCCTCTACAAGGGGTTTCTTTAGAGGAGGATATAGAGGTAACAACAACAAAGGTCAAGGCAAGGGTTCTGCACTGCGTAATTGCCCCTCCCCTAACAAGCTGTGACTTGACTACACTTCCCCCAAATCATTTAATACCTGTCGGGGGACGTATTCTACAATGCCTCCTCATTTGGCAATCTATCACCACAGACAAGTGGGTGTTAGGAATTATCCAACATGGTTATTGCCTGAAGCTTACCAACAATCCTCCAAACATACCACCACGTTCTCACAAATTGTCACCAGAACATTTACATCTACTTCAGCAAGAAGTCCAGTCTATCCACTCCAAAGGAGCCATAGAACCTGTGTTGTTACAACATCAGGGGACAGGCGTGTACTCCCAGTACTTTCTCATCCCCAAAAAGGATGGCTCCTTGAGACCTATTCTAGATCTCAGAGAACTAAACCTCTACGTACTGTCAGAGCATTTCCACATGGTGACACTTAAACAAGTGCTCCTGCTTCTACAGCTGGGCGATTTTATGTCTACTCTAGACTTAAAAGTCACATATTTCCACATTCAAATTCATCCCGCTCATCGCATATACCTCAAATTCATCATTGCGGGTCATCAATACCAATTCAAAGTACTACCGTTTGGAGTCACCACTGCTCCCAGGGTATTTACAAAATGTCTGGCAGTTGTCACAGCACATCTGAGAAGACAACTGATCCATGTTTTCCCATACCTGGACGACTAGCTCATCAAAGCCAGTACTTACCAAATGTGTCTCCAACACACTCAAACCACTATTCACTTACTTCACCAACTAGTGTTTACAGTGAATGTGTTGAAGTCTCATCTACAGCCTTCCAACACACAAACTTATCTGGGAGCCACAATAGATGCTCACAAAGCTCTAGCCTCTCCCAATACAGCCAGGATTCACAGTGTTCAGTCCCTTCTCGCTCAATTTCAGCCCACCCAATTATTGCCAGCAAGAGTCTTCATGAAACTGCTAGGCATGATGGCATCTTGCATTGTAATTGTTCCCCACGCAAGACCTCGCATGCGTCCCCTTCAAGAATGTTTAGCAAGTCAGTGGAACCAGTCGCAAGGTCAGTTAACCGATCTAGTGTTGGTTGGCTGCACCCATCGCTCTCTGCAGTGGTATAACCCACAAAATGTATCCAAAGGGCGGCCCTTTCTCGACCCTGATCCGCAGACGAATCGCCCACTGGTTAGGGTGCTCACCTACAGAGTCACACAATCCAAGGATTATGGACTCTAAAGTATCAGTCACCTAGAGCTACTAGCAGTGTTTCTAGCGCTGAAAGCCTTTCAAACTCACCTAATAGGCAAAACTGTCTTAGTCCGCACAGACAACATGACAGCTATTTACTACATATAAAAACGGGGGGGGGGGGGGGGCACACTCTTTCCAACTGTCACAAGCCATTTGGAAATGGGCCATACATCACAAAATGTATCTCCTAGCAGAACACCTTCCAGGGGTAAACAATCAAATTGCAGACCTTCTCAGCAGGCAGAGACAGAAAATCCATGAGTTGGAATTTCATCTCCAAATTCTTCTTTCTTACTTTAAGAAATGGGGATTTCCTTACAGAGACCTGTTTGCCACAGCTCAAATCACAAAATGCCCAAGCTTCGCCTCCAGGTTCCCACACCTGCTCTCCAGAGGCAATGCCCTATGGATGAACTAGTCAGGGATATTTGCCTATGCTTTTCCGGCTCTCCCACTCATTCGGCTGGTAGTTCGAAGCTCAGGCAAATATCCCTTGCACAGATTCTCATAGCTCCCCCATGGACGCATCAACCCTGGTTAACCACTCTGCTGGAGTTGTCAGGAGTTCCACACAAAAGCTGCATCTCAACACCAGTCTCCTCACTCAGAGCCATGGAGAAATCAGGCATCCAAATCCCAAGGGACTCAACCTGGCGATTTTGCTCCTGAAGTCATTGAGTTTGGTTATTTACAATTATCACCAGACTGTATGTATATATCCTAAAGGAGGCTAGGAGACCTACTACTAGGGTATGTTATGCAGCAAAGTGGAAACGTTTTGTTAAATATTGTAACAATGTCAATCCCCTTGAGGCTTCAGTACAAAAAAATCATCTGTTATCTCTTACACTTACAGCAATCTTGATTAGCTTATACATCCATTTGATTGCATTTAGCAGCAGTAGCTGCATACTTACAAAACAGATAACACATCTCTATTCAGAGTACCAGTGAATAAAGACATTATGGAAGGACTAAAAAGAGTAATACCTCCACCTTCACCAGTATGGAACTTGAACATACTCCTTACAAGGCTAATGGGACCACCTTTTGAACCAATGCACATGTGTCAACTACAATTTCTCTCATGGAAGTTTGATTTTCTTGTTGCAATCACTTCCTTAAGGAGAGTTGGTGAACTCCAAGCACTAACTATAAAAGAGCCTTTCTTTCAGCTTCACAAAGACAAGGGGATTCTTCAAACCAATCCCAAATTTATTCCAAAAGTGGTTTCTGCTTTTCACATCAATCAATCGGTTGAGGTACCTGTGTTCTTTCCTCAACCTGATTCTGTAGCAGAACGAGCTCTACACACACTTGATGAGGTTAGAAGAGCTCAACTATATTATGTAGAAAGAACAACAGATTTTTCGTCAGACGTTTCAGCTCTTTGTTGCTTTTTCTCCACCACACAAAGGCAATCCCATTTCTAAATCGGGTATTGCAAGATGGATTGTTAAATGTATCCAAACATGTTATACAAAAGCAAAAAGAACATTGCTAATACTCCATAGAGCGCATTCCACCCGCAAAATAGGGGCTACTATGGCCTTCTTAGGGAATATTCCCTTAGCTGGCATCTGTAAGGTAGCAACATGGTCTACGCCGTACACATTCACCAAACACTATTGTGTAGATGTCTTAGCGAGGCAGTAAGCTAATGTAGGCCAGGCAATACTTTTTCAAACAACTGCAACAGCTACCAGTTAGCCACCGCTTTGGGAGAATACTGCTGTTTAGTCTATGCAAAGCATGTGATCTACAGCTCACATGCCTCGAATGTAAAATGTTACTTACCCAGTAAGCATCTGTTCTTGGCATGTAGAGCTGTAGATTAATTTCCTAACTAAAATGTCCCTGTAGCCTTTGTTTTTTTCAGTGAAGTTCTACGTTTTTTGTTTTATTCTACTTCCGAACTATAATGTCCCTGTAACCTGTGGAGTTTTCTGTGAATATACAAACATATACGCACACATGTATATATGTGATCAAGAACAGAGATGGGGTCGAAACGCGTAATGGCGGACATGCTGGGCACTGAATAAATCACTTGAAATTGCACCCAGAACCTTGGGTCAGTTTTTCTTCTTTTTCTGCATGGAATTGAGCAGCTGCTTGTGGCGAATCCTGTCTCATATATATATATGTATGTTTATTTTCACTAAAAAACAATGGTTACAGGAGCGTTAAAGTCCGGTTCAGATTTTACATGCACAAAAGCATAGAAATTCACCTGTTGTAGTTCGTTATTTCAAGTAACTATAACTCGTGCCCTCAGCTAACTATAACTCGCGCTCTCGCCATGCACAGTTTTCTCATCAATAATTTTACTGCAAATGTTATAGTGATAGCAATCATGTCTTAGAAGATGTCATGAGTGATGTAATATCTGTAGTAATTTGCAGTGCATGGCGAGGGCGAGGGCGAGGAGTTATAGTTACGTGAAATAACTTAAACTATAACAGCTGAATTTCTATGAATTTGTGAGTTTAAAATCTGAACCGAACTATTACATTCTTTAACCTTGTTTTTTTTTTTACTGAATTTCTACATTTAGAAAAATGTCTATCTCCTAACTATAATGTCCCTGTAACGTTGTTTTTTTTTCTGTGAGTGTCTAGGTTTTTTTAGCGTTAAGTAAATGCAATGCACGGTGCCAGGGGCGGGTTGGACGTAGGGCCTGACCTGGCCTGCCTTTGTGCTGCCTCTACCCAAGCTTGCTGTTCCTGCCTCACCTTTGCCTTCCATTGTTCAAGATCATGCCCCTGCTCCCTCATTACAGCCCTTTGCGCCATTGTTCTGCCACTGCCCATCCCGCCTGCCCTAAATAGTTAACTTGCTGCCCCATCCACCACTTCCCTACCTGCTGTTGTCTGAGTCCATGCACAAGCCACCTTCCTCCTGCTTTGCATGATCCAATGTGCTGCCACTGCCCTCCATTTAGCCTGATATCCCTGCCCACTCTTCTTGCCCTCCGTTGCCTATTTCTATACCCCATCATTGCCCTCCTGCTAAGTCGCTGTGCTTAGCTTGCCTCCCCTGCTTTCCCATGTCTGTGTGCATGCCCCTTCACTCTCCTTTTTGCCCCCCATGTTCCATGGACCTGCAAATGCCCCTCCTATCTACTCTGAGTGTTCTGTTGAACCGCCACTGGCCCTCCCACCTGCCTAGCAGGGTCAGATAGCTGCCGCCTGTCCCTGCCTCCTCCACCCTGCCTGTCCAAGTTCCTATCCCCTCCGCCCTGTCCTCCATGGTCCATTTTGCTGCCACTCCCTTCTTTCCTCTATGCTCTGTTGTGCTGCAACTGCTCCTTCTGCCTGCTCTGCTGGTCTGTTTTGAAGCCCCTTCCCTTGCCCTCTCTTGTCTTTGTCCAGCCTCTACTCCTCCCTTCTGTCCTCCGTGGTCCTTTGGGCATTCCACTCCCCCCTCCCTCTTGCCCACAATGGCCGTTGTGCTGCCAATAACTCACCTGCTTGCCAGTATGGTCTTCTGTGCTGCCACGGCCCCTCCCACCTGCCTGTGTGGTCAGCTTGCTGCCCCTGACCCCTTCCCACCTTCTCTCCATTGTCTGTGTGTATGCCATTATAGTCTTACTGTTGCTATTCATGGTGTTGTGCTTCCATTGGCCATCATGCTTGCCCTCCGTGGGCATCTTGCTGCTCCTGCCCTCCATTTTCCATGTGCAGCCCCCCATCCAAGCCCTACTGCCTTGTCTGTTGTCATGCCTGTGCCATCCCTTCGGCCCTTCATGGTCCTTTATGCTGTAACTGTCCCTCTTGTCTGTTTGGTGTGGTCAGCTTGCAACCCTTGCCTCTTTCCACTCTGCTCTGTTGTCCATGTGCATGGCCCTGTCTCCTCCCTATTTCTTTCCATGGTCCGTTGTGCTGCACTTCAGTCCCGTGTGCCCTGTGTGGTGTATTGTGCTGCTGCAGGCCCTAACGCAGTTTGGTGCCCCTGGCCTTCTTCCTCCTGCCATCTGTTATCTGATTCAATGTCCCTACCCCGTTCCTCCTGCCTTCTGTTATCCAATGTACTATAGATTTTGGGGAAAAAACCTGGTGAGTTGATTTTCCCCATTTGCTTACATTGAAATGATTTTAGGCAGGAGGCAGATAAAATAAAGCCCCTTTGGGCTTCAAAACATCAGAGGTCTCTTGCCTTAATAGGGTATTTTGGCATGTATGGTTGTACTGCCTCTTCCTTCTGCCCTCAATTGTCTGTTCTATTACCACAACCACTCTTGCCTGTCCTGCATGGTTGGTCTGTTGCCTCTGTCCACCTTTCCTCTGCCCTCAATGGTCTGTTGTGCTGGTACTGCACCTCCTGCCTGCCCATCATTGTCAGCTTTTTGCCTCTGCACCCTTGTCCCTGCCCTCAATAATCTGAGTCTGTGCCACTGACCTCTGCCTTCCTACAGTGTTCTAACGAGCAACTAGATTGTTATCATTCTATATTTATTACAAAACTGTGGCACTCCTGACGTTATCTTGATGTAGTTAAAACTGTAATACCTAAAGCATTTCCTTCAGAAATTATTTTTTTTAAATGAGGACATATTTTCCGCATTCTCAAATAGCGACAAAGCACTTAATATGTTTTTGCTATCTTTGTTTTTTTATCCAGTTGATCACTTGATTATGTGTTACACAGAGGATGTGGTGTTGCGGTCGGTGCTGCAGACTTTGCAACTGGGGAACCCGGTTTAAATTTCAGCGTCATTTCAACATCCTGTGATTATGGGCAAATCATTTAATCTACCTATACCTAAAACCAAAAGGAATGTGTTCTTGCGTAATGTAGCTGATGCTCATGTAAAGCACTCCAATACCTTTGGGTCAAATCTGTGTGCTATATAAAACTACAAAAAAATAAGTGTTTTACACACTTGTGTCATTATGTATACGTGTGCTGCATTTGGCTCAATAATAGTGCTACATTTCAGCTCTTTTCTCTCTTCTGGCCATCTTTGGAGGCTTATTTATTATGAAGCTCCCTAATTTCCTCATTTACTGCATATCCCTAGTATAAAATGCTTTCAGTTTTCCACTTCGATTGCATCAATTCAAGTTGACGTTCAGTTGTACTACACTTTTGGCATAAACTCAGAATGTTAGCACTCTAGTTGCTCATTAGAGCACTGTAGTAAAGCTGTTGATCACCAGGGAGTTAACTGGCAGTGTGGTGCTGGTGTTGAAAGTGCATTTTTCAGTCTGTACGTCAGAATGTTTTAATGAAATAGAAGAGGAAGATATTTGAGAACTCACTTAAAACTTGTCCTAGTTTTTCTTTCTACATCACTAACCATAATTTCTATTTCAAAAGAACCCCCCCGTTTTGTTCCTTTCTAAATTAAATGTTTTAGGTTTTACCAGTTTGAGTCAATCAAGATGGCTTCAGGTGTGCTATAATTTTGTCATAGGTAAGACTGTTAGCACTCTAGTTGTTCTTTAGAACACTCTGGGAGGCTGCAGTCAAACACAAGGAAATCAACTGACAGACTGCTCCTGTTGGAAGTACATGATTTACTGAGAATGTTAGACTTCATTCTCATATGGCTGAGAAAGATAGTGTGAATTTACAGAAAATATGCTCTCGTTTCATCTCCTGGAGCACCTTCCATAACCTCCATAGGAAAATTAAGAGAAGACAGTGTTCTCTCAAACATGTTTAATGAAATCCCAGCTGAAGGCTTTTTCACTGGGTAAAATCACCTTAGAACACACAACAATTCCTAAATTGTGTATGGCGCCATCAGCAAATTATTTATATTGTAACTAAAATCTGTTATCTCCCTTTTATATGTTCTCCTTTTTGTGACCCTCAAAACCTGCCATTCACTACAATGTATTTTAATGGGGTGCTATCATGTATTTGGTCCCAAGATGGCTGCCAGCACTTCCTGGTTGAAGTGCTGACAGGCACAATTGTTTTTCTTCTTCTGAGTTTTATATAGCGCAAACTTGACCTGAAGGTATGAGAGCGCTTTACATGAGCACCAGTTGCGTTACAGACGGACACATTCATTTTTGTTAGTGACTGGGAGATTAAGTGATTTGCAGAGAATCACAGGATGTTAAGCGTCCCTGACGAAACTCTAACCCAGTTCCCCAGCTTCAAGATCGACCGCTCTTGCCATTTAGACGACATCCTCTCCCCTAATCTCACCATGAGATGTGCTTAGGCTCTGTCCAGATATACAAATTTGGATTTCCTTTAATATCTCTAACTACTGAATAGATTTACAGCAAATAACAAAAAAAATGCTTTCTACACTAAGAGCTACTTTTCTGCCAAATTTGGTGTAATTCCATCCAGCGGTTCGGGCTGCAGTAGTGTCTAAAATCTCTCGGGGAATTAACATGGAAAGCACACTGCCAGTAGGTAAAATAATAATAATTATTATTGATGTATTTATTTATTTATTTATTGTTACCTAGTGGTGGTCACCACAGGGTAGCTATAGTTGGGATATTGTTTCTATAGGAAATTTCATTTTTGGTTTGTTAATGAGTTTAGTGCACTTTGACAAATCTTCTCCAAACTTTCCAAAAAAGTGCTCTATTTAGGTTGAAGCCTACCAGTCAGCACAGCTGTCTTAATGTGAGAAGACTTCTTCTTGGCATTCTGAATGCTTCCCTGGGAATGTATTACACCCACTGCTTACCTTTGGGTATGTGGTTTTTAACTCACAATTTCTGGCTTTCTAAATACTGGCTTTATTTGTTTTAGGTTGTCCAGCATGTCTTTGTCCCTCCTGTGGAGCAAAGCCTGTTCACCATCTCTCCTTGTGTTCTTCTACAAATGCTCGCTTTCTGTAAACAGGCCATTACATTTTGTTCTTATGTTTTCACATTTACTATGTGTTCTCAGACCGAGGTCAAATGCCAGGTCTGTCTTCCGGGGAGCTTGGTGTTTACTTCTCTTTCTCTGACTTCAAAGTGAGCAGATTTATGTGGCAATCTTGCTTAGTACCGGTAAAGAAAAGCATTTTTTTCTAGAACACAACAAAATTTAAATATTTCAGAATATGTTAGAATTGGGCAAGCACAAAAGAAGCACATTTGTTTTGAAAGTCTGAAGTGTGGTGGAAACAATTATTTTTACGATCAAATCAAATCGGTACACTAGGTAATGCCATTTCCACTCAATATTGTTGATGAGCGGTATAGCTTTGAGTAAAATTGCATGTGCAAATGTAATAGTAATTTTAATTGTGTTGTCTATAATGGCAGTGCACTAAATCACCATACATTCGCCACTCTGTGCCACTCCGCTCTGTGCCATTCCACTCTGATGCAACGCTCCACTCCACCACACTCCAGGACACTTCCCAACACTCCACTCTGTGATTTTCCACTCTGTGATACTCCACTCTACTCCACTTCGCTCTATGATGCTCCGCTCTATGAGACTCCACAACACTTTAATCCACTTTGCCACTCCACGCTACACCATTCCACTTTGACAATTTACTCCACTCTACCCTACGCCCCTCCACTTCAAACCACACCACTCTGACACTCTACTTTACTCCACTCTATGACACGGGGATCCATGCCACTCCACTCTACACCTCTTCACGCTACTCTATGCCTCTTCACGACCCTACTACACTCTACGCCACTCTGCGACTCGACTCTGCGACTCTACTCCACGACACTCGACTCTACACCACTCTAAGACACTCTGCTCTATGACACTTTACTCCACTCTACCCCACTCCACCCCACTCCACCCCCCTCCTCCCCCCTCTACTACATTCCATGATACGTAACTCCACTCCTCCTGCTACAGTACTTTAAAAAAATATATCTTTTTTTAGCATGGCCTGGCAGCTCCTATTTGCTGGTTGGGTCTCTGTTTTTTTAACAGCATTTTTGTGCACCTTTTCAAACCTTTACTTTATATTCATGTTTTTTATTCCATATAGGTGCGGATACATGGCGTTGCAAACATACGTATGTCATCCTTCTTGACCACCGTAGTGTTATGATGTGTAGACATGTCATTGGTGCACTCATCATCACCCTCTTTTTGAGGTTACTTTTTTATTTTTGCCGGTACTGCAGACCATCGGCAAACACATTAGCAATCCATTTGGTCGAAAAGGCAAGACCTTTTGGCTTTGACAGTGCTTGTTTGCTTAGCTTCATCCTGGAAAGTTTTGGGTTGATCTGTCTAGTGGGGGCCGGGAAAAAGGAGGGGGTCCCAAAATGCAAAATGCATGTGCAATTTCTACTGGGATTTTTGGAAAGCACTACAGCAAAAACAGCTGAACAGAATTACACCAAATTCAGCAAAAAGCTAGATATTAATTCAGAAAGGATGCTTTTTGACTTGGTCTAAATCTGTTAAGTAGTTTTTGCGAAATTGCAGTTAAAAAATATTTGTATTCTGGGCGGTTGGGTTTGCGTGACTCTCACATGAGTCGAGCTAACAAAACTTAAAAAGAAAATAAAGCATTCTGATTGGTTTGGAGTTTTCTTATCTCCTTCGCCACCTCCCTCCCATAGGAGTGAGTGCTCTGATTGGCTGGCCGCAGCAGGAAAACAAATGTTGTGCCGGACATTACAAGACTTGGGGACTTAGTCCTCTGTTCTGAATGTGCTCTAAAGAAACAATATAAGTGTTTGGTAGGCATACCCTGTCCCCCTCGCTTTTGTGGGAGGGTTCCTTCTGACCACCCCTCGGGTTTCAAATTGAATTTTTAGTCTCCCACAATCACATGGTAAAAAAAAAAAAATACAAACCCACAAAATGGCAGGGACCATTGATTTTTAAATTAAAATGTCCCCCTGGAAATGTCAGGGCCCGGGAAACAAGGAAAATATTTGGGGTGGGGTGTGAGTGGGACCCCCCCCCCCCCCCCTCCCTAAGCTGAGTTCAGCCCCATGGGCCCCATCACCCAGGGTCTGCCATGTTATCGCCAGGGGATGGGAGTGTGTGGCTCCTCTCCCAATGCCTCATAAGTCCCAGTGGACTCCATCCCCTAAGACTAGTTCTTTTTAAGTGGATTGGGCACATCCCCCTCCCCAAACCTTTCCGAGGTCTCAAGGACCCCCATTCCGTGGGCCCGACACATATTGAAAAAGGAGTAGGGATGCAGCTCCACTCCCAGAGCTTCTTGCTCATTGCTGTGTCCTTGGCAGCCGACTCCTGGGACACAGTTTCCCTGCTTGCAAGAGCACAGGGAGCTGAAAATATGTCCCCGCCGTAGTGGGAGCACACATTATTTTTCCCTGCCAACGTTTTCGCTGGCAGGGAAAGAGATTGTTCCTGTCTGATAAGAACAGAGAAAAAAGCAATGTCGGCTCCCGCTGCACCCAGGGTGGATGCATGGAGGGGGCTCTGGGGCTTTCCTGCAGCCCTCTATATTGTTTGTTGTGGGAGCCCCGGGTGGGCACTCGCATTAGGCACTGGTGGATGGGGTCCCCGGTGCCGTTAAAGGCGGGGGGAAGGAACGCCACGTGCCCCCTCCCCTTAAAGAAGCCTTGTTCTCCAGAGGATGGGGTCCCGAGGGCCTGTAAAGACATGGGTAGTGGATCCGGGTGCCCCTCTCTATAAAAGAGGATGTGGCCCTGGGAGATGGGGTCACCGGGGCCAGTAGAGGCTTGGGAAGGGACATTGTGTGCCCTCCTCCCCTTAGAAAAAGGCTAAGGCCCCAGGGAATGGAGTCCCTGGGGTCTGTAAAAGCTCAGGAAGGGACGCTGCACGCCCCCTTTCCATATAAATGGTTCCGGCCCTTTGGTCTGGGATCCTTGAGGCCTGTAAAGGCTCGATAAGAGGGCTGCATTCCCCTCTCCTAGTGATATTTAAAAGCTTTAAAAAATAAAACAATCGCTAGCTTACCCTGGCACTCAGGATGGGTACTGGCAGGGGATCGGGCGGCTCAGCGTGGGGCCCAAGGGCGCTCCCCCCCCCCCCCCAGCTGCCAACAAAAAATAACCATCTGGGTACCCCGGGAGAGCACCCAAAATATATTTTTAAAAATCATAATAAATGAGCTGAAGGAAACGCTTAATAATTAGTCCATGCCCCTTACAAGAAACGCTCCAAAATGCCCTGGCGCATTTTAACACAATATATTTTCGTGCTTGTGGTGCTCGTAGAAGAGTCGGGGCTACCACCAAACATTTTTGTAATGTGGTGGGGGCAGCAAGGGGTGCAGCAGCCCCCGCAGCGACTTTAAAAAAAAAAAAAAGTCTCCTCAGTCAATTAATCCATGATCTCTAGAGAACTTCATTTTTTTTAATGATGATCACTATTTTTAAACATCGAACTGTGAATTATTGAAATGTGTATTTCATTATAATTATTGTTCATTTTCTGACAAATGCCATGCAAGTGCTTTGGTATGTAGATATTCTGACCCCTTAAAAGAAAAACGCCAATATGCCCACTTTTTTATATTTTGGTGTTCTAACCCTTTGTCATAGTCAGTAGCCCTGCGTTACTTAAAATGGCACCCCTTATATTTAGCCATGTGCGCCAGCTGGCGTTTTGGCACTAGCCCTACATCTATCCATCCCGCTGCCCATGGTTTGTTCGAAACGGGGTGGGTTGGGCGCAGGGCCTGGCATGTGGCCAACTGCATGCAGCACGTTACCGAAGGCGTGAGGTTGGCTGCCATCTGGAAGTTAGACGTAGACGTAGGCCAGGCCAGGCCCTGCAGTGAACCCCATCTGTGCAGGTTGGCTGTCTACGAGGGGTTGGTTGCAGCAATTGTGTAACCAAAGGTTAAAGGGACGTTTTAATTAAGTGAAATTATCGATTAAAAAATACTGTTTAAACTAACAAAACCTCTCAAATTTACCAGTTTAACTTATCTCAAGTGACAATAGCTCGTGCCCCAAGGTAATTATAATTTTCTCCCCGCAGTGCATTGTTAATTACACCATATATTACATGGCTTATGACATAATCTATGACATCATTAATAACATGACTGCAACATCTGAAATGACATCCAGATGATAAGACTGTGCATGGCTGGGGCGTAGGTTATAGTTACCTTAATGCACAAGTTATAGTTACTTGAGGCATCTGTGAATGCGCCTCCTCTTCGTGGCAGTCGCAGCTGCCTTATCCTAAGTCATAGCTATGTAAGCACTACTCCATAGATGCGTAAACAGACCAGCATCTACCCATGATTCATAGAAGCTCTCAACAAATTTGCATGTTAATTCTATGAAAAATCATAGCACAAATCCCCAATCTCGCAAACAGAACTCTGCTTCTCCTGCTCGGCCGGCCTCCTGCTCACCCACATCCCGAAGCCAGAGGTCCCGCTTTCTCCTGTCTCCCTCCTAAAGCCTGGAACCATGAATCTTTACCTAGACTCTGGGCTCAGTCAGAGCATCCATCTTATTGGCACCAGAATACCCTTGTGTGTGAATCGTGCACTTTACAAGTAAATATAACATAGCATGTTAAAACAATACGGCCATGTAACAAATCTAAAGCACCCAGAACCCGGGAGGCTCTGGTATCTGCTCAGTTTCGAAACGGCCCACTTTGAGACCGTATTGAAGCAATTTCATGTTGCGGTGGATAGTTCTCAAAAAAATTTCATAAACATTAATGCCATAGAAAAAGATCTAACTTTTTCTTTCCTGCTCTTATTTAGTCATACTGTGTGGGAAACGAAACTGGAACGGGTTACTCTGAAAGCCCGTGACCAGAATGGACAATAGTTGCACCCTCTCTGCTACAAGCCATGCAGGCACAAGAAGGCGCATGAGCTGATCCCCAAATGTTCTGCTATATAAAGGCTTTTTGGGGGGAATTGTTTGTATTAATTACAGCCCACTCCCCAGTGTCAGGGAACCTGGAAGCCTTGACTTGACACTTGTAGGATGTGAAATGTTATTCTACTACTACACATTTGTGCTTAGTGATTTGCCATGGCGAAAATTACTGTTCTAACTGTTCATAGGGGAAAATGAATCGGAATTTGGGGGTAGTTTAAAGATTTATGAAGAGGGCCAAATGCATGGAGCCTAAATTACCGGACCCCAGATTAATATGGTGTTTCTGAGTTGTTCATGCATTTTCCCAACAGCTCTATGATTTAGTACAGGTGCATTCCCAAAAAATAAACTCGGAAAACTGAAGGCTCCCTTCTCTAAAACAATTTAACTTGTTTTACCTATGTGCTTGGATAAGCCAACATAAACTGTTTACTGAAATCAGTTTCGAAAATGACGGGCATTCATTACTTCAGTAAAGTGGGTCCAGTGAAGTAATATGCTGTGTGAGGACTGTAGGGAGACGGACAGGGTTCCCCTCTGTGGAGGTTTATCAGAGGTGGCAGGGGACAGCGTAGCAGGCTCTGTTAGTGGGAATGATGCTCTGTTGAGAGCGGTTGTTGGTCACAAACTATTTGGTGGTGTTGTTTGGACCATGGTAGCGCGGTCTACTGTTCTTTCAGGTACACTGATGCCTTCTATAGGAGGTTTTTTTTTTGCGGGGGGGGGGGTCGCAGGGGCAGAGCTGCCAAATGTGGATCGGCTCCAGGGCATATACCATTTTTTTCATACGTTTAATGACGTTTGCTTAACTACTATAACTATATGAAAAACTGATGTATGGTTTTTTTCCTAAGCTGCAGGAGTATCAAACTCTTTGTTATTGACCCTAAGATGCATTTTATGTAGTTATGAAACTGCCTTGTTTTTGTTTGTTTTCCAAAAATAGATTCCATTTCTTAATGCGCTTGTTTGTTTGAGCAGGAAGAGGAAAAGGTCGCGGCAGACCAAGGCCTGAAGAGGAAGATGAATTATCAAGTGCAAGACCTTCTGCCCCAAGTACTTTATTTGACTTCCTAGAGTCCAAGATGGGTACTTTCTCGATAGAAGGTATGACGTTTAAATAAATATACTGTGATAAAATACCCATAAGCACTTCTTTGGGCATATTTTCAAATGATGTACTCGGCTGCTTTTGCAGGCATTGCATCTAAATGATATATTAAATGTTTTGTGCTACTTGATTATGCACAGTGCCAATGGTCTGTTGTGCTTGTATCTCGTGGAGCAGATTTGAAAGATTTTGTCGGTTCCGGGTTTAACTAAGTTTTGCAGCGTGAATTTTTCTGGATTCACTATGCTGTGCATTATTTCGCCATCTAGTGGTTGGGTCCGGAATTGTAGTATTTCTTCTCTCTTTTTTTTTTTCCGTGGCCCAGGTGGGCGTAGACATACCACCATTTGGTGTCCTTCGTGACGTCGACGCACTTCCTCCGGAAGCTCCCACCTTTGGTCGCCATCTTCAGGTTCTTTTTTCCGCCGTTGGGTCTGGATCAACAGGAAGGAGCTCCAAGAACTTTGGAGAGAAGAATCGACGAAAGATCGGAACAAATCACCGGAGAAGACACCGGAGACCAAATAAGAAGAAACTCGACTACAGTTCAGAGAACTTAGAAGAATTCGATGTTTTTCGAAGGAGAATGCGCATACAGGGGGCTCCCTGGGTGCGGTGATGGACAAGACTCCGGTTTGCAATGTCTGCCTGCCACTCGACCATCGAAGCGAGGACTGCAACGCCTGTGCAGCGTTCACCCCGAAGACTCTCAGAGTAAGGGAGAGACAGAGAAGAGCAAACTACAACATGCAGGGGAAGGGGACGCCCCCATCGCTAAGAGACTTGGGACTCTCCAGCAGAGAGGAAGACAACGTAGCAGAAGGACCAGAAGACGTCGTGGTCGTCGAGGTCGAAAAGAAAACATCGAAGGAGGTAAGAGAGTCGTCGAACACCAAACCCTCCACTGATACTCGCAAAGGCGAGCCAAAGTCCTCGAAAGGTGCAGGGCCGTCGAAGCACTCGACATCGACCACGGCATCCGGAGACAAACAGTCCGTCGGATCCTCTGAGAAGGACAACCAGACGGCGAAATCCCAAGACAAGGGAAAGGCGCCGAAGAGCAGCCACAAAAAAGAGGCTTCGATGTCGAAAGGCGAAGGGCCGAGACAGGTTTCGACATCGACAACCGCGAAGAGGAAGGTCGAGGCTTCGAAGTCGATCACTCGGCAGAGATGGAGAAGAAAAGAAAGCGGCTCGAGGCCGAAATGGCTAACATCTTGCAACGCAAGAAAGACTTCGACGAAAAGCTAAAATCCTACAGCATACCGTCGAAGACTACACCTGAAACAGGAAAGGGCGTAGAGGAATTCGAAGCGCTGAACACACCTGAACCTGGAGAGGAACAGGAAGAGGACCTGTACTACGGGATAGGCGAAGGAGAAGAAGAGTCGACTTACCAAGAGTCGACTTCTTCGGAGGCTCAAGACTTGCCGTGGGAAGATCTCGACGCCGAATCACCGGAAGAGGGCGTAGACTCCTATCCGTCGAGGCCTTCGCCGCCGGACGACATAGGGATCTACAATCAAGTCATCAAAAGGGCGGCTGAGACGTATGGGGTGCAGTTAGAGGAAGAGAAACCCCAATCTTCTTCCTCTTGGAGACCTTGCTGCCTTCACAGATTAGAAGCCAGTTCCTGCCCATGCTCCCAAGTGTGCTGGACCAGGGGAAGGAGGCATTCAAAGAGCCTGCCATGTGTAGAGCTGTGACTCCACGAGCAGAGAAGAAATATAAACATTCGTCGAAGGACCCCATGTACATCAGAGGGTCAGTACCAGCCGACTCCATCATTACTTCCACTGCTCGGAAAAGAGCTAATATACCCACAAACTCTGGACCTCCACCAGACAAAGAAAGCAAGAGGATGGACATGATAGGTAGGAAGATGGAAAGAAGTGCAGCCATACAATGGCGCATCGCCAACTCCAATGCGCTCATCAACAGACACGCATTCCAGCACTGGGAAGAAGTGGGAGAACTGTTCAAGCATGTACCAGAACAATACTAGAGAAGAGCAAGCCAGCTGGTAGAAGAGGGGAAGAACATGGCTAATACATGTTTAAAGTCAGCCTTGGACGCAGCAGAGACATCGAGCAGGCAGATGATGCTGGGGATCACAGAAAGGAGGCATGCCTGGTTAAGAATTTCAGGTTTCAAGAATGAGGTCCAAAACAACATCCTCAACACACCCTTCAACGGGGAACAACTGTTTGGGGCACCAGTTGATGAAAAGTTGAACCAGCTGAAGAAAGATAACGAAACTGCGAGATCTATGGGGGCGCTGCAGTTCCGAGGTTTGAGAAGTGGAACACCTTTCAGGAGACCCACAGGCAGAGGAAATCATCAGCCTGGGGCAACACACCAAACCACCCAGCAGAGTTATCAAGGAGGTAACCAGGGACAGCAGCAAGGACGGCAGCAGCAAAACTGGCAGTACCAGCCCCGAGGACAATCCTTTCAAGGGCGCGGCCGAGGAAGGGGGAACGGCCAGAGGGGAAGTTAGCCTCCCACAGGAAAGTGACTCACCAGCAGAAACAACGCACTCCTGGATGAGACCTCAGGAAGTGCAAAAACAGAGACAAAAACCAGCAAAAACTCAAAAAATTCAAAGACTCCTCCAACACACATCACCGGTAGGAGGCAGATTAAGACACTTCCTCCAGGAGTGGAGGAAAATAACATCCAACAAATGGATATTAAAACTCATAATATATGGGTACTGTATAGACCTGGAAAGACCACCGCAAAACAGAAGGCCAAAGGTCAGAGTGCGCACAACAAAGGAGCTGACACACTTGAGGGAGGAGGCAAGAGAATTGCTAAAGAAAAGAGCCATATAAATTGTGCCACAAAAACAAAGAAACAAAGGGGTAAACTCAACCTACTTCCTCATACCAAAGGTAGATGGAACATTACGCCCAATTTTAGACCTCAGATTCCTAAACAGGTTCATAAAAACTCAAAAGTTCAAGATGACCTCCCTCCAAGAGGTCATACCCCAACTACAAAGAGGAGACTACATGGCGACTATAGACTTAAAGGACGCCTACTTGCACATCCCCATCAACAGCAAACACAAACACCTCCTCCGGTTTGCAATAGGCACAAATCACTACCAGTTCACAGTGCTGGGTTTTGGACTAAAATGAACACCAAGAGTCTTCACAAAATGTCTGGCAGCAGTAGCAGCACACTTAAGGAGGAAGGGGATACATGTATACCCATACCTCGACGACTGGCTGGTAAAAGCAAGCTCATACCACAAGTGCAGGAAGCACATAGAAATAGTGATACAGACGCTGGCACAACTGGTGTTTTCAATCCATTGGGAGTAGACGTCAATAGAACCAGAACAGCTGAAGAGGTTCTTAGGGGCAGAAATCAACACCATACAATGCACGGCGATTCCATGTGCAAAGAGGACTCTGGTTATATGCAAGGAGACGCGTCTTTACCGCAAGGGGCAAGCTCTGACAGTGAGGACTGTGAGCAAGCTGATGGCGATGATGGCATCATGCATACATTTGGTACCAAATATTCGCCTACACATGAGGCCATTCCAAGAATGGATCCAGCAGCAATGGTCACAAGCCACAGGGAGTTGGGAGGATCTAGTGGTTGTCACACAAACAGCACAGCAAGAAATAGCGTGGTGGGACCAGAAGAACTTAGCACAGGGGAGATCATTTACACAACCAACTCCAACTGTAACCATTACAACAGACGCCTCCCAGAAAGGGTGGGGAGCGCACACAAACAACCTCAAAGTAAGGGGGTTGTGGGGACATCAGGATGCAATAAAGCACATCAACTACCTAGAACTCAAGACAGTGTTCCTAGCCTTAAAGGCCTTTCAGAAACGGCTGTACGGGAACAGAGTACTGATACAAACAGACAATACAACTACCATGTTCTACATCAACAAGCAGGGAGGGACACATTCAGTGACACGCTCACGGCTAGCGCAGGAAATATGCAGATGGGCAATCCCCAGAAAGATAGACCTATTAGCAATACATCTACCAGGGAAGGACAATGTTCAGCAGACTGGCTCAGCAGACAGACGTCAGCATCCCACGAATGGGAGATCAACCAACAGGAAATCCAGAAGGTATTCCACAAATGGGGGACTCCACAAATAGACCTCTTTGCAACACTGCAAAATGCCAAAACTTGGCATCCAGGGTACCGTCCAAACAGTCCCTGGGGAATGCGCTATGGATAAGCTGGTCAGGGACATTTGCATACGCTTTTCCACCAATACCACTACTACACAGAGTGCTGAACAAGTGCAGGATCGGCAGCATGACGCTCATCCTGATAGCACCTCAATGGGCCAGGCAAACCTGGTTCTCACACATCATGGAGATGTCACAAACGCACGCACACAGGTTCCCCACCAGGAAGGACTTGCTAACAATGCAAAACGGAAGAGTACTACATCCAGAATCAGAAAGCCTCAGCCTAGCTGCATGGCTCCTGAAGACCTAAAGTTCGCACACCTCAAATTACCGGAAAGTACGATGGCGGTACTCAGAGAGGCAAGAAGACCGACCACAAGGAAGTGCTACGTAGCAAAGTGGAAAAGATTCACCGAATGGTGCATTAGGGAAAATCTGCAAACAAAGATTACTAAGGACTCGGCAGTACTAAGATACTTAACGCATCTACTGCAAAACAAGCTAGGCTACACGTCCCTAAGGGTCCACTTAGCGGCAATTGTGGCTTACACAAGAGGAGAAACCGTGAAAAGTTTCTTCACATCACAAGTGGTAAAAAGATTCCTAGAAGGTGCAAAAAGGATCGCTCCTCCAGGCAGAATGCCAGCACCAGCATGGAACCTCAATGTAGTGCTCACACAGCTAATGAAAGCACCATTTGAGCCTATTCACAAAGCTACACTGCATATGCTCACACTAAAGACAGCCTTCCTAGTGGCTATCACATCACTACGAAGAGTAAGTGAATTACAAGCGTTAACGCTCCAAGAACCCTATCTGCAAATACACAGTGATAGGATTGTCATGAGAACGCACCCGCATTTCATGCCAAAGGTGGTGTCGAAGTTCCACATCAACCAGACAGTTCAAATACCAAGTTTTTCCCCAAAACCGTCCACAAGCACAGAAAGAGCCTTACACACACTGGACGCGAGGAGGGCAGTTATGCACTATATGGAAAGTACAAAAGAATGCAGAAAAAGAAAGCAATTTTTTGTATCCTTCGCCAGCAGTTTTTTGGGACGACCTGTTACCAAAAATACCAACGATGGATTGCGCAAACCATTCTTCTCTGCCACAAGCAGGCAGCTCAGCCATTACAAGGAGCAGTTCATGCTCACTTAACAAGGAAGAAAGGAGCAACTATTGCGTTTCTAGCAAACACACCTATCCAAGACATTTGCCAAGCGGCAACATGGTCTTCAGTGCATACGTTCACTAAGCACTACTGTGTGGATATCCAAATGAATAAAGAAGCGCAAGTGGGACAGAAGGTCTTACAACACATTTTCAGTAACCAGTGCTCATCTTCCACCCAACCTCCACTATGACGAGAAACCGCTAAAAAGTTGATGCACAGCATAGTGAATCCAGATAGATTCACGCTGCAAAATGTATAGTTTCTTATCTGTCGGTGTAGTTTTGCAGCTTGAAGACTTTCTGGATTCACTAGCGAACCCACCCTCCTCCGCCAGAAAGTTGAGAGAGAAGGATAAAGGGGGGTAGAAGGTGAAAAGACTTTACAAGGATTAAATAAGAAAACACAGAGAGAAAAAAGAATCCGAAGATGGCGACCAAAGGTGGGAGCTTCCGGAGGAAGCGCGTCGACGTCACGAAGGACACCAAATGGTGGTATGTCTACGCCCACCTGGGCCACGAAAAAAAAAAGAGAAGAAATACTACAATTCCGGACCCAACCACTAGATGGCGGAATAATGCACAGCATAGTGAATCCAGAAAGTCTTCAAGCTGCAAAACTACACCGACAGGTAAGAAACTATACGAAACAGGCAAGACCACTAAAATTATGGGATTATGCGTCTGCAGCATTATTCATATAAATTTGGATTTGCCATATAATCCATCTGCTGCATAATCTGCAGATTTTAAGAAAAAAACCTTTTCTTGCTCATATGGTTCAAAAGGTACTTAAAACGGAGCTGCTCATTGTATTGTATTGTAGTTGCATTTATATAGCACCTACTACCCCTGACGAAGCGTCAAAGCACTTTTTCGGTAAGTAGCATGCTACTCCGGGACCCATAGAGGATTAGTGTTGAATTAGTATAGTGAAACATGCAAGTACTTTTAAGTTATGGATAGGTTAGTCAGGTATTTGGATTCGGAAGGATAGCAGAAGGGTAGAAGGGGAAAAAAGGTTTGTATTTATATAGTGCTTGTTACCCCTCTGATGGGGTTTTTTTTTTTTGGCGAGTAGCACGCTACTCCGGAAACCCAGGGGCCAATTCACAGAACCAATCCGAGACAAAATCCCAAAGCCACAACCCTCGGCACTCACAGAAGGCCCCCAGCAGCAGCAAAGCCAGGACTCCCAACTTTACTACCACCAAATGCCCTCCGCGAACACCAAAAGTAGCAAGTTCAGGATTTTATCCCAGTTTAGTAGTAGTAAAGTTAGGAGTCCCAACTCCGCCATCACTAAATGCCTTCTGTGAACACCAAAAGCAGCAAGTCTAGAATTCCATCTCAGACCAGCTCTGTGAATCGGCCCCATAAACGATTAGTGTTGAAATAGTATGGTGAAATATGAAGGTAATTTGAGTCAGTTATTTGGCGTGAGAAGCATAGCATAGGGATAGAAGGGGAAGAAACGTTTGCATTCATATAGCACCTGTTACCCCGATGGGTGTTGAAGCGCTTTTCTGGCCAGTAGCACGCTACTTCGGAACCCATAAAGGATTAGTGTTGAAAATTAGTATCGTGAAATATGAAGTAATTTGAGTGGTGGATATGTTATTGAGTTATTTGGATAGAGAAGGGTAGGTGGCGGGATAGAAGAGGGAAAGAGGTTTGTATTTATATAGCGCTTGCTACCCCTGAATGGGGTTTGAAGTGCTTTTTTGGCGAGTAGCACGCTACTCTGCAAACCATAAGGATTAGTGTTGAATTAGTATGGTGAAACATGAAAGCAATTTGAGTGGTAGATATGTTAGTTATTTGGATTGAGAAAGGTTGGGAGGGGCAGAAAAGGGAAAAGGTTTGCATTTATATAGCACGTTACTCTGGAACCCATAAAGGAATAGTGGTGAATTAGTATAGTGGACTATGGAATTTGAGAAGTGAACATGTTAGTCTTTCTTGCTCATATGGTACAAAAGTTATTAAAACCTGAGCTGCTCATGTTGCAGTGCAGTAGAAGATCCCGAGAATACACGGAACGCTGGGCGCACTCGCCACGGTCCTGTCATACGGCTTACTTTGCCGTGCCTATTACTTTATCGGAACTTGTTATTTAGAAGCGCCGCACCTGGCGCATTCGAATGTTAGAGGCTCAGATCAGACTCTGACTCTGGATCTGAGATTTGGAACTATTAGAATTACACTGAATTAACGATTATTGCATGACCAACTGGGTCGGTATTATCACCGGTCTACATCCCTGAAGAAGTCAATGGTCTTACCAACCCACTGACGAAACACGTGTTGTCTGGTTTTGCTCAGGATTACTGCATTAAAAATGAACCACACCGGTTAAGGACTACGTCATCTTTATTTGTGAACTTCAGGAACAGTGTTATACTATTATTTGTACTCTATTGCGTGTGCATAGGATTTGTTGAATTTATCGTTTCGGACCACCTGGTCCCTGTTTTTGGGGGTTTAATGGGTTTTTCCCCCACCTGTGGCACCGCATTTATTCTTTCCCAACCAAGCACTTTCACGTCATTTGGTTTAGCGCTGCTGTGAATACCTGTGAGAATTAACAACCCCCCCTCCTTTTCAACCTTTGGAAAGGTTGACTGGTCACCATTCAGCATCGTATAGCTAGATTGGACGCTAACGTGGTACTAATGAGGTGCAAACTAAGCGTAGACATTGTTAACAAGTATAGAAATTGCAAAATAGTTAAGTAATACTATCAGAAAATATGCTGCATTACACCAAATAATTTGCCTTTCCTTGATGCATAAATCCAATGGACCTGTACACCGGTAAGTAAGCCATGTTCATTTTGCCCTATCCGTTTTCCGCTGTAATTAGTAGAATAAATAAAAGTTAATCATTGGTCCAGTTTATCCACAAAGAGCTTCTGTGAACCTTTGATAATATCTTCTTAGAGCTTGCAAAAAGGAGTTAAGTGTATGGAATGGATAGTTGGAAAGAAAGTACTTGCATCTGTAAAGTTGTTGGAAAGAAAGTACTTGCATCGGTAAAGTGGTTGGAAAGAAAGTACTTGCATCGCTAAAGTTGTTGGATCGTACACGGATACATTTCAGCGATTTGAAAGCAACCCTATTCTGGATTATAATCCACTGAATTTATTTTTGAGAGACTGCATCATTTTACAGCTCAAACACAGGGCAGAGATGTAGGAAGATTCTATGGCAGAACATGGAGGTTCAGATTATGCATCTTGCTACTTTATTCGCAACACAGCAGCAAAGATCCAAAGCAAAAGAATATTAGCTACAGTTTTAATGTGCAGCCGAGGTAAATATCATCAGCTTCCACCAGTCAACAGGTCCAGTTTAAAAACCCAGGGAGATCAAGCCCGTCCTCTTTCTTCAATGCTCAGCAAATGGATAAGTGCTTGAGTTAGTCATGCCTTGTTATGGACTGCATGATTGCCTGATACTTGTTGTACTGGTATTTTGTGTGTGGGTTTGCCTAGTGAGCGGTCTCTATCTAGCTTTGTGTGGTGTAAAGACATCCCAAAGCTGTATATGGCACGCGTTAAGCTAAGCATCTTCTGATGGTGCCTGCCTAACCACGTTTCTGATTCTTGCTTTCAAGTTTTATGGGGTTGCGCAACAATACACATGCTCTACTTCCAGTCTGTTATGTGACCTAGCTGGCAGCCCTTGAGGCACCCCACTGTGTTGTCCTATGTCCATAAGAGTATGGGACTTTTGTTCACAACAGCGACCCACTTTCGTCAGAATCAACCCTGTTGGCGGGAGGATGTAATTTCCATTTGTCGCCATCTCCGCAGAGGGATACTGTGCCTCCTGCCCTTGCTGTTAAGCCGATAAAGGGTCTGCATAATGATAACTCCCCCCAGAGAGGGTCAGATGTTTAGTGTAGCATAGTCACCTCTGTGTCGTTAATCGACGTTGAACTTTTTCTCATTAGCTAAGAAATGTTTCATTGGTGTGCAAGTTGTACAGTGGCTGCAAAGAATGCTTTTCATCATTCTTTCTTTCATTCTATATTCTTTCATTCTTTCTTGATCTTAAAGTGCGAGTAGCCAAAATATGTGGAAACTTGTAAAAGTTAGAACATTGCTTGTCTAATGTTTGAGTCTGTATGTGGGACCAGCTTGACTTGATGGAAGCATTTATTAAATCTGATTTAGTACAGCTTTTCCAAAAAGGTGAGTGGACTCTCGCTGTCAAATGTAAGGAATGTAATGTCATGATTCAGTGTACTTTTCGAAGTAAAATAAACCCTCATGCATTGCAGTGCATGCACTCTATAGGAGGCGGAAACCAACTGTTAAACCAAGTTTCTATCTTTCTTCTCCCTTTGATGCGGATCCAGAGCTCTGCTCCCAACTTTCTCAGTTTTCCAAATCACCCAGACAGGGAAGATGTCTCCCATGAAAATAACAGGATTCAAGCTGTGCCACAACTGTAGGAAACAGATGTCAGTCAAGGACTCATATGATATGTACCCATGGTGCTTTCGCTCCAGTCACAAGTCGGTCATGCACCAAATGGGGTGGGAAGCAAAGTTTTTATATTGCCAAGCATATAAAGAGGTTGTTTTCAAAACAGAAAACCAGCCCTGGCTCTGAGTCACTGGGCCATTCTCAGTCAAGACGTTGATCTTGTACAAATCACCATTCCCAGTGGAAATTTTCCAGTACGTTGAAAACATGTCGTAAGCAAGCCAAGTGGAACTCATCCCCATCCCACCACTCGAAGTCTAAAGGGACCGATTGATTGGGAATTTGTAATGCGCTACTTTGCCCGAAGGTGTCAAGGCGCAAATGATGGAAAACAATCAGCCAAATCCAGGAAAAAGAAGGACTTTAGGGGTAAGCTTCAGAGAAAAGGAAGGTTTTGAGCGCTCGGCGAAACAGGAAAAAAGATTCCTGATTCCTGAGATCAGGGGGAAGCTCATTCAAGAGTCTGGGGGCAAGGGCAAAGAAGGCCCTACCTCCCCACCTTGCTTTCGCAAAACGGGGGACAGTTAGCAACTTCAGACTGGCGGATCGCAGGGCCCTACCTGGGGTGTAGTACGACACCAGAGACCTAATGCCCTCCGCCCCTGCGTCATGAAGAGCCCGATAGATGATGATCAAGGTTTTGAATTTTATCCTGGCATGGACCGGGAGCCAGTGAAGATGTTTCCTGATGGCAGTTGCAGAGGAGCGTCTAGGGGCGTTAGCGACAAACCTTGCTGACGCGTTCTGGACCACTTGCAGCCGATGGACCAGATTGTTGCTCATCCCAAGATAAAGGGCATTACAGTAGTCCAAGCGCGAAGATAGAAGGGCAACAGAGACTTGTTTCCGAGCAACAGGGGTAAGGTAGTGGGTGAGCTTTCTCAGCACCCTTAGAACCCCACAGCAGGTGGAGACGGTCCTATTCACTTGCTTGTCAAAGGCAAGTGAGGTGTCAAATAGGACTCCCAAATTACGGGCAACGGAGGAAGGCTGTGGGCATACTCCCAGAGCCGATGGCCACCAGTCGGCTGACCAGACCTCCCAAACACAAGGATCTCAGTCTTCTCCCCGTTCAACTTTAGGAAGTTTGACGTCATCCAACCTGCCACGGCCCCCATGCAATTCCTAAAGTTAAGGGCCGTAGACCCAACAGATTGTGACAGGGAGACCATGATTTGGGTGTCGTCGGCATACGAGAGCACTTCCAATCCAAAAGATCTGACCAGCCTGGCAAGTGGAGCCACATAAACGTTGAAAAGAGTGGGGCTCAAAGAAGAGCCCTGAGGGACCCCACACTGCAAAGGCTTGGCGGTGGAGAGGAAGTCACCCAGTTTAACCCTTTGCTCCCTATTATTGAGAAAGGAGGTGAGGAGACTGAGACCCGGCCCCTCCACCCCCATCTCGCCAAGTCGGGAGGCCAAGATGGTAGGGGACAGGGTGTCAAATGCGGCTGTAAGGTCGAGCAGGATCAGAAGCATAGTCTGCCCCCTGTCGACCTTAGCGCGGATGTTATTGACCACCACTGTAAGGGCTGACTCGGTGCTATGCTCCTTTCTAAAACCGTGCTGGGATGGATCAAGCAGGCAGGTTTTGTCAAGAAAGGAGCTGAGATGGAAATTCAGATGAGCCTCCAACATCTTGGCCGGGGCAGGAAGGAGGGAGATGGGACGAAAGTTCTTTAGAGTCCCAGGGTCCAAAGTGGCCTTTTTTAGGAGGGGCTTCACAATAGCAGTTTTCCAGGAGGCTGGGAAAGTCCCACTGGATATAGCCCTGTTCATAACCACCAACATGGGGGGAATTAGAGTAGCCCTGCAATTTTTTAAGATTTTAAGCGGACAGGGGTCAAGAGGAGAGCCTGACCTAAGGGAGTCCAAAAGTCTCTCAAGGTCAAAGGCCGTAAGAACAGGAAAGCTGGGGAAAGTTTCGATAGGGGGAATCATATTCACCAAGTCAGAAGAGAAAGGGCGAGTGCGATTATCCGCCTGGAGGGCTGTGTAAATATTTAATATTTTAGTGTGAAAAAAGGAAGAGATCTGATCACAAAGATCTTGTGAGGGGACTATGGGGTCAGGGTGATGGATGTGGGATAGGGTATCCACAATTTTAAACAAGTCACCAGAGGAAGTAAGGGAAGAGGTAAGATTGGAGAAATAAGCTTGTTTTTCAGCCAGCACCGCCGCTTTGTAGTTCTTAAGGAGGGTTTTGTGCATGGTCCGGCCTTCCACATCGGGCTGAGTTCTCCAGAGCCTTTCTTGCCTCCTACATACCTGCCTCTGAGTTCTCAGGGAGTCAGAGTACCAAGGTGCTGAGGGACGTTTCCTGGCACTGTATACAGATTTAAGAGGGGCCAGGGTGTCCACTGCCTTTGAGAAGTCAATATCCTGTGAGGGGAGAGGCTTGTAATTAGCGATAAAGGGGCCCAAGGATTGGTCAGTCAGGCCCCGGAAATTCCTCTTCTGCACCCAACAGTTTATATCTTCTCTGGGGACTGGAGAGGCACAGGGAGTAAATTCCATGGAAACCGCATGGTGATCAGACCTGGAGAGGGGAAAAAGTGGACCCAACTCTAACCTGAGATCATTCGTAAAGACTCCATCTAGCGTGTGACCAGCAATATGGGTGGAAGATGAGACCTTTTGAAATAGATTGAAGGAGGCCAGTGAGTCCACAAGGGATAGCGTATCGCTGGAGTTGCTATTTTCCAAGTGGAAATTAAAATCCCCGAGTATAGTGAGGGAGGGCCTAGTTAAGAAAGGCTCTATAACGTCCAAAAGGTCAGGGCCAAACGAAGATCTGGGGCCTGGGGGTCTGTAAACAAGAACACCGGAAAAGTTTTCTGAGGGAGAGGAACTAAGGGAGAAAAACATGGCCTGAAAAGAGTTATTGGGAGAGGGAAGAGACTCCATACGGCAGGTAAAGGCAATCTTATGTATTATGCCAATTCCGCCCCCTTTACGGCCCTCTCTATCCTGTCTTACCATAGTGTAACCATCAGGGAGAGCGTTGAGCAAGTCAGGACCTGCTGAGTCAGAGCCCCACGTTTCTGTTACAAAGACCCAAGAGGGTTTACTTTGGGACACAAAGTCTCTGAAGGCTAAATTGTTTTTAACCAGGGAGCGGGCGTTGATGAGGAAGCCTAATTCTTTCAAGGGGGGTGAGGGCTCTTGAGTCCCTTTTTTCATACGGAAATTGGTGTCAGGTCCCGGGAGGGCTGTCCTCGACCCCTTCAGACATCTCCAGTCCAGACTATGGCGCAGCTGCCCGGGAGAGAATGTGTGATGACAATCTAACTGGGGGGGTCTGAGAGATTTAAGGGTACTCAGAGGATACAGCCGGGTGCAAGATGAAGAACATGAGAGCCGGGCAGCATCCCTGGTACCTTGCACCTCCTTAGCGCTGACGGGCGCAGACAGCCAGGACTCTGGCATGACTCCGGCCTGAGTCCGGCCCGTCCGCAAAGCGCGTCCGCTGCGCGGAGGAGACGTCATCCCCTTATGTAGGAAACTAGAGCGCGTCCTCGCGCTACAATCCCCCCAATATGGCCGGCAAAGCCAGGTTCGCCTCTCCGTGAGCAAGCTCTCAGCGTCTATGTTCAGCTGAGAGCTGCCCGAGAGCGACTGGTCGAGGAAGCACCTAAGAAGGTAAGGCACACAAGTTGCAGTCTCTGGGGGAGATTTTACACACCAGGCACCAAAGCTACCACAAACGTGCAAATCAAACAGGGATGTCTTCTGATTCTGAGCTGGGCATCCTTTTGGACCCAGATTGCTACAAACTTCTATTGACAGAAATGTTTCCGCCTGGTCTGGCTTCATATGAGCAAGATCTACCATTTAACAAGGCCCATATGGATACTCACGTTGCCACTTGGTCTACGCAGTGCTCTCAGGCCTTCCAGTGAGCTGATCTGTGGCCTGGTGCCACAGACTGTTCCTTGTCTATCCTGATTTTCTGAAGAAACACCCAGTACTTGAAAGCCTGTTGCTGCAGGCATCCACAGGTAAGGGCAATCCTAATACTTTTCTGGCAAACCTGTCTGATAGGAAGTCAAAAGGTATTGATGTTTTTAGTAAGAATATGTTTTTCTGTAGTAGGGGATCTCTGTGTATAGTCATAATCACGTGAATAGTCCCACGATAATGACTATCACAGAGATACCCCTACTACAGAACTGGAGTTACAGGTAAGAAACTACTCCTTCTCAGCTAGCCTAGCTTTATATTCTATGAATGAGGTGTGTCCTCTGTGCAGCTACAGCCATGCCTTGTGGAGAAAAGCTAACAAGATCTTGCCGACTGGACCCGGCGACCTCGCAGGTCCAAACGAGCCGGGACGGACAGGACACGGTTTGTGTTGCGTGCAGGACTGGACACCACCACCTGCAGTGGCTCTGCTATTGACACCAGGGTAGTGCTTAGAAGCCACACCTGGATGTGATCAATCAGGTTTTCTGGGGATGTCCAAGCTCCTATATGGACCTGCCCTTCGATGGATCTAGAATGTTGGAGAAAAGGCTGACTTAGTGATTGAGAACTTGAAAGATAGCCACCTTCATCCTAGGGGTTATTGTGGCTGCCAGACTCTGAGAGGGACGAGGGGTACTGTTCTTGCTGTATTTTCATCTGGAAGAAGGGCTGAGGCCTCAGACTACACTGGAGCACCAGTTATTGAATGCTTTTCTGTTCATGGACAAATTCAGAAGGCTCACTCTGGTTCAAATTCCCCTCTGCTTTGGATCCAGAGTACTGGATGGTGTCTTGAACTAGTAGAATTTGTATTTTCGTACACCTGTCTTGCAGTCCCACAGATTTTACCTGAAGTTCACATCATTGTCAAAATACTTCAATTTTGCCATGCTCCCCTTTGTATTTACCTGCCCCTCCCCCAAGTGTTCACGAAAGTGATGGTGGTAGTTGCAGCTCAACTTGAGAACTCGAGGATAAATGTATTCTTGGATCTTGCTGACTGGGTGCTCAAGATGGGCTCACCGCAATCAGTTGGAGAGCACCTAGATTACTTCCAGGCTCTTTTTTCATTGGGTTTTTCCATCAGTGAGCTGAAGTGCTATCTGAGCCCTTCCCTTCCATAGGGTCTGTCCTAGACACGGGCATTTTATAACTTACCAATGCAGCAGCAAGTCCGGGACATTCAGGATATGATCCTGACTTTTCAGGCGCAGTCTTGGATCTCTGTAAGGATGGTTCTACACTCCTGATCTCATGCATCCTTCTCGTTCCCTATGCCAGATAGCACATGAGGATCCTGCAATGGAACGTAAGGTTTCAAAGAGCCCAGCAACAGAGTTGCCCCTCCAAATCTGTCCTGATCTTGCAAGAGATGTTTTAGAATCAAATGTGGTGTGACACGAGTACCAACCTCACCTGCAGGAGGCCATTCTCTCTCCCATACCAAGATTTCACTGTTATGAAGCAATCATCACTTCCTGGGTGAGGGGTGATCTGGGGAGGTAGATATCAAAAGTATCTGGTTTCTGGTGGTTAGCCAGCTTCACATCAGTCTTAGAGCTTTGGGTGATACGTCTGCCCTGAAAGCCT
The DNA here is from genome assembly GCF_964204655.1 of Triturus cristatus. NCBI lineage: Eukaryota > Metazoa > Chordata > Amphibia > Caudata > Salamandridae > Triturus > Triturus cristatus. The sequence goes on from NC_140591.1 coordinate 526,072,283, forward strand.
TCTTACTAACCGTTAACAGATGCCTGGTGCAGGTCCTAAAGGACAACACGACTTTCGTGTGGTACTGCAAGAAGCATGGCAGGATTGTTTCCTGTGCCAGGATGCGCTACACTTTTGGTGGTCTTTTTCATAGCTGACCGCCTGGCAGCGTCCCTGAATGCCAGACTGGCCGAGATGAGCCTGTGTCAGCTAGCAGACCACTTGTGGCACCTCCAGTCTGAGGTAGTACAGAGTATATTCAATCCATGGGGCATGCTGTGGTAATGTACGTTTCCCAGCATCAAGAAAACACATTTCTTTATACTAGAGGTTCCTTCTAAAAGGAAATTTGGGGAGGTATTCATCCTTTGAAAGGACACACTCTTCTGTACTCATTTTACTGCTGTCTCTCCTGTCTTGATTTCTGAGAAAGTCACTGCAGACCAATGTCAAGTAAATTTAATAGCCGTGGACTGGGCCAGGAGAATGTGATATACAGAGTTCCTGAGCTTGAGCATTTATCCTCCTATTTGGCTACCCCAGTGGGAGGACCTCCTGCCTCTACAACAGAGGAGAGACCTACACCCAGAGCTCTGCAGTCTACACCTCCATGTGTGGGGATTGCGTAGTAAAAGTTCCATTCTTTTGACTTGCTTTCTGAAGTGGTAGATGCCATTCTTTCAGCCAGATACCTGTCCACGACCTCCATCTGTGCTGGCCACTGGGAAATGTTTGTGGCCTGGTGCGGGCTACTTCATCTTGATTCTCTGGAAGCCAAACGCTGTTTTGTTGCTTGTCATTAGCCAAGCACAGCCGTTCAGCGGGCCCAGTTAGGTGTTTCTTGTGAGCCTTTTAGATCTTTTATGTTTGCATGACTAACCCTTGCTTTTGAAATCACTGGTTGTGATGTGTTTTCTGAAAAACCTAATTTAGTGTTTCCCAAATCGTTTGATTTTCAGTGGGTTACAAAAGTTCAAACAATAAACAAAGAAGCCTTTAAATTCAGTTTTATCTTGTCAAATTCACTGTGCTTCAAATTCAAAGGTCAAATGCCATGCTATGTCTTCTGACAAATTGCTGCTTAGTTTTCAACATGGGGATTGGTGTTTACAAGGTCCTCTCATATTGCAGTCAGAGAAAGAAAAGTAAATTGTATTATATGACGATCTAGCTGAGGCACTGGTAGAGTGAGAGGAAAGGCTGTAGGGCGTCATTTTTTGTAAAACACAACATTTAAAAACCTTTGAAATGAAAATATTCGGCTGGTAGGAAAGCTAAAATGAAGTACATTTTTTTGTTATTCTGAAGTGTGATGAAAAAAAATACTTTAATAGGATCAAACATATCAAGACACCACTCAGTGATGCACAACTAATAAATATGAACTGAAACCCGATTTCGACACATCATTTGGGGGCAGTATAGTTTAATCAGCAAAACTGTATGCCTGGGCAAATTTAGTGGACGCTGAAAAAATGTGCTGTGTGTAAATGACCATGCGCACAATGCTTTAGTAAGATTTGAATATCGCCAGCCTCATCACCAGGTGGTTCGCGAACGTTTTTCATTCTAAAAAGCGGTCGTGGTTATAAAAAGTTTTGGAAACACGGATCTAATGCGTTCGAGGCATGTGGGCTGCTGAATTCATATCTGTGCATAGATCGCCGCCTAGTGTTGGGTCCGGATGTTTGCACGTTGTTGTCCTGGAAGAGTCTTCGAAGTATCCTGGGATAGGTGACTCCTCCCCTGGACTACAGTGCGCATGGGCATCCTCTCCATCCTCAGATTGTTTTTTTCCGCCATTGGGTTCGGATGTGCTTATCTTGACTCAAGTTAGGAAAAACTTTATCTAGGCCAAAAGGCCTTTAGTTCGCGTCGGTACTGTTCCCGATCGGTATCAATTGTATCTTGTTAGTTTGCTAACTTTCAGAATCAACTTTTTCGCATCTTACCCGGCCATCGACCCGTAACATCGACGATGGAATCGAGGACACCATTCAAGCGGTGTCCTGTATGTAATGCGAAATATCCCCACATCGACGTCCATCCGGTGTGCAACAAATGCCTTTCACCGGACCACGACGAATCTACATGTATGGCCTGTGCCCGATTCCGATCCAAGAAGACTCTCCGGAATCGGCGAGCGGCGAGACTCGAAGCGCAGCAAGCGGCACCGGCCCCGGCAGACATCTTCAGCGCCGAAACCGAAGATGTCGAAGATGTGGAGAACCTACCCTCCAGCCGCGCTTCCGAACACGACTCAGGATCGGAAGACGTCGAAGAATCACTCTTTCGCAGAGATGAAGACGACACCGAGGTAGGAGACTACAATGAGGCCTTAGGGGCCGAAGAGAGTAGCTCCGGTGACGAGCAAGGCCTACCCGTACAGACTGAGGATATCCCAGTGCGCCAGTCTATGGCTCCGGTCGAGGGATCGCCTTCGGGCCTTACCCAAGACCTATCCCGCAGTTCTTCGGCCCCGCCCTCTGGCCCGGCCTCGGACATTCAGCGGCAGCCATTAATGCCTAAAACGGCTGGTTTCCCTTCTTCGAAACCGAAAGCTGTATTGGTTCAACTGAAACCGAAACCGAAATTGACGCTGGTCGGATCATGGCCCACCACACCTTCGACGCCAGCAAAACCCATCGGCACCGAGCGCACCAAATGAGACTTCGGTGCCGAGCTTGCAGCGGCCGATGTCGGCGTCGACATACGGAAAAAGACCTTCGGTGCCCAGAAACCTCCTCGGCTCCCGGCACCGACGCAATCGGCTCCAACCCCGAAGGTCACACTGCCTGCTGCGTCTCAAGCACCACCAAAGGCACACTCATCAAAGACGTCGACGGCCACTACCGCACCTCGACTCGATGACTCACCGGCGCCGAAGAAGTCCACCCCCGCCTCTACGGAACCGGTCGGCGCCAAGGAATCGATGGGGCTCCAGGTGCGGCCCGTTGCTGCGCAACGCACCAAACACAAAACAGTCGTCCAGGACACGTCGGGCTCCGAGCCAATAAACGCTCCAACAGCCTCTTCGGCACCGGCCAACATTACTTTTGGCTTGCCGCCATCCACGGCCCCGAAACTGTTCCAGATCAGGACACGGGTCACCCACACCACGATCACGCCTGCCGAACGCTCTACTGCGGGGTCATCTCCATCACATCTCATCGACGCCGACACCGGCAAGATGATGCTACACAAAAGGAAAATAACTTCTGAGCCAGCTTTGGACTCCTTCCGGATCCCGCTTAAGAGAAAGCTGCCAGTGGCTTTGGAACCAGTTCTTTACGAACCTCTCCATTCCCCCTACCAGGATCCACAGTCCTTCTCCCCAACACACTCCGACACAGATGTTTTGGAGGACTACATGGGTGCCCACGTCCCCTTCCCCGGAGACATGGACCCTGAAGGCCAACAGGACCCTGATCAGGCTTGGGATGACCCTGTTGACTCAGGTGCACCTATGGATGCACAAGACCCACAACTCTATGGAGCAAAAACATCTCCCACAGAGGACACTGCCGCGTTCAACGCCCTAATTGAACGTGCTGCGGCCAATCATGGGGTGCAACTCCACTCTGACACTGTGGAGGACGACTTTCTCATGGACTTTCGCATCCTCAGAAAAGAACATAAAAACTCTACCCATGTTAAAGGGTGTCCTCAAACCAGCAAAGGACATCTTCAAGGAGCCCACCAGGGCAAGAGTAATAAACCCCAGGATCGACAAAAAATCCTGATCGGCGCCTGGGGACCCTACCTACATTAGAGGCCAGTTACCTCTGGATTCCATTGTGGTTGCGAATGCTCACAAGAGAGAACACTCGCAAACAACAGGTGACGCTCCTCCCCCGGACAAAGAGTCCAAGGTGCTAGAGACCTCCGGCAAACGGGTTGCCGCACAGGCAGCTAACATATGGCGCATTGCCAATACTCAGGCGCTCCTCGCTCGCTACGATCGAGCGCACTACGACACACTAGAACAACTACTCCAACATCTCCCTGACCAGTATAAAGAAGGTGCAGAGATCCTCATCAGGGAGGGACAACTCCTCACAAATGCATCCATTAAGTGTGCATTGGATGCCGCGGACACGGCTGCCAGAGCCATAAACACTAGCGTCATGTTGCGACGACACGCCTGGTTGCGAATCTCCGGATTCAAACCTGAGGTGCAAAATAACATACTCAACCAGCCTGTCAACCCCGACTACTTATTCGGGCCGGAGGTTGACACCACCCTAGAGAAAATAAAAAAGGACACGGACACTGCTAAGTCCATGGGGGCTCTCCAAACGCAGTCCTTTCGGAGCGGCTCCTTTCGTCGCCCCGGAAATAGAGGAGCAGGTAGAGGACAGGGGTCACAGCAAACATACAACAAGGGCAACACACAAACCACCTACGATAAGAACACCCGGGGTGGATATCGTGGCTCCAGCACAAAGGGCAGAGGACGCGGCTACGGCAACACCAGGTCCTCCCCCAAGAATAAGCAGTGACGCCCTCTCCCTTCCTCCCGACCACATAACACCTGTCGGGGGAAGGCTACAAAGGTTCCTGTCCACGTGGAACTCCATCACCACGGACAGGTGGGTCAAAGATATTGTCAAATACGGTTACTGCCTAGAATTAACCTCAACCCCACCCATAATACCTCCAAAAACCCGTCCTATGTCCTCAGAGCACTTAACGCTCTTACAGCAGGAGGTGCAAAGTATGCTACTAAAAGGCGCAATAGAGGTCGTACCCGTCCACGAGCAGGGCACGGGGGTGTACTCCCTGTACTTTTTAATACCCAAAAAGGACGGGTCACTCAGACCTATATTAGACCTGAGACCCCTGAACCGGTACATTCTTTCCGAGCATTTTCGTATGCTCACTTTACAGCAAGTCCTCCCGCTGCTCAAGCAGGGAGACTTCCTAGCCACACTGGACCTCAAAGATGCGTATTTCCACATACCCATTCACCCCTCACACAAAAAATACCTCAGGTTCACTGTTCAGGGGCAGCACTACCAATTCAAAGTCCTTCCCTTCGGCGTGACAACGGCACCCAGGGTTTTCACAAACTGCCTAGCTACTGTGGCGGCACATCTACGGAGGCAGCACATACACGTCTACCCTTACCTGGACGACTGGCTCGTTCAAGCAAAGTCAGCCCAGCAATGTGCCAGCCACATGTCCCGCACCATTCACCTCCTTCGCAGTCTGGGATTCTCACTAAATTACCCAAAATCCCATCTCCAGCCCGCACACGTACAACAGTACCTAGGTGCGACTATAGACACTTTGGCGGCCACAGCTCAGCCAAATTTAGTGAGGATCAACAGCATGCAGATGCTGATTTCCAAGTTCAAACCTCAACACTCCCTTCCCGCGCGAGTGTTCATGCAGTTGATAGGCATGATGGCCTCTTGCATTTTCATAGTCCCGCACGCGAGATTACATATGCGCCCGCTTCAGGAGTGCTTAGCACGTCAGTGGAATCAGGCTCAAGGACAGCTAAACGACCTAGTGTTGGTGAGCGGTTGGGCATACAACTCTCTGCATTGGTGGAATCCACAAAACCTTTGCAAGGGCCGACCGTTCCAGGAGCCTGTTCCACAGATAATACTGACAGCAGACGCGTCTCTCCAGGGATGGGGAGCTCATGTACTCCACTACACGGTGCAGGGACTATGGACAACGCAACAGAATAAGATGCACATCAACCTTCTGGAACTGATGGCAATCTTCCTGGCAATGAAGGCTTTCAAAGTACACTTGTGCAACAAAGTCGTGTTGATCCGGACGGACAACATGACCGCCATGTACTACATACAGAAACAAGGAGGAACACACTCTCCACAGTTGTCTCATCTGGCTCAGAGCATGTGGAAGTGGGCCATTCAGAGGAACATGTTCCTCATGGCAGAACACCTCCCCGGCAAGGACAACCAAATGGCGGATCTGCTCAGCAGACACAGCCACCAGATGCACGAGTGGGAGCTACACCCGTCAGTACTCCAACCGTACTTCCAGCAGTGGGGTCATCCAGAGATAGACCTATTCGCCACAAGCGAAAACGCAAAATGCCAAAGCTTTGCCGCCAGGTTCCCACATCCGCAGTCGCAGGGCAATGCGATATGGATGAACTGGTCCGGCAGATTTGCGTACGCTTTTCCCCCAGCGCCGTTGATACCGCTGGTGGCTCGCAAACTCAGACAACACTCCCTGACACTCGTCCTGGTTGCTCCAACGTGGGCACGCCAGCCATGGTACACCACCTTTCTCGAACTTTCCGTGGTGCCGCATCAAAGGCTGCGGATCAAACCCGCGCATTTGACGCAGAACCATGGAGAGATTCAGCACCCAGATCCGCAACAGCTGAACCTGGCAATCTGGCTCCTGAAGTCCTAGAGTTTGGCTACCTCAACCTGCCACCTGACTGTATGGACATCATTAAGGAGGCCAGGAGACCCACTACCAGAGCTTGCTATGCAGCCAAATGGAAAAGGTTCGTCATTTATTGCAATAATAATGACATTAACCCGCTAGACGCATCCATCCAAAACATAATTTGTTACTCTTACACCTATACCGATGCAATCTGGCGTACACCTCTATACGTGTCCATTTGACCGCAATATCAGCCTATCTGCAGACCAGGCAGCACCTCTCACTATTCAGAGTGCCTGCCATCAAAGCATTCTTGGAAGGACTCAAACGAGTCATTCCACCAAGCCACCCACCGGCTCAAATGTGGAACCTCAACTTGGTCCTCACACGCCTGATGGGTCCACCCTTTGAACCTCTACACTCATGCGAGATTCAATTCCTTACCTGGAAAGTAGCTTTCCTAGTAGCGATCACTTCTTTAAGAAGAGTTAGTGAACTCCAGGCACTAACCGTTCAAGAGCCATTTATTCAGGTTCACGCCAACAGGGTCGTACTACGTACCAACCCCAAATTCATGCCCAAGGTGATATCGCAGTTCCACATGAATCAAACTATTGAACTGCCTGTTTTCTTTCAAAACCCACAGACTGTCGCAGAAAGAGCACTCCATACACTAGATGTAAAGAGGGCCCTCATGTACTATATCGACAGGACTAAAGTCTTTAGGAAAACAAAACAACTTTTCGTTGCCTTTGCCCCACACCACAAAGGTAACGCCATCTCCAAAGCAGGTATAGCCAGATGGATCGTTAAATGTATTCAAATTTGCTATCAAAAGGCTAAACGCACATTAACGATCCCCCCACGAGCCCACTCAACACGTAAGTTAGGGGCCTCCATGGCTTTCCTAGGAAACATTCCTTTGCATGATATATGTAGAGCAGCCACCTGGTCCACTACACACACATTTACCAAACACTATTGTGTAGATGTGCAATCAAAACAGCAGGCAGCTGTAGGACAGGCTGTTCTCAAAACTCTTTTTCAGACCGCTGCAGCTGGCACTGGTAGCCGCCGCTAATAGAGGGCACTGCTATGTATTCTATGCACAGATATGAATTCAGCAGCCCACATGCCTCGAACTGAATATGCTACTTACCAGTATGCATCTGTTCTTGGCATGTAGGGCTGCTGACATTCATATCGCCCTCCCTCCTCCCCGGCGCCTGTAGCAGCTGCAGCTCTCAGAATTACTGTAAGCATGGTCATCACTTTCTGTATCTACTCCATCACTGCCACAATGGCGAAAAACAATCTGAGGATGGAGAGGATGCCCATGCGCACTGTAGTCCAGGGGAGGAGTCACCTATCCCAGGATACTTCGAAGACTCTTCCAGGACAACAACGTGCAAACATCCGGACCCAACACTAGGCGGCGATCTATGCACAGATATGAATGTCAGCAGCCCTACATGCCAAGAACAGATGCATACTGGTAAGTAGCATATTCAATATGTTTCATCCAAAGACAATCGTCATGCCTCAGTGGGACCTAAATTTAGTCCCGACATGCATGCCAATCGAGTCTGCAGTTTTTCACCATGGCTTATGACATTTGCCGCTATCAATTCTGTGCACACATGAGTGAAATACCTGCATTTACCGTGCAACCTTCCCACATCATTTTTTTCCCTGAACAGGTTGGTGCTAAGGGTCTGGGCTTCCTACATGCCAACTATGGTATCAGTTTTCCACATCGGTCAATCAGTTAATTTACTGACATTTTCCACTCTGCAGCATCCCTCGAAAGATGAAGAGAGGCTCCATTGGCATGACTCAAAGAGTGCTTTGAACTTCTACATTGACCGTACGAGAGACAATCGTGTGGATGATCAGCATTTTGTGGGGATCAGTGTGTCTTCAGGTTTAAAGTTCTCCTCATTACACTGGCTTGGAAGGCCCCCCGCCCCCCCACACCCCCTAGAAGGCCAACAGGCCCGTTTGACCAGAGCCAAGGCTGCTGTAACGGCATTGGCAGGGGGTTGCCTGCTAAGCACATCTGTCAAGCTTCAATATTGGCGTTGGTGCTCAGGAAGCACTGCTGCCTTGACTGTCCGATCCAATGGGAGGGCCTTTTTGGCCGCTCAGTCCTGAAAGACTTCCTTCCCAGAGTCCACTCACCAGACTCTTCACTGTAAGATGTACTGCTGTGGTATCTAGTCTAAATGTGAGGAGTCTGCAGGTGGAAGTATCCATCAGAAGAGCAAGTTACGTTTCTTTGGTAACACTCTTTTTGGTGGAAACTCTGTCTAACTGCTGATTACTCACTGCCCCCCAGACCCCCCAGTCTGTAGAATGGACTCCTAAATGCAGTAACCTTCCAAAGTTACATTTTGACACTTTGTCTCCTGCAATTTGTTCAAAGTGCTCTGTGGCTAAGGCAATGGTAGGAGACAAGTTAACAAACTGTATTCTGGGCACAGAGGTTTGACATTTGCAGCTCTGTTTTGCCACTTCTGGGGTGGTGTCAAGCCACTGCGGAATCATGCAGGTCCTCCTACCTAGTGAGCTTTGCTGGAAATATCTTTATCTCTGGTCTGGTGCTTTGATATACTCTAAAGATCATATATAAAGGTTTATAGTTTGAGTGTCCACCCGAAAGAGCATCACTGAAGAGAAGTAACTTGTTTGTTTGGGAGATAAAAGGGTAGTGGGAAAATGTGTGAAGAAATTTTAACATGAAAGCCCCCTCACCTTGGGGGGTGGGGGGGGGGGGGTCCTTCTGTAGTATGTAGTTGTGTTCTGCCGGTAAAATTTACAGCTTGCCAAGAAAAGTGTAGCATCATTCCATTTTTTGCTGAATCTCAAAACATTTACTTGACATATTGATTCTGTCCCTGAACCGAGAAGGTAATCCTGCAGCCTCAACACTGATGAAATTGTGCTTCCTTCTAGTCTCCGTATTCGTGGAGCTATATTCTACATATTATCCTGAGTGGATAGGTACCTGCGACAGTACTTATCCTTGCAAAATGTTTTGATGACAGCTTTGCTTATGGTTGCAAAAAAGGCTGGGGTAACAATTTAATAACCAGGCTTTCCCCAGATCTTCTTGGAGACATTGAGTGGGTTTTTAGAGCCCTCCGGTAATAGTGGAAATGTGAGGTAAATAAACCACTGCACGTTTCTGAGCACACGTTGATAAATGTCTTAAGTGTGTGGAAATGTTGTTACTGCATGTTGATTTATTCACACATGGATCCTTTCTTGAAGGTAGTCCCATGCAGCAGCGTTATGACTACATCTGGGTATTACCTCTGGAATTAACAGTTGACCACACTAGAGCCTAACTACAGCCTTAAAAACAGACGTTCTGCTTTTTCGCATTTTCACGTTTGCAGCTGTCTCTTTAAATCGATTTAGCACCACATTCAGATATGCAGTCTGGATCACATAGTGCAGGATAGGATACAATCCAGGACTTGGGCAGAGAATAGAAGCAAAAAGGTCAATCCCATATCACATATGTAATATATGTGGTGGTAAAAAGGTAACCACATCCTCTCATCCCAATGCATTGACACCATTTTCTTTTGCTCCTGCTTGCCTAAACTTTTCACACAGACAGCCTTGAAGTGTGTATTTGAGCAGCATTTCAATTTGAGATCAGTAGAGGGTGCCTTTTAACATGATCATTTGGTGGTTTTATTTCTGTACTCTTACTGAAATTACAGTTCTCCGGAAACTGAAGGAAGGCAGATTTGGAGTTCCAAAGAGTTGATTGACAGCATAAACCCGGATTAGGGAAGGTTTTCAAGAGCTGAATTGAAATCCTTCTCAAAGCTGTGTAATATGGTATTAGGCATAACTTTCGCAGATGCAGGCGAAAGCTTTTCACAGTGGCATGCAGCTGCAGTTCCTAAAATAAATGCCTAAAAGCCATTTTTTTGTTGCAAAATGAAAGGAAGAGCGCTCCTTTTCTAGTGCACCTGATTTAGTGAGTCTGATGATTCCATGAAGACACGGCAGCACTAAATTACCTTTTCTTTCTTTATGCAGTTGTAGCTTTCACCCTTCTCTTCTGTGCGTAAGGAGGATGAGTGTTAAATTGCAGAGCACTTGAATGAAGACACGTCCTTGGCAATTTGAGGTCACTGATCTTTTCCTCTCCTGAATCCATCTCCACACTTGTCCTTCCCCTTACTCTCTTACAGTGCTCTCCAGCCTCTTTGGTTCCTACTTGTCACCAATGTATGCGTGGCACAGTGTCAGGGCCTCACCAAGGGACGTAATAATGATGCAGTATTCAAAATATGCTTGAGTAAAGCCGCAGTAGTTACTAAACTGCAGCGACATACTAAATGAGTCTGAACAAGATTGGGAAAAAAGTCTCTTTTCAAAATTGGTCTGATTGCGCAGCATTAAAGACTGTTAAAAACAAGCAGATATGAGGGCCTTAAAGAGTTCTAACCTGATGAAGTCCTGGACACGAGTAGCGAGACCATGATTTCCACTGCATTCAGCTACTCTCAGTTCAAATTGAGAAGACACAACTCAGCAGAGGCTTCTAAGAAGCTAGTTCAAACCTTGAGAAATTCTACCTTCAGAATACGCTAGAATCCAAGCGATCAGATGGCCCCAGCCTAAGTACCAGTGAAGAATGAACAATGAACCAGGAGAAGAACAGACCTTTATTTGACGCCCAAACACAACAATGCAGCTAATGGATCAGACCAGTCACAGCTGACAGGAGCATAGAATGCGAAGTCCAAGCAAGCGTACAGACAGAACCGTGAGCTCTCTGCGATATAGAACTATTACACAAAGAAGTTCTATGCTTAGAAGGATAAAAGGGGGGGGGGGGGCAAGAAAGGAATGGTGAAAAATGGAAGATAGGAAATATGACCAATGCAGGAAGGTACCACGCAACTCCCTTACTGAAAGCTGAAATGAAATGAAAACATAAAAACAAATAACCCTCATTAGGAATACTGGCAGAAGAACAACTTGTCACACCTATTACAAAATCTTTAAATTGTGTAAGAAGCGCCACTTTTCATGAGAAGAACAAGAAAGCAGAAGTTAGGGAGGGCAGACGTTGCTGCAGCAGATATAGATTCCATAGACACATCTTGAAGAAGATCGTCATGAGCATAACATTTTTTTACATTTGCCAAAATAGTCAGAATCACAGCTCCAGAAGTAGGGATCCACCTCTCCCGAATGTTCATAATGACCCCTACAGATTTTGCAAGGCGCTATACACTCTACCATGACCTATTGTTTAAAAGAACGTGAGTTTTACCCACCTTCACAGTGTTAATCACCTTGGGAAATTTATAGTCTCATTTTTCACAAAATTAGGATTGGACACTTTCCCGCAATCACCAGTATGCAATTTGTGCTCTTTGGAAGTTATTGGGGATTAAAGGTTGGCCCATTCGAGTTTACCATTCTTCCGCTTTACCCTGTACTTCTCATTCCAAGAAATGGTAGGAAGCGGTCCGGATTGGCCGTCAGGATTCAAGAAAATACGCGGCCCTTTACTCTTAAATTGTTCAAAAGGTGTATATCCTGTTGTGAACCAGGATTAGAACTCTAGATTACACACTGAGTGGAGAAGAAGGCTTGTTACTTACATCCTCTAGGATACTAAGCAAAAAGCTCATGATGCCAGCCTCGCCGTCTGACTGCGTTGCAAATAGAAGCATCGTTAACCATATAGTAGGTGTTCAGTCGAACTAATCATTTTTATTTTTTCTGTATTTGGAATAATTGTATCTGGCTTGCATCTGATGCGGCTACAGTGTGTGTTGTATGCTCTAGTCATTATCTGCTTGTTGAAGCTAGACTCGTTCATTATCATAATCTTCCTGCACAGGACCGTTCTCTAGCAGTCCTAACATGTCTCTACATGGCTATAGGGGATAAGTAAATAATTCTCCAGATCACACGTGTCTCCGTGCGTCTGCATTGATGCAGCAAAGTTTTATCATCATTCTCTGCATCCTCCACTGTTCCCAATCAATGCTCCACTGCGACCTTGTCAGTCTGCATAAGGCTTATTTTTGCTATAGTAGTAGTTTGGTCAAAACTGACAAATAGGCACCACAGCACCTTAGCTCACACAGGACATAATTCCTAATAGCCAGCAGAACACACTAGAAATGACACTTCATACAGTGCATTGAGCTCACATTCGCGTGGCTCCCGACGTTACCAGACACTGAGAGATGGAACATGTTGTAACAAAAACAAGGTATGCAAAAGAGGCGGGCTTTAAAGACCTCTGATCTCCAAAGTGCATATGTAACAACCAGCATAATGCATTCTACAGATCACTGCACGCGCATGTCTGGTATCCTGCATTGTATAGTATGGCTTTGCTCACAGCAGCATTTATGATTAGGGTGTGACACAGTCTACCTTCATAAAAAACACAGTGGACCAGACCCCTAAAGCACCTCCAGCAGCACCCAGCCGTATCATTTGTTGGCTCGTACAGTACCGACCGTTAATGGATGCCACCAAAACATGCACCCACAATTTAATGAATAAAGCAAATTCAAAAAACACTCCTGGTGACACGCCATCACAAGTCTTTTCAGGCTCCGGTCTGCAATAGATTCACCATACCAAGTTTGCAAAGCACCCAGACTCCTTCAGTGCTGTGAAGTCGTAGCAGGGGCAGACTGTGCACTGTACAAAGGCCTCTAAGGTGTGGATGAGAGACCGCTGGACCTCGGGGTTCCACTTGATGATCTTTGCAGCCTATTTTCTGCAGTGGCTGCGACATGGCTGTCTTTCTGAAGACTGAATGTGATAAGTTTAAATGGTTGTCTTCTGAGTCACAGCAATACGGACTGTGGTGCCTTCATTACTGCATGTAGCTGTGGTGACAGCGCGGTCAACATGGCTCCGGAGGGCCGGTTCCAAGATGACAACTGCACTAGTCGAAGCTTGGCGGCTGCCCGGCTCATAAGAGGGGGGATAAGTGTGGAAAGTCTGGCAGTGCGGCTTGGACATGTGGACAGGTTAGTTGGAGCTGGTAACCTATATAGTGATATGCCTACTCCAAACTGGAGGAGGGGCTGACTTTGGCAGGCAGGTTGAGTAATCCACACATTGTGTTAAATGGGGCACCGTGTCTAAGTGGGGAGGGGTAGCTTTCGAGTGACACCAAAGGCTAATGTCGGGACAAGATGGGTAGATTAGTCCAACAGTCCCACCCCTCCCACAGTGGCGGGAGGGGGAGGAGAGCTCATGAAATCAGAGACCTGACGGATGAAGCAATGCTGATAAAGCTGGCTGGAAACAAGTAGAAGAAGCTGATAAAAAGTATTTGTTTCACTCACGAGTTGTTAGTGCTCGTGGTTACGTTCCCCTGGAGGTTAAGACTGGAGGAATTTCTGGGGTAATGAATGGGAATGGTGTGCAGCCCGTATTGCCTACATGGAGGGTTCTGCGTACATTATTTTTAAAAGCCAGTAATTAATCCAAACTATTGTCTTTTGAGCAGGTAATATAGGTACTAAAACAAGGACTTGCATCCATATTCCTAACTGCGAACAGTGAAAGGAAACACCCATTAACTTTAATTAAAGTATTGGGAAATGTTAAGCTGTAGAAAGTTAAAATATAAGCTATTTAGAAAACAAATGCCAACCTCCCGCCTAATTAAGGGAGACTGTGGCGTGCATGCTGTGTAAATACAACTTAAATCTCAGTGTACGTGGTGCTGCTTTTCTTCTCGAGAGCATTCAGATTAGCCTTAAATATGCAAAAATCAAAACCGGAGGGGGATTGAGTTTCTTGTCTTCTATTGCTCTATAGAGGCAGCAGAGAGTCTTGTGGTCGTTGAATAGACAAATGTATTATTCTAGCTCCAGCCCTAGAATATTATGGTAAAGTGCATATTTCCCCAAAATACTTCAGGAGGCTTAAAGGCTGAAAAGTTGCAATTGGGCATTGCCAGGAAGAGCTGGCCTGAACACACACTCAAGGCAAAAATGCAGGTATACTGGAAATAAACTGGTGACCCTTCACGACGAGAGTTTAAGAAATGCTAAAAATCGCAAAAGTGTTAACATTTGATGGGCATTGTTTTGTCAATTTTGCCCAGAAACCCTAGCCAGCTGGAAGGTTTTACAGGAGTTCTTCAATTTGGTATCGGGTATAAAGACCCAAGCCACGATTACCTGCCTGGTTGTTTTGATTCTAATTCTAGTAAAATAAAGTAAAAGACAACAAATACTATAACAAAGAGTCCTTCAAAGTGATTCCGTAGTGTAGCAGGAGGAACGTAATGCCCCCCCTCTCTCTCCCCCTCCCTTTACCTCCTTCTCCCTCCCTTTCCTCCATCCCACAGATGATACTAGCTATAGCATGTTGTTTTTTACAACTCTTCACACTGCAGTCTAACTTTTCAGAGATCAGTAAATAACATGACCCCAGCATGCTTGTATGCTTTCCTGATCTTTCTTTCGCCCTCTGTTTTTTCACTCTCTTCCTTTATGTTCCTCTCTCGTTTACCCTCAACTAATTCTTTAAACTGGTAATGAAAGGGACGAGGAAAGGCAATATTGGGCAGCATTATATACTATTAATAAATAATCCATTGCATGACCGTTGTTGCTCATGCACCAGCAACCAAAGGAATAGAGGGATCACGTCTCCGGGTTATTATACAGTTGTTTCAGCAAGAATGTTCACTCTCTCTGTACCCCTTTGCCATGCAGCGTATTAAAAAAAAAATAGATTAAGCACTTTTAGTACCAGGTGAAGTGTTTGAGAGCCATGAGCTGAGAACATTGTCTAGGTAGAACTACATTATGATTATCAAGGAGGAGGAAACTACACCAGTCATATTGAATGTTTGCTGAATGTGTGTGACTTTGATGTGGTCTATGCTGTGGTTCATAATGTGGTGGTTTTGACAAGGTGCTAAGCAAAACAGCTTTCCCTCTTCTTCCTGCACTTTAGTGAGCTAGCTCCTGAGTTCATGGCACCGCAATCACTGAAGAGCTTCGTGGTATGACATGCATGTTTGTTTGAGGGCATCTGTTGCGCCCGGCCTAGTTCCTTGTTCATTGCCTAATCTATGTAGAGGTGCCATCTAGGGTTTCCAGTTCCCAGTGAAGTTCTCTCTGGGCTCCAGTTGTTTCCCCTAAACATTTCCCCCTCAAAACTACCTTAAAAGCCTCCCACTCTATCAGGACATTGGAGGCCGTCTGCGCTTTAGTGTCGAAGTTGGAGTCTATGGCCGTGCCTATGGTCTCTCTGAAACTGATATCTTCATGGGCCCGAGTATTTAGCCGCCACTGATACATTGGTATCAGTGGGCGGCGACCTTCCGGCTGGATAGATAGCAAGAGGGAGCTTTGGTCAAAGAGCGTGTGCCCCAAATATTCTGTGTGTGTAGCTAGGCGGCTCAGGCCTGGTGTGTAAGTGGTGTAGGGGCGAAAAATAAGAGTAATCATGGTCACTGGTGTGTTATGCCCTCCAGATGTCCTCCGGTCCCCAATGTCCCTTCCAGTCTTGGAACCCTGCTGCTGTTTTAGGTATTTGGGCACTCAGCAATGGGGGTGGGAGCGATCAAGAGATTAGAAATACCCCCCCTAGTAATTTGCATGGGGCTAGCACTACAGGTAAAATGCCTGAAAGCCTCTGAATGAACGGTACTTGATCTTGATTAGGGGCATATAGGCTGCCTAATGTGAGTTCCTGCCCGTAGATTCTGCCCTTGAGCAGTACATATCTACCCTCTCTATCAATGCAACTGCTCTCCCTCCCCACTTATAAGGTGTGTTTCCTGGAGGCTTGCAATCTGTATCTCCCTTCTGCATAGGTACCTATGTATGCTGTGGCGCTTAGTGGCTGAGCCCATTCCCCTAATGTTCCACGTCAATAGTTTGTGTAAACTTGTCTGTGGGCATTTTAAGAATTTAGGCCGCCACCTCCCTCCTCCTCCCCACATCTCAGAGATGCAAAACCAGGACCCCACATGCACATAAAAACCCAAAACGTGGTTATGAAAAACAAAATTCACACAAACCAAAACTCCCTCTTCCCCTGAGCAGCCTGGCAACGGTCAGCCGCCCAAACTACAGGCAAATCGTCCAAGTTGTCCAGAGGTTCCTACTATATATATGTGGAGCTCTCCAGAAGGGCAGGCTATTGTGGATCGTCTACCGTTTGCCATATGGCTTCCTGCGTCCAGTTGAGGGAGCGCCGGCGCATGTATGCAATGGTTCCAGCTATTGTATCCTTTGTCATGTTGAGACGTTTCACGCTTCCTCTCCGTGTGGTCCCCCTTGTGAAAGCTCTGTGTGGCTAGAGGTCGTCCGCTGGTCTAGGGGTAACAACTGGCAGTACTGTACTGTTCGTTTGTGAACTGTCCATGTCCGAGCCGTCGGTTCCCTTGATAGAGCCAGATCCCAGTTCCGAGACATAATCAGTTGGTTTCATGAGGGCAGGTACTGCTTGTAAGGCTGCAGCTCTCTCCTTCACAATTTGGGAGGGACTTGTTTTTTTTGGTGGTTTCCATTTCGATCATGTTCTTGTTGTCTTCCCTGGATTCATTATGGTACGTGGGCTCTCAATCCTGACTGCTCCAGGGTCTTTGCTAGCTTTATAGGATTCAAACAATTCCCAAGCTGCTTCTGGGTGGTCACATAAGTAGGTCTTCCCATCTAGTACTATACAGAGCCTTTCCAGGAACAACAAAGAGTATTGTAGGCTTTCCTGTCTGAACGCCTTCTTTACTTCCAAAAATGAAGCTCAGTGTCTGTACCTCATCAGTATAGTCCTGGAAAATAGTAACTTGGGAGTTGTCCACTGTAAACGGGCCATCCGTATGTGCCTTCTGCAGGAGAATGTCCCTGTCCTTGTAATGTAAATGTAAATGTAAATGTATGGATACTTGTATAGCGCACGACTACCCGGAGGTCTCTCGGCGCTTGTACGAATACCGCTGTGGAACCCATCCTGGCTTTTCCCTGTGAGGTGTCCACTCCTGGGCACCCCCAAGGTGAAGGCCAGGCATCCTTAGCGTTGTGGGGGCCGTTGTGGAGATTAAGCAAGCTATTGCCCAGAGTTGCAGAGTGGGACTCGATGATTAGAATGGCACCGAGGCGAGAATTATCAGGTCCGTGGAATTTTTGAGCCCAAGACCCGCCGAGGCGGGGAATTGAACCCTGGTCCCGGGCTAGACCTCTGCATCAGGGTCTGCCGCTCTAATCATTGAGCCACACTTCTCCAGTGTAATGGAGGAGTTTCGTTACCACTGGGTCCCGTGGAAGACCTGGGGCTGGGGGCCGAGCAGGGACCTTGTGCGCCTGTTCCAACGTATATAAAGAAGAGAGTCTCATCAGGAAGGCAACCATGTCTCCGCCCTCCGTTCCCTCTTGAAGGCCCACTATTCGCACATTATTTCTCATATTGCGGCCCTCTGCATCCTCCGCCCTACGTTCCAGCAGACCAACTCGCTCAGTAAGCTCGCTCACCTGGCGGGTCAACTTTTGCTGTTCTGGGAGCAATTCTGTAATGGAGACCTCAGTTAGTTTCACTCTTTCTGCAAGTTTATGATGTTCGGCGCTAAGCAGGCCCAAACCTACCGACACCATACTGATGCAAAGTGGCCTTGGTGTCCGCTTTTGCTTCCAGGGTTTTAGTTAGTTGCTGATGTACCGGGTCAGCCAGCAGTGGTGGGGCCTCCGAGTTCTGTGGAGGGTCCGCCGTGTCTTCACTTCTGTCTGAGGGGACCCATGCCCCTTTCGTTCTGGGTTTCCCCATGTTGGGACATTATCTTGGACACAGGGTACCAGCAAGGGTGTTCTGTGCGCCGGGGAGAGGGACCGATCTCAAGGCACCAGTGCGGTGGACAACCACTGGGGGTGAGCCAGGCGTCTCTGAGTGTATGTAAGGAGCCGTGGGAGTGCTCCCAGTGTCCCAATCTGACCCTCTTCACGGAATATCAATGAGGAAGCTTAATGAGGCAACTGAGGTGGGGAAACTCTCTTCCCTCTATATCGTCCCAGTTCCAGGAGTTGTGGGAATCGCAGAATGGAGCACAGTTGGGCACTACAAGCGACGTAGGCCTCCCCCACCAGGCCGGGTGCAGGGTCAAGTAGGTACTCTCACACACCAGTTCCCAGGCTCAATGGCGAGTCCCACAACAGCTCCCTGCCCCCAGCCAGCAGCATCCAGTGTAACAGCTAACTGTCAAGTGTCAACGGCTTATGTCTCTCATAGTTGGTGGAGGGCCTGCAGGTTACACTTCCCTCCACTGAGGCTCAATTATCTACAGGGATATGGCGTTTCAAGTCTCTGGCCTGTGGGGTTTTGCCCTCATATCCCTGGGCCGCCACGAGCACCCCAATGCTGGTTCTACACGGGGTGCAGCACAGGTCTCAACCTCTCGCCTGGGCGGGGATCTCAAATTGGTACGGGCCTCTCGCAAGTCGGGCCAAGACTATGTAGGCTATTGAGGCACACTGCTTCACCTCGGTGCACTGCCAGGGGTGGTACTGCAGGGGCCAATCGGATCGGCTAGACCCTTTGCCTCTCTCCACAACGGGTCCAAGGGCGTGTCTTTGCGGCGTGCCCCAGCCCTCTACTCCTCACCTGTAATGTAACCGGCTCCTCGGTCTGGCCCCCATTGCTCTCGATCTAGTCCCCGGCAGGACACAGGTGTTGCGGACTTCAAGCCGCCAGCTCGCAGGCATTCTGGGCCCATTTAAGGCATGGCATCCCATCTCTTCTGCCGGTCGCAGCCGCCATCTTCTATTCACGCCCGCTCGCAGTCCGCAGCCCTCCGTTCTTCACCTGTGTCCCTGTCGGCCTCTCGATGAGGTTCTCGGTGCTCTCCGTGAGGTCTATAGTGAAGCGCTTGGGTCGTGGCCCAAAAGAGCCTGTGCCGGCTGGGCAGGGGGGTCTGTGCCTCAGCATCTGCAAATCGTGACCACCATCTTGCGATTCAGAGCGTTGGGGCAGGCGGAGTCCCATAGAGTTATCACCTGACCTCTATCCCCATCAATAAGCGTCTTTTTCGGTGTAGCAACTTTTCCCCTGTCCACGCTTCTGTGACAATCTCAGGTAGCACAGGTGAAAGCTGAGTTTCAGCCGGATAAGTGCTGGTCCGGCGTGGAGCTAAAGGCTCACACGTCCGCCATGTGTGACTCCCAAGCCATGACTCCCAAGTGAATGTTCATGATCATGGCATCGATCTGATCTCAATTATACTCAAAAGTATCCTCTATTAAGGGCATTCATTTTTTAATGTAGTGTCTTGTACTGCAGGGGGCAGAATTATCTAAAGTAACAACCTTTCCCTATTTAGGTGTCTTGTTTGACGAGAATGGGACGTGGGTCAGTAAAGAGTGCACAAAAAGAATGTTTTGGCAAGGGCAGCGGGGGTCACCATGGACATGGCGAAAAGACTGGGGACAAAGCCCGTTCTTGCACTGCTAAGAGTGTATAGCGGAAAAATGTATCCCCATGGCCACTTGTGGATGTAACATGTGGGGGTATAGGTATGTGAAAGACTTGCAGGGGGTGGAAAATATTTTTTCCGCAGGCTCCACGCTGTCTCCCCCCCCCCCCCCCCCTGCATAACCGCTTTTATGTTGCGTGAGGTGCTTGGCATGGGATACATTTCTGATTACATAGCAGTTGCACCTTTGGTTCGCTGGCTGAGAATCTGGTCTTCTTCAGTCTCTACCCTGAACCAACTTGTCATAGCGGACTGTATGGCCCTCGAAGGGGCTTTGCGTATTCCATAGCTATGGGACATATCGGAGCAGATGAGAGGGCGAGGCCGCCCGACTTGTACACTAACCTCAAACCCGCACGGCCTATTGACATCGGGAAATGTAAGCATCAATTTCTGGCCAGGCTACAAGAGGACAGGGAGGGTGCAGAAATTGCTAAAACCCACGGTGAGAATTTACATTACCCTTAGTCCCTGCCCACAGGCGCACCCCTATCTGTCTATTGTCAATAACGTTCACCACCGTTTTTGCTAACCAGATTCAGATTGAATCTTATTCATTAATTACTAGCCTTTCCGAAAGGCTTTCTGAAGACTGTGGATCCAAGGGCACCCATGTCCATGTGACAACTTCTCTGACAAGGACACTTTGCACTTTACTTTTTTTGTGAACTTTGTGTCCCTGCGGAAAAAATACATTCTTCCGTTATTGAGCCCATGTCCTTCTGCCCAGGCAAGGCCAGCATTATTTATTATACTTGAAGATGCTTTCCTCGCCTATGGTTTGCCTTGGAGTTGCTAGCTTCTTCTCAGTGCTTTAAGGATTAGGATAAAATGCTTTTAGTTCAGTTGAATTTGCACCCTATTTGATGAAATGTATATGCAGTTTACCTGATGAATTTTATATAAGGAATAGTCCTAGTATTTTGTTTTTAATGACATATTTATTTTATCTTCTGTAAATAAGGTTTTAGGAAAATTTGCACATAGTACCTGTCACGCATCTAAGGCTTTAAAATGTCTTATTATAATAACTGCTCTTGGTACATTTATATTTGTTTGTGCTTTTATGGCTTTTATTATCCGAATTAAGAATCTTTTGACTTTGGTTTGTACTTGGAGACTAGCACCAATCTTGCATGCAACGTGACCAAAATAGAATCCACTCTCATGTTCAGTAGAGGATAACACACACACATCTAGTATTTGCTCAGTGACATGAAATAGAATGCAATCATGCCCCAAATGCAAACTTACTGGTATCATCTCTAAAAGTGCCCTCTACTTCAATGGTCACATTGCGCAAAAGACCACATCATCATGGTACCTGCTGCAGGTGCTCTGAAAATGAACATCATCTTTACCTGTAGTTGATTTCAGAGTCGCCTTTCTAGCCCTGTTTGTCTACTTCTTTCATGACAGCACTGATTTTGTAGCCATCCAAGACATAATCTTGCCCCATTTTACAAGCGTTCTGCATGACACGGCGGCTTGTCTCATCTATTTATTTTATTTATTTATTTATGGGTTTTGTATAGCGCCCGAATCACCCCATACGGGGTATCTCTGCGCTTTAGACTGCTGATTGGCCACTGAGGGAAACTGATTAGAAAAGATGCGTTTTCAGTAATTTCCGGAAGACCCCCAAATTGGCACATTGGCGAAGATGTAATGGGAGGAGATTCCAGTAACGGGGTGCCAGATATGAGAACGCTTTACCACCCATCCGGGCTAGTTTTATGCGAGGGATTTGCAGATATGCAAGTTGGCTGGATCTCAGTAATCTAGTCGGAATGTACCTGACCAGTTTCCGAGCAAAGTAGCCAGGACCCAAGTTGTGCAAGGATTTAAAAACCATGCAGCATATTTTGAATCTGACCCTCTTTTTTATGGGAAGCCAATGGAGGTCGTGGAGTAAAGGAGCAGAGGGGGTCCTGGGAAGTGCGTTATTTACTAATCGGGCAGCGGTGTTCTGGACCACTTGCAGTTTGCATAGAGATTTTTCTTTTGCTGCAATTAACAGGGCATTGCAGTAGTCCAATCTACTGATAATCAATGACTGAACCAAAGATTTACGGGTAGATAAGGGAAGGAAGGGACAGACCTTACGCAACATGCGGAGGGTATGAAAGCAGGTGTTGGCGGTACTGTTAACATGTTCTTCTAAAGTAAGATCACTGTCCAGGCGTACACCCAGATCTTTTACAACATCTTTGGGGGACGGGGCAGAGCCCAATTCCTCAGGCCACCAACTAGGGGACCATCTCAGTTTTGCCTCTCCAAACAGCATGATTTCTGATTTGTCAGAGTTTAACTGTAAATAATTTTCCCTCATCCACTGCGCAACTCCTTTCATGCCCTCGGAAAACAAGTCCCGGGTAAGCGGACTAGTTTTGTCGAAAGACATCAAAAGTTGCGTGTCATCGGCATAGGATATGGGGTCAAACCCAAGCCGTCTGAGGTATCCTGCCAAGGGGGCTACATAGACATTGAACAATGTAGGGCTCAAACAAGAGCCCTGAGGAACCCCCTTGCTGATCCTGGTGGTGGACGAGCTAAAAGGACCTAGATTGACAGTTTGCGTCCTGTTGGTCAGAAAATCAGTCAGCCAACCAAGCGCTTTACCTCTTACACCCATCTCCTCAAGTCTGGTGATGAGGACCTGATGAGATATGGTGTCGAAGGCAGCAGATAGGTCAAGCAGGACCAATAGCACTGCCTGACCCTTATCTGCTGCCATTCTGATGTTGTCTATGACCTCCACTAATGTGGTCTCCGTACTGTGTTTTGGACGGAAACCGGATTGTGATTCGTCTAAGCATTGGGAAGATTCAATAAACGCGGAAAGATGTTTGTTGATGTGTTTTTCCAGGAGTTTACTGTGAAGGGGGAGCAGTGAAATGGGTCTGTAATTGGTATAGTCCTCCGGTGACAGTTTCGCATTTTTCTTAATGGGAATGACCTGGGCTGCCTTCCACTCTGCCGCAAGAACGCCATCCTTTAGTGACTTATTGAGGATGGCACAAATAGGACTGGCGAGCGAATCTGACAAAGTGGCTGTGATTTTGGCAGGCATAGGGTCTAGTGGTGAGCCGGATTTGGTATTTTTTAGAAGAGCAGCAACTTCCAGTACCGTGCATGCAGGGAAGGTGTCAAGGGTGTGCAATATCTCTTTGACGGGGGTGGAATTTGAGGGCTGACTGGGGCAGGGCCTACTAGTCGAAGTAATTTTTTGATATATATTTTCAATTTTCTGAGACAAATAATTTGCTATATTGTCACAGAGGTATTGTGAAGGGGCAGCATCTGTGTTACAAGCCTTGGGATTAGTAAACGTATTTAATATTTGGTAGAGTGTACGAGAAGAATTTTCCGCATTGTCAATCTCAGCCGCAATATGCATTTTACGGGCAAGCCGCAAATTTTTGTGATAGGCTGTTAGAGCATTTTTGAATACGACTTTATCATTTTGATTGTGTGCGAGGCGCCAGGTTCGCTCCAGCTTTCTGCAACGGGATTTCTCTGTTTTCAAAGTAGGTGTATACCATGGAGCTTGCACGCGTTTAAGAGGGTTCAGTTGAGATTTAGATGGAGCTAATTGGTTAATAGCTGCTTCGAGGTTGGCATTCAGAGCTGATACATGGTCATTAATATCATCCAACTCATTGAAGCATGGCGGGTTAAAAAGGTCCTGAAAAGATTGAGGAGTAACTCTGCGCCACTGTCTATAGACTCTGGGGAGTCTGTTTTCATGTCCTCCTAACTCCTGTTTGCTTAAGATTGAGAAGTCCACCAAATAATGGTCAGACCACTCAAGAGGAGTCGTCGCGTTGTAGCGGATGTCCGAGGAATTGGTTAAAATAAGGTCGAGCATATGCCCGGCCTGGTGAGTGATATTTGTATTTATAATGCTCAAACTAAGAGTAGATAGGTCTGCTAATAAGGAGAGAGTTTCCTTATTGTTCGTGTTTTCTCCCTGGACATTAAAGTCCCCAAGTAGTAGAAAATTCTTCGTAGAAATTGCATGCGGAGAGATTATTTCCAATAATCGACAAGAGAAATTAGTTAAAGGTCCAGGTGGTCGATAGACCAGGGCGCCTTTCCAGCAGAATTGTGAGTGTAAGTCAATTCTGAAGATCATAATCTCCATCAGATTAGTGCAATGCTGTTCTATAATAGTTATTTTAATAGGGTCCTGAAATATAAGAGCTAGGCCTCCGCCTGCTCTGATGGGCCTGTCTTGCCTTAGAATGCTATAGCCCTCAGGGAGAGCGATAGCAATATCAGGATTGGAATGAGGCTTCATCCACGTCTCAGTTAGAAATCCCACGTGGGGGTGATTAGAGGCCAACAAATCCCAAATATTAATGGCGTGTTTGGGTAGTGAACGTACATTGGCCAGGAAGCAATTCCAGGTTAGAATTGATTTAGGTATCGCATTAGGAGGCTTTGGTTGGGAGGATGGTATCTTCGGATCGATGCTCTTATAAGTTAAGCATTGAAATCTGCAGTGTCTGCAGGAGACGGGACCATCTAGGACAACTGGGAACCCACATATAGGTTTATGAGGGTTCCTTTGATGGCTCTGATTTCTGATGGCTATGAGATCAGACCTGGAATATTTTATGCGTACCGGAGTCTTTACATGAGGTTCCAAGGTAGCAATTGTAGGGGTACTGGCCACTGGCAGCGTCCTGGCGCGGACGGGCGCAGACGGGCTTGCCTTTGGCGCGCCTTCGGCGCGCCGCCGGCGCGCCCGCTGCGCTAGTCCGCTGCGCGTTCGCCAGGCCATTGAATTTGAACCCCAGTGCCCCGGAAGTGGTGGGGGGAGGGGGAGGAGTCAGGCCCTAGGTCTAGGACTCGATCATATAGTTTCCATCCTAAACAACATATTGTGCCTTCCCTTCTTGGTCCATGTCATCCTTAAAACCAGCAGCATGTATGTATATATGTACACCGGGATGTATTATTTGTGTAGAGCCATCCTAGCCAAAAGGCAGCAGAGGGGTATGTATGCAGGACTTGCAGCATCATCTGAAAGGCTGTAAGAGTGAAACTACGTCATTAACTGGCTTAAAAACTATCTATTACATTACTTCCGCACCTGACTTTGGAATCAGGTTTAAATAGAATTTAAAATGTGTCTCCATCTTCTATTTTAAAATTGACAATGTCTTGTGTGTCATATCCATGTTGCTGCTTGCATTTTAGGAGTCCCTTAAGATTAGAGACTGATTAACAACCGACAAATGAAATAGCAGGGCTGAGCTCTGTATCCGCGCATGTGATCTAAAATTTTATACTTGTATAGCGCACTACTCACCCGCAAGGGTCTCAAGGCGCTTGTACGAATACCGCTGTGGAACCCATCCTGGCTTTCCCTGTGAGGCGTCCACTCCTGGGCACCCCCAAGGTGGAGGCCAGGCATCCTTAGCGTTGTGTGGGCCGTTGTGGAGATTAAGCAAGCTATTGCCCAGAGTTGCAGAGTGGGACTCCATGATTGGAATAGGCACCGAGGCGAGAATTATCAGGTCCGTGGAATTTTTGAGCCCAAGACCCGCCGAGGCGGGGAATTGAACCCTGGTCCCGGGCTAGATCTCTGCATCAGGGTCTGCCGCTCTAATCATTGAGCCACACTTCTCCACCTAAAATCCATCTAAAAGACAAATATTAGCTCTTTGTGTCCAGTGAAGGACTCCATAGTGTTTAGGGTTCTAGCAATCTTCTAGATTTGCAGCTTTTTGGGTTGTTTCATTCTTGGCACGTGTCCCGCTTTGTACTTGTATACGTGGAAATAGAGGCAGAATGTGTGCTAGGCTTGCAAAGAATTAGTCAGAAGAATTATTCTGCAAGTCCATTGCCGGTGCTTCTTAGAGTTCCTTCGAGCAGAGGAAGAGGCCATTCTGAGATGTCAGATTCAAGCTACATAAACCTTTTACTGGTGCAAACATCGAACAGTGCCTTTTTGCATCGTTTGCCTACTCATGTAATGAAGAATGGGTAACTGAAGCCTGTGCTGCACATAGACCTTTGCACCAGGGTCACAAATAGGATCATTTGAAAATGTTCAGTTTTTACTTTGCTAACATAATGAGAAATGAACCATGTTCATTATTTTCACTATAAAAATGTTCAAGATGAAACGGTTTCAAAAAATCAGTTTGCTCTAGTTCTCATTAGAAAATGATGAATTAAAAGGCAAATTTGTTTTTCAACAAATGTTAGTAACTAATCAGTTTAGTTCCTTGTGAGAAAAGGTTTGTGTGGTTGTGACTTGCATAACAAGCCATTCATTTCTTATTTCCGTGGAAAAGGTTATAAAACCACAGCTCTCCAAAGCAATCTTATTGCAAAGCCCTGTAAAATGCTGTGTTTGTTCAAGTGTTTGCAGCTCGGGCTATTAAACCCGTTTGACCCATCCTGCCCTTTAATAATTGCTCATCTATATCCTCTGTAGCCAGTTGCCTTTTGCTTTGAAGAGTGAACAGGATGCCCTGTCTGTAGTGAATTAGTTCCTGGAACCGGAAAGAAGAGGCGCGAATAACCATGAACCTTTGACACCTAACGCTAAGTAGAACTCTAAAGTTGAGAGAAATATCTATGGAATTGGTAAATGTCATGACCCTTTTGTACTGTTCCCGGTACTTGGTGAAAACCTTCTGTCTAAACCCATAGACAATGCTAGAGCATCCTCGCGGGTTTTATTATATTTTTTAAGCTGTGGTTAAAATAAATGGTGTTTTTTTTAGTACATATCCAGAAACAGCTTTCTGTACATTCCAGTAGCACAATTGACATCACTAGTCTACAGATTGCGTTGTAGAATGTGGTGCAATGGAAAGACAGTCCTCCATTCATTCATGGTAATAATTTACATTTTAGGTAACATAACATTGTAGTCTTTTAACATGCCCTCCATGACTTTTGTTGCTTTGTTGTATTTGGTATAATAACCGCCTGATGAATAAAATGGCCAACAGTTAATAAGGTGTTATTTTTGTGGCTACTACCACCGATAAAACGGAGGTCCTCGTCATCCCAACTATTAACAACTCTTGGGGTGGCCTGTTCTGGCCCAAAGAACTTGGGACCCCTCCATGCCCTTCCCCAGCTGTGAAGAGTCTGGGCATTAAGATTGATGCAGAACTTTCATTAAGTCATCAAGTCTCCTCTGTGGTAGGCATCTGCTCTGGTATTATGAGGCAACTGAGGAAACTAGTCCCCATTCTGTCTACCTCCTCCATGAAATCCATAGTCTCGGCTACTATTCTGTCTCGCCTTGACTATGGAAATGCGCTGTACCTAGGTCTCCCTCTGAAACTCACTAACCGGCTCCAGGTGGCACAGAATGATGCCGCTAGGCTAATTTTTGGCCTTCCCAGAAGGTCTCATGCAACACCTCTGCTTCTAAAGCTACACTGACTGCCCGTTAGACAACGCGCTAAATTTAAGGCCCTATGTATCGCCCATAAGTCCCTCTATGGTCACGCTCCCAGCTACATTAGGGATCGCCTGGCTAAGTATGTTCCGGGACGCCTACTTCGCTCTACAGATGCCTTCCAACTGGTCTGTCCCCGAAGCAACTTGGCCTCCAAGGGCGGGCGAGCTTTCTCTGTGATCCTGCCACGCCTTTGGAATCAACTGCCAGATGCCGTTCGGAAAGAGCCAGGCTTACTCCCTTTTCGAAAGATACTGAAAACGCTGCTTTTCAGAGACATTTTCTAAGATCTCTGCGACCAGGACTGTCTTTACCGGGCTAATTTTGCAATCTCCTTCTGTCAAAGCGCTAAGAGACCTGTCGGTATACATGCGCTATATAAATTCCCCTACAAATACAAATACTACATTGTAAGCAACACACCTCAGTAGGCCCCACTTACCAACTCCTAATCAGAACATTAGATTAATTAGAGTGATCTGTAGTCTTAATGCATTACAATACATTTTAACTACCTCAAATGTAAAGTTGAAATATAATAAAATATTTGTTGAAACCCCATGTTGAAATGTTGAATGTTTTTATTCAACATTTAGATTTTTTAGTGTTTATAATTAAAATATTTTGACCAAATTATGTTTTTTTCATTTATTCAATGTTTAACTACCTTGCTTAAATTCTGGCGTTTGGAGGTTAAGGTTCTTTTATGTGACATGAGCTGTTTGTGGAACCCTTAGGGATTTGTCTATGGTTAATGCTTGGACATAGACATAAGGTTAGATTTAGGCTTACGCCTGGAGTTAGCAGTGTTCTACTTAGTGGTTATCATTAGACTTATTTTAAGGACTATGGTTATGCTTAAATTCAGTACCTACATTTTGATTAGGTTCACAGCTTGTGACATTGATTCAATAATCAACAAACATTGGCAATGCCAATTGGTCTCTGCAATACCTGAGCAATTGGCCTTGTCACTGTGAATATCGTTTAGCCATGTTGTCTATCAACACATCTGCTGTTCAACGCGGCTTAAAGCTCAAAATCCCATGATTTTGAGCAGACTCAGAGTCTCTTTGCCCCTCATGTTGAGTTTATTGTCCTTCCCCTCCGAACACAAAAAACGCTATGACGTGTCCTGTGCTGGCCGCATCATAGTGCTTTTTTCAGAGACTTTCAGCCATCTTGGACAGCAAATGTGCTGCTAGACAACCTGGCTAAAAGACGTTCACATTGATAAGGCTACTAACTAACTCGGGCATTGCCGAGATCTATTGGCTTTGCCAATGCTTGTTCGCTTTTGATGTGGTCTTGCTGAACAAATGTGGAAGTGATAGTGATAAACAGTTGAGGATCTTTGAAGTGAAGTGAGGATTTGGCGTAACAAGCAGAGCTGCGGACAGGGGAACTGGGGAACCAAGTTCGAATCTCTGGATCAGCGGAACAATTTGTGATTCTGGGCAAATCACCTACTCTTCCCCCTGCCTACGACAATGAATGTGCCATTGTGTACTCTAACAGGTGAGCACTGAAAGCGCTCCAATACCATTGGCTGGTGTTAGCACTGTAGCAAGGCGGAGGACATAACAAATACTCCAATACCATTGGTTTGTGCAAAAAACAAAAATGCAGCAGAGGGAATTAGTGGGGGGACTGGTCAAGCAGAGAAGCAGGAGGGGATAGGGAGATGGGTAAACAACAAAGGGGAAAAAAACGTAATTGAAGCAGGATCAGCGAGAATAATTAATGTGTTCTGTAATGGATCTGGTTAGCACTTAAAACGCTGCAATACCAGCGGCTTGTGTTCATGCTATGGCAAGACGGACAATGGAACGTGTGCTCCAATACCATCAGACCATGCACAC
Source organism: Triturus cristatus (assembly GCF_964204655.1). Taxonomy (NCBI): domain Eukaryota; kingdom Metazoa; phylum Chordata; class Amphibia; order Caudata; family Salamandridae; genus Triturus; species Triturus cristatus. The sequence continues at coordinate 526,101,432 of NC_140591.1, forward strand.
AATAAAAAGTGCTGTTCGTATTTTAACAACTTTTGAAGAAATGCATTTGTTTATGTACACTACATGCATTTTAGTGGTATGTGTACAAGGGAGATTGCCTGAAAACACAAGTACTTGAAAACAAAGAAAATAAATTGCTCGGCAAACCGGTAGCAGTGTAAGAAGACATGAACTTGGTCCATGCACTATGGGAGGGCCAAACAAAGAAGAGGGCATGAATCCCGCATGCCATGACTAATGGCATGAAAGAAAATTGGAGTGATGCTGAACTTTTCCAATGGTAGGAGATGGGCGGCTTGTAAGCCCACAGATAGAACACAACACGTCTCTTCGAGACAGTGCATGTACTGTCTGTTCGAGACTTTATTTAGGACTCCTGTCACTGTGCTGCTGTGTATGATCTTTTGTTATCAGTATTTTTAAATATACATAGTGGGCATTTGTTCTCCTCAGAGGAGTATTTCTTGGCGCCTCATGATATTGACTGTTGTTGTATCATCCCACTCATGGAGTTTGCCTGGTCTGCAATGAAAGAGGGACTGTTTTACAGTTCAGAAGTAAACAGAATCGCCACACATTGCATAATTTGACATGCATGCATCACATACAGAAAGCAAACCATTTTGCTTTGTATTTGCACTGCAGCAGCAGGATTTCTTCTCAGTGCTTTATTGAATACTCCATTTTACCTTCCCGAGCCCTTTGTAAACCCTGATAAACAAGCTTTGGCAAAGCCTACAGACATAGCATTAATATACCAACACAGACATGTACACATACTATTTGTGTTGTTTTCCACATTTAAGCCAGAGATATTGGCTTTGTCAATGCTTGTTATGTATTTCGAGTTATAGTGTCAGGAATACAGTAATAACCTCTCTAATCATGTTTCAAGTAAATAAATAGCTTTATATTGCTATCACTTGGATGTTTTACATTTTAACACTAACATAATCCATCTTACAATCGCCTGCAAACAACTGGAGTGGAAATCCATACACCCAAATGCGCCTCTCTGGCAGACCGCATCGATGCCAGCAACAAAAAATCAAAGAAATCTTCTCCATTGTGAAGGAGCACATCAACACACAGAATTGTTTCCTTTTTTTTACATTCACTGTGCCCAATGAGCTTTCCCAACAACAAATATTTGCATAAACCATTACAAAACAAGTATTGACAAAGCCAAAAGGTTTATGGTCAACATCAGACTATTTGACTTTGTAATGCTTGTTGGCGATTAGTATTTAAAGTGTAGATAGCGATGTACTGTGCATCCTTAAAGCAGCGTAATAAAACAATAGATTTGTGCAAACATCTGCTGCATGGAGTGCAAAACCAACATCTGGTGCATGCAAACGGATTTCAGGTTTGGGAATGAAATGATGGAATTCATTGCTATAAGGCTAAATTGCCATTGTCACAAAAGTTAAAAAAAAAAGCTCAAAAGATTATTTTGGGAAACAAAAAAATTGCAAAATAGAAATAAGAGCTTGACTTTATTAACAACTAGGCCTTACAGTGGGTTGCAAGCGGCCAACACTCACAGTGAGTTACATTCTTACAAAAAATGCAGCCATGTGAAGCGCAGAATTGGTCCATACTAGAAATGGAGTACATCATAAAAAATCCCTTACAAGTCCCTGAAAACACACTAAAGCCCTGAAATTCATAGTTGTTTTTTTATGCATTGTACAGCACATACAAAAACTGAAGCTGCCCACCAAGCTTAATACACCAATACGCCAGTGGCACAGGAGGAAAAAAAGGCTGTCTATTAAGAGCAAGACATGGAGGGTGGCTTGAATTGTGGTGTCTGCTGTATGTTGCATATCAAATCTGGTGAATTTCAAGCCTTTATCGCGTTTGTGGTCCCTGAACCATAACTAACCTCTAACAGGTTTTAATGGAGAGAGACAGAAATGTAATATTTTTGTAAACCAGTGTTAATTCTTTTACTACTCTTAAGTGTATTCTGACGTCTAAACCTTCTTTTAATAAGAAAATAACATTGCTGGTGTCCTGTCCTAATTTATTACAGGAGTTAAATTATGTCATAACAGCCCTCCTGCACCAGGCCACACTGCTGTGAGCCAGACCTCTGATGAGTGCAAAAAGAACAATTGATGGACAGAATGCAGAACAATGTCATACATTCACCCCAGTACAGAGATCTGGGCCTAAATCCATCGTTTTTTGATGAGTGGCTGCTCACTGAGAGCTGATGGTAGTCACCAGAAACCCTGAAATAGTGTTATTTGCTAAATTCTAATTGAGCAACTACAATAGCTGAGATGTAAACAAAAGGATGTTTGTGAACAGCGTGAATAAGACACAGAACCACCCCTGTGAAATGGAGTCTATGTGTCAGCAAACTTCTGGAGTAGCTCAATCTTCCCTCAGGAGTTGAGTGAATAACGTGAACAGCAAGAAACTCCTGACTGACTGAGTTGTCACCCATATTTTGCTTTAGAACAAAGGTGGATGTCATTTTGAAACTGGTGATGCTCAAAAGAGGGTATCCTACCTCCACTCCCCTTTACCAAAAGAGTGTATGCCTACATAGACCTCTATAGAACATAATCCAAAGTTTTCTTACTTCGTAGCTTTTATAATTTCAGCCAATTCGAACCAATTTCTCATTGTGATCCTCCTCTTTATAGAAAGATCAGCATTTTACTGTCAGAAGACCAGCATTTGAACGTGTTGAGATGGAAACTTTGTGACGTTACAGTCTATTGATCTCTTGTTTTTGTAGTCAAACTTGAAATAGCAGGACACTAAAAGTTGATAACAACCGGACATACAACATTTACAAGATATTAGAGGTCAGCCAGTGGCATACGTGCCATTGCATAGTTCTTTGATGCTCTCACCGGGATTGTTAGAAAAGGCCAGATGATGATGATGACACCACACCTGACCAAGCACAAAGACTTTTTCTTTAATGTGTGTGTTGAAAAGTAGATGCTACAGCTCTAGCAAAATGCAAAAATGGTTGTTGGTATTGCACATGTGAATTTCTCATCTTAACTTCCTGTCTGAGTGCAACATAAGGCACAAGCCTTGTAGCAAAACCAAAGAATGGGGATTGGAGAACAGGAAGCTATTGTCTTTATTTTTATTGCCCCCTTTAAACTCCCTTTCTTAATAGAATTGACTTCATGGGAAAGACCAGACATAGCTGGTTTGAGTAGATTAGTGCATGTTGGTCCTTCAACAAACCAGCAGTAGTGTTTCTTGCTTGCCAACATCTGCTAAACAAGCATTGGCAAAGCCAGTTGGTCTCGGCAGTGCGAGAGTTTTTGGCGTGGTCAATTTCAATGTCTTTTAGCCATGTTGTATAGCAGCAGGCAGAAGCAACAAGCATTTGCAAAGCTAGTAGGTTCCACTTATGCCTAATGGCTTTGTCAATTTTTTTTCAACATAGTGCACAACAATGCGAGCATGTGTGCATCATAAATGAAAGTAAAATTTAAAAAATGCACTATGACTCCACCAGTGCACACAATGCAAGAGGACTCCTTTATTTAATGTGGTGATTAGTTCAAGTTATTCTGTGCTCTGAAAACGAATGTACTTTAAGGCAATGGTCCCTCAAAGCCCAAGACCGCACCACCCGCAGTTATAGAGACATTTCACAAAGAGGCAGTAGCGGCTGCTACTGAGTACGGGTGGTGAGGCAGGGGGAATAAAAAAATAAAAAATTACCTGGGTGCCGCCGCCTCTCCTTCTTTGTCTTCTGGCAGCAACAGGAAGCACACAGCTTCCCAGAATCCCCTGGGTATATGTTTGTGTGATTCACTCTATGTATTCTTTGTGTTATGGGCAGCTGATCATTTACAAAAAACTGAAAAATTGTTGGATATGAGACAATGAATATTTAATTAGAAAACTGCTTTTTTGTGTAGTGTTTGTGGTTTTCCTCTCTTTTGAATATTGGTTTAATTTATCTCTAAAGAAAATAAATATTCTTTCTGGAAGGGATCATTTCTGGACCCTTGGATGGTCAACATTTTTCACAATTCTTGGTTAAGAATTGTGTCTTTCGTCAGAACTCTTTGTCGTTTTTAACTGTGTACACAGGTTCTGAGGGACACAGGGCAACCCCATTATATTTAATGGGGCCATTTCAGTTAGGCACAAATTTGAATCAGACGGCTGTTTTGCAGAGCTTTCTCATCATGGTGAATACAGCACCAAGCAATAATACTTTTCTAACGGAGAAAAAATACACATAAGCAGCGAGCTACCTTTTAACAGCTGTTTATAAGGTATACATCTTTCTGCAAGTTGTGTACTTGTAACTCCTCCAAAAGAACCAAATAGGTGAAAGCAAATTTGCTTGATTTCAGGGATGCCACATGCGCGGTTTGAAAATCCGCTTTAAGAATATCCACCCTGTTGGGGTTCCACAAGTCACTCAACACACCTACGTCTGAATCCAGTTGGGGAGCAGGATATCTTCCTACAAAGAAATATCATCATAAGCTGTATATTGTTAGATGCTCCCTTGGCTTTCTGTAAATTATTTCGATCTCTGCTTTTTCTGCTTACCCTCTGCAGCTTTTCCATTGCTCTGTAAGTGCTTTTTCCCGTGACTCAATGCTGTATTTGTTTCCGTTCTCCCTCTCTGTGTTTCTTTCTACTGATCGCTGGTTGTGTTTTGTCACCTAATTGGGTCTTTGTGTCTCTTACCTCTGCTCTTTTGCTGTCGGTCTCTTACTCTCTGCTCTTTGGCTGTCTGTCTCTTACTCTCTGCTTGTGTGTTGCCCATGTTTGTCTGCTCTCTATACATGCTCTCGCATTACAGACCTAGTGTCTCTTCCTTGCCTCTACATTTGATCCCTTTCTACTTTCTACTGTTGTCCTTTAATTCCCTCTGTCTTCTGTAGGCTACTTCCTTCAATCAGCCTGTTTTGTCCCTGGTATCTGCTTTCCCTTTTCTGACTTTGCTTGTGTGGTCTTCCCATGTTCTTCATCCCCTCTTCTCCAGGCCTCGGTCAGCCTCTCTCCCCCCTGCTCTTTGTCTGCCTCCTCTTCTTTACTTCGGCCCTCTAGCGCTCTGATTTTTCTTTGTTGTATTTTTGGACACGCATTATTTTAATTACTAAAGTGACTTTTGACCGTAAATGAGACACATGGCACCCTCTGCATCTCCTCTTCTTAGGTGTTATGCAAGAGACAGTGCTGATTGAAAACGGAAGAGTCACTAGCTCTATCACTAAAATGGAGGGTTGCATCCTCAGTTAAAGGCAGTGGCCGAACAGTGCTGTAACAAGAGTTATTTATTAGAGTTATTTGATAAACTGAGAAGGTAGTAAGGTGATTCAACCCAGATAGCCCTTTTTGGGGCTCTATATTCAGTCTTGTTATTGTGGTTTAGAATCAGTTTACATACTTACATGCTTCCAGTTTACAGAAAATCGCCACAAGCTTCGAAAAATTAATTACTTTCCCTTAAGGAATTCTAAAGCACAGTAAGGTATTGTCAGTTACTATAGTTAATTCCCCACACTAGTTACCACACAGCCATTATACAGTTATCTGTGCACTGCTGTGTGTCTGTGCCTGTGCGCAGGCCCCACAGACTTGTACATTCCGGCAACAGCTCCCAGAAGAACGGCAGATTAAATGCTACAAACAAAGATGGAGGCACCACATGAGGGAATGGTCACTTTCGCTACGGGTTATCGACCCGACACGGCTGAAACACGTTATAATTGGGTCATTGTAGATCCCCATGTGCCTGGGCCTATCTAGGGGCGGTGCAGCCTGCGGCGTAGACGACCCACTAACAAACCCTCTGGGAAGAGACTGTACCGCATTAAGAGTTCCTAACATATACAAGTGTAAAGTGGAAATGCCAAGGGAGGCAGCAGAATACCCTAGCACAGTGCATTATCTGGCTTGGTGGTCTTTGAGCTGATGGGCCTCGTTGTGTGTAAACGCCCTGCTCGGTAGTGCACGTTTTGAAAAGGAAGGATAACTCCTTCTCTTCGATTACTAGGTTTCATATGTTGTCTTTTGCTACTATGTTAAGAAATAAAGCAGGAATTATTTTGGCCCGTGTGACGTTCATAAATGTGAGTTGCAGTCACGAAGGGAAATGACAAAGGTACATCAATAATAAAACAACACAGGCTTTTTGTGTGTTCCCAACATAGGGAAGTGATTTAAAAACCGAACATGCCATCATCAGAAAGCGTGGTCTTTATGTTTCCGAACACATTCTGGTTATTTTTTCTATTACATTTAGTGTTCATAGAGCCACTTCGTTGACTTCCTGCAGACCTGCGCCACAGGTTGATGCAGGCCTGAATTGAGAGCAAGTTATGTACATAGGCAATAGGCATACATTTTCAGTGCGGCCTCCTGTTGGCTAATTGTTAGCAGACACTGAATCTACAAAACATCACCTATGATTCGGGATCACATTTATACGGTAGTGCAGTGGCGGCCGCTATTATTGCTTAATTGTGGGGGAGGGACAATTACAACCAAAAACAAAACACAAAATAATTAAAATCCCATTTACCTGCCGATCCGACGGCCGCCGTCTTCCTTCTTTCCTCCGATCCTGGGCTCCAACTGCGCAGGCTCCTAGATGCATAATTCCAGTCCTTCCCTCTAGTAGCGCTGTGATTGGCCTGAGCGGCTTCTTTTGCCGCTCGGACAGTGCATTGGAGACTGCTGTGTTTTTCCAACCTGGCTGTGCAACACAGCCGGGTTGAAGAAACTTAAGTGTGCATATGTGTTTGGCCGGCCTAGGACGCCCGGTAAAACACACATGCGCACTTAAAAGTGCTCACCATTCCTCACCCTGCCATGCCTCTATGACAGGATTGCCTGGCCACGCCCCACCCCACTGAAGGCTCCATCATCAGCAGTTAGGCAAAAATAAAATGATAATAAAATGCTTTTATTATTATTTTGTTTTTCCTCTTTTAGTGGGGGGCGGCACTCCTCTGCCATTACGGAGGAGCGCCCCTGCATTAGTGTAGGTCGCTCACCGCATTTATTGAAAATATTGCCCATTACAATTAACTTTACTAGTTACTTTAGTTGTAATGACCCTCGCTTACACGGCCCGCCCCTTTGCTGCATTTAGAAACTGCTTTGAGGTGGTCTGACATGCTTGAGTGCAGTACCAGGGATCCGTGTCAATGCTAGTCTATTTTCATGGGGCTATAATATATCCACTGCAGAAGAGGAACTTGACGTTACTTTTGTGCCAAGAAGATGTCTGCTTGATATGGAAATAAAAGTATTTTAGAACGCATCAGAAATTAAATGAACAAAGCAGTAGTGAGTGTTTGAAACTCAGGAAAGAACAGTGGTGTTGCTCATGTGAAGTCTCTGGGAGCGGAGCTCCTTGCAAACAACAAAAAATAGTAAAGATTCGCTGTTCAGCCATATCTTTATATATTACTCAAAGTGAGGCCTGGACTGAAGACAGACAAGCTCGAGTGAACCTGGAGAACGGGACCTGAATGGTCCTTTACTGATGCTGGATATCTGCACGGGATCCTGGCCATTACAGTGCGAGCGATGGTCGTGGGAGATCGCCTGCTTGGGACAGGGGGATGCTGCCTCCCCTGTGCTTGAAGATCGCACAGAGAGGAGATTAAAACGCTCCTGCTTTTGGACTCTGACAGGACTGGGGGCCTAGAAGCACTAGGGCTTGTTGCTGTACATGGTCATTCATTATCAGAACTGTGATGAGCTCTCCTTGTCTCTGTTGGGGCACACATGGAATTAATTCTGGAATGAGCCATAAAACAACCGAGGGCCTAACTCTAATCTGCATCAAATATTGTGTCTGGCACCTGATAGCTGTGAGTGGCATTGACAAGGGAACCAGTGGTCTCCCTTGATAATCACTTTGAACATTGATTAACAGAACATCTTCCCTGTTAGGTTTGGTTTAATGTGGAGCACCTAAGAAGTATAACACTAATGGAGACCAGCAAGAGCCCCCTAATGACCAAGGGTGCCCCTTGAGTTGGACATTGCCCATTGTTCCTGGAAGAGTTCATAGATGAAAATGCGGTCACTTGAGTATGTTAGGATGGACATAGATCCCTCTATTAAGTTCTGCCCTGTTTTGCACTACTTTTCTGACCAAATACGACACACAAGCAAGGGGTGAAGACAGAGTACCCAGGCCCCAGTGAGGGAATGCCTTAACCAAAAACACAAGCACACCGAGACTCGTCAGTCGATCCATAGATCTTATTTTAACAAATCTGGAAGAAAGAAATTAAGGATCTATGATTATCCGAGATTCTAGAAGTAATGTAACCCTCTAGGAATGCCTTGGAGAGCAAAATTGACAGTCACGATTCAAGCCATCTTTCTGCGACCTGATTTGAGAAAGGTTGTCGACTGAGTATAATCTGCTGAAGATGACATCTAGGGCCTGAGAGGTCAACTGGACTCCCGAGAGGACAAAATGCCGATGATGGCTGTGTTAACTAAAACGACAAGAATGAAGATGTGGAGGGTCACTCCTACTAGAGTAACTGCTGCTTTCAAGGGTTTACAGAGAAGACAGAGGGCCCCTCTATTGAGCAGATCTTTGAGAATTGGATCCACAAAATGCTTCGATCTATTGGTTTGTCAGTTGTGTTCCTGGTGTAAAGGGTCCATCGAGCACTGATGTACAGGTCACCTCTGGGGGAGCCTCCTGGGCTCCAATAGCCTCCTTCAGTCACCCTCCGCTCCCTTAGAAGAGATAGATGGCCTTAGCGAAATACCAGGAGAAGTGGACCGAACAACTCTAGAAGGCCTTGAGCTCAGGACTGTAAATGACAACAATCACTCGAAAGACATATGCCTCGAATCCCAATATAGACGGATTATACTTTACAAGAAGAGAGCTTGGAGTCCTCGTGGGAATCTTATGCCCATGATGGCTGGCCATGACCTGGAAGCCAAGAGACTGACCGATTGCTGTTCTCCAATTTGTGGCCTAAACATGCACTTTTACAACTAATATATCAGTTTTGCATCCTTTAACTATAATGTCCAGCATTGCAAATTTTTCATGCCAGAGCAATGCATATGTTCCTGGAAAGCGGGCTGTTACACAAATTTAATGACAGAAACGACAAATAAACAACCTGTAGAACCAGTAATATGCAATTTCAAAGATTTAAGGTAAGTATATCACATAAAACAGAAAGCACCACTCGCGGTTATCTGGTTGTGTGAGGCCAGGTGAATGTCACAAGCTCAGGCTGGCCGTGGTGGAGTGTAGGCCAGATACAGGGCCCAGGCCAGGGAAGGTGCCTCTTATTGATCATAAACTCATTCTTAGAAAAACCAGCAGGTTCAGGCAGAGCGAGTTGTAGCAGCTCAGATGGGCAGTTGCAGGGAGGTCTCTGGAGCTCATCTCCCTATAGTTCGGAACCATGAGATCATTCAGCTGACCCTTGCAGTCACTTCAGGTAGCCTCGGATGATGATAGCAGGACCGGTCTTCCCTCTGAGACAGCAGGGCGGTCCTGTGTCAGAAGTGCAGTCCTTCGGTGTTAACCACAGGTCCAGGAGTGTACTAAAAAGTTGATCAGAGGTTTAAATATTTATACATGGTGCCCCAGTTGAAGGGGGAGAAACTTCTACACTTTCTCCCACATCTGGTTCTAGAATATCATCCTTTCCCCTCGCTCAGAGAGGTCTGGGGTGACAATTGACTAGTGTAAAGTCCTTTGTAAGTGTGCGGAGGCAGCCCCTCTGAAGTGCAAGTGCAGTTGGTGACAGCTTCACTGCTCCCATCCTAACAAGATGGCCAGTACTGACAACATCCAGTCCCCCTTTGTATCACTGTCTGGAAGGAATACATGAAGATTAGCTGCCAACAGCACCTAGTCATGTGACACAGACTGCTGGCACCAAATGGTTAGGACATGAAAATGGCGGCTTTCTAAAAGTTGCATTTTCTGAATTGTGACTTAAAATTCAACTTTATCAATAAAGAGGATTTTAAATTATAATTCTGTAGAGACCAAACATGACATTTCTACCTGTTCCCAAGAAAGTGTAATCACTTCTTGAATGCAATAAGGTATCCCAGTTTTATCCTTTTAGAGAGGTAGGCCTTGCACTAGTGAAAAATAAATGTAAACCTTTTTCACTACCAGGACATTTAAAATGTAAAAGTACATATCCAAGTTGTTTAATACAATGCACCCTGCCTGCTTGAAACTGGGTTATTGGTTGACTGGGGTGTGAGCCCTAGTCAAGCAGCAACCACAATCCTAGTCAGGGCAAGGCATAACCACACCCCAAATGAACCTGTGTTCACCCACTGGTAGCTTGGCACAGAGCAGTCAGGCTTAACTTGGCAATATGTAAAGTGTTTGTGCAATGCTTCAAACAGTAAAACTGTGAAAACACTACGCAAACAGATCCATCACCAAGTTAGAAAATATAGCAAAATGTAATAAATAAAACAAGACCAAAACAACAAAAATCCAATTGGTAGCGCGAAAGTAATGCATTTTTAAAGAATAAACTGCAGTACAGTGCCTAAAAGTATAAAGCGCCAACTGCGGCTATCTGGTCGCGCTGGAGCGGGTCAAAATCAAAAGTCTAGGCCTACCATGATGGAGTGCTGGTCAGATACAGTCGCAGGTTAGTCCCACCGAAGTTTTAACTTTCTCAAGTTTTGTGGCAATAGTCACGTTCACGTTGTAGAGGGTCGCGAGGGCAAAGGAGAGAGTCGTGGGTGGTGGTCATCATGGCGCGAAGAGTAGGCTGGGTGTTTGACGGGTGGCCAGGAGCTTCGCGTTGGTGGTCCCCTGCGGGCTGACGCTGCTTGTCGAAGAGATGAGCTGGCTGTTGCACTTACTTTTGGAGCGAGCGGCGCGGTTTTGATGTGAACGGACCCGTTCTTGATAGCGATGAACTCAAAAGCTTGATTTCAAGAGCACAAGAGCCACAGCAAGGATCCAGGTCCTGAGGGGCACCACTTGGTGGTCAGGAACTCACTGACGACACATCCAAGAGTTGTTGGGCAGCCTTTAAGTCCCTGAGGCTCAAATCAGAAGGCCAGCAGACTAACCCTTTGCATCACTATGGAGTCCTGGGTTCAAGATGAAGTTGCAGACACAGTTCTTCTTCCCAAGAGAGCAGCAGGTCAGCACAACAGGGCAGCAGTTCCTTTAGAGCAACAGTCCAACAGAGAGACACTCCTTGTAGCAACACAGCAGTCCTTCCTCCTCCCAGAATATTCACAGATCCAGAAGTGTACTTAAGTGGTGGTGTCTGAGGTCCTTCTTGTAGACACAGTTGTGCCTCTGAAGTGGAGAGAAGCTTCTAGAAGCATGCCTTTAAAATGAACAGATGCCCTGACCTCCCAGTTCTGACTCCAGACTAACTATAGGGGGTATGCAGCCCTTTGTGTGGTAACAGGACACAGCCTATTCAGGTGTACGTGAGTCGGAGCCCAGCTCCACGCTTCCATCCTGCCTGTGATGGTCATCCAGTCACACCTAAGCTCCCATTGTGTGTGGCTGTCCAGGAGGAATACACAAAGCCTTATTGCCAACTACACCCAGTCATATGACCAGAGACATGCTGCAGACACAAAATGGCGAAGACAAAAAATGCCAACATTCTAAAATGTGGCATTTTCAGAATTGTAATTTAAAATCAGATTTCACCATAAGTAAGTATTTTAAATCAGTGTTCCGGAGACAACAAATGTGAACCAGTTCTCTCTTCCATTTAAAAATGACACTTATAAAATTTAATAAGGGAACTACATTGTTATCCTAAGGGAGAGATTGGTCTTGCAGTAGTGAATAACACATTTAAGAGTTTTCCACCACCAGGACATGTAAAACCTAAAAGTACATGTTCAACTTTTTATATACACCCCTGCCCTTGGGCCTGTCTAGGGCCTACCTTAGGGGTGACTTATATGCATTAAAAAGGAAGGTTTGGGCCTGGCTAAAGCTTTATTTTGCCTGGTTGACATGGAAAGTTAAAACTGCACATACAGGCTCTGCAATGGCTACCTGAGTGGGTGGCACAATCAGTGCATCAAGCCCCCTAGTAGCATTTAATTTAGAGACCCCTAAGGCCAACAAAAGCAAATTATGCAAAAAGTGGAAGGCAAAAGTAAACTATTTGGGAATGGCCCTGCAGAAAGAGCCAGGTTCTACACTTGCCCTATCGGCTGTTTTAGGGCCTACCTTAGGGGTGACTTATATATACTAAAAAGCACAGTGTAGGCCTGGCAAAAAGTTTATTTTGTCAGGTTGAATGGTAGTTTAAAACCGCTCAGAGGCTGAAATTTCAGGCCCACTAGAAGCATTGCAGGTCGTGGCTACATGTAGTACCACTTTTCTAGGGACTCGCAAGTAAATTGAATGGGTCGGTTGGGTGAAAGCCAATTTACCATGTTTAGAGGAGTGAGCACTAGCACTTAAGCACTGAAGGCAGTGATAAAGTGTGCAGAGTCCTAAGGCAAAAAAAACAATCTAAGCAAAACAAGAGGAGGGAAAACAAAAGGTTTTGTGAATAGCTATGCCAAAGATGTCCGATCTAACACTGGGCTTTACAAAATCAATCTTCGTTGTTATCAGCCAACTAGAAAGTGTCCTTTGGAGGGGGGGGGGGGGTTGTTGTTATGGGTCCAATCTGCTTGAGCATCACAGACATTACAATATTTACAATGACGTCATGCCCTGGCAGCCATATATTTAGGAGAATGATCTTCGTGGATGCTTCCCCAATGCAGGACAGACTTCTGTCTGAGGACATTCCACAGAAAGCCATATCCCCAATTTAAAGGAAAATAATCAATAATACACCAGACCTGTTGGAGGGCATAAAGGGAAATGGGAGGAACATTTTGGGACCTTTCTGGAAGGGGAATGGGAAGAGATATTTGGTGCTCCTAGAGAGTTCTCTATAAGGACTGGTTTCCGATCGACTAAAAGTGCTGCTTAGAGCAGATCTCACCAGAACACTCCTTGCCAAAATTGGAAGTGAGAGGACTGATTGCTGCCTTTAAGGGAGTGGGCACTAAGATCTTTGCACACTATGTGAATGTCCACGGTTGAAGGACTTTTGGACGGGTTTAGTAAAGTGTCTTGCCAATCTGAGGTACCTCCAGGGACTGCCACCAGCCAAACTGATGGTATTGGACATCTAGGGAGAAATCACTCTGCAACAATACCCCAAGAAACAAAATACATTCTTTACAAAAGTGGCCTGGAGAAATATTGTCCAGCAGCTTCCCCTGCAGATCGGGAGCCATAAAAAGTGAACATGGAATGGTGTTTGTTAGCCGAAAAACAGATTTATCAAGAGAGGATGCCCAAAAAAAGGGAAAACATATGATTGCCATGGACGACACATCAGGGTGTGTCCTGAGTTCTCTGGGTTGATTGCTCTTTTGGGCTTAGAAGTGGTGGTGTGCCAGGGATGGTACCTGGGTAATGTACTGTGATATAGTGATGAATGTTCTTGATTATTGTAAATTCTAAAAAAAATATATCTAAAAGAAAAAGAATAAGACATCAAGGGCAGACAGCATATCATCCGACTTTTATCATGCAAATACCACTGTGTTGCTAGATAAACTACCAGCAGTTTTCAAGGAAGCACAAGATATGACTCCCCGCATCCCTGAGGGGAGACATTGATGACACGGATCCCTAAGATGGACAGTGACCAAACCCTGCTATCTTCATATAGATACTGTCGCTGCTAAATATTGATGTACAAGTGCTTAGCAAGGCATTATCTGACAGATTGTTGAATGTATTTGGTGTGTTTGTGTGTGAAGATCAGTTTAGCTTTGTCCCAGGCAGGCAGTAGGACGGCAGTAGGACGATGCATGATATCAGAAGATTGACACATATTATCCATTCACTTGATGATTCTTTTATCAAGATGACTTTGCCCTAGCAACATTAAACATAGATTGTATATTTGACACAGTCTTTTGAGAATATATCTCGCTAGTAATGAATGAAATGTGTTTCGTCCCGTTTTTCTACGCTGGGTCAGACTCTTATAGACTGAACCCACATAGAAGGTTTGCACAGGAGACTGGCCTCTGACAGTTGGACACTAGAGTGAGGCAAGTGACATGGCTGCCCATTTTGACTCCTGTGATTCACTTATGGGATTTAGCCCGTGACCTGTAGGCTTCAAGAAAACATGACTCAGTTGGGGTATAAAACTAGCTAGATGAATTGCATAATTTTTCTTTATGGAGATAATGCTTTGATCTATTTGAAAGTTCTGTTAAACTGCAGATTCCTCTCTCTTTGAGAACTCCCAGGCGCCACACTGGATAAAAAGTTATTTCATCGCATTGCTCTTGTGCACCAATAGGTGGCATTGCATGACTCCGCGTCTGCATTGTCTCACCGCGGAAGAGACATCGGAGCTGAACATAAGCGCCTCTTCTGTGTGCCGATATTCGCTCCTTTCTTTCCAAGCCTTTGGACGCAGATCTGGAGCTCACTCCCAAACGTTCTACTCATCTTTGACAAATTTGTTCACAAACATTTTTTCGCAGTGTGCAAGGGAACATGTCTCCACCAAAAACTACAGGGTTTAACTTAAGCCTCTCAGGGACTGTCACAGGCAGGTGCCTCTAGCAGACTCTATGCGGTGGGGAGCTGCAAAGCGATCTAAACTCTCGTGTTCGAGGCATATGAGCTGCAGATTACACACTTGTGCATAGATCGCCATCTGGTGTTGGGCCCAGATGTTTGCAGTTGTTTTTCCTCTTGTAAAGTCTTTGGAAGTCACGAGGTCGGTGACTCCTCCTTTGGATTGTATTGCGCATGAGCTTCGGCTCCATCCTCAGATTGTTTTTTTCCGCCATCGGGCTCGGATGTGATCTTCGCACTCCGGTTTCGAACAGGTTTCCAGTTCAATCGACGTGCAATCCTTACCCCAATTCGCGGTATTGTTTCGATTGCGATCTTCACTCTCGGCGCGGCTCTCATCGATCAAGACCTTCGATTCCAGTCGTCGACGATAGCCTTCGGGTCTACCCAAGCTCCGGTCCTGGCTAATGGAAAGGACTCCCTTCAAAAAGTGCCCTCGATGTGGGTCCAAAGTTCCCCACACCGATCTCCACGAAGTATGTAACCTCTGCCCTGAACACGAGGCTCGAGACTGTCCGGCGTGCAAGTCCTTCTGGTCCAAGAAAACTATTCGAGACCGAAGGGCAAGAAGAACCATGGCACACTCGTCGACGGCGATTCCAGATGACATCTTCGGAGAGGGCGTCAACGCTCCAGAAGAACACCACACTGACGAGGGCCTCGTCAGTGCCTCCGAAGCCGACGACTCAGATGTGGAGGACATCACTCCGGCACAGAGGGTCGTGAGTACCAATTTGCCCCCCCCCCCACACCCTCGCCGGCACCGAAAAAGGCTTCGGTCACGCCTTCGCCTCCGGGCCTAGTTAAGACCACGGACACTGCTTCCCACACCGCACCTTCGGGACCGGTAAAGAAGCCGATTAAGCCTTCCTGCGGCTCGGGCTCGAGCCAGCCCACCGTTGGTGCCGACAAACACTCAGCACCGACACCGAAAAAGAAAATGGCCTCCTCTTCAGCACCGAGCTCCATACCGAAACACTCGCATACCGAAACACTCGGTGCCGAAACCCAGCTCCAGCTCCTCGGTACCGACACCATCACCGGAACCGACAAAAGCACACAAGGCCACCGAGATCTCGAAGCCGAAACCCATCTCGGCGCCGACCAAACAAAAAGCCCTTTCCAAGCCGCATAGTTCCGAATAGGACACTAAAGCCAGAAAACCAACGGCCCCAATACCTTCGGCGCCGACGGATAAACCACCTTCAGAAGAACTCTTTACACCGGATCCTTTGCAAAAGACATTGACCAAGGATCCCAAAACCGGACATTTGATGCTCAGCATCAAAAAGAGACAGCTGGAAAAGCCTGCCCCAGCTCCACCTCCAAAGAGGAAGGACTCTGCTACCTCGCCTTTCAGAATACCTTCCCCACCTCTTCCACCCCCTCCACCTTCCCCTCCTCCACCTTCTCCACCCCCTCCTCATCATTCCCCAACACCTCCTCCGGATGATGATGATCATGATGACACATATGATGTCATAGGGGACGTGCCCCATGGCTTACCTACAGGGGACCCTACCCCCACAGGCTTCCCAGACCCATGGGACGATTATAACATCTCCAACATCCCTAACTTCCCACAAGATGATCTCTATCCTTCGAGACCATCCCCACCAGAAGACCAATGACTTCCCTCCACTACCCCCAGACCATCCCACTCCGGTCGGGGGCAGACTCCAAAATGTCCTTCCTGTCTGGGCTACCATCACCTCAGACAAATGGGTCACACAAATAATTCGGTCAGGCTACTGCCTAGAACTAATATCTACCCACCCAGACAACGCCCAATGTCTCAGGAACATCTAACATTACTAAAGCAGGAGGTAATCTCCCTCCTACAAAAAGGGGCGATAGAACACGTTCCTACCAACCAACGAAATATGGGGGTTTACTCCCTATATTTTCTCATGCCAGAAAGGGACGAGACTCTACGGCCCATCCTTGACCTCCGGCCCCTAAACACATACATACATTCAGACCATTTTCACATGGTAACACTTCAGCAGGTACTTCCACTGCTCTCCCAAAACGACTTCCTGACCACTTTAGTCCTAAAAGACGCTTATTTCCACATTCCTGTGCACAGCGCTCACAGGAAGTTCCTTATCACAACAGCACCACGAGTATTCACCAAGTGCCTAGCAGTAGTGGCAGCACACCTGAGGAGACAACACATCCATGTCTTCCCATACCTAGACGACTGCCTAATAAAAGACAGTTCATACAACCAGTGTGTACAACACACGCATGCCACTATCCAGCTTCTTCACCAACTGGGCTTCACAGTAAACCACGCAAAGTCCCATCTACAACCATCCTACGTAAAACAATACCTTGGTGCCACCATAGACACCTCAAAAGCGCTAGCCTACCCCACTCCTGCCAAGATTACACGCATTCAGGCTCTACGCGCAAAATTTATGGCACAACACTCTCTTCCAGCTCGGGTGTTTATGGTACTAATAGGGATGATAGCCCCTTGCATATTCATAGTACCTCACGCAAGACTCCAGATGTGTCCTCTCCAAGAGTGCTTAGCGCGCCAATGGAACCAGGCCCAAGGTCAATTAACAGATCTGGTGTTGGTAGACGGTCGTACCCATCGCTCTCTGCAGTGGTGGACCACCACAAACCTTTCCAAAGGTCGACCGTTCCTGGACCCGGTTCCTCAGATAGTACTGACAACTTACGCATCGCTCTCCGGCTGGGGAGCTCACCTATTACATCACACCATGCAGGGCAGATGGACACCTCAACAAAAGTTACTCCACATCAACCATCTGAAGTTACTAGCCATATTTTTAGCCCTAAAATCTTTTCAAACACAGATTTCAGGCAAGGCAGTCCTGGTCCGCACAGACAACATGACAGCCATGTACTATATACAAAAACAAGGCGGCACGCGCACTCCACAGCTCTCTCAGCTATCACAGAGCATATGGAGATGGGCCATACCCCAGAAAATCTTTCTCCTAGCCCAACATGTCCCAGGAGTCCAAAACACCATAGCAGATCTGCTCAGCAGACAAGCACAAAAACTCCACGAGTGGGAACTCCACCCACAAGTTCTTCACCCGTACTTTCAAATGTGGGGGCATCCACAGATGGACCGCTTAGCCACCCACGAAAACGCCAAATGCCCAAGCTTTGCCGCCAGATATCCACACCCATTGTCCAAAGGCAATGCGATATGGATGAACTGGTCAGGCAGATTTGCATACGCTTTTCCGTTTCTCCCTCTCATTCCACTAGCGGTGCGCAAACTTCAACAACACTCCCTCGCACTCATCCTAGTAGCTCCAACTTGGGCCAGACAACCGTGGTACACCACACTGCTGGAACTATCCGTAGTACCACCAAAAATGACACCTCTCTCCAAACCTCTTAACCCAGAACCATGGAGAGATCAGGCACCCGGACCCAGCTCAGCTCAACCTTGCGATCTGGCTCCTGAAATCCTAGAATTCGGTTACCTAAATCTTCCCCCTGGCTGTATGAACGTCATCAAAGAAGCTAGGCGACTCACCACTAGAGCGTGCTATGCGGCCAAGTGAAAACGTTTTGTTGTCTATTGTCACAACAATACCATCAATCCCCTAGATGTGTCCATTCAACACATCCTAGGATATTTACTACATCTACAAAGATGCAATATAGTCTATAACGTCCATTAGACTGCACCTGGCAGCCATAGCAGCTTATCTACAAAACAGGCAACATCTATCACTCTTTAGAGTACCTGCCATTAAAGCCTTCATGGAAGGCCTTAAAAGAATAATTCCCCCCAGAGTGCCCCCCTCACCTGTGTGGAACTTAAATATCGTTCTCACCAGACTAATGGGGCCTCTCTTCGAACCTCTACACAAATGTGAACTTCAATTCCTAACATGGAAAACCGCTTTTCTTGTAGCCATCACTTCCCTCAGAAGGGTCAGTGAGATACAAGCACTTACCATTCAAGAACCTTTTCTCCAAATGCACCAGAACAAGGTTGTTCTCCGTACCAACCCAAAATTCCTCCCTAAAGTCATTTCTCCCTTTCACCTAAACCAATCTGTAGAACTACCAGTCTTCTTCTCACTACCACAAACGGTTGCCAAAAGAGCTCTTCACACATTAGAGCCTGACTCTACTACATAGAGAGAACACAACCTTTCCGTAAGACCAAACAACTGTTTGTCTCTTTTTCACCACCACACAAAGGCAACCCCATCTCCAAGTCGGGGATAGCTAGGTGGATTGTCAAATGCATTCAGATTTGCTACCACAAAGCAAAACGAATGCTATCCGTTCCCCCTAAAGCCCACTCCACACGTAAAATAGGGGCTTCAATGGCTTTTTAGGGAACATCCCATTAGAGCAGCTACATGGTCAACACCGCACACTTTCACTAAACACTATTGTGTAGATGTGCAGATGTGCAAACTAAGCAACAGGCTAGTGTGGGCCAGGCTGTACTCAGAACATTATTTCAAACCACTGCAACAGATATAGGTGGTCGCCGCTAAGGATGGGTACTGCTATATAATCTATGCTCAAGTGTGTAATCTGCAGCTCATATCCCTCGAACGGAATATGCTACTTACCAGTATGCATCTGTTCTTGGCATGTAGAGCTGCAGATCTACACACGCCCACCCGCCTCCCCGGCTGCCTTTATCTGTTCCAGTCTATCCTTTTTAGATACAACACACATGGGCATCTTCACTGTTATTACTACGCTCCATCTTTTCCTGCTGGCGAAAAACAATCTGAGGATAGAGCCGAAGCCCATGCGCAATACGATCCAAAGGAGGAGTCACCGACCTCATGACTTCCAAAGACTTTCCAAGAGGAAAAACAACTGCAAACATCCGGGCCCAACACCAGATGGCGATCTATGCACAAGTGTGTAGATCTGCAGCTCTACATGCCAAGAACAGATGCATACTGGTAAGTAGCATATTCCTTTCAAAATGCACAGATCTCCCTTTTAAGTCCAGGCCTCCCGTAAACCCCTTTCGGACCTCCTTTTTAAGTCTCGCCTATGCAGTGCGCATGCACTGCATAGGAGACCTTTAGCCGCCGTGCAGTTCTTTTTCCAAAGCACATACTCGTGCATGTGGTGGCATATGGCTTGCGGGAGTGTGCACAGCCACGCGCCACATGCACGAGTATATGCTTTGGAAAAAGTGCATACTCCCACTTCCCCGCGCACGCATGCACGCACTTATCCGCGCATACTTTAAAATCGTCAGCATTAGTGAATGCGTCTTTTCCTTTTAATTCCGGTTTGCTTTAAAAGCCAGCTTCCCCGCGTGCGCATACTTTAAAATCGTCAGCATTAGTGAATGCGTCTTTTGCTTTTAATTCCGGTTTGCTTCATACTTTAAAATCGTCAGCATTAGTGAATGCGTCGCGCGCATACTTTAAAATCATCAGCATTAGTGAATGCGTCTTTTGCTTTTAATTCTGGTTTGCTTCATACTTTAAAATCGTCAGCATTAGTGAATGCGTCTTTTGCTTTTAATTCCGGTTTGCTTTAAAAGCCAGCTTCCCCGCGCGCGCATACTTTAAAAGACTTAGCCTTGCAGAAATTTGCTTTTCTATCTAATTTCCTTTCAAACCATTCCACTTTGCTTGGAATTCTTAGTACGGCTGTTTTATGTCATTTTGGGGGGAAAAATCGTCAGCATTAGTGAATGCGTCTTTGGAAATAAGATTGCCAGCATTAGTGAATGCGTCTTTGGAAATATCTCCACCATTTTTTAGTTATGTTGTATTTTTATAAAACGTGTGTTGTGTGCTTGGGAATATTGCCATTCGCCCATTGTTTAGCCATACAACAGTTGCATAACTAAATACTTATAAGGTCCCAAATGCGAGACCTATTGGCTATGCCAATGCTTGTTTTGAATTTGTCGATCATGGACTTTCGTCCTCAAGCTCTTGGGCCCTTTTTAGGTCTCGCCTGGCGAACGCAGCGCGAAAGCGCTGTCGCCAGCGAGATCTATTGTTGCTGACTTGCCTCGGAAGTGGGACAGGAGATGGGCACACGTAGGGCGATTGGAGTCTGTGTACGCGCACGTGAACACGCACGTCCACACACGCGATGTGCACATCTCCTGTTCCCTTTCTGACCACATGCCATCCCCGTTGGAGCGGCCCGCTGCAAGACGGGGCAGCTCAGAATGCGAAAAGGACACTGTGCCTCGATCAGGCACCAACAATAGCCCACACGGAGCCCCTCTGCTCTTCTTCCCTCACCGGGCTGCTCTCTTCTGGCGGGGGCTCCTCCTCGCAACGGCAGCACTTCTCTTGCGGGGCTTCCCTGCATTCCTGGGAGCCCCGCGCTGCCGTGGGCAGCCTCGGCCGCCCGCACTCTTCACCCGGGCCCCGGGGCTTTTCTCCACTCTGGCCGGCACCGCGGGGCTCTCCCTTCAGCATGGGAGCCCGCGTTAGCACAGCACGCCGGTTTCTCTTCCTGCCGGAGCAGGCCCCGTCCACGTCCCGGGCAAGGGCACCTGACTTTCGGTTTTGCCAAACAGGGCCGCGGCGGTGATTGCTTCTCTGCGGGGTAGGCTCCCTCGAGAGCTAAAATAAATGTAGAAGCGGGCTGGGCACCCCCTCAAAGGATTTTGTCTTGTGTAATGCTCTTGAGCACCTTTGTGTGACTCAGCACTTTACAATACAAGGTCAGTTTGAAAGAAAATAATATTTGCGCTGCAGTAATGTTTCAAAATGTTCTCAGTAAACGAACCAGATAGATAGGTAAATATTTATAGAGCTGTCAAGTCGTACTTCAGTAGGGCACTCCGAAAGTAGAGTACATTCGAAATTAGTAGTAATTAAGCTATATAAATATTGTGGTGATAAGTTTAGCACATAAGTGTTAAAGATTCCAGCCGGCCACCTACCCTGCATTAGGAGTTACCAGGCCTAGAATTGGGGAAATGATGCAGGTCTTGGCATGACCAGATCCAGTTCTGTATGTGCCCCCTCTTCTGGACCCATGCGCGTGCATGTTTTCCTTCTGCTTTGAAGAGGAAAAAAATGAGCAAGCAACATTTTTGGGTTCTTCCTGTGCCTTCCTGCACTTGGTAAAAACTGTAATAGGGCGTCAGCCTCTCTCCCCAAGATTACCTCTGTCTGACTTGTAGTGGGCCCCATAATGTAAATAAAAGACCTGTGCATTACAGTTTAGGAGGACTACAAAAGACAGCAAGTAACCTCAACAGAGTAAGAATATCACCATGACAAAAAGTGGGCTATTTGGCCAAATTTAGTAGGTCACATCAAAGCTTATGGGTGGGATGAGACATAGACAGGAGGCAATGCCTTGCAGGCCCAAATTCCATTGTACAGAGTTAGAGAGCACATGAACAGCACACTGACAGGTCAGGTACACAGTAGAAATCAGCTATGCAGATGGAATTGTAGGGTCAGACCTCTTGAATTCAGGAGCCATCGGTTGATATCCCAGCTCTGCAATTACAAATGATTTGATCTCTGTGTCAACATTATAAACAGAGTCAAATGTCAATTTAGCTCCTAAGCCCAAGATAAAAAATTGCGTATTTGCTTCTTACTTTCTGAAAGTATCAAAACATACCTTCTCACTTCTGCTGCCTGTTCCTAACTACTTTTGTGAGGTACCTGTCATGCCACCTGTCAGAATTATGGAAAAAATTCTGCCGCCATATTGATAGACAACCATGGTGTTTCACAGTGGACATATCTGCATATAAGTCAGTCCTGATTATAAATGGGCCGAAACATTCTAACCCATGTCCAGGCTTTTAAATAATGAGTTGGTTGATGCCACACAAGATGTATGCGTTCAGAACATGAAATCGACTGGCTTCCTTTGACAAAGGGTTTTCCTGTCATCCCTAGTCCTACGCATTCAAGGCACTCTACAAGTTAAAAGACAGTAAAGTATTCACCCTTTATGAATGGGGCAAGAGAACAACGTTTGACTGAACATGGACATCTTGTCCTTCAGGATATGAGTTGTATGCCATAAGAATTTGAGGTAAGAGTGGCCTCCCCTCAGGTTTAAAGTAATAGTGCATGAGCTGCTGTAAATGAATGCCCTCCTCACCGTACGAAGAATTATCTCATAGCAATAGAAAAACATTCCTGCAAAAAGGTTCTTGTGTAAGAACTGACCCTGTGTGTACTTGCAATACACCAATCCTTGCTGTTAGAGTACTTAAGATCTCAAGCATTGCTGGGAGAACCTTCAGTACACCAATCCAAGTTGGGAGGCATTTCAGCATGCAATATTGCTGATAGAACTGCACAAAAGCAATTGTTGCTGGGTTGACCCACCCACCCATAGCTGTTTACTTTAATTCGTAATGCTATAACTTGCCATTTGTACCTTCTCAATTACCACTGACACATTTAGCAGTGCATTGCATTCCACAGTGTAGCATTGGGTCTAATGATAAGGCTAAGACGAAAGGCTGAGGTATTGGTCTGGGCCTAGGTAATGGTGGCTGACTAACGAGAAAGGCTTAGAAGAGTCAATGGTGATTTGGTTAGGGTAGTTTAAATGTATATAATAGGCTGACAGTGTAACGATATTTGAGGAGAACATGATAGGGAAATGGTAGATGAGGAAGTAGTAGAACTGGCAGTGGCAGATTTGCTGGGAGAATCTAAACAAGGTGAGCAATTAACAAAACAACATACAGGAGTCCACCCATTACTGTAAGAACTTTGTGAACATCAGTCATTGTTGCAAGAACATTGTTATAACCTGCTGTTAGCTGTAATGTATTCTCTCCATAGATCCTCTGTTCCCTGATGCTCAGCCAGTGTGTGATTTCATGGAATGTTGATGTGTGCCTATAAGTGTGTCCGAGAGAGTGGACTGAGCAGTTAGGATGCTACTCCTGGTGGGGTATTCACCATGTAACTTGTAACCTAAGCTGTCGTTTCTTCAAGAAACGTACAATTTATTAATCTACATGAACTGGCTGCATGGCTCCTGTCTACCACAAGGTTATCTTTTAAATACAACAAACATTCAGGACACCATCTCCAGAGGAACCTTCAGGACACCAATCATTATTTAGAGTAATTTTAGGGTCTCTTTGGTTACAGAGAGAGTCTCCAGGATACTATTGTTTTGCGTGTGCTCTTGCATGATGTGAAGACACATAAAGTGCATTGCTGAGTAGATTTACTTACCATTATAAAATTACTCAGTGTTCAGCGCAAATTTGTGCTTCTTGACAGCCTGCACAACCCTTAGTAAATCTAGGCCTCAGTACGTTTTGGAGAGCGAACGAGAGAACCTCAAGTATGTTTCTAGCTTACTGGTTTGGAAGCAGTCACCCTTGACACACAGCAGTAATGCACAAACTTTAGTACAATCCAAATCCAATAATATCCAAAATCTGCTAAACAAATTATTGTATGTGCTTTTACAAACATTGTAAATTCATGTTTCCTTTTTAGGTCGAGCATTCAAGACCTCTTGTATATACTTTAATATATACTTATATGTGTATGTACTTTGTGGGCTCTAGAGATCAGCCTTAGGACCTGTCAGCTTCCACTTAGGGACTTTTTTTCTGTTCAACAGCCTCTATTTAACTGTCTTGATAGAAAACGACCAGTAGAGGTCAGTAAAATACCAGAATTGCTTTCTGCTGAGGGACTTTGTTTTTAATTTTTCTGGCAACTGCCTCTATTTAACTTTCTTGATAGAAAACGACCAGCAGAAGTCCATAGAAATTGTCTTCCACCAGCATTGTAGACAATATTTTTTTCAAATATTGTATTTTCAGTGTTAGACCACCAAAGTCCCTCATTATATATTAAAAACAGAGCTGTGGACTGTACCATTTCCTGCTGAAAGGCAATATTTCTCTCCGTGTGTTCTCATACCTGGCGTGTCACGCTGTTTGGTGCTTATTTTCCCTCCATGTTAAAGAACAGTCGATGTTTCAGCACCCAGGCTAATGTGCTGCATAGCTAAATACATATAAGGTCCTAAAGGCGAGACCGATTGCATTGCAAATGCTTGTTGACTCCTTTTTATGTGTTTGTGACTTCTTTTTATGGGTTTGTGACTTGTGGACTTGCTGTGTGCCCCCTTCAGAGTCCGAAAGCCTGTAGTCTGGGAACTCATGGTTTAAGGAAGCAGACCCATATTAGGAAGTTCTGCCCCACAGAACGGGCTGAAACTTTTTGTTTTGGGTTTGCGGATCTCATTGGTGAAAATGTGACTATCTTTCCTCCAACTAAATGAGTAATTACTGTCAGGGAGAAAAGAACCTCCCTCTGTGCATGTTATTCATTTTGTCTGAGTGCTCAGTGGCATACAGATCATACTTTTGAATTGGGGAATGTGAGCATCATGGCTGATAGTGGAGAGCAGGGAGGAAACCACCAGAAAAAGATAGAGACAGGCCTACCACCATCTGAGGCTACAGAGATGGAGGAGAGAGCTTGGCCTTCTCATATGCAGTAGAAGATTATTAGGATGATGTCATCTAAACCTTTTGGGAAACTTTTACACTCCCTTTGATGAATAAAATGAAATGTGATGTGCAAACTCTGAGGCCTTCATTTGAGCCGATAGTGCAGTCAGGCATGTAAAGGCATCTCAAAGCACCACAGCAATAAGAGTTTGCAAGATGTGAGAGTCAGGATAAAAGGAGAAGACAGAAGAGCAGGGCAGTACTAGAATGGAGATGCAGTAGAGAAGATTTACTGAGACAGTTCCAACGCTGGTGCTGAAGGATATGTATGTGCAAAATGATGGTCATCTGAGACTGTCTGCTCTGCACTGAATGGCGTGTTAAAATGTATATAGTGTGAAAAAACAAAACCCTGTCAAATAATGGAAGAACATGAACATTTCCAGGCCTATTTTCTACATTGCTGTGAGTTCCATGACTGGTTGCCAGTCTAGTTTTTTTTTAAAAGTAAAAAAAAAAGTAAAATCACAGTGTTCTTTTGAGAATCATCTATATTATTGTCTAAAGAGATAGTTTCTATTTAGTCCAAGGCCCTGCAGCCAACCTCCGCTGCTCATAGCCGCAAGATGTACACAGTAGGGGTTGGTAACCCATGGGGCTTTGACTCCGGTCCCGGCCAAAGACCTGGACCAATAGCCATCTCTGCTGCACAGAGCTGAAAGCTGTATACTGTGGGGCGTAGCCCCCCTGTGGTGGGTTGAGCATCATACCTGGCTAAAGGCCAAAGGCCCTGCATTTAGATCCCCTCTGTACATGGATAGACCTGCGTTGCAGTGGTTGCCTGCCCATGGTATGATGGGTGTAGGGTATCGCCAAAGACGAGGCTGTGCAGCCGACTCAGCAGTGCACAGCTGGGTAGGGAATCCTTGTTCATGATGTTCTAAAACCCTCTCAATAGTAGGATTGAACCATACATAAGTTATGTATTATATATGTATGTATTTACGTTTAAGATGACTTTATAAATGCCACATTAATTCATAGGAAATCAATTTGTTTCTTGCACTTATAATAACTTTGGCAAGTTAGCCCCAAATCTGAGGAAGCAGGCATGAACATTCAAACTGTCTGTGGGACAAATTAGACGCAAATTAGTCAGTGAGGTCAAAAGTTATAAAGGGGAGAGGGTTTTGTAATCTACTGGTATTACTTTTTTCTTTTACACAAATAATATAATATTCTCATTGTAAACGTCTGCCATGAAGTACCAAAACCATAATTGAACGTACAGCTGACTATTCTGGCATGCAGGCAGTGGCTCCATTTATTGCGTTTATTGGTTTGGATTATTTTCGCTTAGCCATTTTGAGTTATTAACCACGCTTCCAGTACACATGCACCAATCCCAAGTACATCCATAAATATTTGCGAACAACTGACAGTTCTAATCCGCAACATAATTCTCCTCAGGAGTTCATTTATGTTTTGTCAAACTGGTGCAAGGGGGTTGAGTGTTGTGCCAAAACAGGGTGAATAACCAACCCAAAGAAATCTTCATTCTTCTACAGTGAGGATACTTGCGGTTGGGCATGAGTATGTGGTAGAGTAGCTATGTGTGTGTGTTGAGTCAGCTGCATTCCAAGGAATTGTTCCAGAATTGTGGTGGCAGAAAGAGCAAGCAAACTGGAGGAGACTCCAAGATTGAGGGCCTGGAATACTGTTCTGTGTTAAGCAGAGTGGAGAGACATGCTGGATGGGAGACGGATACTGCGGTGTTTAAGGAATTTGATTTTAGTGGAAACACCGGTCTGATTCTATATGCCCTTTGCCCCATTGTACAGACGTTTTTCCCCCATTCTCTGATTTAGAACATACTATAGCAGTTAGAAAGTGCCCACACTGTAAGTTTTTTCTTTTAAACAAATTTTATTTGTCAAGTTGCACACAAAGTGCAGATCTCTGCATCCCAGAGACGCGTGCATAATCAAACCATACAGATATGACGACCCTGACTTTTGAAACTAACATCCAAACGTATAAAAGCAACACTTGGAAAGGATACCCCAACTCTCACCCCCCACCACACCCCCCCCCCCCGATCGCTCAAAATCTGCATAATCATGTCCACAGCCTGTAAATATAGCAGGAACGGTGAACCCCGCCCACACTAAGTTTGACGACTCTCCTGCACCTAAAAACTGTGCCCTCTTCAGTGAACCAGTACGAGCACTGTAAGTCTATCTCTGGACAGAATTACTGTGGTTTTAAGTTTTTCAATCTTAGTTGTCATTCGCTAGTAAAACATCACAAGGACATGTTCTACTTTCTTACGGGTCATGACCCTGATGCGGTCTTTTTAACAGAAACCAGGCTCAATGAGGTTTCAGGACCAGAGGTCATCTCAGCTTTGTCCCCTTTATATAGGATTATGAGAATGGGCCACAAATATAAACAAGCATTTGCACTGCAATAGGTCTCGCAATTACGCAGGTTTGAGCTATTGGCATTGTAAATGACAGTGCCTTATATTTATGTTTTAAAAACAAAAATAAAAGGCATTGTTATTTACAATGCCAATAGCTCAAACTTGTGTAAATGCGAGACCTATTGCATTGCAAATGCTTGTTTTAGCTTCTATTTTAAAGGATAATAAAATACATTCAAGATAGCCTCTACACCTACACGCACATTCATCAATGCCACCTAATTACACTCTACTCAATATCATATAAATACACCCCTCATAAAACCATTATGCCACATAGCAACAATCCATATAAATACACTCCACACCACATAATGCCCATCAGCATCATTTCACTCACAACTAACCTAGTTGACTGCCCTCTCACCTGACCATTCAGGATAGGTGGTTATTTGAATGTTTCAACCACCTGCGTTTTTCTCCCCCCTTCACTGTATGTCTAATTATTATGTTTTGCGTATATCTTTATGCTTCCTTATGTCCTGCTGTGTAATGCAATTGTCCATCCTTTGTGTATGTAAAGCGCTCTGATACCCACGGGTCAAGCTAGCGCTATATAAAACTTTTAAAATAAATAACTCCACACAGTTGCACACCACACAATTCGGCTCC
The DNA here is from genome assembly GCF_964204655.1 of Triturus cristatus. Taxonomy (NCBI): domain Eukaryota; kingdom Metazoa; phylum Chordata; class Amphibia; order Caudata; family Salamandridae; genus Triturus; species Triturus cristatus. Next base: position 526,129,590 of record NC_140591.1, read on the forward strand.
AAAAATTTCAATCCTCCACCACATAATTTGAGAGCAAACCACATAATTCAAATAAACACAATTACACAACACATGCATCTAATCCACACCACAAAATTCCACATCATGCCACACAATTCAACAGCACACCACATAATTAAACTCCATTACATACCACACCACAAAATACAAATCCACATATTTACACTCCATTACACTCAATCCCACTGTACATAATTCCAGTACTCAATACCACATTACTATCCACCTAATTCTACTGCACACATATTACATAATTCCACTACACAAATCCGCTCCACACCACATTATTCTACGCCACACAATTCCACAACTAATAATTTCAATCAAACCCACATAATTCAACTCCACATCATATACATCCACTCCATAAACATAAGTAAAAGACATTGTTATTTACAACACCATTAGCTCCAACTTTAACAAATGCAAGACCAATTGCATTGCAAATGCTCGTTTTAGGACTTGTGCCCCGGTTTCAGCCAATACTCATTTGAATAAGGAGACTGCAAGTTATTCTCATGCAATGTAAGGGCAAAACGGGGATCACAGTGAGAGTTACTCTGCATAAACACACAACTCACATTCTACTCTCCATGTACAGCCACCAACAAGAAGCACAGTAAACTGGATAAAAAGGCCCACCATGCTGTACTCCGCTACCAAATAAAACACTAAAAGACGTTACTCTAATTTTATACTGTCGAATGGCCTCCCACGTTAGTTTCCCCCACATTCCGCCGGTGTCCCCCTCACCTGGTCTATGTCGTCCGCCATCGTTCAAAAGCAGCGCTTTCACCAATGCAGGATTCGAACCGGCAAAGCTCTGCTGGCGGAGAAGTGCAAGAGTGTCCTGTGCCGAATCGTAGAGACACAGGACACAGATTGATTGATTGGATCCTGCATACTGGATATTAAAAGGAAATGGCCATTTTGTAAAAGAGCCGTTTTCTTTGGGCCTCTTAGAAATCAAGTCTAAAAGAATGCAAAGGCTGCAATTTCTATGAAAAGGCTTTAAATAACGAAAGCAAATCGACATGGCTGCCTATTCTTTGTATGTTTCTCATTTTATGAAACAAATCCATCCTGAATATATGTTTAAATTTGCAAGACACAGTTTTAAAAGAAAACAAGCATTGGCATAGCCAATAGGTCTCACGTTTGGGACCTTATAAGTGTTTAGCCATGCAACAGTTGATGTTGTTGCAGTAAGGATATTGTGCTGGATAACTAAATACTTATAAGGTCCCAAAAGCGAGACCTATTGGCTATGCCAATGCTTTTTTTTAGCAGATTAATTAATTACCTACGGCCGGTGAGACAGATAATTCTGTGTCCAGTCCGAAGCTAACACATTATGTATGAGGAACGTAATAGAAGTGTTAAAAAAAAGTCTGTTTTGTTTGAGCCTGTAAATTATTTATAGTTAAAAAAAACAGTTTTACTGCTGTTATTGGCAGCTAAGAGCACCATGTCCTACACAAAGTGATGGGGACCTTTTGTGAAACTAAATGTATAAACTCCACCACTGATACATGTGTGCATTGTGGTACCCCACCTCCTGAGATATTACGCCTCTGGCAGAATATAGAGACTTAAAAATAATTGTGTCGCCACGTGTATTCTCTCGAAAGGTAGTCTGCCACTGGGATTGTTTTTAGTAATTTGTAGTGTTTCATCTTTTCCATTGCCTACTGTGGAAATGTCAGCTAAAATGTGTCCCTAAATCCCAGTTGGTTAATAAGGATTAAGGAAATGGTGAAAAGAAATTCTGTCACTGTTGTGTACTTCGTTGTTAATATGAACACCTACTGTACATTCTGGAATTCTTTGCCAGCTGAATCGCTGTATGACTATACATGACTTTTTAATAATAATCTTTTATTTTTTTTATATATAAACGTGGTACACTGACCCTTTCTAAGGTGAAATATGCTCCCCTTTTATGTGCATTTAATCGAAATATGAGATTAGCTAATATAAAATAAGATGAACTGTAACTGCGCACTGACACTCCAATGATAAAAACTAAGCAAACGCTATCCTTTTAATGGGGTGCTTGAAATCTGGATGTTACATCGCAGTGCACATGAGTGCAGATAATATTCCTTTAGAATGCGAGTGAATCTTGAAAAGGCAGTACGGAATGTATAGTCTTCAAAGTGCAATCGCCAATTAAATGAGTGCGTGGTAACCAAAAAAAGCACATTTTAAAAGCACACAAACTCACTCTAATATCATTAAACTAGCCAAAGAGAATGCACATCTGCCATAAGAAATGTAAACAAGGATGCAATTTGCTTTGCTATCACTGGAGCTATAATAGACCCTACATGGAAATGGATTTTATTTAAAATGAAAACAGACTCAGAACTTCCTGTGTTTTTCTAAATTATGGTTTTGCTAAATGATTGCGTGCTTCTGCATTCCTTTCTGTGGAGGGGGAAAGAAAGGAAGGGGAGACGGAGCGAGTGAGTGTACAAATAAGATAGTGCGAGAGTAACCTGCTGTACTAATGTTGATTCAAGAACGGTTCTCATTTGCTCATGTACCAAGTGCTCACCGAATGCACTTTATTTACACAGGTTTGTTGTCATGAGAGTATGGCACAGGAGAAGGCTGATATGGGAAAACCTAGAGTCTAAAGGAGGAAATAAAGGAACTGGTGAGGGAAAAGGGGGATAAAGGAGGTGAAAGAGAAAGGAGAGAAAATCACAGAAGGAACGTGAGGTACCGAAGAGGAGGGCAGAGTGGACACACAAGGAAACTGGTGCTAAACAGTGCAGGAGAGGGGCCTTCACAGACACGAATGGCGAGGAGAGCAATGTGGGGGATAGATCGGTGTAGAAGGTAGACTGTAAGGGAATGTAAGACACAGTAAAAACGTCCTGCTAGAGACTTGTTAGCAGAAGCGGCCGGCACAGGTAAATGCGGTGGGACGAGGCGGGGTGGGTGGTTATTGTCGACAGACGACAGAATAGGTATTATTAAGTAAATAATACCTATTCCGTCGTCTGTCGGCTTACCCCCCTGCAGCGCCCTGCACCGCCCCACCCCACCGCGCTTACCTTTTGCCGGCCCCCACTGCTTGTTAGAGAATGTTCAGGGGAGGGTGCTGTGCAACAGCATAGGGTCTCAGTGGAGCGCATAAGTGAACTTGTGGGCGGAGAAGGGGAGGGCCAAAAAGAGTACGAGAGAGCAATGGTGGTCACGGAGAGCAGGAGATGATATAGGAGGATAAGTGAACCTTGTTAGTTTACAGACTGACCAGCCTATTCCTTTAATATGGACTGATCATTTTGAAGCTCCGTTCTCCTTGTCTGTTCAATCATGACCCAAATGAGAGAGATCCCAAAAACATCTTTTGGGGATATGGTCTGAGCTTAATGTTCCAGACCTTAATTCTCTACTAGAAGCTAATTGCTCCACATTGAGTGATTCAGTAGAATCTGACGCTCACACTTTCGACTCATGGATCAGATCCTCACTCTGTTAGTTCCCACTACTAGTAAGAAACTTCATTGAATTCTCCATCCTTCCCCCTGGTACAATGATTTATTACACCAACTAAAAAAAAATGGTAAAGGTTTGGAAAGAGGATGGTGAAAAACCTACAGTCATGAGGATAAATGAAGATACAAAGTGGCTCTGAAAAACTACCAGAAAGACTGTAGCATGGCAAAGCAAAATTTTCTTCAGATAAAATTACGGCGGCCAAAAACTGCCCTAAAAGTCTATTTAAGGTAGTCAGGAAGCTTTCGGACCAGACCAATGCTGCCCCCACTGCCCCTCTCACACAAGTTCAATGTGATAAAATTGCAGGCTTCTTCCTAAAGAAAGTAGCAGATATTCAGTCCTCCTTCGCTGGCACTCCTTTGGTTAGCTCCTCTGAAGTTCCTTCCGACGCAAGCTGTGCCTTGAGTACCTTCCATCTTTTAGATGGAACATCATTTAGCTTATTGCTTGCACCACTATATCAGGCTCTGCACTTGACCACTATCCCCCCTCGATATTGGGCAACTTGTGCTGACAGTTGTGGAGCAATGTACACAACTATTCAACTCCTCTTTGATAGAAGGCATTGTTGCTTTAGCATGGAAGCTTGCTTTGATTACACCTTTATTAAAAAAACGAATTTGGACCCGCTTATATGGTTAAACTATGGGCTCATATCACTCCTTCCTACATTGGCTAAGGTGTTGGAGAATCATGTCAATCTACAGCTTTCGTTCTATATCAAACTAAATTGTCTGCTGCACCCTGCACAATCAGGCTTCATGTCTGGTCACAGCACTGAAAGAGCCCTTCTCTGTGTTACACAATACCTGCGCTTACAGTTAGACAAAGGTGGCGGGGTGGCACTGATCCTTCTCGGCCTCAGTGCCACATGTTGCACCACGAACCACTCCACTCTGCTGTCTAGCCTAAGAGAAATGGATATGCGGAGCTCAGCCTTGGCTTGGCTGTGCTCTTTTTTTTTTTACAGGAGGGCACCTTTCAGGTGCATTCACTTCATCCCAGGTATAAATCTCACTATTTTGTCTCCGGGGTGCTGTGGGGCTCCACCTTAGGCCCTCTTCTGTTCAACCTCTACGTGAGAGCATTAGATGGGATTGTAGAATCCCATGGGCTTACATTGTTTTCATACTTAGATGATACTCAAATTGTGGTATCCTTATCTGAGGATAACCCAAGGCTAAATCTCTTAACACCTATGTTGTCCAAGTTTCATCTTGGATGAACATGAATTTATTAAAAGTGAATGGGGACAAGATTGAGGTTCTGTTAGTGGGCAACCAACCCCACCTTTGGGGGTCCTCATCTGTGGCCAGCTATCATGGGTATCACTCGTTTACCGGTTTATGTGGTTAAAAAGTTTGGGGTATGGCACAATGACAAGCTTTCTATGAGCCACCAGATCAACAAAGTAGCTGCCTATCTGTATTGGCATCCTTAAATGGTTAAGGAAAAGCTTGATGTGCCTTCCGGCCCCTGCTCAAAAAATGGTGGTCCAGGCTCTGGTAATCTCCTGACTAGACTTCGGCAATGTCCTATACTTCAGTGCTGCAAAATGTCACCTTAAACGGCTTTAAATTGTAAAAAATGTGGCAGCACGGCTCCTCCTTCATCCAACCAGATTCACCACATCAGCCAGTTTGTTACATACTCTTCACTGGCTGCCTGTTGAATGTTGGGTTCAATTTAAAGCCGTATGCTACATGTATAAGTGTCTTTCCAACATGGGGCCAATGTACCTGAGACCTTTGGTGTCCTGGTATACACCTAAAGACTCACTCCGCTCTATTCACCAGGAGCTGGATGTGGTTCCCAGAATCAAAACAATCTGCCATGACAGTCATGCATTTGCATATCTGGGACCAAAATTATGGAACACCTTGCCACAATCATTCAGAGCCTGCAAATCACTTACTGCATTCTGCAAATTGCTCAAAACAGGGATGTTTTCACCTCTTTTTTAATAGTCCCCATTGGCTCTGTTAATACTGGTTGGTTTAGTGAGGAGGCTAGCGCTGGGAAACGTTTTTTTAGGTAGGCATGAACTCTACAAATCACACAAATAAATATTTCTATGGATACCTGCACTAAAAGTGCAAGAGAACAATAACAGATCTTTAGAACATTGTGGCTCATTTACATTGAGTAAAGGGCAATATAGCTGTAGAATTACATGACTGCCAAAGAGAAAATTCTTCACTTAATAGTAGTTCAAAGGAATTCCCAACTACAAGCTCTTCTCAATCTGTACAGTACGTTTTCTTTCTGGAAGCAGTAGCAAGTAGGAGTTGAATGTTTTAATTTGCTTACGAACAGAACCTTGAAAAAAATGGACATGGCATTTCATTTCCTATTAGTATTAAAACTATATATTGTGTGGAATTGCTTAAAACAATCTCCTTTAGGTAGTTCTCCTTTCAGATATAGAACTTGTGTTTGCATGATTCATCCGGACAGCCGCAAAAAAGCCTTTATCCACACAAGTATTAAAGAGAAGTGACAAACTGTTAATTCGTATATTTCAAAATTCCAACAAGAGTCAAAATTGAAGATGCGTGATCAGTACAGATTAATGCAAACAAATAAACCCATTTATAAAAAAAGATTAAAAGCTATTTGGGGTGATGTGTTCCCGATCATACAGTTTTGTGCTATTGTCCTCCAATGCCAGTCCCCTGCACGTAGGCCACAAAGTTGGTGAATCTATGAAATTGAAATTACGCTATCATCCTCAAGTCTCCATATAAATACAAGGCAACTTACATCTCTTTTTATGTAAATTAAAACTGTTACCAAGTGGCACCAAATCTTTGTTCAAAAGTGTGCTAGAACATTACAAATTTATGCAAGCTGCAGTGGGGCTTCCTTCCCACCCCATGCACCTACTCAGTCTTGTTATGGGCAAACTGGTCACAAATATGACGGCATATGCATGGAGTGTTACAAACAGGCAGAAGGAGCACTAAAAATGAATCAATTAAGTAGACATTTTTTTAAACAACATTTTCTTGGTTTTACAAACACACCACCATACAGTAGTTCATTAAAGTGCTATGTTCTCAGTGTTATCAGTGTCCGATTACTGTGTTTCCTTTGAGAGTCTTCTATTGATGCAAGTGGGACCCAGAGTCTGGGTTACACCAAGAAACAATGAGACACCACACAATCAGTGCTGATATTACGTCTAATAGCCCTACTAGACCTAGACCCATGGCCTATGCATGACACATTCAGTGACAACTGCTGCATTCAACAATGAGCTTCCCCTTCCCTCTGCTCCCCCAAACCACCCCCCAAGTGTGCCATGGCAAAAATTAAATAAATGCTCAAACTTACTAAAGAACTGCTCTCATCGAGAAGGAGGTGGAGGTCTAACCACACCCTCCAACCTGTCAGCATCCAGTATTAACAGTACCCCTGTTGCCTTCAGTGAACTAGATTTGTATCGTGGTTTGCTCTCCTTGGGAGTGGAGAAGTGGTCCTTCTTAGTCTATTGGTTAATTAAATGTGCCTTTCCACCCCTTCTAGCCTTGGAATAGCAAATCGGCTACCTGCTTCTGGGTCATCAGTCTGAGGGTCGTTCCCGCACTTAAGCTCCTCCACCATAGCCGTCAAAGCTCTGGCTGCCTCCAGCGATCCCTGACACCGCTTGGCCTTTCTGATGAATCAATTGAGTATACATTGCCTACTTGGGCTTAAATAAAGACAAAATGCACAGTCACACAAGACTATAATTCATCATGTGTTCCAAAGGAAGGCATGTCAAGTCGCATCTTTTCATAGTGGTTTTTTTTTTCTTCAAAAGAAATAAGGAAACAGCCAACTCGTTTCGTCCCAAACATGGGGACTTCTTCAGGGCTATTAAAAACATATAAGACAACACCTTAAATGCAAGATGAAAATAAAAACAGCTAGCAAAATTACATAACAAACATTACATGCACATATGAGCAACAAACATTAAAAGCACATATAAGCAACAAATACAAAAGACATTCCTTTAAAATGACATAAAAGCAATTATCACATTATCAGTAAAAATGCTCCTACAAGGTCTGAGCATATTACAATTCTGTCATATTACACACGAAAATACATACAGTGTATCCTGGAGAGTGGCTTATTCCACATGCCTTAAGTTGACTGTGCTAGAAGAATATGCTAGCTCTGTATTTTTTGTTTTTTGGAGAAGAAAAATAAAAGGAGTACTCTTAAATATGTGTACTCCACGGCAGCAAAAGAAGGAACATGTTACAATCCTCATAAAAAAAGAGGTCAGAAACACGTATCTCTCGCTGGATTCTTCCCATAAGGCAAAAACATGTACTGTGCCCACAGGAGAAAAGTGTATAGTTGAGTAAGGGATTGCCCTAAATTTATATCCATGTCATAGCAATCATATCACCCAATGTTAAGATATAATGCATTACCTCTGCACTTAGGCTCTAATGTATCTCAGGCAAGTGCCATTGCCCTGTAAGCACAGTATTTCTTGTACTCTGCATTTCCTCCCACTGTCACAGTCGCAACTGCAGACATCAAAAAACGAAATAACCAACATTTTTAAATAAAGTACTGTTTCCAAATACAACTTACTACCGTACAAGAAGAGGTGAAGTAATTTCCTGACTCGACTGGAAATGTGCAAAATAGAAACCACTGGTAATAGAAAAATACCAAATATCGCCTAGATATCCTCTACCCAACACAAAATAAAATTGTAACCAAGGAATAACACTAGAAGTGCAAACTTACAAATATATCTCATAAAATATACTCCAAGAATTATTAGCTCCGGCCTGACACCTTAACCCATAAATTGTCCAGGTATTGCACATATTCTATCCATCCAAATCTTCCAACTACCAGGTAATCTAGCAAGTAGTCTAATTCTGTAGCCAAACAGATTTGACACCATGCAAACTTCTCAGCGTGCGTGTCAAGAAACAACATACTTGCAAAACACGTCCAAAATTAATAATTAGCATACACTAACTCCATCATATTGTTGTGCAGCCTCTAGCTTAACCCTTATCCTCAAGAATAGGAAACTAAGGGCATTTCAGCACTTGCTGCATTAATTGCAAGAGTAGGCAAAACTTCATTCTTGTAACGAACTGTGCAGCACCAAACAATCACAAACAAGCAAATCATAAAGTTACAAATCACCAAACGTCACACACCCGTCTAAGTTCTCGATGTCCCATTTCTTACCTCCTTGTATTCTATGTGAAGTCTCTCCTTGATACCCTACGTGTGTATTAGAGTATAAAGAGTGAGCGAGAGTAAAGAAGCTATTTAAATACTCTCCCGGTACAAGCTGTAATGAGTCAAACTTGTGACTCTTAAACCAGTGAGTGTCAGTAACTATTAGAGCCATGCCGGCCATCTTGTAGTGGTCATAGTCAGACTAGGAAAAATGAACATAAGTGTGTATAACTTGTTAGCAACTAGATTTCGCCTGTGGCAGTAATTAAACATTATTGATATTGTGTCTAAGAGCATGTACTTTAAGCCTGTACACAAATCACTTGTTGAATTTCAGCACGAGCACATAGGTATCCCTACAAGTAAGAAGTAACAGGACATGCATCAACCATTTTGCAGTCATCATAACATTAAAACAAAAATAGAATTTGAAATGCCCACAGTAGGCTTCGACAGATACCACTCACTATGGCCATAACTCAATTTTTATTCATAACACCAAGAATCGAAAAACTACAGTTACCTGTTATCTTAATTACATTACATGCACATCCTGACAAACAGGACAGCAACTAAAAAAGGGTTGGCCATCTTTTAGCAATCATAACTTCTTTAAAAACTGAAACAGAATAATAAATACACAGTTCCATAAGGTCCATTTAGAGAGAGCTAGAAAAGTAACAGCATTACACAATGGTTTCATCTTAAATACATCTGCACAAGCAGTGCATTTAAGAAAATTCTGCAGAACAGCCAAAATCCATCTCTGTACTATATGTTAATCCCATTGTCCGAAACTGTTGCCCCAGATACTTTCTGAAACTGGTGTATTATTTCTTCAAAGATCAAAGGAAATTATGACATTTGTGTTTTGTTCAAACTAAACTCTGCTGTTAGTAAGCGGGGTATCCATTTCGCCTCACATTGCCTCACTTCACGCTCTCTATCACCACCACGAGTATCTGATGTTACCGCATCAATCCCATAAAATTTGAAAGGGCGATTTGTGTCTCTATCACACACATGAGATGACAAAAGGATAAGCCTTGTTTGCACTTCGACTGGCCCTGATATGTTTGCTTATCTTGAATCTTAGTTCTCTGGTTGTGCTGCCTACTTTCTCACAAGTACATATGATGGCATACACAACATACGTCTTCTGACAATTGATGAATGAGTTGATCCTATAGTTGCATGAGGTATTACATTTAAAGATTGTGGCTTTGTTGATGCCATATTGGCACATCATGCATGTAGTACAGATTTTAAAAACCCTTAGGTTGTTGTGGTTGCCAACTCAACCCATCCCGCCTCTTGACCGAGGGTGAGTAGCTTAGACTAATAATGTCTCTGATAGTACATCTTCTCCGATAAGTAATCATAGGTTTGCTTAGTAGCACAGGTTCCAAATCGGGCCCACCAGCTAGTAAAACCCAGTGCTTGTTCAAGATATGCCAACTCTGATGGCTAGAAGAGGTACACGTGGTAGTGAATGCTATCTGTTTCTGTGATTTTGTCCCTCATGAGGCGATTAACTCTTTTTTGAGTGTCTTTCAAATGTCTGCTCTTTGTACCAACCTAGCTGACATAAAATCCAAGATTGTGTTCACATTCCTTTTCTTCTCTACAGTTTCTTCAAATGCGCAACATCTCTCCAAAAGGAATAGATTTAATAGTATTAGTAGGATGTGCAATACTTGCTAACAGCTGTTAAAGCAGGAGGCTTTCAATACACCTTTGTCTGTGTCTTGCTGTCAGAAATGTAGAATGTAACATCAATAAAATATATCCTGGATTTATAACGGTCCATAGTAAATCTGACATTCCACTTGTTACTGTTAAGCTATTCAAAATAGTTATCCAACTCCACTTTAGAACCTGTCCAGATCACTATAATATCATCAATATATATCGCCCCCCATAATTGGATACATCCAGTCCATTCAGATGCCCCTGAGGCCCAGGCATGTACCCTCTCAAACCAACCCATTAATAGGTTGGCAGAAAAGGGGGCCAACCTGGACCCCATGGCCGTACCCTGAAGCTTTTGGTACCACTGTCCATCATATAGGAAGAAGTTATTACTCAAAATAAAGTCTTCCATTTCCAAAAGCACCTGTGAGTGCTCATATAAATTGGCACACCTAGTTGATAGGAAATACTCTAAAGCTCTTAAATCGCAGTCCTCCTTAATGCATGTGTACGATTCCTCTCTCTCTAGAGTAATACACCATTATTTCTAGATCCCAGGTTACATCTTAAAACTTGCTCAATATATCAGTTTTATCATATATAAATGAAGGCAATTTTGTAACAAATGCCTTGAGAAGTACACCCACAAATTCCAAAATGTGCTCCGTTGGAGAGCCAACACCAGAAATATATTCACAGTAGTGATGGCCAACGATTCAGCTAAAGATAATATAGTAATAATAAAAGTCCACATTTTTTTAATAAAAATTGAATTCATGGAGCTTAGGGTTTCTTACAAGTCGAGCAGTTTCATTATGCAGTGCTTGCTCTTTGTAACACATCAAAGTACTGTTACTACGTGTGGCTTTCTGTGGGAGTCCCAGACAATTTTGAAGAGCGAACTTAGCATTAAATTACCTGTGCTGTGTGGTGTGGTTAGACCGTAAGTGGAGGTAACAATCTGTGAGCTTTGCTGAATATTCTGCCTTCTGCCCAAAATGATTTCATGCCAACAATAAAGTTTGAGACCGATGGGAAACGAATCCCTCTTGGAATACATCAATCAGGCGACCTACAATTCTTTTATGATACTCAGTGGGAGAAAATATTATTAAGTTCAGGTCCTTTGAGTCCCGAAAGTCAAAATGGAGCCGTGATTATTCTTACAATGATCAATCTTGTGAGAAAATGAAAAGAAATTCTGCCAGAGCCCGATTGCATTTCCAGTGCTCAGCTTCACTGCTCATAAAATTTCTGAAGAGCAGAGAAGCAGAGGTGAGAAGTTGAGTTTGGAACCCACCAGGTAAGCCACAAACACCAGAACCTTTCAACATGAAGGAGGCATCGCAGTAGGTACAAGAAGAGCGCTTTAACTGTGGATTTTTGGGTGGATAGCAAAATGCTTCCCACTAAGCTCATATCCTCTGAAGTCTAGAGTGTATTGTGTACTTCATTTGATTACATTTTTGCCTGATGATGGATAATTGGGCTCAATTATTCCTTTGTTGCATCAGTGCTACCTCTCCACAGGCAAGGACATCTTTCAGGAATAAATGTGTCAACCCTGACATAGATATCATTGTAATTGATCACTTTCATTTAATGGATGGATAACAGACAATATGGTTCAAGTAATGGAAAACTCAATGCCTTTCAATCTTTCAGTCTGTAGTCCTGTAGACATGGCTGTCTAGACACCAGTACTGTGGTTTAATGCTTCATTAACGTAGTTAGCCTAATTGTACAACTTCCAATTGAAGACGCCATTTGGCATAGGGAGGAAAAGCTGTTCTTTACCCAGCCTGCATCTCTAGAAGTCACCAACAGTAGGCATTCTAAAATGTCACTTTGATTGATGACTTCATCTTAGAATTTGAGATGTACTGTCGCATCATTCAGCATAACCGCCCCCCTAAGGTTGACCATTTTCTCATGATGTTCCTGTTTCTCCAAAATGAAGGACACTGAGTGGTATATGCAAGGACACCCTACATGTGTTTTGGCACATCTAACATTGAAAACATAGTCTTAGACTGAGTCCTAGAACTCCCAAACTACACTAGGGAAAAAGTCATTTGGCAAAATCGTATTCAACCTTATTCATAAGCTGTCACTCACTGCTTGACAAATTAGCGCTCCTGTAAAAGGTTGTGACAAAATCTGTGTGGAAAAAACATTCAGCAAATGGTACTCTGTTGAACTAATTAACCTGTGCAAAAACAACAGTTGATGGACAGAATGCAGAACAATGTCATACATTCACCCCGTACAGAGATCTGGGCCTAAATCCATCTTTTTTTGCTCACCATGCCATTCCTGTTTGAACCCAGTCATATGCAAATCAGTCTTGACCCTGTGCCTCATGGGAACAGTCCAGCCCGAACTGCCAAGCCAAGTTCTCCCTGGACTGGAAACAAGCATCCTAGGACCGGTTTCGGGGTTTCACCCCTCTTCAGCCAGGATAGCTTGATTCCAGTGGCATGGAGAGCAAGGGACCCACGTCTGGGCATACCCTTCCCACTCGGGGTGACAAATGCAAAAACAACACTTGATGGAGAGAATGCAGAACAATGTCATACATTCACCCCAGTACAGAGATCTGGGCCTAAATCCATCTTTTTTTGCTCACCCATGCCGTTCCTGTTTGAACCCAGCCATATGCAGTTGGCAAATCGGTTTGGACTGTTCCCATGAGGCACAGGGTCAAGACCGATTTGCATATGGCCATGTCTGAACTGGGGTGGCGTGGTGAGCAAAATAACGATGGATTAAACCCAGATCTGTGACTGGGGGTGAATGTTTTGCCAATGTGCAACATTCCGTCCATCATCTTGTGTGTTTTGCTGTTCGCCCCATGTGGGAAGGATATGCCCAGACGTGGGTCCCGTGCTCACTACGACACTGGAGTCAAGCTAACCTGGCTGAAGAGGGGTGAAACCCCGAAACCGGTCCTAGGATGCTTGATTCCGGTCCAGGCAAGACATGGCTTGGCAGTTCGGACTGGACTGTTCCCATGAGGCACATGGTCAAGACTGATTTGCATATGGCCATGTCTGAACTGGGGTGGCGTGGTGAGCAAAATAACGATGGATTAAACCCAGATCTGTGACTGGGGGTGAATGTTTTGCCAATGTGCAACATTCCGTCCATCATCTTGTGTGTTTTGCTGTTCGCCCCATGTGGGAAGGGTATGCCCAGACGTGGGTCCCGTGCTCACTACGACACTGGAGTCAAGCTATCCTGGCTGAAGAGGGGTGAAACCCCGAAACCGGTCCTAGGATGCTTGATTCCGGTCCAGGGAAGACATGGCTTGGCAGTTCGGGCTGGACTGTTCCCATGAGGCACAGGATCAAGACTGATTGGCATATAGCCATGTCTGAACTGGGGTGGTGTGGTGAGCAAAATAACGAAGGATTAAACCCAGATCTGTGACTGGGGGTGAATGTTTTGCCAATGTGCAATGTCCATCATCTTGTGCGTTTTGCTGAACTAATTAACCTAACAAGATATGACATGAAGCTAGACCAACAATAGCACCTATCTAATCCTAAGAGTGAGTGGTTTGAGAGTAAAGTACACAGGAAGGGGGAGAATTTATTTTAGGCAAATTATTTTAATATCAAAACTAAATCAACAAGCCCACAAACCAGTCAATAGAAATCTTCATTATCTTTTGTAGACTGACACCTTAAAAAAATCTCACATCTCCGCGGCATTGTGAAGATCTTCATGTATTCTTAAGTCCAAAGAGACAGAAACATAAGAGAAGCCCTCAAGAGCAACCAAATCCCTTAGCCTCCTGCAGTCAATCCTCTCATCTTTAAACCTGTGGAGCATTAAACATTAGCACACAAAATGAAAGCATTCAGACTTCTGGTGGAATGTCACCAAGTAACATATGTGGCTCTTGACATAAAAAACCTAGTGAATGTCTCCATCAGTAGGGTTACAAACCCATGACCAAGAAAGCATGCATATCACTCCCATGCTGAAACAACACCTTGCGATCCAAAGTATAGGGTCGACTATAGGTTAATGTTGAATCTCCGATACCTGAGCAAGACACTGGTAAATTAAGTGACCAGAAGTCTGTTAAATGCCACAATCATGTATAAGATCTGTGTTGAGCCTTCTAACCGAAGTATATGGAAGGACCTTTCTGTTGTGCTTGATGAAGACAAGTGCACAGCTCTTATTAGCTTGGACCTCTCAAATGCGTAGGACATGGGCAATCTCAAAATTTTAATGGCAATTGGAGTTGCAGGAAACGATATGAACCATCCTGTGCTCATGATGACAAATAATCATGTCGGAACCTTCAGTTCCTAAATTCTTGTTGGTCATGCTTGGCTTTATATTCATCTGGACAATAGGTTCAAAGAACAAGGAGATTATCACTGAGTGTCTATATCATATCTGTCGCACTACTTCAGGATGAAGGAAATGTACATTTGACTGAATTGTGCCAAAACAGAAATCTTGATGGTGGATCTCTCAAATATTATGCTTTGGGCATTTCCAACTCCAGCATGAAAAGTCAAATGTTTATTTGTCATCTTTGAGCCTGAACATGAAGTTCTATATATTGTGTTTATCTAAACCAACATTCAAGCAAAGCTAAGAAGAGCAATGGTGCAGTTGAATTACATTACCGTAGTTTACTCCTATGTCGTCAGAAGCCCACAAACCGAGTTAAGCTGGTACACAAGCAGGTAGCCAGAATGAGGTATAGCCTTTATAGATAGCCAATACTACGTCTTCCCTAAAAGCACTTCAGTGACTTCTAGTTGTTGTCCAGGTTTAAATTTAGTGTGCTCTACATTAAGTCACAGCATTTTGAAGTGGCCTCCCAAACAGACTGGGTCTGGAACTTCACTACATACCAATCCTGATGTTACCTTTCTTTGTGATCTTGCTTCTAAAATGTAAGAAACAGAAATACTGTATAAGGTCTTCTAAGTTACAAGGCCCCGGGGTATTGAATGTCCTTAATCCATTGATTTGAAATGGAATCAAGTTCCTTCAACACAATAGGTGAAAATATAATTAGTCGGTGATACCTTCAATTAACATCAGATTAGGCCAAAAAAGACAACCCGTTTCAGCTAAAATAGAAGGCTTTGTCCATGCCAAATGTATAAAACTGCACCCACATTACTCCTGCAACTGATTGACACTTGACAGATCTGCGATATTTAAAAAGGAAAAGGTTGATCAAGGACTAACCATGTTCTCTCACGGTGTTCATACAGAAATTGATTCGTAGATGCAGCCCACAGAAAATAATGGTGGTTAATTTAAGGTCCTTCTAGTGATTTGACGGGCGTGAACTGGTTTGAAGCTTAGATTTGAACTTCCCCATCCGCTGCTAACTGCCTTTCACCCACCTTTCCGTATTGCATCTGCCTGTCACCTCGAGTGTCTCGGTTTTGGCGGACTCTAAGAATCTAATAGTCTCCTGGGTGTGGTACCAGAATTGTGTCGTCAGAATAGCGTCTGCAATACGTATTTTGTCCTAAATACTGTTAACAAAAATATCACTTAGTTGCTGTGAATAATAGTGTCTTCACCCAATGGGTTGAACATTTTTGAAAATGATATTTAGGACACAATATATCCGACAATATTTCTGCTTATTTTATTTTTACATACATCCCATACATACCCTGATAAAAATTTGCTGCCACTTTATTACAAGGAGGTTTTCACCATCTGCAACTAGCACTCTGAGTAATCATAAGGTAACATGGCCATGCTCTAGGAAACATTATTACATAAATATCTCTTTCTTAAAGGGCTATAAGGAGTACCAGTAGTATCCAGTGAGGACTCTATTCTTTTAAAGTTTCTGTATGGCTACAATGGCTTTTCTCTTCCCTCAAAGACCGTAAACATGTATATTGGTGTCCAGTTGTCATAGGAAGAGAATTCTGTTGTATTCACAAGGAGTAATTTGTTTTATGTGTTTTTTTTTATATTCATTATACTGACAACTAGAATGGTTTTCTATATAATAAACCATCTAAGCTGTGATTTTGACTATATCAATGAACGAATCAGTTACTTACGGTTAATCTTCAGCACTCCGATTTGTAGTCCTCCTAGTCCTTACTGGTTGGTGATTCACCAAGATAACAAATTGCACAGACAATAAATTCTGCTATACATAATTTAATGTGGAAAAATCAGCAACTTCTTCATTGCTGACGTCAAGACAGAAAAGACAAAATTACCATCCAGTGAACCAGACAAGTCAAGTCAATAATGCTTTACTAACATCAGGTGTGAAGTCCAAGTTGCTGCTCGACATATTTCCTTGACATAGGTCCATCTTGTTCTGCCCAGGATTCTGACACTGCTTTTGTTTAATTGCCTTGAATTTGAGAACAAACCACCTCCCCTACTGATTTGTAGGATTGAGAAATGGCCTGCCTGACACACCTACGTATGGTTTGTGATGTAACCTTTTTACACCTGCTGACTGACCCATAGGAGATAAAAGTGAGGTAGACCACCTAAATTCCGTTGTATGAGGTAGATCAGTGGTCAGAGCTGTCTTTACATCTAGGGAAAGGGGAATATCTGAAGAGAAGTCAGAAAACACAGGAAGAATAATTTCTTGTGCCAAATGAAAATGAGATTGTACTTTAGGGACACATTTCGAGTTAAGTCTAAGGATGAAACAATCTGAACAAAATTTAAAATATTTAAAGGGAGTTACCAGGGTTCCTAACTCCCTTTTATTTTTAGCTGAGGTGATTGCAACCAAAAAAGGCTTATTTAGCAGAAAGCCAAGCTCATTCTGCTTGTTCTAAAGGCTCAAAAGGATGTTACTGTAAACTCTTTAGAACAGCAGAAAGATCCCAAATTGGTACCAGTTTTGAACCAGCAACTTTTTCAAACAAAATGTATACAAAAGTCTTACCCACCAATCAAGATCTTTGAACAATCTGCTTTTAATTTGGGAGCATTAATAGCCACTCATTGTTCTGCTAGGATATGTTGAGCGGACTGTCTCTTTTCAAAACCTTCCCTAAGGAATTGTAGAATCTTAAATGTATCTACCACTGATTTATCCAAATTTTTAGAAAATCACCACCTATGAAATGATTCCCAATGTTGTGTGTGTTTTTTAATAAGAGTGCAAGGTTGATGGTTACCTAGATGCCTATATTTTTAGGGCATTTAATTATGAACAGACAATTTCCTCTAGACCTACTCTCTCAAGAGCCATGCCGTCAGCCTGAGGCGTGTGAAATTACACACAGGAAACTGAAGAGAAGATGGGTGTATTGAGATATGCAGAAAGTTCCCCCTGGAAACGCACATTAGTAGAAAAAATCACAGATTCCATGGGCAGAAAGGGCTACCCGTAATACCACATTCTTCTCCTCCTGAAACTTCCAAAGCACCCTCTGGAGGAGGGAAATCTGTGGGAGGCATATAGAATGTCCTGAGACCAGGGTATCAAAGAGCATCTACTGCCCATGCTTGAGGGCACCAGTCCTTTGACCAGAAGATTGGAAGCATTGTGTTGTGGTGTTATCCATCCAGCTTGTTTCGAAGTGGGTACATGTTCGATTGAACTCCTGAGCCGACAGATAGTAGAACACTGAGGGCAGAGATTACAGCTCAGGCTGTCTAATCAAAAGTTCAATCCGTCCCTGGATGTAAACTGTTCCCAATTGCAGAAGTTGAATTTCCACCCAGGCAAAGATCTGATCCGCTACCTGATTCAACTCTGTTATTTGTGCCGCCCTGACAATTGAGGTAGCATTTTTGTGACCTGGTTGCCTGATCTCGAAGACATTACTGCCCTTCAAGTGAGGAGAGAAGGCCTGCACTGCCACCCACACTGTTGACAAATCCCATTTGGATGCATAGCGATGTTACTTATGTAACTAGGGACCCTTCTTCTCCATATTGCCCACTGTTGCTCCTCAACCCCATAGAATATGTTACTTGGAGAGGTGCAGGATATTGCAGTGGGTCCCCTTTACACAAATTGCCCTCAACCATGCACCAACCCAACTTTTCAGATATGTCAGGAGTCTCAGGAATAAGGGCCTCGTGATCCTTCATGGCCAGGGACCACCAGCTTAGAATGTGTTGACATCAAAGTTTAAATGATACAGTGCAAGAAGGCAGGAAGACACGGCACAGGAGAGTGTTGATTTGGGCCCCAATAAATATTTTCTCTTGAGTTGGCTCAAGACCTCTGGTTGTTGGAGAATGAAACCCAATTGGTGCAGAACTCTAGTCACCATTTCAACATTTTCTTGAGCCTTCACAAAGGACTGAACAGAAAGCAATCAATCATCAAGAAATGGGAATAGTGTGACACCATACAATTGAAGATGAGCAACAACAGGAGCTAGTACCTTTCTGAAGATCCTGGGAGATCTTGCCAGACCAAAGGCAGGACTTCAAATAGGAAATGTTGGTTCCTAGAGCAAACCACAGAAATTGTTGACTGGAAGGATGAATTCAGATGCGACAATATGTGTCTTCAAGCTCAAACGTCACTAGGAAATCATTCTTCTCACCAGTTAGGGGGTGATTTCCTGGAGAAAAATCATCTTGAATAAGTACACTGAGACGCAATTGTTCAGGGTCCTCAGGTTCAAAACAGGCTTTATTCCCCGTTGGATTTGGTAGCCAAAAACAGGACAGAATAGAACCCTTTTCCTCTCTGAAGCAAAGGCAACAGTATGAGAGTTTTCTGCTCTAGAAGAGCTTGAACCCCTAGCATCTTTACCTGAATTCTCAACTCTTCCTTTATCCACAGTATATGTCTAATAAGACGCAGAGGATTTCAGGCACATGGAATACGATAACAGGTGCTCACTATCTGGAGCACCGAATGCTCCATGTTACAGTTCTTCCAATCTTGATTTAAAAAGTTTTAAATTTGCCCTAGCTTCTAGATAGTCATTTTTTAAACTGTTAATGTTAGGTTGGGTTTTATTTTCAAACACAGCCTGAAAAGGACACTTGTCCTGAAGATTTTGGAGAGGACGCTTGAACATAAAGGATTACTTTCTAGACCTCAGCTTAAAAGGTTAGATACTTTTTTACTTTCCACTGTTTTATGCAACATGTCATCAATTTCATTACCAAACAGCTTCGATCTTCTAAAATGTGATTTTTTTTAAGCAGACCTCTCTGAGTGGAGTCTAGTTTCCATGACGTCATCCAAAGCAGTCTACGGCCAGCTATTGAAGCCCCAACCAATGCTGCGGCTGTCCACAAACTATCAAACTTGACATCAGAGAATAATTTGAATACCAGTTCAATGTTTGCTAGAATATTAGTGTGGCGTCTTCAATAACCTGTATGCATTCAAATAGGGATTGAAAGTGTTTAAGTAACTCTTGGGTGTGACATAATCTGGATATGTATTTACTCTCACAGAAACATTAGAAGCGACATCATACCTATTAAGCGAAGCCTCCACGATATCAGGTAGGGTGGAGTCCTCTGATTAAAGCTTAGATGTTGATGCCATTGAAGCCAAAAAAGTGTTAACATTAGGAGTTTGAGGAAAATCGTTTTCAAAATCTCTGACCTAATATCTCTTGTTCAAGAATCGCAGAATGGCAGATTTATCTGGATCTTTCCATTGTTTATATAAAATTTCCTTTGACATCATGGAGAAGCAAGGTCACCCACATCATGACCCATATGTTGCGAATAAAACCCCTCTTTCTGTCGGTCTTTGCCTTTAAAACCAAGGGTTTCTTTGATGTGAAACAATAGATCTCCCAACTGAGAGCCCTATATATATATATTCCCTTTTGATCCTTGTCAAAATAATCATCTTGATCTCTAGAGCCCTTTGGTCTGGGTTCTGCCATTGCAGAATCTGCCGCCTTTTTAATCATGTAGTGTAGCTCTGCTCAGGTGTATGAAGCACCTCCTCCTCTTCACCTTGTTGCAGCTCCGCATAATGCTGATTCAACTGGGCCTTCTTGCCTTCCATAGTAGTAAAACAGGAAAGAAATGTGCTAGGAGCTGCATCCTTTATCCCTTTATAGTTACCTAGTAACGATATCTTGGCTAGACCTCACTACTAGGAAATCAGTGCTGCCTCTTAAAGGTTAACGCACACAATATTGTGCAATAGTATTGTGTTAGATCACTACTGCACGTCTTCCGAACTGCCCAATCCTGACACAAAATTGCTCCCCACCACTGGACAGGGAGGTTGCTAAATACTGGTGCACATGATAAATCTCTTTGCCCAGCGTCATCGGTCTGTCCTTAAAGATAAAAACCAGCAATTTAACATATAAATAAATGACATGGCTTACCTCATCCATCAAATGACAGGTAAAAAATATAGGAAGTGGTGGGGGAGGGTATTTATAGAAGGAGTAATTACAAAACAAAAATGTTTAAATGGACCTGCGGTCCAGAGGCGTGGTTGAACTTAGAGGCGGTATCGCCTTAGTCAGTAGGCACTAAGACACGGAGGACGGAGATGATGGGGTATTGAGAGAAATACTTCAGCATACTACCACTGATTGCATTGTATTAAAATCACTTGTGCTTGAATGACTGATTTATTGCGATTAGTCTAGTTTAATAGTCCTCATTGTGTGAGCAGGGTGTGGAAACTTCATATTTTGATAATATGTATAATATTTGTTTTTTTATGTTCTTGCAGAACAAAAATCTCAAGCTCAGTCTCATCAATATGGGCAGCCGCACCGGCCACTGACTACAGAGCAAAATGGCTTGAGAGATCAAAGCTATCAGAGAAACCTTCCCCGAAATGACACTCGCCAACCAAGAAATGAGAAGCCCCCTCGTTTCCAGAGGGACAGTCAGACCCCTCGGCAAATGCATGAAGGCAACGGGCCAGCTAGAAATCGAGGTCGAGAGAGGGTGCACTCCTCGGAGTCAGAACAGTGGACTCAAGACAGACACATGAGCGACAAGCCCTTTCCAAGAAACGAGAAGCCCAAGGAAAACACATACTCCAACCTCAACCAGCAGAGTGACGGTCCATTTAAGAAACGGGAGATAACTATGCATGGTAGGGCAGGGAAGGGGCCCGCCTTTATGGAGGTTAAAGTGAAGACTAGTTTGCCGGATACAGTGGATCCCGTCAACGAAAGACGAGGCCGAAGAGAAAACCAAAGGAATAATCCTGACCATTTTTATGACAGGAAAACACGAACAATGAACAGCGAACATTTTGGTAGTTCAAAAACTGAGAAACAGTTTAGCGTAAACCAGGACTACCAAAAGCAGTCAAGGACAGGTGGGAGCGATCTAATAAATGGAGAACTTGAACACCAAGGACGAAAGATGGGGCCTATTAAACCACTGGGCCCTGAAATAGCTGCACCTGTTGATGATGGACACAAGATGTTTTCCTATAATAGTGGCCCTAAGCGGAGATCAGGACCTATAAAGCCGGATCGAATAATAGAAACTGCTTACCCCATGGAGTCTGGGATCAACTGGCGGCCAGGAGATGAATGTTTAGCACTGTACTGGGAAGATAATAAGGTAAGGTATTAGCTGGTGAAAATGGTATTGGATAAAGCCTGTAACTTACACAATGGTATTGTAGTGTTAACATGGTGATATTTCTATGTTAATTTCCTTCATGTCAACAGTTTTGTGTTTCTCTAATGCCTTGAGAGGGATTTTTTCTAAAGACATTTTTACATTACAAAAGCAGTTCCTTGTATTTTTGGCTACATATTTGTAAGCTTCTAGTGTCATTATGATACAATGAAGGTTGTCCATTCAATCTTCAAAGCCTAGGTAGGTACTACACAGACCAACATGCATGCATAGTTATGTCTAACTTTGACTTAGCTTTATCATTGACCAGTAACTTGTAGACATCCATGGTTCGAGGGCCACAATGCTGCCATAATTTCAAGTTTACCACTTTCTTTACAATCAATTCTCATCCAGGTTCATTGTCTCTGAATTTATCTCCTAAGAATAACCTGAAGACCTAGCATGACTGCAGCCTTTGAGGACACTGACTTCCTTTCCATTCCTTCTCTGTTACTAATCCTACTGATTTACAAACTTCTTTGTTACTATCATTACTCTTACTAACTGAGCATGGCCTTTACATCCTTGATTTTCCTGTCCCCATAGTTAATCTGAAGAACCACTTTCTAGATCATGAATAGTGAGATGAAATGCGTGTTGATTTAGCCTTAGTGACAAAGACAAACATGCTGGAGTAGACTGTAGCTAAATATACAGCTTCAATGTTAAATATTCCCAACAATTGTCTCATGTAGTTCGCTCTCTCCTCTTGTTTTTTCAAAAAGTGTTACCCAATTCTCAGTATTAATACATTCTAGCACAGCAACTCTTATATGAAACGATGCCTCCTTAACGCCTGCTCATCAAATGAATACATACCTTTTTCGGGGTTGTTTTTTTCTTCTTTCCTTTCTTTCTTTTAACATTGCAATGAACAGATGGCAAGCCATTTCATATACATCCTATACTACAAAGGCATGATGTAATCGAATTTCCATGAAAAAAGTTACAAAGAATCTCAATAAAAACCATTAGAAAAAAAAATGTGCCTCCCACCCCACATGGCCCGGTTATTGCTGTGAAATGATTGAAACAAGGCTAAACATGTTTTTTTTTGTGTGTGTACATTCACACTGTGGTATCATTTAATCCATGTTCATTGCGGAGTCTTGCTTCATGGTCCACTGCAACAGTAGGCCTGTCATAACACACTCTAGTTTTTTGCTGCAGAGGCATAATTCACCCTCAGATGTTGTTATGGTTTAGTCATATTATCTAATTTATACAAAACTTGCTAAATCCAATGTGGAGACAACTTACCGAGTTTATGATGGTCCGCGGTGCTCATTAGCAGTGCAAAGTAGTACTCAAAAAAGCGTAGTGAGCACATTGTTGGTTCAGTCTCACTGTATTGTAGAGAGTTATGGTCAGAAATACTTTTGATGCTAGGGTAGTTCACATTTTGACAAAGTTTTTGAATGAAATTCTCTACTTCCAGTGGTCTCTAGCTTTCAACTTACTCATTAATCGGAGTTAAGTAGGAACAAGATGTTCTTCCTGTTCACCACCAGACTTTGATACTCCGGGTCAAAGAGCTCAAGGATGTGATACCATACGTTCATTATTTGGAGTTAAATTTTCGCAGAATTGGTTTGTAATGTGGTAGCATGCTGGAGACATTACTGCAAACCTTTCTTCTGTAGGTATACTACCAGATGTTAGTAATAATTTAGTGAATGTATAGTGAAAGTGTGGTGTTTGTAGAAATGTCTGCATAGCTGTCAGTTTTATTCAGTCTTATTGATTGTTAGAAATGGGGGTCTCTAGTTGGCAGGTTGTTACCCAGTCCAGGTATTGACCCTTCTTCCTAATCAGGGTAAGGGGGAAACACTTCTAAAATAACTCATGCTCACCCACTTGGCACGGGCAGTCAGGCTTATCTCAGAGGCACTGTGTAAAGCATTTGCACATAACCAACAGTAATACAGTGAAAACACTACAAAAGGACACAACACCCGGGGCTTTTAAGCTTTTGTGAACAACAAATCCAAACAGTTCTGGCTGACCGCGGCGTTGCTGGCCAGCTACGGTGTCCGTAAGACCCACAACACAGTACCTTTAGAAAGGCAGGGCTCCGTAGAGCAGCGTTGGCAGGCGTCTGTTCTGGAGGTAGGTGCAGGAGTCATCGGGCCCTTGAAGTCACACACCTTGTAGGTAGAAATCCCTGCAGTTAGATTCAGGAGCACTGGCATCGCGGCTGTGGTGCGAAGTGAAGTGGTATGGAGTGCGGTGCCCTCAGGTCGCAGTGCAGGCAGCGGCTCAGTGATGGCATCCAGCGGCGTCAGTGAGACCGGGTATGCGGTGCGAAGTGGGACACTCTTCGTTGCGGTGCTAGCAGGTCACAGTGCAAGCAGCGTCGTCGTCGTTGAAGCCCTGCCGTCGGCTGACGAACCGGAGTTGATGCACTGGCGTCGGTAGGCCAAGGCTGCAGTGTGGGATGGGGCGGTGTTTCATGTAACTTACGAGCGGTGCCCTCAAACTGGGGCAAGCAGCGGCATCAATGTCGGCGTGAAGGGGCGTCATCGGGGATACCAGGGCGGCGGTGTGAAGCAAAGCGGTGGGGATTTCGGTGCCTACAGATCGGGGTGCAAGCAGCAGCTCGGTGGCGGGCGTTGATGAGACAACTGTTGCGGTGCAAAGTGCCCTCTGCGGTGCTTTCAGGACACGGAGCCGGCAGCAGCGTCGTTGATGATGTCAGGTTGCTTTTTCTTCTGTTGCAGCACAAAACGCACAGTTCCCAGTGCTGGCATCAGATTAACTAGAAGTCTTTGCTGTTCCTGAGACTTCTTGAACAGGGAGCAAGCTCTACCTCAAGCCCTTGGAGAAACTCAAACAAAGAATTGCAGAGAGTTCAGTCCAGTCCTTTCTCTGCCCAAGACAGAAGCAGCTACTGCAGGCCAACTCAGCAAATCACACAGCAAAGTGGTAGTTCCTCATCATAGCTTCTTCTTCTTGGCATGTTCCTTGATCAGCAAGAGTTCTAAAGTCCTGGGGTCAGGGCCCTATATTTATACCACATTTACTCTTTCTTCTCTTTGTGGCAAGGGTCTCTGAGTCCAGTCCAAACCAGTTCTGCCCTCTCTGGCCCAGCTTGACTACAGGAGGTGGATACAGCATTGTGCAGAAGAGACTCTGCCTATTCAAGTGCTAGTGAAAACTCCTCACAAAACTCTAAATGCAGACCAAGCCTATTCAGCCCAGGAAAGGCAGGACACCTCAACCCTCCTGTTGGCTGTCTGTAGTGAATGCACATCCCCAGGTGCTATCACTCTAAAGCCAGACAGTCAATTCACAAACCAGTAGAGGCACACAGAATGGTTAGACAAGAAAATACCCTTTTCTAAAATTGGTATTTGAGAACACATTATATAAAAATGATCTTTATTAAAAGATATATTTTTAAATCCTGAGTTCACGCAAACTAAACTCTATAGCTCTATCTTGTCCCAATGGAAAGTTAGGCTTATAAGATGCTACGCAGAAACTCCCATGTTAGCCTATTGAACAGATAGCCTGTCAATAGTGAAAAACAAAATTGGCAATATTTCACTATCAGGACATGTCGCACACACCAGGACATGTCCTACCTTTCACATACACTGCACCCTGCCCATGGGGTACCTTAGGCCTACCTGAGGGGTGCCTTACATGTAAGAAAAGGGAAGGTTAGGGCCTGGCAATTGGGGGCACTGGCCAGGTCGACATGGCAGTAAAAACTGCGTGCAGACACTGCATTGGCCTTTGAAAGGCTGCTTGTGTGGGTGGCACAATCAGTGCTGCATGCCCACTAGCAGCGTTTGGTTTACAGGCCCTGGTCACACACACTGCACTATTCTAGGGAGTAAGTAGTAACTCACATAAGCCAAACATGGAAATGCCAATCCATAAAAACAATTTACAGTAGGAGCACTTGCACTTTAACACTGAACAGCAGTGAGAAAGTGCGCTGAAGCACTAAACCAGCAAAACGAAGTCCAACATACCTTAAAAACAGAAGGCCAGAAGGCAAAAAGACAGGGGAAACATGCCAAAAGATGGCAGGTTTAACATTTTTGATTTGGATCTTTGACTGCATTTTCAACAGACTTAGGATGGAAATATTATTCTATCATTCTCTTTGAGCGCTAGGAGACATGTAGAGGTATTTATGTCCTCTGTTTCTATGAGTATGTCAGTAAGGGGGAGTCCTTGTAAAAATGTGATTCCTACATCTGTAGCCTAGATGATTGTGTATGGCCTGTCTTATTATTTTATTTATACAGTCCATATCGCAAGTTTGAAAAAAGACAAGTGTTCTGAATAACTGACTGTGCATGTCAGAGCATTGACAAGTTTTAGCACTTACGGTAGTACTCCCGGGTCTGGCACTTCCTTCCCGCCAATAGGCCACACAAGCCATTTATGTCACTGGCTCCAAATTTTGCAAAGAATAGAGAGGGGTCTCAGCCCTAATCATCCAGCTAGCATAGTGAACCAAAACATCTCCTGCTCCTTCCCCTGTCGTTACCTCAAACCATTGCCACATTTGAAACCTAGTATCATTACAGTGATCCCTGCTCCTCGGGTTGCCTAAATGTAATTTTCCTTGATGACGTGTCTCTAGGGCTTGGTGGAGAGTTTAGTTTCTACGCATCTTACATGTTCCACTGTTTAGAATAGTTAACCAGAACGTGATTCACTTAAAAACAAAAAGTCCATTTCAACCCAGACACATCATTCTATATTCTGGCATAGGTCATCCTAAACATACCTAAGTCATATATGCTTATTCGATTGTTGACCAGGCGGCAGCGACTACACAACAGCAACCAATCGTGATGTGATAATGCTTTCAGAGTGTAAATAAAAATACATTAAAACAAAATCAACCAGCAGGCAAATTACATCGCTGCCGTATCAAAAAGAATGAGAAAGGCAAGGCCTTAGTCAATTTCTTTCAGTAAAACCAGGTGGTTATTACAGTGAACAGTGCTAATTGCTGTACACAGGGGGACTGAATGCAGTTTTTAAATTTAAATCCAGGATTGCTTGAGTACCTTATAGGTCATTACTAAGCCCGCTATATTTAATAAACCGATGAGACGAGACTTGGGAAATAATGTTTCCACACAGGTTCCGATGCTGAAGAGTTGTACTTTTTGGATGTTCTTTAAGAAAGGTAATACATACAGTAATCGATAAAGCTCTCTCTCTCTGTCACATTTGTTGTTTCTTGAAGCGTTAACCAACCTGTTGTCAGGGTATAAGAAATCTTCAATTACTGTTTTTGCTAAAATGTACAGCTGTTCTTGACATTCCTTTGGCAATAGCCTGATAAGAAAACGTAGTACTTAGTTCTTGTCTTAAGTGGATGATTTTCATGAACATAATTAAACGGGTATTCTTCAGGTCTGAGGCGCACACACACTTCAATCTCCATTATTGGTAAGAGAAAATGTTTGGGACGTAGGCAAAATCATGAACCACTCTTTAGGCTAGTTTGCTTAAATGCCTGAGTTTTCTCTGCCCTGCCAGATTTAAGACTATAAGAATCTGGAATGTTAGATTTTAGGGGGGAGAAAAACCTCCTAATTTGTCCACGGAGGAGTTCCCTCACTGTCAAGACAATCTAGTACCCAAAAGAAGAAATCGATTTCTTTGAAGAATTCCAAGCGTATCCTTGATAACTTGGCACATGAAGCAAAACCTTCCACAGTGAAAAGTGCTTTTGGTACATAAACAGCAATACCAAAACCAAACTACAGCTAAGAAACTAACAAAATTCATTTCCAAACAAGCTTAAAAAAAAATGATTTAAGAGACACCTAAATGTAAGGATCAGAAACTGTGAAAATATTAAAGAGCATGTAGAGAAAAATCATAGCAATCCGGTGTTATATTGGAGTCGGAGGGGGTTCGCCATCTCATCTGAACGGTGATAGATTGAAATTAGGCAAGGCCTATCTGTTAGCCCAGTTAATAATTATACCTTCCTACTTTTAAAGAAGTCAAAATCCACCAGTGAGACAAGGTGGCAAGCAGTAGCCCAGCAGCACTCCACAAAGTCAGATCATACATTTTGTGAGCCTACTAAAGCTAAAGCCATGGGCAATGCTGCAAAATCTCAGAGCAGGACAACCGTTGAAATAATATACGAGGAGATGTCACCATTGTTGGGCACACACAGGCCCTTTTTGTGGAATGCAAGGCTGGAGGCCACTCCCAGGCTCTGCCTTTGAGATTCAGCTCTATTGTTTTTTGCCTTCCAGATGCAGTCTGGAATCTTGTGGCAAAATGCCCAGAATGGGATAAATGAGGACATCTTGTGTGCTAAAGACTCATCTTTGTGGTGTATGCTTGCAATGTTGTCCCAGGCCTACAACTCTGAAATAATTTTTAAATGCTCATTTTTTCCGAAGTTCTTGCTTTTCCACCTGGTGCTCTAAAAGTTCCCAAAATTCCAGGGTAGGACCCTTGGGTGTCAGACTGCGGGTTCAGGCTTTTTGTGAGGCACTAGCAACTGTCTCTTTTCTTTAGGTCCTTCGTGTCTTGCTTCATAATATGTTTGACAGCACACAGGTCTTCCTCTGAAGAGATTCTTAACCTTCCTAGTCTTGTGAGTTGACTTGGTCTGCCTCCATGATTTTCAGAGTAACATACCAGATACAGAGATTCGAGGCAAATTAGGAGCCACGCCCCTCAGCTTTTTCCATCGAGTAAGCATTCTTCCAGCAGGCAGTCGTCCGAATTCTTCTCAGTTCCAAGCAGCCCTCCACATTGCGAGTAGTGTTAGCAGTTTGTAGATGAATCCAACAGTGATTGGCAGATCACATCCAAACGTCTGCTCATATCCTCCTTTAGTTTGCAGCATTATGATTCAGTTACTGGTACTCAGGGCTGATATGCCGGTCAAGTATTCTGACACTGCTTACTTAAGCGAAATGACAGGACTGAGTGTACGTTTCTCTCTCGCTCCTTCCACAAAGACATCCTCCTCAGCTCCTCTAACACCAACTCAAACCCTCTTCCTCCCACTAGGCACACCTGCATTTTCTTACCTATGGAGGGGGCTCTTTCCAATCTGTGAGATCTCTGTCGTTTAAAGAATCTCAAATGTGATTCTCCCCTTTCACTAACAGTTGTTAAAGCGTAAGCACAGAGACAGGCTGGCTAACCTTTATTTAATGAGGGATTTGATCAAGGTGATGCGTCCTTTGACGGGGTTTTGGTAGGAGAGAAGGCTTTGACCAGCAGGAGCCCTTTGTTTCAGCAGGGCTTTGATCATGATCAAACAACCTTAATAGATAGTTGTTATGATAGTTGTTAAGATAGTAAACAGTAAGTGGAAGGTTCCTTGTGCCCTGACAAAGCTGCAAATCAGTAGGAGGAAGAACCTCGCCCTGCTAGAGAATAGGTGTGAAGGAAGCTCTTTCTGGGGAGTTGCTGAGGGCATCAGCCTGAAACACAGATTTATTTCACAATACTAACCTAGTTTCCATAGTCTACACTGACTAATTACTTTTATTTTCATGTATTAGTTTAATTCAGAGAGAATGTCTTTCTTACTTTTTACCAACCCAATGTTGGAAATAGGCATTTGAAACCGTTCCAGTTTAAATGTGGGTAACGTAGCTGCAGCCTCACTTATAACATAACACTTTAGATTTTGCAAACCTGTTTTTTAATGTAAGCGGTAGTACTATTCAGCTGGGACTAACTTTTAGAAGGCACACTAACAAATTCGTTTAAATAGTTCATTTCAGAATTCCATTGTAAAAAGTAATTATTATAGATGGTGCATATATGTATGCAATAACAGCCTGTTTGGCAGGTGCAGACTGCCCAGAGGTCAAAATCACAAACTATCCTGGTCCTCAAAAATCAAAACATCTGGAGGAAGCACAGAGAAAAGATGGATTTCCTACAAAAGCTAAATCTGCATATTGTATATATTGTGACGGACAGTGTAATATGCATCTCGTATTACAGAAATGGCAGTTATGGAATGACTGGGGGGGAAAGAAGCTCTCTGAAAATTAGCTAGAATATCCTCTTTTCAGTATCTATGGGCCCAGATGATTTAATACTTTATGGGATAGCTGAGGAGTGTGGGCAGGGGGCAGTTAAATGAGCCAGGTGTGGCTCAAGAGAGCGAGAAAGTGAGGTAATGGGGGGGCGGGGGGGGGGGGGAGGATAGAGAGAGGCAAATGCAAGACTAAGCAGGAGAGAGCAATGTATGAAATAAAACAATAAGAGAAAGAAATATTGGTAGATATAAGGGAGAAGGCAAGATGGAGTGAAGGAAGGTAACATGAAGTGTGGAAGGAAGTGTGAAATAATAAATGGATTAAAGTATGGATGGAAGAGTGGAAGCACCCGTGCCTGGAAGGATGAAAGGAAGTGTCAAAGGATGGATGGATGATTGGATGGATGGATGGAAGGAAAGATAAAAAGATGAATGGTTTTATGTTAGATGCATGGAAGGGGGAAGAACTCTTCTAGGCAAGTTGGGAAGTTTGGACTTGTTTAGTGCCATTAGGAGGATGGTTGAAATTGGGGATGTTTTAATTTCCTGGCTCCCCTCCTGCTTAAATTTAAAAAAACTAGCATTTTCAGGTTTCAGGCACAGAAATCTAAATCTAGGACCCGAGACCACACACGCTCCCACTCACACGCACACACACTTTTGCCGCCAAATTTCTGATTATTCAAATGTTCACATTTTGCTGTCAAATACAAAATATTGAATAAAAAAAAAAGAAATTACAGTTCCCAAAACAAAAGTTTATCATGTAAATGATAAAACAGTATTTTACGCTGAAATAACAGCTTTTCATTTTTAGTAGCTCCATGTTTGGAGCCCAATCGCAAGGTTACAATTTTCCTCAAAAACCCACTTGCAGTGCTGGCATGCATGGATAGATTCTACCTTCAGGTTCATGTTTCACCAACCCGTTCTCTGAATGCCCACAGTATGGCGAGAATTATCGCTTTAAAGCTAGGGTCAGCATTACATCAGGTGTGGACAATCATTCCCTGGATGCTCAGCACGGCAAAATTGTTACCTTGATTTCTAGGAATTTCATTATACCTTAGGCCAAGGATGCCCACATAATGGCAAGAATTAGCAACATTATGCCTGGGCCATTACATAGTCACCAGTGTTTGATATAAACACCATCACTCTTTCGTGTACATGATGCTACATTTACCAGTTGTGGAAAAGGAAAGAAGTAATGCAGAGAACTGCTGCATAGCTTAAATTCTCCAAAAGTGATATGTTTTCTCAGTATGAGTCACAAAGTCCTGCAATTTTAGGGCAGATATTCTTGGTCTTCTTGTTTTTGACTGATTAAATTGATCACCAGCGAGTCAAACAGTCAATTTTTATTAGAGCAAAGAAAACACAGGCAAAAATAAGCACAATTAGGCAAAGATGTGCACAATCAGTCTGCAACAGATGACAGTCATTGTAGACTTAATGGGGTATGTGATGGCGAGTAGACCAAATGATCATACAAAAATAGTAAAGCCTGTTAAAACATAGTTTGTTGTAGTGTAACAGTGAGCACACACATTATGATTACTGGTGAACATAGCACAGGGATTCTACTCTTGGACAACATGCATAGACAAGGGAATTAACTAGTAGCCTCAGGTTAATGACAGTAAGTCAGGTGCGATTATATAGTTATAGACTAAGGGCCTCATTGAATGCGGCTGCCAGACTGGTTACGGGTACCAAAAGAAATGCGCACATCTCTCCAGTCCGAAAATCCCTAAACTGGCTGCCATACGAAGCGAGAATACAGCTAAAGATTGCTTGCCTATCGCACAAAGCCTTCCATTTCAAACCCCCCAGTTATCTAGCGCAAAAACTGGAACTATCCGGAGGGACTAGACCCTCTAGGAGTGCTAACTCTCCCCTCCTGAAACCTCAGATCTTTCTCAAAAAGAGAACATGCCACCGAGCCTTCTCCGGCTCAGCTCCGAAGATCTGGAACTCCCTCCCACTGGAAATACGTAGAATCTCCTCCAAGGATGCCTTCAAATTGGAAGTAAAAAGATTCCTTTTGAACAAGTTCTTACCTTCATAGGTTGTTGGATCGTCTGCTCTAATGCATTGGACTTACACCTTTAAGCCCTTGCGCCGGATGCTATTCCATCTCAATATGCACCAGTTATGTCTTTATTATGCTGCTGATCCCGTGTACGTGTAACCGTTCGTGTCCTGTGAGTTCTATTTTGATATGTGATTTTTTTTGTTTTCCTATTGGACACATGTATTACAACTGTTACCTTCCTTTCCCCACAGCTGTAAAGCACTCTGATATCCCTCAGGATCATGTTTGCGCTATATAAAACTTTATAAATAAAATAAATAGTTGCACCTGGCAGGTAGGCCTTTAGCAATCTCCTTTTATCTCTGACCTCGATATGGGCAGAATAAGCTCCTCTTGTAGTTACAGTTGTAACGAACGTGTTGTAATAGCCTGCAGGAATAAGGAATACGTTGTGAGGAGGCATATTCATAGAAACCCGAGTAATTTTTAAATCTACTTCGGCAACATTGGATTGTACACTTGCGAAATGAGAGAAGCCTCTAGGAGGACAGAATACGGAGATGTGGAATGTTAAATTATTGTCTAGCCTAGTGCCTTGTTGAAGTGTGGAATTTCTTTTCCAGTCGCGGCTAGATTGATTCGCGGGTGGGGTAGCACGGGGGTGTGTGGTGGTTCCGGGGATTTAAAAATACAAAAAAACTTACCGCACCTGGTCACACGCCACCTCCACTCCTGGCCACGTTTTCCTGATGCGCCTGCTTTCCTGCTCTCCTTCCTCAGGCAGGAACAGGAAGCAGGCAGCCTCCCTCCCTCCCCAAGCCAATCACAACACTGCAATGGCAGCGCTGTGATTGGTCTGGACAGCGCCCAGCCAGGCGCCTACGGGGAGGCCATATTCTCTGTAGGCTGCGTGCAGCCTACATAGAGAAAATGTAGAGTGCGCATGACTGCTTTGGTCGGCCGTAACGGGCCGACCAAACAGTCAAGGTACTCAGAGTGGTGCAAGCCACTCCTCCCCGACCCGCCCACCCCCAACCAGGCATACCCTCCCGCCCACCGCCAACCAGGCATACCCTGCCTTCTGCTTTCTCGCAGCACCAGAAACATAAAATAGTATTTAAAATACCATTTTATGTTTCTGCTTCTCGTGCTGCGAGAAAGCAGTGGGGCGACACTCCTCCGCCCTAATGGAGGAGCCGAGCTGCCCCAGTGCTTTTCTTTCCACAATGTTATTAGTTATCCAGTGATGCAGCTCTCTTATAGACGCCCTTGTTTTTTCCTCCACTTGCTATTTCTTTGCTTGTGAAGGCAGATTATACTTCCTAGATGTATCTTGAAAGGTTGGGCAGTCAGAGCTGGATTTTTTGGCACCCTGAAGTGAGTCCCACGTGATCTCAGTGTGTTTACTGTTCTAGATTTTCAGATTGTCCACCTCTTTAGCTGACTTTGTCATGTCAGTGACTTCAGTAGACATGGAAACAATTCCAGTACTCGAGGCTTGAAATTAATCTCTATTGCATCTTTTCTACTTAATGAAAATAACAAAATAGCTTTTTTTCCCCAAGATTTAGTGGAACTTTTGTAATCTCAGAAATTGTTACTTTTGCAACTTTGCTGTTTTGCATTCATATTTTGTTTTATTTTGCTGTCTTTTGGCGAATTGGAACTGCTTCCATTTGTCCCCGAATTTGGGTGTAGAATATGAGACCACCATAAATACAAGAAGAAGTAGAGGCACTAAGATAATAGAAGTCTGTGCATTGCTAACCTCATGCACTCAACTGCGGCAGTCATTTTGGGAGGATACCCCCAGTCTGAAAGCGCACTACACAAAGGAGTGGCACCCTACCCCCTCCCCATAAGTACAGAGCATGGGTTCTCAGTATATTTGCGGCACTCTCAGGAACTCCTCTAGTGCCAGTATTATTTTTCTCTAGACTAATATAATGGACTCCATGGCGAATAGAATTTAGCAGAATTATCGGGTCCAAGACATGCATTTCTGGACCAGGAGTTGATGAAGCTTTGCTTCCATTCTTTCCTCAATCCTCAACTCGCGTTCCTCCTTGAATATGCTGAGTGTCAACATGAATTGATGCAATCCAAGCGGCTGCTAAGACCTAGCTTGTGTTGTGAGAAATATTATAATGTGCAACACACATTTTTAACTGTTTCATAGAAATTAATCTCCATCAGGTGCACTAGCACCTTCTGTCAAAGCTGAGGCAGTGTTGATGTCATTGTTCATGCATGTACCTGTTAAGTAGACTTCCCGGCACATATTCTTTTGACACTGCGTTCTTAAAGCTTCATTCTGGAGTAGCTATCTATTTGTCCAGAACGTTTTATGCATCCTGGAGCACACTGCCAGATGTTGCCATCTAATTTTCCTGTTCTCATTTCTCAATTGCTGTGAAAACTTCCAATAAGTGTTTCAGAATGGGAAAAACCCAATACATAAGAATGGGAATGTGAGGTGCCCTTTATTGTGAATCATACCCTTTATGGTTACTCATGGTCTGTAGGCATGAATTAAAGGTGCTCAAAGCTTGAAAACAGAGCAGTGTTTATAGAGTAAACATTTTGCCTTGTTAACTGTTAAGAAAACAGCATCAATAAATCAATCAGGGGTTTGTAAAGTGCAGCTAATCACCTGCGAGGGTTTCAAGGCGCTGGGGTGGGGGGCAGCTCCGTTGAGTGCTGGGGTCATCCGAAGAGCTAGGTCTTGAGGTCCTTCCTGAACTGGAGCAGTGTGGGGCATTGCCAGAGGTGGAGGGGAGGTTGTTCCAGGTCTTGGCTGCAAGTTAGGAGAAGGACTCTCCTCCCCTTCTGGTCTGGTACATGCATGGCTGGTGGCTGGTGGCCAGAGAGAGGCCGGCTGAACGGAGGTTTCTCTTAGGGTGCTTGGAAGGAGAGGCGGTTGTTTAGATATGCTGGTCCGATGTTTTGGAGGGCCTTGTGTGCGTGAGTGAGGAGCTTGAAGGTTATTCTTCTTTCGATGGGGGGCCAGGGGCGATCGCAGAGGCACTGGGTGATGTGATTGTGACGGGGATGTCTAGGATCAATCTGGCTGCAGCGTTCTGGACGGTTTGGAGCTTGCAAAGGAGCATTTTGTTGATTCTGGTGTAGTGAGGTTTGCTGTAGTCCAGTCTGCTACTTATGAGGGCATGCATGACTGTTTTTCTGGATTTGGATGGGATCCATCTGAACGTTTTTCAGAGTATGGGGAGGGTGTTGAAGCAGGCCGAAGATACTGCGTTGATCTGGCGGTTCATCGTTATTGATGAGTCTTGTATGATGTAGAGGTTTCGTTTGTGGTCCGTCAGGGTGGGTAGCTCTCCGAGGGCAGAGGGCCGCCAGGTGCCATCCCATGCGGAGGGGATGGAGCCAGGGATGGGGACTTCTGTTTTCTCAGAGTTGAGTTTCAGGCAGCTCTTCTTCATCCAGGTGGCAAATGCTTTCATCCCTTCTTGGAAGTTGTGCCTGGTGATGTTGCGTCCCTTGGTGAGGATGAGGTGGGTGCCATCGGCGTAGGAGACAATGCTGAGCTGGTGGTTTCTGACAGTGTTTGCGAGGGGGTCCATGTAGATGGTGAAGAGGGTGGGGCTGAGGGAGGATCCATGGGGCACTCCACCTCTGGTCTCTGTTGGTTCCTAGAGGTAGGGCGGGAGTCTTACTCGCTGAGTTCTACCTGTGAGAAATGAGCATATCCAGTTGAGGGCCATTCCGTGGATGCCAGCATCGTAGAGTCTAGTGGCTAGTGTGTGGTGGGAGACAGTGTGAAAGCAGCTGAGAGGTCCAGGAGGATGAGGGCTGCTGTTTGGTCCTGGTCGAGGAGGGAGCGGATGTCGTCAGTGGCAGCAAGTAGGGCGGTCTCAGTGCTGTGGTTGTTGTGGAATCCGGATTGTGAGATGGCCAGTACATTGTTGGCTTCAATTAAGTTAGCTAGCTGGGTCTTAAGATAAGATAGATGTGACTCTTGTGTCGCTGATATCACTTAACAGTTGAATATTTACCATTTTAGTTATCTTTCCCTTTCAGCATTTCCAACCTGAGTTTAGCCACCCCAGCTCAACCCTGTTCTGACCTTTACATCAGCCAGAGTGTAGGGTGAAGTTGACAAAACGATGCTTAGAAAAGTTGATCTTCCCACACCTCTCTGGTCCTTCAAAGTGGTAGAGATGCCAGGAACTATAAATCCCTACAAGCCACCTGCGAAAATTAAGCCATCCAACTCTATCTGAACCTATTCAATGACCAAAACTCCTTACTAAGAAATAACCTACTTTGAGGATGCAGAGGATAGAAAAATATGGATGCCTAACTGTGGTGTCTCGGAAGGGTGTGCTACGTCTGTTTAGTGTGGTTCCGCCCAATTTGTACACTATTTGTTTATGCAGGATTTAGAACTCAAACCACTTTACCCTTGCCAGCCAGGAGTGAAGTACCTGTGCTCCCCCTTTAAACATGTCAGTATTGTCTTAACCCAAATTGGCATATTTGACTTTCCAGTAAGACCATAGAAATAAACGTGACATGGAAAGTTCAATGGGATGTGTGGACTGCAGCACTGATTGTGCCATCCACTTCAGTGACAAAGAAAACATGGCTACAGCCCTATCCTGTGAAGGCAGACTGCAGCAGCCTAAAACCTGCTATACAGACCTTTCAAAATAACTCTCATTGACAGGTGGAAAACCTTGCTTTTAAATATTAAGTCACCCTTAAGTACACATTGCTGCCCACAAGGTAGGGTTCCTGTTATTCAAAAGTGGAACATATGCAAAATTAAAATAGGCACGTTCCTCCATATACTAAACTAAGATGTGACTCTTCACAGATAATGATTACATAAGTCATTCAAAGCATATTTTGCATATTTATCAAAAGCCCAATTCATTGGTGAAGTTATATTTTTGTAAAATATTTTTTAGGAAAAGTAATTGTTACAAAGTTACCTTTTCCCTGCCTGACACACTTGGATTATAATTTGTATTAGCTCTCCAGCTGTTGTCCAGCCAGTGCTTGACCTTAGTGAGGTGTAAAAACTGTTCATAGAGCAGGAGCAATGGCCTGGGTTTGGGGAGGTGTTTTCTTCCCTTAGCTGGAAGACCAGTGAGGGTGGATTCAGAAACTGTGTTAACTTGTAAAAGAGGCTACCCTTTGCCCCACCCCATCTCCCTCCAGCCAAGCTGTCATCAAACTCAGTGAGAGGGGAGCTCTCCTAGAACCAGTTTTAAGTGACCACAGTGATGCAGAATGCAAATTGTCCTGGCTACACCACTGAGAGGCCACATAGGCTTTGCACAAGGCAGGAAGGGTTTCTCCATATTAAATGTTAGGAGTTTTGGGATTGTTTGCATTAGGGAAAATAGGAACTGCTGCAAAAGTAGATATGGTTGCCACTGAGAATGTTTACTCCATTGGTTAGGGAAGGCCCAGGAGTCACCCCCACCCAATAGTGCTAACCATACATTTGGATCCCAAAGCCACGCTCCACCCCCACAAACCATTTTCTGGACCTGCATATGATCTGAAGAGGATGCAATTAGCTATCTGTGACCTGAGATGAGCCCTGAAGGACTGGGCCTGCTCCCTCCAGTACCAAGAACAAAGATGTGGATTCCAAGGATAAGGTGACTGACTTCCTGCATGCCTATAGGTGCACACAACAAGCTGCAAGAGTCCTCTGACCTGAAGTGGCCAGTTAAACAGTACCAACTGGACTTGGAATGGAGCTTGTTTGTGGCCTCTGCCTCAGTGAGTCATAGCCTCTAAGTGCCATCCCTGAGGTCCTGGAAGGTTTAGAAGTGACACAGAGGAGTTGCTCTAAAAAGCTGTGAAAGGTTGTGACTGAAAAGACTAAGTCAGAAAGTGGTATCATTGACATCAAACCTGGTTGGTGTATCTGTACCGTACTCCATTGCGGTGGGCCTGAAATCACGTCTAGGCCCCAGTCTAATTCAATCATAGATGTCCTTGGGGCTAAAGTGCTTTTTGCCGCTGTTGTCATTTAAAACTTTAAAAATGTATATTATCCTTTCCTTTTCCATCAGGTGGAGTTGGCTATATACTCTCAGGAATTCAGTGCCTTTATTACACCCATGGGGGCATACAGGTTGAAGAGAATACCATTTGGGCTTGTCTGTAACCTCTGTATTTCAGTGGGGCATAGTCGAGGATTTAAAAAGGATACAAGGTGTGCAGTCTGATCAAGATGATTGTTTGATATATGGTAATACCTTGGAGGAATAAGATGACCATGTGCGTTTAGTCTTAAGTAGAATTATGGATGCAGGGTTGACCCTAAAGAACAGCAAGTGTACGTTTGGTGTGAGAAAAATAAATATTTGGGCTGCAATACATCTGAGACAAGTGTTGCTTCCAAGAAGGATTTGATAGAGACACGTGTTAGTTTGAAAGAGCCATGCCCAGGAAGTATTAATTTCATTTTTCAGAGTGGTAGAATATTAAGGATAATTTATCAAGAATTATGCCGATAAATACATTTATCTAAGGGCACTTCTTGGTAAGAAGGTTGAATTTTCATGGGATTGAAATTGCCAGGAAAAGTTTGAAAAATGAAAAGGTGAATTATAAAATACACCTTTTTTATGAGCCTTTGTGCCAGGCAAGGAAACTATGATTATCAAAGATGACAGTTTGTAGGGTTTAGGAGCAGGTCTGTTACAGAAAAGACACAGAGTAGAATGTTTAATTGCCTGTGCCTCTAGATGCTTGCGTGGCTCTGAGATCAATTACTCTGTAATTGAAAGGGATGCTTTAGACATTTTTTGGGCATTCAGAAAATTCAAAAACTTGGTTAGGGGGACTTTATTTAAGTTTTGTTCAGATCACAAAGCTAGGAAAAGATCCTGTATTGTTGGTGGTGATAACAGCCTTTCAACAGGTCAAGAATGATTCGCTAGACAAGCCATGATCTACACTTGAAGATGAACTATCAATTGGCAAGGGCATATTATTAAGAGGTATTAGACTTTTACCTCCAGTTGGTTTATGAGGCAAGTTGGTGGCTCAGGCTCATCTTTTTCATTTGGAAGTCAGGGCCAAGGAAAGATGACAAGCCAATTTTTGGTAGCCTGGTAGGGACACTGAAGTAGATAGGTCTGTCAGGGAATGTTTAGAATGTAGTAACAGTGATAAGACTTTATCTCCACGACAGTTACTCATGATTGTAGAGAACTTCCCAATCACCCATAGGAAGAGGTTTCCATAGATATAGTTGGAACATTAACAGGTGAACATCAAACACCTTATAAGATTGTGTTGATTGATTTGTATTCAAGATGGGTGGAGGATTCTTGTGTGAAAGACATTTCTTCTTCTGGAGTTATACAATTTCTGGGGGAAATGTTTAAGAGGGAAAGTTTCCATTGTGTGAATATGTCAGACGGTTGTCCCCATTTCTGTTCCAATGAGATAGAAATGTATTTTGTATCCTGTTGTATTCTTCACAAGAAAAGTTCTATTTATAACCATAAACCAACGGGGCTGTTGAAAAAATGAATATAACACTGAAGGAATGTATCCAGCTAGCCCTAGGTAATACTCTTGATTGTAAAAAGAAATTGCAACAAAGAATCACTGCCTACCATACTATTGATCATTCCACTACTGCAAAAAAAAAGTTTGAGCTTTTCAAAGTAAGAGCACCCAATACTGTTCTGTGTCCAGGGTGGAGGAGTTGGGGAAACGGTGTGAAGTTCAATGGTTTGAGACTAGAGGGAATGTAGTTCCATTTTCAACACAAGAGAAAAATGCATTATGACTCACTGAAAAAAAAAATAGTGATGTATAGGTTTGAGTGGGAGATGTGATCGAGATTAAGGCTCCGGTTGGATGTTAACAGTGGTCTAAGTTCACAAATGGAATAAAGAGTGATTAAGATGTTTAAAAATGGTATCTGAAAGAAACATGTAGTGATAGATTCCTTACCTTAGAATTACCACCAGGTGTCGGACTGGATCCGGAACGTTTTCGTCAGCAGTACCCCTGCTCGTCGGTAGGCGTCGTCGTGCGGCTC
The DNA here is from genome assembly GCF_964204655.1 of Triturus cristatus. Taxonomy (NCBI): domain Eukaryota; kingdom Metazoa; phylum Chordata; class Amphibia; order Caudata; family Salamandridae; genus Triturus; species Triturus cristatus. Next base: position 526,169,694 of record NC_140591.1, read on the forward strand.
TGCATGCGTTGTTGGCGCCGGGATGACGTCTCTGGAGCTACTTAGACGCGCCCACGAGTGCTGACGTCAGTTCTTTCTAATTCCGCGCCAGCAAGCGCGATCCGGGAAGAGCAAGTACCCCCAGTCATTTTTTTGACTGAGTTTTTCGAGGCCTTTTGTCTCGATTTCTTCGAGTCGATCGACTCCTGGTGTCGTAGTGATTCCCGGCTTCAAGAACTGTGGGACTGTCACCGCATGATGTCAGTGACGGACCCACACCGCGTGTGTCACTACTGCCTGGAGTGCAAACACGACTCCAAGTCGTGCTCCGACTGCCAGGCCATGGCGCCAAAAACCTTGCGGGAGCGGTCGAAAGTTGCTGGAAGTCCGGCAGTCGGCTCCGTGCCGCTCAAGGTCCCGGTCCCGAGTGAGATCGAGGGACCGGTCGCGGAGCCATCACCATCGTTCTTCTGGATCTAAGTCTTCGCACTCGGGGTCAGGTAAGTCGAAGCATTCCAAAAAGAAGTCGAAGAAGTGTCTTCGCTCCTCGACTTCTTGTTGCGCGACGCGGCTGAGGGTGCTGGTGGTGCCACCCCCGCCGCCGGCCTACCCACCCTTTCCGGGTCCGTCGGCGACGCCTGCTCAGGTGCAAGAGTTTCTTGCTGCCATGGCCCAACTCTTTGGGCCGTCTGGCCCCGCCGGTGCGCCTACGGGCCCTTCCATCGCCGGCGGCTCCTGCCCCGGCACCGCAGGACCTCCCGGGATCGGACGGCGGTTGACCTTGTGACTCCTCCACCTCCTTCGACCCCACCGGCATCACCTCCGGCATCGCCCGCTGCTCGGGACGACGTCGTCGCCAGTTTCAGCACTGACCCGGACACGGTGCCGGATCGGCATTCCGATGGGGCCATTTTTCCCCTATGTCAGTCCTCCTTATTTTCAGCATGTTTCACAGACTTCGGAGGAAGAGGAGGACTGGGAGGGGTCTGAGGACCCTCTCACACAACAGTGTGATTATGATCCGCGCTGGGCAGAGAATTTGGGGGAGGCCAGTGGTCTTGACATCTCACCTGACTTTGGCATGCTGTCTCCTCCTACCCTGGCTACGGAGGAGGGAGCCAGTTACGCAGTGGTAGTACGTAGGGCAGCCGAGGCCCTCCACCTTGAACTCCCTATGGTGGCTGTCAGCACTAACCTCCTGACAGAAGTGCTTCAGCCTGCTGCAACCTCTTCGGAGCCCATGCTGCCTTTTAATGACGCACTTTCAGACTTCCTTTTGGGCACTTGGTCCAGGCCCAACACAGGGGCTCCTGTGGACAGGAACGTGGCCCGCCGACTCGCTGGGCAGGGCCATTTCCACGACGGGGGCGCCACGCCTGGGTAAGAACTGGCTTCTCAGGGGATGTCCAGAACATCTTGATGGACATGGCCTTTGATGTCATTTGCCTTTTTGGCAATAAGGCCGATAGTGCGTTGGAGCGGTTTAAGGACTCACGGGCTACGGCCAAGCCCCTGGGCCTGTCGGCCACTCGCCCTCCCCCACCTTCCACTTTTTGCTCCTTTCATGGCCACTAAGAGGTGCCCCAACATGTTCGTTCCAGAGCCACAGGCCTGCGCAGCAACATTTTCAGCGCGGCCGCGGACGTGGGAACCGTTGAGGCGGTTCTGGGGGCCAGCGGGTGGGTCAGTCCACCTCCACCCCTGCAGCATCCACTGTAAAGCCTTCCTAGTCCGACCTTTCAGGCCCATCAAACGCCAGTGGGCGGCAGAATTCGCCATCATCTCCCCCACTGGCGCAACATCACTTCGGACAAGTGGGTGCTGCAAATAGTCCGAAGGGGCTACTCCTGCCCCTTCGAGACTTCCACTCCAGCCCTGCCACCTCAATACCACCGCATGTCGGGGGATCATCTTGCGCTTCTTCAGGAGGAAGTCACAACCCTCTTGGCCAAGGGGGCCATCGAGCGTGTTCCGGGGCCAGAAGTAGATCGTGGTTGTTATTCCCACTACTTTCTGGTCCCCAAGAAGGACATGGGTCTACGTCCTATCTTGGACCTTCAGAACGTCAATCGCTTCCTCCGCAAAGAGAAGTTCAAGATGCTCACACTTGCTGTGGTCTTGTCTACCCTAGACCCGCAAGATTGGATGGTAGCATTGGACTTGCAGGACGCTTACTTTAATATTCCCGTCCTACCGGCCCACCAGCGTTACCTCCGGTTCACGGTAGGCCACGAGCACTTTCCATTCACCGTGCTCCCTTTGGCCTTACCAGCGCCCCTCGGGTGTTCACGAAAGTGATGGCGGTGGTCGCAGCTCATCTGCGTTGATCAGGGGTTCCAGTCTTCCCCTATCTCGACGACTGGTTGTTGAAGGCGGGCTCGCCCCAGGCAGTCGTCTCCCACCTCCTGCATTTGCTGGGATTCTCCATCAACGTGCCGAAGTCGCACCTGTTTCCCTCTCAGAAGCGCCTCTTCATTGGAGCGGTTCTGGATTCGGCGCAGTTTCGGGTTTATCCTCCCGAGCAGCGAGTCCGGGATATTCAGGCTATGATTCCGATCTTTCAGCCTTTATCCCGGGTTTCGGTCAGGATGACCCTCCGAGCTACTGGGCCTGATGGCCTCCTGCATCCTGTTGGTGGATCATGCCAGATGGCATATGCGGGCTCTGCCGTGGGACCTGAAGTTCCAGTGGGCACAGCATCAGGGCAACCTGTCCGATCATGTCCAGATCTCGGAGAGCACTGCACAACAATTGCAGTGGTGGCTCACGAATCGCGATTGGGTCAGTGGCAGATCCCTCTCCCTTCCCCAACCGGAACACACAGAGGTGATGGACACGTCCCTTTTGGGATGGGGCGGCCACATGGGAGAGGCGGAGATCAGAGGACTCTGGTCTCCGGCGGAGTCCCGGCTCCATATCAACCTTCTGGAGCTTCGGGCAATCCAACTTGCACTGAAAGCATTCCTTCCTTCTGTCAAGGGGAGAGTAGTGCAGGTGTTCTCGGACAACACCACTGCCATGTGGTACTGCAACAAATAGGGTGGTGTGGGATTGTGGACGCTATGTCAGGAGGCTCTGCGTCTCTGGACATGGCTGGAACATCAGGGTATTTTCCTGGTGGTTCAACACCTGACAGGTTCTCTAAACGCCAAGGCGGACAAACTCAGCCGCCGGTGCATGATGGATCACGAATGGCGTCTGCACTTGGACGTGGTGCAAGGTCTCTTTCAGCAGTGGGGAGAGCCTTGGTTAGATCTATTCACCACTGAAGAGAACGCGCAAGGTCATCAGTTCTGCGTGTTGGGATTTCAAAGCCGGCACTCGGTAGGTGACGCTTTTCGTCGCGAGTGGTGTTGCGGTCTACTATAAGCCTTTCCACCTATACCACTTCTACCCAGAGTGCGGAAGACGATCAAGCGCGGCCGGGCCCTAGTCATTCTTGTGGCTCCGGACTGGGCTCGTAGAGTATGGTATCCCGAGCTACTCAGCATGGCTATCGATCCCCCGATCCAACTGCCTTTTTAGGAGGATCTTCTGTCGCAGCAACAGAGGACGGTCTTCCACCCGAACCTGTCCAGCCTCCACCTCCCTGCGTGGAGATTGAGCGGCGGCAGTTGACGTCTTTTGAAGTGCCTCCCGAAGTTCGTGATGTAATCTTGGCAGCCAGGCGTCCCTCCACTAAGACGGTATATGCCTGCAGGTGGAATAAGTTTGTGGCATGGTGCACAGCAAAGGCTGTGGATCCCCTTTCTGCCCCTCTTTCAGAGGTCCTTCTATTCTTTCTTTCTTTGGCAGAGCAGGGCTCTGCTCTGGGCACTATCAAGGGCTATCTCTCGGCCATTTCAGCCTTTTTACAGCTTCCAGATCAGCCTTCCCTTTTCAAGTTCCCTGTTGTAAATAGATTCTTAAAAGGCATTACTCATCTTTTCCCTCCTGTTCCTTTCATAATGCCTCAGTGGGACTTGAACCTGGTTCTGACATATCTGATGTGTGCTGCCTTTGAGCCACTTCACAAGTGTCCTCTTCGTCTTCTCACTTTAAAGACAGATTTCCTGGTAGCCATCACCTCTGCCAGAAGAGAGAGTGAGCTCCAGGCTCTTTCTTCTAAACCTCCTTTTTCTCTGTCCATGCTGAAGGTTGTCACTGCCTTTCACATCGGGCAGCCCATCACTTTGCCCACCTTCTTTCCGCATCCCTCGAAAGAGGAAGAGAGGCTCCACCGCCTGGACCCAAAATGTGTGCTCTCATTCTACCTAAACCACACACAACAGTTCCGAGTGGATGACCAGCTCTTTGTTGGCTACGTGGGCGCCAAAAAAGGTCGTGCACAAGCGGACCATCTCTCGGTGGGTCGTTCTGTGCATAAAGGATTGTTATTCTTTGGCTAAAAAAGAGTTGCGCGCCCATTCTATCAGGGCGACGGCAGCCACTACTGCTTTGGGACGGGGGAGTTCCCTTGCATGACATCTGTCAGGCAGCTACGTGGACCTCGCTGCACACGTTTGCCAAGCACTACTGCCTGGACAGCCAAGTCCGGAGAGACGGCTTCTTTAGCCGTTCTGTTCTCTAGGACTTTCTGGTGTGATCTTGGTTTGCAGACACACCACTTGGTTGGTATTGCTGGGGTATCTATTCTAAGGTAAGGAATCTGTCACGACGTGTTTCTTTCAGATGCACAAGTTACTTACCTTCGGTAACGATATATCTGTAAGAAATATTAGTATTGATAGATTCCCTACCGCCCCACCCATCCTCCCCATTCTGCGAACTGATTTCTAGGGTTTAGGTCATCCCTTTCAGGGCCCTAGTTTCATGGCACCAGTGGTCAGTTTCTTGCATGGCTCTGCGTTCCTGGTGCGGAAAGTAGTGTACAGTGGGCGCATCTAAGTATCTCCAGCGACGTCATCCCGGCGCCAATGACGCACGCTGAGCCGCACGATGGCGCCTACCGACGCGCAGGGGTACTGCTGACGAGAACTTTTCTGGATCCAGTCTGACGCCTGGGGGTAATTCTAAGGTAAGGAATCTATCACTGCTAATGTTTCTTACAGATATATCGTTACCGAAGGTAAGTAACTTGTGCGTCAAAACTGTGATGGCAGGATCCAGAATAAAAGTTGTGTGGTGGTGCTCAGCTCTCGTTTTAGCAGGAAACAGTTGCTTGATGATGATCATAAATAAAATCATGATGCAATTATTAATAACTCAGATTCTCAAACGAGGGATGTTATTTCAAATAGAGTATGGACAAGACTTCGTAAAAGACCAGAATATCTTGATGAAAATGTCAGTGAGTAACATTTCACCCGTCAATTCATATTTTGAATATTGTTTTCTTATAAGTTTCTTATACGTTTTCTTAAAAGTTTAATTTTCCTTCATTTCCATTAGATGATTCATATATTGCACATATACATAGTGACATTGTCATTATATTTAAACTATAATTATGTAATTAGGATTGCTCCTGAGCCACTGCTAGCATGATTTGAAAGAGAATGATTGCATTAATTTTCAAAGAATGATTGTCATATAATGTACAATTTAATTTTCAAAGTTGTTCATAGAACTCAATAGAGTATTTTGACATTTAAGTGACTTTCTTCCTTGTTATTTCTTCTAAGTTTTACAAGGCTATAATTGAAGCTCTTCATTCTTCTGGGACAACTGCAGTTGTGAAGTTCAGTGACTATGGAAACTATGAAGAGGTGCTTCTTACCAGCATCAAGCCCATTCAAGCTGAAGCATGGGTACGTGGTCCAAATTGTCTTAAAAGATAAAATAATATGCTACATTAACTTAAATCGGTTTAGGAAGGTTTCTGGATTGTAACACTGTGCCAAGATGAGAGAAAGCTGGATCTCTTCAAGAACTGAAAATGAATATTGATCCTGCGAATTATTAACAAACTTAATGTATACTGTATGGTTCTTATTTTAAATGTATGATCAAATAAATTGTACTTTTTGGAATACCTTGTTTCCTGGAATTATAAAATATTTAAATTATCTTTTGGTATGCGATTTTCTAACTTGCTCATTGCTGAAAATTGACAATTATTTTAATAAAAACCTTGAGCTTTCCAAGTCCTACAGATGCAAGGCAGGTTATTTTTTATTTTACTTGTATGATAGTTGAACTACGTTGACACTCCTGTCGTGGTATATATTAAGTACTTTATAGTTATGGTTCACTTACTTTCTCAGTTTATTTCACCTGATTTAAATTTCACAGACTTTCCTTAAATTAGGCATGTATACACGATTTAAATAGACTTTCCCTACTACACAACTGACCAGGAGTGCTTGCTCCATTCGAAGGACTCTGGAGAGCTTCTCAGAAAGATAGCTGCCATGTTTAAATTAGTTCAGAAAGCGAGTGAGAATGTTTCTTTATTATTGCAATGGTCCCAACCACTGCACATGCATCACCAGTCATCCCTGCCCAGTGGTTTTTTCCTCTCTGCCAAAATACACTGAAGGCTTTCTCCTCCTACCTCTCTTTCTGAAACGTGCTCTTTCTTTCTTTCTTTCTGTATTTGACTTTGGTGATTGGTGCAATTTTTAAATAGTCGCCATCTTCTATGTATGCCTTTGCAGGCAACCTTCAAACAATGTATAAAGCGTGGTTGTTTTATTATGGTTGCTGGTCCTCACAAGCTGGCAGGACTTGTATGTGGTAGGTTTCTGTCTTCTTTTTGTGGAAATAGATCTGAAGTTTCTAAGGAAGGAGTCCTGTCCTTGATGCAGGTAAGTCTGGTACCACAGGATACTTTCAACATTGTGAAAGGACATTGGCTGACACTTTTAAGCAAGAATGATTCAAGATCTCAGACTGTACCTATTTTTACAGCGCATCTCAGTAACGTGTGGGGTCACCACCCTTAATTTTCAACCCTCAGCTTTTAATTTAGAAGTTAAGGTAAACCCTCCAAGATGCGTATCTGAAAGTGCCCCTGATGAGAAATCTTTTAGGGCTTCATTGAAAGTTTGACGGACATGGCACTCTGCCACAATCTGACACAATAGGAGCCCCTGCTGATGGAAACCTTGCACCTATGTACTTGATACCGGCAATTTCAAGTACCTCAAGTACCTTCTCTGTTTAGGATAAACTTTCAGATTTACATTTTGTTTTTGTTTGCGATTGTCAAGAAAAGCCTGGTGGTCTTGAACAGAAAAAAAGGAAAATGACCCCCTCAGCCAGGTAGAAACCTCCCATGGTGTCTGGGTTATTCATATTTTTTTTCTTTTCAAAAACCAATTCCCTCTTCGGGAGTTTGTTTGGAAAAAAAAAAAAAAGGTTTGCTCAGTGGCTGCGTGAACCATGGCAGCCGCTCCACATTCTTCAGAGGAGCCACAGTGTTGATAGCTTGACTGAAGGCATAAGGATCTCCACCAATCAGGTAGCGATCCCAGAATATGGCAGGCATTAGTCTGCCACGGTGAGAAGATTGCCCCATGGCAGATGGCTGGGCTCACGTCATTTCTAAACAAGGCCCAAAGCGACATATGTATTCCTGCAGTACGAAGTGCCTTAATATGAATACGGCTATTTGTATACCTTAAGGGAGTACTTTTTTCTTAGAACATTACCAAATAGCAGAGAGAAAGGTCAGGATTATAGAGCCCAATCCCTGGGATGGTTGACAAGCCCAATATAAAATATTAGAAGCCGAGGCTCACTGCCTCCAGAGTCCTGATGCCTCTGTTCCATTGTTACCTGGTTCAATGCAGACACTTTACAAACCCTACAAAAAGTCCAAGCCTCTTACCTATGATTTAGCACCATTTGGTGGGAGAGTAAGGTATTACTATTTCTTTGGTGTCACTGATACCAGTGCTTTCTGTAGGATGTATTTTTCCAGTGATTTCCTCTAATACAAGGGGCCCTGAAGGTGAAAAGGATAAGAAAAGAAGTGTGATTCTGACTCTTTGGAACTGGTTTTGGCTTTGACCCCCGCCGTAGCAAGCGGCTAGACACTATAAAATGGTTGTGACTACGTCTTTTAGGTCAACTGTTGGTGTTTCTGTTTTTTTTTCTTTTCAATAATGTTTATAGAATTTTTATTTTAACATACTTAGACAACAGAGCAGTTGAGTATGTGCATGAATTTAAGCATAACATTTAGCACAGTTGCAGAGTTACACATACATAGTATTTATACAGATATTGACAACGTATCATGGGTCTGCTGTATCGTTGTTGCAAAGCTTGTTAACAGTATATAAGTTTGTTATACGGACCCTTTATGTAAATTACCCGTACATGCGTGATTTGTGTTGGTGTAATGTGTGGTAGATTTGTCTGACAGGTACACTGGTATTTATGCGAGAGGTGAGACTACACTATAGCTTAACTTTGCCAGGGAAGGGGTGTAAGACTTTCCACCTATTGTATCTGTGGTTGAGCATGGGGGGGCATGTAGGGCCGGGACGACAGAGCTACTTGACACAGCAGCCCCAGTAGGGACCGGCTAATGGAGAGATCTGTAGCGGAACGTCATCATAGGGGTCAGTTCTGCATCAAAGTGTTATGTTCTTGTTGGTGGAGTTTTGATTCTATGTATGTTAAGTACTTCTGCCAATCAGGGAACTAAAGCCTGTAGCATGTGTGTGCACAGTGTCCTGTAACTGTATGTTCTGCAATCGGCGCTTTCTTAAGGTCTGCGAGCCATTTGCATGTGCATGGTGGTAGACTTGCCTTCCATTTCATGGCCAGTCTGTTTGGCCAGTCCAAGCGCCAAATCCAGAAATCTGTTGATATTTTTCCTCCCAGTGGTGCGTTTGGTAATTCCCAGCAAGAAGTGCAGCTCTTGTGCTGTCACTGAGGTCTCGTGGCTTCTGATAAAGTGGTTTCCACCTCGGACGAGTATGTTTTTATGTTTGGGCAGTTCCACACCATGTGTAGGAACGTGGCTTCAGTCCTTCAGCAGCGGGGACAGTTGTCAGGGGAGCCTTCGTACATCCACACTTGTCTGTGCGGGGTTAAATTGGTATGATGTAGATAGTTCATTGTGTGAATTTGATTCAGGCGTTAATTGATATTATTTTTGGATATGACAGCCCTTGCACGCATTGTTTATCTGTTAGTGCGGTTTCAAGTACGGTATCCCAGATGTCCCTTAAGGGGGCCATAAGGGTCACAGAATCTGATTTGAGCGAGCATAGTGATTGCTCTCCTACCCATGCCGTATGTCAAGAGCTTTTGGAGTATGTTGGAGGTTTTTGGTTCGGCTTGCCTAGTACACCACGTCTGGAATATCCGTTGTTAGTGATGCGTATAGTAGAAATGATCGGGGATATTCCATAATCATCTACCAGTGTTGTAAATTTGCAAAGTATGGACTCAACAAATAGGTCTTCCCAGGTCGTGAGTCCTAAGTTCGGAAATATTATGGTTCGCTAGCCATCTCATCGGCCATTGCAGCTGTGCAGCTGCTTAGTGTTACTCGTAGTTAGGCGCCCTTAATCCCCCCTCTGTAATTGGAGCGTAAAGGTCCGTGAGGGCTACTCGAGCTCTAGACCTACCCTAAACTAAGTAAGTTAATATTGATTTCAGTTCCCGGAACAGTTTGCTCGGCAATGGGAATGGTAGTGTCGCAAAATAGTATATTAGACAAGGGAGTAATAGCATTTTGGATATAGCTATACATCCTATTTGGGAAAGAGGTAGCTCCGTCCAGAATGACATGGAATAGTGAGCCCTGGTGATTGCCCTCCCCAAGTTGCCTTCTATGCTGTCTGATGTCTGCATGTGAGTGATTTATTTGCACCCCTAGGTATTTTAAAGAGTTGTATGTCCTGGTAAGAGGTGTCTGTGGGAGAGCTGCCTGCTGTTTTAAGGATTGGGGGGGCCATCGGGAACATGAGGGACTTTTCCCTATTTACTTTGAGACCGGAGGCACGCCCAAAAGATTTCAATAGTGCCATCTGATCATCTAATACTGCAGGTTGTTCTCGTATGTAGATCAATGCGTCGTCCACATATAATGAGACTATATGACATTGAATATGTACTTTGATGCTCCAGTCCATTGCAAGGTTCCGCAGTGCGCATGCCAGGGGCTCCATCACCAGGGCGAAAATAATAGGTGACGGGGCAGCCCTGTCTGGTGCCACGCTTGATATGGAACGGGTCTGAGATAAAGCAGCCAGTTTTTACCCTAGCCTGTGGTGCGATGTATAACAATCTAATCCATTTCAAGAACTTGGGGCCGATGCCATATCATGCTAGCACCATGTCCAGATATTCCCAGGCCAGTGTGTTGAATGTCTTCTCGATGTCTAAGGAGGCTATCCACGCCATCCCCCCGATGTGCGTGCCCAGTCTTGTAAACGGAAAAGGCACCGTAAATTGAGGCTAGTATTTCTGCCAGGTATGATTCCGTTTTGGTTTGTATGTACTAAAAGTTGTGTGACCTCCGTCAGTCTGTTGGCTAGAACCCTGCCCAATATATTGTAATCTGTGTTTAGTAATGACAGTGGGCAATAGGATCCCATTTGTTGTGGGTCCCTGCCAGATTTCAGGAGCACCACCAGTACAGCCTCTTGCATCGACAGCTGTAGTGTGCCCTGCTCGTATGCATCCAAATACACACAGTGAAGGTGTGGAACGGTTTGTGTGCTACACGTGGCATAACATTTTAAGGGCCAGCCATCTGCCCCCAGGGTCTTCCCTCTCGCCAGCTGCTGTATAGCCTACATTATTTCGGTAGCTGTGATGGGGACTTCCATAATGTTGTAATAGATGGGCGGGATTTGGGGTAGTGTTATTTACTTTAAGGAGGCCAGTATGTTTGTCCCCGTTTGCAGCAGTTGGGCACTATAGAGGGATGCATAGTACGGTTGGAAGGCTGAGTTTATCTCAGCTTGTGTATTAACCAGGTGGCCCTCTGATTTATATATTGTGGCAGTTGGTGTGTGGGTCGTATCTGTCTTTAGTAGCCAGGCCAGTGTCCTGCCAGCCGTGTCACCCTCCGCATGTTTTTTCGCCAGGTATCTTTAATAATCCAATGCACATTACTTGTCTAATGTCTCTTTGTGGGATGAACGGGTTCTGGCTAACTTGAGTGCTGCCTGTGGGTTCGTAGGTAGTTGCCATTCGTGACTCCGTATTTCTTCCTCCAGGCCCTCTAGCTCTTTTGTAAGTATCATGCGTGCCCCCTATATTGTGTTTATCATATGACCCTGTAGGACTACTTTAAACACATCCCACTCCATACCGACGTTGGAGGCCGTACCTTCATTGTCTAAGAAATATATTGTGACAGATTGTGTTAGCGAATCACTCAGTGGTGCATCTTTGAGTGCTTCCAAGGAAAGATGTCAAGTTGGATACTGGATCGGATTGGTCCCCATGACAATCGTATTTGTAGGGGATTGTGGTCTGAAAGCGTGTGGGGGAGATATTCGGCATGTGATGTCATTGGTAGGGCTTCTGATGAACAGTATATCAGATCTATTCTAGTATGCAGGTTGTGGAGTCTAGAATGATGAGAGTATTCGCTAAGTGTGGGGTGTAATTTGCGCCATGCATCATATAAGTGTGTCCTGGAGGACTAGACCCGTAGATGGTGTGCCTTTTAGTGCCAGGCGTGAGCGGTCTAGTGCTATGCTGGAGGTGCAATTGAAGTCCCCACCCCAGTATGTGGATACAGTTGGATTTTGTAGAAACTCATGTGTTTGTAAAAACTGGGCTCGACCAGAGTTTGGGGCACATAGTGAGATCAGCACTATTGGGCGGTCATTTAGTATCCCCCCTAAAGTTGTAAAACGTCCATTTGGATCACTGGGTGTGGACTGTATCTCAAGTGTTGTCCCCGGTGCCACCCATAACAAGGTTCCTCTGGCATAGCCCGAGTATGTGGTTCCTACTACCGTGCCTCTCCATCTCTTGCGCATGGATGCAATTGTCTGTGTAGTCAAGTGTGTTTCCTGTAGGAACACGATAGTGATCCCTCTCCCCCTTTGGTAGTGGTACACCTGATGGCTTTTAGCACAGCCCGCCATCCCATGCACATTCCAAGTTATAAGTGTAATATTGTCTGTGTGTTCATTTGCATGAGAAAATTATAATGTGAGGGTCTATGTCCCACCTCCGTAATGGTGCTCAACCGAACATGTGCAAGTGTATGTGTACTGCTCGACATAAGAGTGATAGAGCCCGTTCATAATGACAGCGTTTGAGTTTGGGCAATGGTTAGGAATTATAACTAATAAAATTCCCCAACTCCCGCACCCAGGCCTTTCCCGCACTGCAATACAGTAAGCGTGCATAAATATAAGAAATATAAAATGAGCTATAGTAATGAGCAACGAATACTAGGTCTATAACAGCCACACAACGTGAGTGGTAAGAAGGGGGGCAAGACCTACAAGTTAGTCTCATTATACCCACCTGTATGTGTGAGTGCGCTTAAGCAGGGAGCGTCTGGGCACCCGCCCCGGGCAGCGCTCGCAGTTACATAAAGCAAGTTACATAAAGCAATAGCAAACCTGTATAAGTCCTGTTACATGAGATCGTCTGCAGTCTGGGGCATGACGTCTGGAACACCTGCATCCATACTTCCATGACCGCCCTTTGAGAATCTGTTCTGGAGGCCGTATCCTCCGATGGGTTATCAGGTTCAGACCCTGAGGATGTGGCAGATTGAAGTACTGAGTATCGTTCAACATTCTTCACGGCTTGTGCTCTTTCCTTCTCCGCTTGCGCTCTTTCCTTCTCTGCTTGCGCCTTGGTGGGTTCCTGTGGGTGGCGCCTGGAATGCTGCCACAACGCTTTTGCATCTGCCATTGTCCTTTGGGTTTTCAGGACGAGTCTTAAGAGTTCACCAGGTCATTTAGTTCCATCCATTCCCATGCAACCTCTGGTGTAGTGCAGAAGGTGGTCTTGCCACCATGTTGCATCCTCAAGGTGGCCGGGAACTGCAGTGCATATTATACGTTGTTCAAGTAGACTTATCTTTATTATGAGGAAGGAGAACCTGCGTTGTTGTACTGCCAGGGTGTAGTCTGGATAAATGTGGATCGTGGCATTTTCAATTGTCCACTGTCCGCGTGCTCTTGTAATCTAAAGGATGTGGTTTCTGTTGTGGTAATTGAAGAGACGGGCCATCACCGGATGTGGTGGGGCCACCAGGTGGGGAGGACCCCTGGTACTCTGTGGGCCCTTTGCGCTGAGAAGAACTTGGATTGCTTTGCCTTGCAAAATTGGGTCTACAAACCACTTCTCTAGTAACAATTCTATGCTTTGGCCTTCTGCCCGCTATGGAAGGCCTACTATGCGGATGTTGTTTCTTCGCGATCTAACTTCCTGGTCCTCTACTCGATCGCATAGCTATTCCACCTCTTTTTGTAGTGTCTTGAGTCGTTTTTCCGTCCCACTAACCATGGACCTCCGGGACGCCAGGGTAGATTACGAGTTTTCCACCCGTTCCTTTAGGCATTTTTGATCTTCTCGCACCTCTATACACAGCGAGTCGATTTTGGGGTCTAAGGTGGATTTGATATCCAATATGGCTGCCATGATTGCGTCAAAGCGGTCTGCATGATTGGGTGAAGTTTCCAGGTGTTGTCCCACTATGGGGGTTGTTTCTGATAATCTGCCCGCTAAATCAGACGTGTCCCCCACTTGCAACTGAGGTTTGTCTGATTTAGTTCTGTCCAATTTAGTTCTGTCCATCTTAGTTTTAGGGAGGGGGCATCTGAAAGGAGGGCACTCGCAAAGTGTTAAGGTGTTGTGTCTGTAGGGCGCTGCAGATTTGTAGTGTGCCGTAGCGATTGGGTGCGCCCTTGTTCCAGAGGGGTGAGGGAAGATAACTGCACCAGTTCACTGCTCCGGATCATAGATCCCAGGTTGTATTCTGTGGCTTTATTGCTTACAGCCGAGGGCCACCAGTCCACAAACTCAGTCCGTATCCACCTCAATGTTTCTAATTTGAGGCTGTAGTTTGATATGTCACAACCATTTAGTGTTACTAGCTAGGATTTCTTTTACACATACTGGGGGAATTGGGTTCAGTGAAGCTTTCTTTCACACCTCATTCACCCATTCTTTCTCTTATATTTTTTCATTCAAATGTGCTTTCTCCTGTACCAATGGTGTTTCATTTATCACATCCTTTAATTGCCATCTGTTGCAAAAAGGGTGGTGAAGCATATACCTTTTCCAAGTACTTCCATTGTTGATGAGACTACCAATGACAACTTGAAACATATCCTATTCGAGGCTCTTTTCACACCACTCTAGCACTGTTACATTACTAGATCTGATTTCCCAGCCTGTTGAGCAGCATGTGCCTCTGTTTGACATCATGCCGAAGAAGGCTAATATGGATACAGATGGTGGTACAGATTCTGATACAGAATGCGATCAGCCTCACTTTAATGTTAATACTGTTGTGCAGAAGGCTTGACAAACTTTGAATTTAGTTCCCTCTTCTAAGTAGGTGGCTTTGAGGCTTTTTTTCAAAGTCTGTAATTTCTATTATTCCAAACTCAGTCAATTTTATAGCAGTCTATTGTGATTTTATTAAGGCCTCATTCAGAACCTGGTATTGTTAGGCTGATGATTCTAATAGTGCATTAAAATTGTTATCCCATTTTTGTTAGGGGAATTTTGCTGGATACTTCTAATCGCAGATTCTTCATCTTTAGTATATTCATAGGTTCCAGACTGGATCCGAGAAGTATCAAACAATAACTGCTAGGTGATGCCGTCTTACTCAGTTACATTACATTACTTGTGTGCTGATGTCAGCTTTTTTATTTCCACGCCCTTTGGTGCGGATCTGGAGCTGGAAGCTGGAGCAGAAAGGAAATGTCTCCTCTCAAAACCACAGGGTTCAAGCTGTGCCATGAGGAAGTATATGTCAGTCACGGATTCTTAATCTTGGCTCTCCAGTACCTGGCCTCCTGTCACGTTACAAAGTTGTGCGATAAGTAGCCCTCGATGTTCCTGAAGGTGTTTAGAGAGCAGGATGCAAAGTTTATGTTGCAGAACACAAGAAGAGGTTGTATTCCAAGCAGCTGTCCTGCTCCAGATTGCAGGGCTGTTCCAGTGCTAAAATACAGCCATCAGGTAATTTGAAGTCAATGACATGTCACAAGTTAAAGGATTCCACCCCCTCTCGCCACTCGAGGTCAGGAGTGGAACTGTGCAGGTAACACACCAAGAACCGTTCTCCTCCAGTTCTGCAGCTTGTCCTGGTCCACCCTAAATTTCCATGGGCTGCTGTTGACCCCACAGCAGATAAAGGCCATTAAAGAGACCTTACAGCAAATTTGTACTATGCTTCTGATTGGAGTATCTTCGGGCCCCACGAGGCTGCAAGGACCACTAGTCACACTTCTGCTGGGACCCCTTTATCTGGTGTCCATATGCAGGGTTTGCAACTGGCCCCATGCTTACACCAGTCCAGACTTCCGCTCCAACGACATTGACCATGCCAGTCCTTTGAGTGCTGGTGCCGTTGCCGGCTCCTGTGCTGGATCCAAGACAGATGCCAGTTTCCTATCCAGAGCTGATATTGGCCTGTACCAAGTCTGTTGCGCTATAAAATAAGCAAATCATAGACAAACATAACTGAACCTAACTTACAGTCTCTTTTGAGACTCCAGTACTGCCAGAGGTTGGAGGACTTGATTGGCTCTGATTCGGACACAGTCCAAGAGTTGCAGCATGTTTCCTCTTGAGACTACAATGGTGAGGAGGTGAACAACTTTCATCTCCCCCTTAAACAGATCCTTGAACCCAACCTGCAAATTCTCCAGAGTTGGAATCCCCACCTGTCCACCAATGGAAGAAGTGCAGTTGTGCTGTGCATAGCAGTATAAGTCCTTGACCTACTATATTCTTCACCCAGGGACAAACTCAACAGCGCCTCTATTGCCCTTCAATGAAACACTTAAGGATACTCTCATAGCCGCTAGGATGAAACCATGCTCGGCCCCTCTAGTCTGTCAGCCTGTGTCAAGGCAGCATAGACTGGCCCCTGTTGATCCTGCATTTCTCAGTCATCTACGGACTTCAGAAAGTTGTGGTGCAGATGTTAACGAGTAAGGTTTGCCCAAATTTTTTTCCTTCTGCTTCTTCAAACAGGGAATATTAGTGTTCTGAAGCCTTCAAAAACGTGTTCTCCTGATCTATCTGGCTTTAAATTCTCTGAATGCTGTGGGTCTTCTGGGTTGATATGCTCACTCATTGTAGGACAGTGGCCAGCAACATCTTGCCAGCTGTTTTATGCAGGCAATCGTTTGGTGTTGACCTTGATACCACAGACTATTGGTTGTACCATAGGTACTAGTGTAATGCTTAGGCATCATGCCCGTATGCATGTGGCAGGGTTTTCAGAGGATGTCCTGGTGGATAAAAGGGCAGGGCACCAATGACTGACATACTGTTTTGATGACTCAGGATTGTTTTGGCAAAAGGCCAACTCTGCATTGGAACATTTCAAAGATTGCTGTGCTGCAGCCCGCTCTCTAGGGTTTCTCTTGCATATTCACCAATTTCATTCACAATATAGGATGTTCAGGGGCTACTCACAAGGTCTAGTCTACAGACAGCAGTAACCATCTTAGCAAGATCAGCAACTGGCCCAGACCATTCACAGCTCAGAGTAGTAGGGGCCAAATCCGTTCATATTAGCAAGAACAGCAAATGTCTACCTTCACCTCCAGTGCTGCAGCAGCCACCAAGCGGCTTTGATTTAATCTTCCATAGCAACAGCCAGCCAGGATGGGGCAGGATCTAATTTCTCCTTCCTGGATAGAAATACATCTTGTCAGCTCAGTGGATGTTACAACTGGTTCAGAGGGCTACAACCTACAATTTTGTTCATAACCCGCCGCCCCACCCCCAACACCCTGTAGTACCAGGACATGCCACATTTTAAAAAATATTTTTATGCAAGAAGTCAACCCTATCGTGGTTAAGGGTGCCATAAAGAGGGTTGTGGAGGCAGAGATAGGCAAAGGGCATTATTCTCACTACTTCCTCATGCCTCAAGAATGATGGAGGTTTCAGACCCATACCAGACCCCTGAATGCCTTTTTATAGAAGAAGACAAATCTTCACCCATATCCCCAGTGGGCCGTTTGGCGATCTCTAAGATGTTGGTGCTACCCTGCTTGCTTTACTTTTTGCAGCACTCCCAATAGTAATTTCCAAAAGCTTATTTTGTGAACTTCAAGGCCTTCTGCTTGAACTAACATGGAGCGAAGGCCCGGGTGGGCGTCTCTTACCACCCTCCAACGACACCTAAACAAATGTGGACTTGGTGCACCAAATTTCGAGGTGTATTATGCAGCGGCTCAGGTACAATGCACTGGCACTGACATCTGCATGCCCTGAAAAAGTACTCAGGCGTGAGATCCTAGGTAGCACAAGTACTTACAGGTGGCCGACAGACTCTGACACTCGCTCACAGTATAAAACGTGCCAGATGACTGTGGCTCATCTATATTGGCATAGATTTGTACCCGACAGAGGTCCCCACATTCCATGCTACCCATCCATAGAGATCTAGCACTTGCTACAACTTACCGGTACAACACAACGATACGATATGGGTCCCTGGAGGGAAGCAGGAGTTGAATAATTGGGGGAGCTGTATCATGAAGTCACCCTGATGTCATTCCAAGACATTATGGATGCTTACGGAATAGGAGCTGGTCACTTTGTGACATTCCACGCCATGTGACAGGCATTGCAGGCTACATGGAACGCGGGGGAAGTTGAACCTCCTTTATACCCCGCATTACATGCACTTTTAACCCAGGATATCATGCGTCACACCATAACCACCATATGCTCATCCATCAATTGCGCACCCCCAGGGTACACAGAGGGGTTGTGCGCTAGATCGGACTACATCTTACCCCAACCATTATTGGCCTGGGTTGTTGCTGGTTGCAGAACAATCTTCATGAGTGTGCTTGGGGAGGAGGCTTTCCTCAGCAGCCATGGTTCTACGGAGGCTTGGTTCAAAGCTCTTCAACAGGTGAAAGAGGTATCCCGTAACTCGAGATTTCACACAGTCTAATTATGTGCATCATGCTTACCTCTCCCCACAGCGCATTAAATGCATGTGCCCAACCTTGAACCCTGAGTGAACCAGGTGCAAATTTGTGGGTGCTGGAATCCTCCACATGGTATGGGAATGCCCGATGCTGCAAACGGTCTAGCATGAGAATACAAACACTGTTGTCAAACTCACGGAACACACGCTCTCGCCTGAGTCCTGCCTATTGGGACTGCGCCCCAAGGGTAACAAACACCTTCACAGGTTCATATAAAAAGCAGATAGCGATGTCATGGAAGGCGCCCCCCCTTCCCACGTCGATACCCACCATGACTACAAGGTGCCCTCGTCACATTTACTAAGCTTTTGACTGATGTGTCACCACCATCCCAATCACACGATATGATAAACTCATAATACTAGCAGATTCCACAGTCATAGTTGTTACAATTTTAATTACCACATTTTCTTCTTTTCTCCTCTTTCCTAAACAAATGACACCAGCTGCTGTGACTGTAAGACATGATGACATTGGTTCTTTCCGTTAAATGGCATACATTTGATTGTGAAATTGGTGCTGTGGGCACTGATTCGGGTGCCGGTTCGGGGGCTTGATTGATACCCCCTAATTTCTTTTATTTGGAAAATGTTGGTAATATGTGATTGGCTGATATATTTGTCCTTCAATCTTCATTCTTACGTTGCGAGTAAATGCTCATAGGAAATGCTTGATGCTACACTTGAGATCTGAAACCTATTGTAAACTCAGATGGATATTTATTTTGATACAGCATGCCGTGACCTTGTTTTCATTACATTTTGCCCTGAATAAGTCCAGTGTGTTGGACGAAACGGGTTGGCTGTTTGAATGTCACATACTTATGAACTTTTGGAAAAAAACTTACAGAATAAAAAGATTTGTACACTAATTGGAAATATTTCCTTTTGGATTTGTTAACCCCTTCCATGCTCATGACGGAACGGTTCCGTCATGAGCATCGGTTGAGCTGTGCTCATGACGGAACCGTTCCGTCATGGCCCCGCCCGCGCTCGAACCCTTCAGCACCGCGGGGGAATCCGCGCAGCGCTGAAGGGGTTAATATGTTTGTCTGATAGATGCTATTTGGTGCACTTTATTTTGTATTTATGATGGCATTTTGTTTATGACAAGTTTGACTGCATTGCATTGTTTTTGATTGCATAAAGCACTGCTGTCATATCATGCAAAAATAAAATCAATAAAACACAATTTTCAAAAGCCAAGGCACTAAATCACATTTGTGTCTGGAGAAACTGTTTAAACGTGAAAGCTGAACTTGTTGTCCAGAGCTGTGACAAGATCACCACGACGAGCTACTGCAACCAGGAACAAGGATTGAGGTCTGCTGTTCTCCCAGATTGTCAAGAACACTTGCTCTAAGCATGAAGCATCTGCGTATCACTAGTTATGTTCTGGCTCAACAGCGTAGTTGTCACCAGACCAAACTGTGAACATCACTCGATAGCTATGGTCTGGCTTGACCACGTAGCTGTCACCAGACAGTTATGTGAGCATCACTAGAAAGGGGCTTTTGTTCAGCTCACATTCGAGTATATGTTTTAATTAGGCAGCAGCTGTGTGCTTCCACAAAAAATAATTTTATTTATCCAGCTGCCTAAGCTTGAACTTTCAAGGGCACAATCATGACATTAAAAATGTTATTAAAGTTTCTTAGATAGAGGGGGCGCCAGGTGGCGCACGACCAATATGGCCGCACGTCTGTGAGGCTCCTGCCCAGCCGAGCAGGATAACATACATTAACCCGATCCTCAGCCGGCGAAACGTATGACCGAGGGGTCCATTGTCTGGCGGAGGGGCTCCTGAACCGAACGGTACCAAACTTGCCTACTGGGAGGCTCCCGTTCTGGCGGTGGGCGCCGTCGTGAGCTTGCCCGGCCTCGCGTGCCTTGCATCGGAGCTGAGAGGCGGGCGGTCGGAGCGGCAGGACCCGGCGTGATACTGAGGCCGCCCCTGCGGCGGTGTCTGGCCTGGGGGACCAGTGGAGAGACGTGGCTGATTATCCTGTGGACCTCTGCCGAGGGTTGGACGAGAGGGGCTGTTGTCTCCGCCGCGGCTTGCCGAGTCGGCCGGCGCTGTGGGTTGCGGCACGAAGACCCTAAAGGTACGAAGCGGGGGGCGGCCGCCTGACGCTGGCCCGGGAGGCACCGCCGCGGCTGGGGACTTGCCTGGCAGACCGACTTCGTGGCCCAACCCCCCCCCCCCGACTGTAGCCTGGTGCGCCGCGGCGGTGGTGCTGCTTCTCGTGGGGAGCGGGCAGAGGCGCTTCAGCAATTCTGCCGGGGGCGCAGATAGCGGCGGCCATTTTGAAAGCCGGCTGCTTACTTCGTGAGAAGATAGTGGCCCAGGAGCTCCGGTGCGTGGCGCCTGCGAGCGGAGGGAAGACGCTGGGCTCGAGGATACAAACCACCCCCGGGATCATTCTTTTGGCAGACACTGGAAGCGTGCACAGGGCGACTGCTGCAGGCAGGGCTGATTGGTGCGGGGCGGCCCTGAACTGCCAGTCAGTGGAGCGGGTGATACGGGTAGACGGGCACTATTCTATAGCGAGCGACGGCCCTGCTGCTGATCTCCACGTCGTGTGGATTGGGTGCCGCGCAGCCATATACCCGGGTCTGCAGCGGCGTGGCAGAATTGCCCCCTAACTCTCCTCACGTGTGTGGATCGCGAGGCTTGCAGGATGGGGCGCACAGACGCGAAGCAGGCCAAGCTACCGTTTGAACCACGCAAGCCGCCTAGGTCGGTCTCGCAGGAGCAGGTTGAACTGGGCGCCTCGGAACCACAGGAAGAAGACTGGAAAGCCCTCCTGCTGGGCATGAAGCACAGCCTTGCGTCCATTGGCACCAAACTTGACACGATGAATGAACGTATGGAGGCAGTGCTGCACAAACTAGATCAGCATGAGGAGCGACTCAAGGAGGCCGAGACCAGAGTCTCCACTCTGGAAGATGGGGCCGCGTCCAGTCGGGGGCACATGATGCAAATGGACAAACTCTTAAAGATAATAGCGGACAAAAATGAGGATTTGGAGGCTCGTTCCCGGAGGAACAACGTCCGTATTCTTGGCCTGGCGGAGTCCACGAACGTGGGCCGTATGGAGGACTTTGTTGAGCGCCTAGTGGTGGAATTATTTGGCAGGGAGTCCTTCTCGGCGCACCTTACAGTGGAGAGGGCGCATCGGTCTTTGGGGGCCCGACCTCCTCCAGGGGCCCTGCCGCGGCCGGTCATAGCCCGGTTTTTGAACTATCGGGACAGGGATGCAGTCCTCCGCCTCGCCAGAGAGAAAAAGCAAGTACCGTATGCAAATACCACGCTGGCGTTCTACCCTGACTTCACTCAATCGGTCCAGGAGGCCAGGCGCAAGTTCTCTGCAGTCAAAAAGAAACTTCAGGAGCAGGACATTACATACGCTATGCTCTATCCAGCGAAATTGCGGATCACGCACAAAGGCTCACAGCACTTTTTCCAGAACCCGCAACAGGTGGAGGAATATCTGGGGCGCAATCGCCGGGTGGCCGCTGAGAACCAGAGGGCACGGAAGCGCTCTGGAACGAGCTCCCCGCTGTCGGACCTGGACTAGAGCCTCCTTCGGGCCGGGGGCCCCTCTGGAACTCTGCTGAACTCTAACTGTTCTTGATGGACACACAGTTGGTGATGTATTAACTTTTCCTTGTTTTGCTAGTCTCCGGCATGCAGTCCTGCTCGGCGTCTCCCTGCCGTCCCGCGACAACTGCCCTCTTAACGGTGGAGCGGTGAGTGGGTGCAAGTAAGGCAGGAGGAGGGTGGTCGTGAGCCCGCGCGTTCCCTATGTGGGCATTCCCCGAAAACCTGAAGTAGTGGGGCGGGCAATGTGAGACATTGCCGTTTGTTGGGGGGGGAGGGGGGGGGAGGGATTCTGTACTCGGCGAGTTGGGGTTGCCGATGTGGGAGTTGTTCAGAAGGGGGTTGGGTATTCGACACTTGGTTACTGTGGACGATGCCATTTTGACAGCAGCAACAGCTACAGGTTCCTCAGGGGTACACTATGGCAGCTGACGAGCGTGAGTTTAGTAGATTGAAGATTGTAACATGGAATGTGCGGGGTCTGAACAACCCTCGGAAAAAAAGGCAGGTGCTGGGATATTTAGACCGCCATCACATTGAGATAGCGTTGTTGCAGGAGACCCATCTTTGCCCCGTTGGTACCCCTTTATTTGCCTCACGCTGGGCTGTGCATCGCTGCTTTGCAAACTACTCTAGTTATTCCCGCGGGGTGGCTATACTAGTTAAGCGAGGGGTGCCCTTTATCCCTGGGGGTATGGTGGCGGATGATGGCGGTAGATACTGCATACTTTGGGGGACGCTATATTTGCACGGAGTGACGATTGCTAACTATTACGGCCCCAATATCGACGATCCCCAACCCCTGCTCAGATTGTGGGATAGAGTGCAGGAGATAGACACTGCTATGTCATCTGGGGCGGGGACTTCAACACGACATTGCAGCCGCGCTTGGACCGGTCCCGCGTTGCTCCATCGCATTTCACACAAACACACAAGATGTTGACTAATATCGTTGGGGATGGGCGATTGCTAGACTCCTGGCGGCACACACATCCTGAGCAGCGAGAGGGCACACATTTTTCGGCCGTCCACTCCTCTTGGGCCCGATTAGATTATTTACTCCTGTCGGTTGGGATGGCGCATTGGCTACGAGATGCAACGCACCTTGCACGAACATACTCCGACCACTCTCCCGTATTGGTGACACTGCAGGTCCCCCTGGCGCCTTAACCCAGGACACTTGCAGGATACTGTCTTTCATACAGAGTTAGAACAAGATATTCGTGATTTTTTTTAACGCAATGTCAAGTCGGTGTCGAGCATGACTGTGGTGTGGGAGGCCTTCAAGGTAACGGTGAGGGGGTGGTGCCTGACCAAGGGTGGGGGCATCCTCAAGGACCTGAGAAGAGAACTTTCTCAGCTGGAGAGTGAGTTGAAAGCGCTGGAACGGGAGGCTGGCGGGGTTGCGGGGGGAGGAGAAGTTGGCGCTGCCATGCATGCCAAGCTGACGGAATTTGAGGTACTGGCAGATAGGGAGCTCAAATTTAGGGGGAAACCATATATGGCCAGAAGATATGGAGAGGGAGACAGGCCGGGCAAGGCTCTAGCTGCTGCAGTGCGCGCCCCCCCCCCCCGGTTCTCCAACTACATTACGGAAATACAAGATGGGCAGGGTCGGACGCATCAAAACCTCCCGGACCAGTCAGACACTTTCCGTGAGTTTTATAGAGTGCTGTATACTTCCCAACGCGGCGATCCGCTTAACCTACCTGAGTATCTAGATGATACTGCGCTGGCTTGGCTGGGGGAAAATCAGCAAAAATTCTTGAACCTAGAATTAGAACTAGACGAAATCACGGAGGCAATCATGCAGATGAAAACCGGTAGAGCACCGGGCTCGGACGGACTGCCGATCGAGTTTTATAAAGCGTACGCTCCCATCTTAGCCCCCATTCTGAAGGAGGTGTTCTACGCGGCACTGGAGGAGGGAGGTTTGCCTGAGACCATGCGCGAGGCCCTGATTACCTCCCTACTAAAACCCGGGAAGTCTCCCACCTCTTGCGACTCCTACCGGCCCTTGTCACTATTAAATTGCGACACTAAAATACTGGCTAAAGTATTAGCAACTAGACTAGGCCTCTTGATGCAACAACTGGTCCTCCCTGATCAGGCGGGATTCGTCCCAAACCGGGCAACGTCGCACAATTTGCGGATATTAGCCGCAGTACTGCAGGATATAGACCCTAATAGCTCGGCAGTAGCTCTTTTTCTCGACGCCACGAAGGCGTTCGATTCCCTGGAATGGGACTACTTGCTGGGAGTGTTGGAACGCATGGGTCTCCCGTATACCTTCCTCAACTGGATTAAGTTGCTCTATGGCAGGCCTGTTGCGTCAGTTCTTTTAAATGGGGCTAGGTCTCCGCCTTTTGCTATCTCTAGGGGTACGCGGCAGGGATGCCCCCTATCTCCCATACTCTTCGCCCTTGCTATCGAACTCCTGGCGGCGAAGCTCCGCCAAAGACATAATGACAAAACACTGATCTACCCTGCCCGGCAACTGCTCATTTCCCTATATGCGGACGATATGACATTATATGTACACCGACCCCAGCACAACTTAAACCCTATATTGCGGGAGATAACCAAATTTGATGTTGTCTCAGGTGTACAAATCAATTGGTCAAATTCGGCTGTATTCCCCCTGACTGAAAATACGGTTCCATATCCTATAGATTATCCCTTGGTATGGGAATCGGAGGACTTGAAATATCTGGGTGTGCATGTCACCAGAGATAGGGAAGCACTAATGCATCTCAATTATGGGACAGCTATAGACACAATTACTGACGCTGTTACCAAATGGTTGCGGCTTCCCCTGTCTATGGCAGGACGGATTTCACTGATTAAAATGATAGTGTTGCCAAAACTATTATATTTATTCGTTAATATCCCATATCACCCAGGGAGGTTCTTTTTCACTACACTGAAATCACAGCTTACTCGGCTTATCTGGGGTGGGAACAAGGCGCGCTTGAACATGGCTACGCTTGTGTTACCGTACCATCTGGGGGGGTTTGGAGTACCTGACTTCGAATTATATTATTATTGTGCGCAAGCACATTTTGCCACTTACTGGTTCCACCCACCGCCTTTTATGCCACATTTGGCGGTCGAGGATGGATATATGTCCCCGACGCCCTCGTCCGGTTATCTCTTTATGGTGGGGAGAGAACAGACGCGGGACCTGTCTACTGTGGATTGCACCATACGGGCCTGGCAGCGGATAGCCCGCAAATTGGAGGCTCCCGTGATGTATTCGCCCAAGGTGGTATTGGCAAGAAACCCCCTGCTTCGAGTGACGGAGGAGGGTATCTGTCGGAAAATGTTGGATACCCTGCGATACATTACTTGGGGAGACCTATACTTGGCAGGGCAGTTCCGCACGAGAGAACAGTTTATTGGCACACATGAACCGACTGTACTGGAAACGTTTTTGTACGCCAGACTTCGGCAAAATGTTAGGGCGGTGACCCCGGAGTTCCCCGCGGAACCGGTCATATTTGCTCCGCTGCATGCTTTCTGGCAGACATCCCCCCCCCCCCCCCGCCATGTCGTTTCGCTACTGTATAAACACGTGCAGGAGGCGGTGCCGTCTGCTCCCAGCCGGGCCCGGGGCGTGTGGGATGCAGAATTGGCTAATCCGTTGACGGATGAGCAATGGGACTTTAGTTGCAGGCAGACAATGGCTATCACTGGCAATAATAGGCTGCGCCTTATCCACTTCAAGTTTTTTACACCGGCTGTATTATACCCCAGCTAAACTGTATGGGTTTGGTCTACGTGAGAATGATTGTTGTGCGCGATGTGGGATGTCGGGAGCGGGCTTTGCACATCTGGCCTGGAGTTGTCCTGCGGTCGCTGAGTTTTGGGAGTTGACATTCGCTGGTCTTTCCAATATGATTGGGGTACAGGTGCAGCCATGCCCCATGCTTGCTTTGTTGGGGCTGATTACCACCGTCAATACTAAATATAAGAAATTCCGGGCGATGGGACTGCTCTTAGCTAGGAGGCAGGTGGTGTGTAGATGGGGCAGAGGGAGGGCCCCTAAGTTTAAGGAGTGGATCACCTCAATGGTTACATGGCAGGAACAGCTGCACGGCTATGCAGATCTTCTTCCTTTAAAGTCGCGACCGAGAGATATATGGGGTCCTTTAACCACGTACCTGTTGGCACAAGAGGAGGGGCGCGAGAATGAGCACACAGACGCTCCACTGGAGGAGGGAGATGGGCAGGGGCTACAGGCCAGTGCACAAGCGATCTAGATGGGCGCCCACGGTTGGGGGTGACATAACCGCCCGGATGTACTCTTAATGCTGAGCAATGGCACGGGGCTAACGAGGCTGGAGAGGGCCGTACTGGACTGTCCTGAGGGGTGGAAGGGGGGTAGTTCCTTACCGGGATGGCCGAGACTTCTGGGACCTTTGTGACTGTCAACTAGGGATTGGAGGATGGAGAGCGGCAAAGGACAATACTGCGTACTATACATGTTTGGACTCATTGACGAACTTATGTGGCTGTATCATCATTATGTTAAGGCGGGAGGGGGGGGTGGTTGATTCATTTATACTAGGGTACGAGGAGGGACGCCAGAGGTGGGCGATGCCTCAGTCCAAATTATGCTGCCATGCTTACTCTGCTGTACCATGCAATGTGTCAATAAAGGTTTTGAAAACTTAAAAAAAAAAAAAGTTTCTTAGATAGAATGCCAATTTATGTTCTTTTTCTGTGGCAAATGCAAAAACACCATTGTGATGGATGGAATGCTTGGCAATCGCTCGGGCCGCATCCCGATCCATCTTTTTAGCCCACCATGTTGCCTTAGTTTGGACCCAGGCATATGAAAATTAGTCTTGACCCTGCTCCACATGGGGACAGTCCAGCATGAACCGCCAGGCCAGGCCCTCCCTGAACCGGGCCCAAGCAACCTAGGACCTGTTTCGCACTAGTTATGGCTCTTCATTGAGGTATAGCTTGCTTCCAGTGACACATTGAGCCCAGGACCCACGTCTGGGCATACCAATGGCACTTAGGGCGGCAGATGCAAAAGCAGTAAGGTAGTTTGACGATTTATATAGCACGGCTTATCACCCATGAGGGTATCCAGGCGCTGTCCACGGGCATAGGGAGATTAAGTAATTGGCCCAGAATCACAGGATGTTGCGCCGATGCTGAGACTAAAACCCGAATCCCCGGCTCCCGAGTTGGCAGCCCTGATGGCAGCACCATGTCTTCTCCAAGGCGATAGATGGAATGCTTGAATCAATTTCAGCCACTGGCAAGTGCTCGGGCTGCATCCCAATTCTTTGTATTTTGGTTACCATTCCACCTCAGTTTGGATCCATTCATGTTGCTTTTTCTCTGGCAGCACCTTTTGGGATGGACCTGATTTACTGGGATTACAGGAGGGTATGTTGAGTTGTGTGTTTACACATACCCTGACAATTTACACCCCCGCTAAAGCCTTGGAGTGCTCGAACTGTGCTACCAGATTTATACTTTGTAGGCGAGTAGCTCTGGGCGTGCTCCAATTACGTTCCCATTCACCCACTGCACAAAGTTTGATAGGTTTTACTACATTTGTTATCTACCACTGTGGAACCCGATATAGAATCAGATATTCAATCTTATCCACAACCAATTCGTAAATAAATATATTATTTAAAACAAAGATGGGGACCAGTGATTTGTAAGATGCACTATAAATAGAATCATCATTTGTGAAAGTATTGAATATATTTTTTCAAGTGCTAGGTTGCATCCTGAGCGTGCATCGAATCTTTCTACTGAAAAATGCTCTATAGTTGGTTTATTAAAATAAACGCCTTTACTGTGACTTAAAAAACATCTGGGAGAAAAAGGTTTTTCAGTACTAATTCCAGTTTAAATGAAAAATATTGATAGAGGTGAAAGCTGTGCCTCTCCACATAAACCTAATGAAAAGAAAATACCAATTAAGCCTAGACAGCTGCAAAGATTTTAAACAATTCAAAACCGCGATAATAAAAACATTAGTGCAATTATGTTTCATCATGGCGCAAACCTATTTAATGCTGTTAGATGTTCAAGTTTTACATCCATCCTTATGTGCTGGGGTATTACTTTACATCTTTCGGCAGAACCGATATCTTGGACTACGTTTACATTTTTTAGGTTCTTAGATTGCATTTAGCTTTTCGAATTGCCTTCAGACTCCCTTTTATGTCTCTTGATTTTTCCTCAATAATCACCTGATGCAATCTTGAGTCCGAATTTGTTAATGGCCTCTGATTAATTCCGAACATTAAATATATGTAACGTGGATGAAAATATGTACTAATATGAAACATTAGGATCCCCATTACAGGTATGAGCATGTTTAACACAGACGCAGGCATTACAAATATTTTTAGAGCATATAAAGAATGAGGATGAGAATTGAGGCAGGAGATACTCGTTACATAAATTCACTCTTCCACAGCTGTTTTATACGTGATCAATGGTGTATGTTTTCGTACATGCCTATTTTTTTAGGATAAACATTGCTAACCGACCACACTTGCAACCAGCTAAATATATTCTATTGTTTAATGATTTTCACGTAAAAAGGTGTTGGAGAGGGAAATCACTAGAGAATAGGATTTATGGATTCGGAAGTTTATGAATGTAGAAAAACATTTCAATAGGAAGTCACAACGTAAAGCAGAGGTGCTTTTATGGCGGAAATATATTTCCAAATTAGCAACTACAGAGGCGCTCTTTTACAGTTGAAATAACAGAATGGATCAATTTAATGTGGGGCGACTGGTTATAAAGTGAGAGCCGGCTATTTGTCAGCAGTATTGATTACTCTTCTCGCTCTCCTCCTCCTAGTTACTCGGTATTCTTTCTAAAATCCAGGCAGTAAATGAACGCTCATTAGCTGACATGATTTACTTCTTTCAATGGAGTTCATAAGAGTGTGAAATAGCCAGAAGTATGTATAGTACTTCCCAATTCTTCCGATTTGTAATTATTTAAATAATAAAAGCAAATATAAAAAATTAAACGTGAACATTACAGGCACACATACTCGCACACATCAGCATGGATAGATTAACTCACAAACATTGAGAGGAAAAGATGCTTTTCATAGCAACATTTAAAGTAAATTAAATATGGCAATCAGTGGTGCCTAACTTATGTCACCAAACCTACTATCAATCAATAAGTAATTATTCTCATTTGGATGTGGTATATGCATATGTTACCCACAAACATTCCTGTCTACGGTCCTGATAACCTTAGACTGTGCCTTTAATGATAATGTTGAGCAAACTTTGAGTAGTTTGATAAAACTGCGCAAAATTAAACTGCGACTGGTCAAGAATTAAATGAGTAGAAAATCACTGAAAAGAAGCAGTGCTTTTCAAATGCAGGTAAAACGATTTTCTATCTGCTAGCATTACTGTCACAATGCATAAACTGTCTGGTATCTTGAAGTTTGGAGAACGTTTCATGCAAAACAACTGCAAGGAGAATGCATTCTATATATTATGGAGTTAATCAGCCTTAAGAGTGTTCAGTGAGCCTAGTTACAAGTAACTAAATACATTGAACCATGTATAGTTATTAAAAATTAGAAGCTGAAAATTAGGAAACAAAATGTAGAATTCAGAGTAAAGTCCCTAGTTGTATCTGTCTAATCAGGTAACTCATTATGAAATAAGAGGGACTGCTGGCGAGTTAAAATCAGGGAAATCTACAGGTTTAGATAGACTGTGTGCTGCTTTAAAGAATATCTGGTTAACTCTTAACTACAACACTGGCTGAGAATCTCAAGATGGCTCCCGGGATTTTGGTGGTTTTGAAGGCTGAGAAGAATGTGAACAGTCTGTTTTCATTTGGTAAAGCTATTTCTGGTGAACATCTACCTTCACATTTCTAACCAGCTAAATCTCCCAAGCACCACACCGGATCAGATAACTCTTTCAATAGCGACTATGGAGCAGTAAGTGCTTTTGTCACTTATTTGTGGCTTGATGTTAGATATTAAGACACAAAGCCGCACATAGATTTTGTCATATATCTTCAAGAATCATATATCTTCAAGAATCCCACAAAAAACATGGACCCCAAAAGAGCAAGTTGAGAGGGAGGTCAAAGAATTGGACGCTTCAGTGACACCTGAGCCACAAGAAGAAGAACTGCAAAAATAACAATTGATGGACAGAATGCAGACCAATGTCATACATTCACCCCAGTACAGAGATCTGGGCCTAAATCCATCGTTTTTTTCTCACCATGCCATTCCAGTTTGAACCCAGCCATATGCAAATCAGTCTTGACCCTGTGCCCCATGGGAACAGTCCAGCCCGAACTGCCAAGCCAGGTCCTCCCTGGACTGGAAACAAGCATCCTAGGACCGGTTTCGGGCTTTCAGCCCTCGTCAGCCAGGATAGCTTGATTCCAGTGGCATGGAGAGCAAGGGACTCACGTCTGAGCATACCCTTCCCACTCGGGGTGACAAATGCAAAAATAACAATTGATGGACAGAATGCAGACCAATGTCATACATTCACCCCAGTACAGAGATCTGGGCCTAAATCCATCGTTTTTTTGCTCACCATGCCATTCCAGTTTGAACCCAGCCATATGCAAATCAGTCTTGACCCTGTGCCCCATGGGAACAGTCCAGCCCGAACTGCCAAGCCAGGTCCTCCCTGGACTGGAAACAAGCATCCTAGGACCGGTTTCGGGCTTTCAGCCCTCGTCAGCCAGGATAGCTTGATTCCAGTGGCATGGAGAGCAAGGGACTCACGTCTGAGCATACCCTTCCCACTCGGGGTGACAAATGCAAAAATAACAATTGATGGACAGAATGCAGACCAATGTCATACATTCACCCCAGTACAGAGATCTGGGCCTAAATCCATCGTTTTTTTGCTCACCATGCCATTCCAGTTTGAACCCAGCCATATGCAAATCAGTCTTGACCCTGTGCCCCATGGGAACAGTCCAGCCCGAACTGCCAAGCCAGGTCCTCCCTGGACTGGAAACAAGCATCCTAGGACCGGTTTCGGGCTTTCAGCCCTCGTCAGCCAGGATAGCTTGATTCCAGTGGCATGGAGAGCAAGGGACTCACGTCTGAGCATACCCTTCCCACTCGGGGTGACAAATGCAAAAATAACAATTGATGGACAGAATGCAGACCAATGTCATACATTCACCCCAGTACAGAGATCTGGGCCTAAATCCATCGTTTTTTTGCTCACCATGCCATTCCAGTTTGAACCCAGCCATATGCAAATCAGTCTTGACCCTGTGCCCCATGGGAACAGTCCAGCCCGAACTGCCAAGCCAGGTCCTCCCTGGACTGGAAACAAGCATCCTAGGACCGGTTTCGGGCTTTCAGCCCTCGTCAGCCAGGATAGCTTGATTCCAGTGGCATGGAGAGCAAGGGACTCACGTCTGAGCATACCCTTCCCACTCGGGGTGACAAATGCAAAAATAACAATTGATGGACAGAATGCAGACCAATGTCATACATTCACCCCAGTACAGAGATCTGGGCCTAAATCCATCGTTTTTTTGCTCACCATGCCATTCCAGTTTGAACCCAGCCATATGCAAATCAGTCTTGACCCTGTGCCCCATGGGAACAGTCCAGCCCGAACTGCCAAGCCAGGTCCTCCCTGGACTGGAAACAAGCATCCTAGGACCGGTTTCGGGCTTTCAGCCCTCGTCAGCCAGGATAGCTTGATTCCAGTGGCATGGAGAGCAAGGGACTCACGTCTGAGCATACCCTTCCCACTCGGGGTGACAAATGCAAAAATAACAATTGATGGACAGAATGCAGACCAATGTCATACATTCACCCCAGTACAGAGATCTGGGCCTAAATCCATCGTTTTTTTGCTCACCATGCCATTCCAGTTTGAACCCAGCCATATGCAAATCAGTCTTGACCCTGTGCCCCATGGGAACAGTCCAGCCCGAACTGCCAAGCCAGGTCCTCCCTGGACTGGAAACAAGCATCCTAGGACCGGTTTCGGGCTTTCAGCCCTCGTCAGCCAGGATAGCTTGATTCCAGTGGCATGGAGAGCAAGGGACTCACGTCTGAGCATACCCTTCCCACTCGGGGTGACAAATGCAAAAATAACAATTGATGGACAGAATGCAGACCAATGTCATACATTCACCCCAGTACAGAGATCTGGGCCTAAATCCATCGTTTTTTTGCTCACCATGCCATTCCAGTTTGAACCCAGCCATATGCAAATCAGTCTTGACCCTGTGCCCCATGGGAACAGTCCAGCCCGAACTGCCAAGCCAGGTCCTCCCTGGACTGGAAACAAGCATCCTAGGACCGGTTTCGGGCTTTCAGCCCTCGTCAGCCAGGATAGCTTGATTCCAGTGGCATGGAGAGCAAGGGACTCACGTCTGAGCATACCCTTCCCACTCGGGGTGACAAATGCAAAAATAACAATTGATGGACAGAATGCAGACCAATGTCATACATTCACCCCAGTACAGAGATCTGGGCCTAAATCCATCGTTTTTTTGCTCACCATGCCATTCCAGTTTGAACCCAGCCATATGCAAATCAGTCTTGACCCTGTGCCCCATGGGAACAGTCCAGCCCGAACTGCCAAGCCAGGTCCTCCCTGGACTGGAAACAAGCATCCTAGGACCGGTTTCGGGCTTTCAGCCCTCGTCAGCCAGGATAGCTTGATTCCAGTGGCATGGAGAGCAAGGGACTCACGTCTGAGCATACCCTTCCCACTCGGGGTGACAAATGCAAAAATAACAATTGATGGACAGAATGCAGACCAATGTCATACATTCACCCCAGTACAGAGATCTGGGCCTAAATCCATCGTTTTTTTGCTCACCATGCCATTCCAGTTTGAACCCAGCCATATGCAAATCAGTCTTGACCCTGTGCCCCATGGGAACAGTCCAGCCCGAACTGCCAAGCCAGGTCCTCCCTGGACTGGAAACAAGCATCCTAGGACCGGTTTCGGGCTTTCAGCCCTCGTCAGCCAGGATAGCTTGATTCCAGTGGCATGGAGAGCAAGGGACTCACGTCTGAGCATACCCTTCCCACTCGGGGTGACAAATGCAAAAATAACAATTGATGGACAGAATGCAGACCAATGTCATACATTCACCCCAGTACAGAGATCTGGGCCTAAATCCATCGTTTTTTTGCTCACCATGCCATTCCAGTTTGAACCCAGCCATATGCAAATCAGTCTTGACCCTGTGCTCAGACGTGAGTCCCTTGCTCACTTTGCCACTGGATTCAAGCAAGCCTGGCTGAAGACGGCTGAAATGCCAGAAACCGGTCCTAGGAAGCTTGTTTCCGGTCCAGGGAAGGCATGGCTTGGCAGTTCGGGCTGGACTGTTCCCATGAGGCACAGGGTCAGACTGATTTGCATATGGTCATGTCTGAACTGGGGTGGCAGAGTGGGCTAAAGAACGGTGATGGATTAAACCCAGATCTGTTGACTGGGTGTGAGTGTTTGATTGGTTCTGATGCGCCGTCCATCACCACCCCCTTTTGTACTGCTTTGTTCGCCATAAGTTGGCAGGGTATGCTCAGACGTGAGTCCCTTGCTCACTTTGCCACTGGATTCAAGCAAGCCTGGCTGAAGACGGCTGAAATGCCAGAAACCGGTCCTAGGAAGCTTGTTTCCGGTCCAGGGAAGGCATGGCTTGGCAGTTCGGGCTGGACTGTTCCCATGAGGCACAGGGTCAGACTGATTTGCATATGGTCATGTCTGAACTGGGGTGGCAGAGTGGGCTAAAGAACGGTGATGGATTAAACCCAGATCTGTTGACTGGGTGTGAGTGTTTGATTGGTTCTGATGCTCCGTCCATCACCACCCCCTTTTGTACTGCTTTGTTCGCCATAAGTTGGCAGGGTATGCTCAGACGTGAGTCCCTTGCTCACTTTGCCACTGGATTCAAGCAAGCCTGGCTGAAGACGGCTGAAATGCCAGAAACCGGTCCTAGGAAGCTTGTTTCCGGTCCAGGGAAGGCATGGCTTGGCAGTTCGGGCTGGACTGTTCCCATGAGGCACAGGGTCAGACTGATTTGCATATGGTCATGTCTGAACTGGGGTGGCAGAGTGGGCTAAAGAACGGTGATGGATTAAACCCAGATCTGTTGACTGGGTGTGAGTGTTTGATTGGTTCTGATGCTCCGTCCATCACCACCCCCTTTTGTACTGCTTTGTTCGCCATAAGTTGGCAGGGTATGCTCAGACGTGAGTCCCTTGCTCACTTTGCCACTGGATTCAAGCAAGCCTGGCTGAAGACGGCTGAAATGCCAGAAACCGGTCCTAGGAAGCTTGTTTCCGGTCCAGGGAAGGCATGGCTTGGCAGTTCGGGCTGGACTGTTCCCATGAGGCACAGGGTCAGACTGATTTGCATATGGTCATGTCTGAACTGGGGTGGCAGAGTGGGCTAAAGAACGGTGATGGATTAAACCCAGATCTGTTGACTGGGTGTGAGTGTTTGATTGGTTCTGATGCTCCGTCCATCACCACCCCTTTTTGTACTGCTTTGTTCGCCATAAGTTGGCAGGGTATGCTCAGACGTGAGTCCCTTGCTCACTTTGCCACTGGATTCAAGCAAGCCTGGCTGAAGACGGCTGAAATGCCAGAAACCGGTCCTAGGAAGCTTGTTTCCGGTCCAGGGAAGGCATGGCTTGGCAGTTCGGGCTGGACTGTTCCCATGAGGCACAGGGTCAGACTGATTTGCATATGGTCATGTCTGAACTGGGGTGGCAGAGTGGGCTAAAGAACGGTGATGGATTAAACCCAGATCTGTTGACTGGGTGTGAGTGTTTGATTGGTTCTGATGCTCCGTCCATCACCACCCCCTTTTGTACTGCTTTGTTCGCCATAAGTTGGCAGGGTATGCTCAGACGTGAGTCCCTTGCTCACTTTGCCACTGGATTCAAGCAAGCCTGGCTGAAGACGGCTGAAATGCCAGAAACCGGTCCTAGGAAGCTTGTTTCCGGTCCAGGGAAGGCATGGCTTGGCAGTTCGGGCTGGACTGTTCCCATGAGGCACAGGGTCAGACTGATTTGCATATGGTCATGTCTGAACTGGGGTGGCAGAGTGGGCTAAAGAACGGTGATGGATTAAACCCAGATCTGTTGACTGGGTGTGAGTGTTTGATTGGTTCTGATGCTCCGTCCATCACCACCCCCTTTTGTACTGCTTTGTTCGCCATAAGTTGGCAGGGTATGCTCAGACGTGAGTCCCTTGCTCACTTTGCCACTGGATTCAAGCAAGCCTGGCTGAAGACGGCTGAAATGCCAGAAACCGGTCCTAGGAAGCTTGTTTCCGGTCCAGGGAAGGCATGGCTTGGCAGTTCGGGCTGGACTGTTCCCATGAGGCACAGGGTCAGACTGATTTGCATATGGTCATGTCTGAACTGGGGTGGCAGAGTGGGCTAAAGAACGGTGATGGATTAAACCCAGATCTGTTGACTGGGTGTGAGTGTTTGATTGGTTCTGATGCTCCGTCCATCACCACCCCCTTTTGTACTGCTTTGTTCGCCATAAGTTGGCAGGGTATGCTCAGACGTGAGTCCCTTGCTCACTTTGCCACTGGATTCAA
This sequence comes from Triturus cristatus, assembly GCF_964204655.1. Lineage (NCBI taxonomy): Eukaryota > Metazoa > Chordata > Amphibia > Caudata > Salamandridae > Triturus > Triturus cristatus. The sequence goes on from NC_140591.1 coordinate 526,204,950, forward strand.
GCAAGCCTGGCTGAAGACGGCTGAAATGCCAGAAACCGGTCCTAGGAAGCTTGTTTCCGGTCCAGGGAAGGCATGGCTTGGCAGTTCGGGCTGGACTGTTCCCATGAGGCACAGGGTCAGACTGATTTGCATATGGTCATGTCTGAACTGGGGTGGCAGAGTGGGCTAAAGAACGGTGATGGATTAAACCCAGATCTGTTGACTGGGTGTGAGTGTTTGATTGGTTCTGATGCTCCGTCCATCACCACCCCCTTTTGTACTGCTTTGTTCGCCATAAGTTGGCAGGGTATGCTCAGACGTGAGTCCCTTGCTCACTTTGCCACTGGATTCAAGCCAGCCTGGCTGAAGACGGCTGAAATGCCAGAAACCGGTCCTAGGAAGCTTGTTTCCGGTCCAGGGAAGGCATGGCTTGGCAGTTCGGGCTGGACTGTTCCCATGAGGCACAGGGTCAGACTGATTTGCATATGGTCATGTCTGAACTGGGGTGGCAGAGTGGGCTAAAGAACGGTGATGGATTAAACCCAGATCTGTTGACTGGGTGTGAGTGTTTGATTGGTTCTGATGCTCCGTCCATCACCACCCCCTTTTGTACTACAAGAAGAAGAACAGCATGAATTCCTCTTCAAAAGGGATGACCCAGAGTCCATGGGTGTTTTACAGGAAACTGAGGATTCAGATTATGCCAAAATGCAGTGGTAGGATTTGGATACAGATTCCCCCAAGGAGGGGATTGACACTTATCCATTGAGGCATTAGCCTTCGGATGATATTGCAACGTATGGCCAAATCATCAAAGAACCAGCAGAAAAATATGGAGTACAACTGGAGGAGAAAAAAATACAGTCCTGCTTCCTCCTAGAAACTTTGAGGCCTTCACAAACAAAGGACGAGTTCCTTTCAATGCTGACCAGTAACCTGGATCAAGGAAGATAGGCATTCAATAAGCCTGCAACGCGCAGAGCTGTGACACCGAGGGCAGAAAAGAAGTACAATATCAGCAAAAGATACCAGCTGCCTACAACATAGGGATATAGATAAGCCCAAAAATGGGTCAAGGTTGAATATGCAACCACACACCAAGACTGACAATAGAGGATTAGAAAATAGCACTCAGAAAGGAGTGAAATACACAGTATCAATTTATTTTGTTGTTGTTGATTCAACGGCTGGCTGAGGTAGGGGTGTCTGGGGTGGCTCTGCAGTGGCTGAGATCTTTTCTCTCGGATCGAACTTACCAGGTTTGGGATGGCTCGGAGAGATCCAAATCAATTCCCCTCCAGTGTGGAGTGCCACAGGGCTCCTCGTTGAGCCCTACATTATTTAATGTTTATATGGCCCCCCTGGAGGATGTAGTATCCCCATATGACATCAAAATCGTCAGCTATGCTGACGATACGCAGCTAGTTGTTTCCCTTTCCCATCTGGCCGACAATCCGGACATCTTGAACTCCTGTCTGGTGGATGTTCATACTTGGATGGGAGAATCCTCCCTCAAGTTAAACGGCTCAAAGACGGAAATACTGCTGCTGGGGAGTAAAACTACCCTTCTCCCCTCGCTCAGTTGGCCGGGTTGTATGGGTGAGCCCCCGGCCCCCAAAGAAGCAATTAAGAGCCTTGGAGTCTGGTTAGAACCGGACTTGTCATTTCGCACTCAAGCCAAGAAAACAGCAGGAGTGTGCTATGCTTTGCTTAGGTCGGCTCGGAAAATCTTTCCTCCTCTTCCGTTAACATCGAGGAAGCTGTTGATTCAGGGTCTTATAACATCTAGACTAGATTATAGTAACGCCATTTTTTTGGGCGCCCCTGAATCGACTTTCAAGATCCTTCAACAGGTCCAAAATGCAGCGGCAAGGCTGCTTATGGACATTCCGAGGACGCAATCAGCGAAACCGGCATTGAAGGCATTGCATTGGCTCCCTGTGCGGGAGAGAGTGACTTTTAAGGCACTTTGTACCGCCCATAAAATCCTCTCAGGGAAAGGCCCCCTCATTTTAAAAAACCTAGTTACGTCATACAAAGCAAGTAGAACGCTGCGATCAGAGAGGAAATATCTCTTGCTAGTTCCCAGAGTTAAAAAGGCCCGCACAGGCGGGAGAAGATTCTCATTTAATACGGCAAAGCTTTGGAACTCGCTTCCTCTAAAACTACGCGCTGAGCCCTGCACACGGCGTTTCCGCAAAGGTCTTAAAACCTTTTTGTTTCCCGGATAATGCGTCAATTTTGTCTCCCATTACCATCGGATGTTTGTCTGGAAGCGCCGGGATGCCCAAGGGTAGCTGCGCGCTATATAAGATTTTAAATAATAATAATAATAATAATTTTAATATAACAAATCAGGATAATGATCAATAGAAATCAATAATTTCACAAACTAGAAATATATAAGTCCCACACTAAACAAAACAGTCATACTTCCGTTCATTCCCACAGCATACTCCTTTATTCAACAAACACATAATCAAAACAAATTGGTTCATAGATAGGTTAAAAACAATCGAGATCCAAGGGATAACAGTTCCAATACTCGTGTTCTCCCAGTAGTATGGGGAGACAGGGTCTCCAAATATACACGAGACAGTGAAGGCCAACGCGCGTTTCGGTGTTGAGCCCACGGGGGGCTACACCTTCATCAGGGCAGTAGATGTTACAATTGTGTGGGGCACCTAAAAAGCACCTAAAAACAATAAAAGTATAGAAAAGAAAAACTTAGATAACACATTAACTTTATATGTACTTTGATGAATCACTAGTCACTGTCTAGCATATCAAACAGTAGTTACATTGATAAACTAGGAATCCAAAAGGCTTTGTTATAATTATTTAAAACCAGTGTCAGTCGAGGTGGGGTCCAAATAAGAAGAGATGATAGGGGGGAGATTAACCCATATTTAATAGAACGAAGTGCATCAACAGCGACCTTCACGTGAATAGAAAGCCAAGATGTGATAAAAGTATAGAATCCAACGCAACACCCGTGATACATAGGAAATACAATAATAACAAAGGGTGCAGGAAAGACCAGATAAGAACATAGGATGATAAAATAGGTTCCAACTAACCCAGATGGAGAGGAGAATTAATACCTTGATAGGATGTGGGGCCTTAATATCAACCTCTAATTAAAGAGGGAGTCAGGGCCTCAGGTGGCTCGTAGCAATAGGGTTCTATATCAGTGGTAAAAATACAAATAGGAGGAAATCAGGGATGGGAATCGTAGGGTAAGATATATATCGCGATAGGTGTATTATTGAATATCGCTTACCCAGAAGATTAATAATGCAGCAGGCTTATAGCTCGTTCAACATATAAAGGGCCAGGTTGCGCATAAAGAATAAGAGGGAAACTTCGAGATACATCTCCGAAGAAAAGTTTCAACGGGCGTGTCAGATCCGCCGATCAGTTAGTATTTAGTTGATTCCTACACTGCACGGAAATGGTGAAATAAGGTAATGAGGAAGGATAAAGAAAAAAGAAGAAAAAAGATAAAGGATTGCATAGTTACATAAATGCATGTTTTGGCACTGACAAACTGCCAGGGTCAACAGGTCTAGAATATAGATTGTGCGAAGAAAGGACATGAATTTATGATAAACTGAGACATGTGCAAAACAGTTACCAAGCGAGCCGGCTGCATGTACTAGAATAATTAAGCCGGCATCCCTGGCAGTTGATTAACTGAAAAGCATGGACAGCGAAAAAGACGAAGCCAACACAGGAAGTCAGCACAAATGGCTAGATCGTAAAGGCAAAGGGTCTTACCGTTAGTCATCTTAGATCATAGCGAAGGATAGAGGGACCGGATCACCTGGTCAGGAACTAGTACTTTCGTGTACACATCTTCGGACACCAACAGTTAAGGACTACTTTACGTCCTTAATAGGGACGATGGAGGGTCTTGCGAGAGCTCGTTGGTAACGCGAAACAAAAATAGAGATAGGGCATCCATTCCGCGCGCCTGATGAAAAGAGAGGCAGCGGCCATATTGGAAAAGAAAACCGAAAAGGGCTGATCAAAGGAGATAAAGGGGAAGATACCCTAAGTTAAAGGAGAGGCATCAAAATCACCGGTGAATAACCTTAAGACATTGAAGAATAAAGGGCGCATTGGTGATATCAGGTTCAGAGAGTAAGATTTCTTGGAGTGCAGACATAGCTCCCTCCTGGGGGATGTTGGTGTATAGGGATTCCACGTCCAGAGTGACTAGGAGTTCCTTATCACTCAAGTAGTGCATCTTCTCAATCTTAGAGATAAAATGGCCAGCGTCTTTGACATGCGACTCCAGGTTGCTTACAAGGGGATTTAAAAATTGGTCCACATATTTGGATAACGGCTCAGTGGCCGAACCAATAGTGGATACAATAGGTCTTAATGGGGGGTCCAAAACATTTTTGTGGGTCTTAGGAACCCCATAGATAATGGGTAGTCTGGTATAGGAAGGTGTAAGAAATTCAGCTTCCTTAGGGCATAAAAATCCGTCATCAACAGCCGTTCGCTCCATAGTCAAAATTCGATGTTTTAATGCAGGTTCAGGATTCATGGTAATGCGCCTGTAGTGTCTAGTAGCCGATAATAGATTCTCTGTTTTTTCAAAATATAGCGGGGTATCAAAGATGACAATACCCCCTCCCTTGTCACATGGTTTTATAGTGAGTCGTTCATTGTCTCTCAGTAGATTGAGGGCATTATTTTCTTCTTTAGGAAGGTTACAAACAGGTTTAGGGACATATTTTAGAGTTTTATGAATTCTAGAGAGTACTGCCTTCTCAAAGATTTGGACCTCTGGTCCTAATGAATCTAAGGTGGGAGTGAATTCGGAGGGGAGTCTTAATCCAGACCGGTTGTTGGTGGTCTCAGGGAAAGGTCTGGTTAGGAAAAAAAATGTAAGTGTTATTTTTCGAAAGAAGGAATGAAGGTCCTTCATGAATTCAAATTTATTAAAGTTCGCAGAGGGGACAAAGGATAAGCCCCTGGATAACAGGGTGGTCGTTTCCAAATTAATGGTAGTGGCGGATAGATTAAACACTGGAATAGTATTTAGATTTTCCAGTACTGTTGCTGTCTTGTTTGTATATACATCTGGGGTTGACTTTGATCCTGACGGAAATCCCTCTGTCTGGGGTTCCGGTTCCTGGGGCGAAAGTTCCCTCTGCGGTTCCCTAAAAAACGATTTGGGGTGGTGGTCCTCTCAAATATTTCCTGTCTGGGCTGATAGGTATGGTTATGGTTAGGGTTGTAATTAGAAGGGTCTTCACTGTCTGAGTCCGTGGTGTCTGAAAAGGTAACAATAAGTCTATTACCCCATCGGGCGGGGGCGGCATTGTTGGAATAGCCTGAATTAACATCCTCCGCGGTAGTATAAAAATTAGGTGTAAGGTAGGGGTAGACCCGCTCCTGAGAGAAGAGCCTGATGTCTTTTCTGAATTTATCAGTCTTCCTTTTAAGAAGGTATTCAGAGAACGAGTCTAGATCTAAGGAAATTTCTTCCAGCTTTCTTTTCCCTATTTCAACTGAATTCTCTTTTTTTAGTTTTTCTTCAATTTCCTCTATTTCTCTGTTTAAAATGGCTAAGACTTCCCTCGCAGTTTCAACAATTCGCATCATCCAATCTCTGGAACACCTGTTCGAGCGCCCATTTTTCCAGAAAGTGTCTCAGTTCAATGAAGAGACCAGGGATGTTTCGGACTCTTAGACCAATGGAGATGGTGCCAGCATTAAGATATTCCAGCATGAAGTTGGCATGAGCTTCGGTTTGTTAGGATTTCTTTTTAAGATTGAGGAGTTTTGTCCATTCCTCCTCAAGGCCCTTGGATAGAGTAAACTTTTTATCACTACCAGTTGTCATGCCAATCCTCCGGGCAAAGTCTTCATCGGAGAGCCCAAAGGTTTTGATACTCTCCATTTCAGACGGGAAGCTAAGGTTAGAAGGGCTGAGAACACAGACATGGGATCCAAAAGGGCTCAAAAGGGAAATAGTCACAAGAAAGGGAGAGAGGGGATAGAAGTTAGATACAAGCACGGAGTCCGAAGAAGGAAAGCTAGGTGCACAACGGATAAAAGAACAAAAACAAGCAAACAAAAAACCCCCACAGCACAAGGCTGTGAAAAAGATATCCAATATAAAGGGGGACCCCTGAAGGAAGGATGGGTAGGCAGGTGGTGCAGGGGAAAATTAAACCACAATATCAGCAAAAGATACCAGCTGCCTACAACATAGGGATATAGATAAGAAGTACAAACATTCATCTAAAGACCCTCTATATATAAGGGGAACAGTCCCAACTGATTCCATAATTGCATCCACAACCAGAAAAAGAGCAAATATTCCTACATCATCTGGACCCCACCAGATGAGAAAAGCAAGAATACTCAATGGAGTATAGTCCACTCTAAGGCTCTCCTAAATACATATGCTTACCAACACTGGGAAGAGATGGCAGAGCTAATGAAGCACTTGCCAGATCAGTAAAAGAAAAGCGTGGCAGAAGAGTGCAAGAACATCGCTAATACATGCCTCAAGTCTGCTTGGATGTGGCTAACACAGCAAGTCGCCAGATGATGGCCAGAACAACACTAAGGCGTCATGCTTGGTTAAGAGTATATGGTTTCAAACCAGAGGTACAAGCAAACATCATACATACACAGTTTAATGGAGAACAACTATTTGGCTGCATGGTGGATAAAACACTGCAGCAGCACAAGAAGGACAATAAAACTGCCAAACCTATGGGAGTGCTGCAATTCAGAGGAAACGTGTGCACAGGAACAGCACCAGCCTGAAGGCTGGCAGGAAGAGGTAGTTTCCCAAGTACTACCTCACATCAAGGGTTTCAGGATACAAGTCAAACACAGGTATCTCCACAACACTGGCAGTATCAAACACAAGGACACCAATCCTTTTTGGGATGTGCATAAGAAAGAGCACAGCCTCACGGGGGTGCCACACCCACCACTAAGTGACTTATCACCATATCAAGACCTCTCTCACACAATACCAGTGAGAGGCAGAATACAAGACTTCCTTGAGGAGTGGAGGAATGAAACATGAGGGTTGCTATACTGGTTTTTTCTGAAATTAAAGAGGGCTAGGACTACATTAATTTGGATGTAATACCAGAAACTGAGGGGAAATAATTATTCCCACTCGAGGTGTAGGTCCTAAGTAAAATTGTGAATCCTCTGGATGCCAAGCCTTTTTTGGTTTGATGAATGTTGAGAGGAGGGCGGCTTGGCACATACCCTCTATAGCTCCATATTGTGATGAGTGGAGGAAGCTGACGTCAGACAATTGGATTCTGAACATCATAAAATGTGGCTATTGCATAGAACTTAACAAAACACTGCCTGTAAGAGAACCAAAGAAAAGGTCCACTAAAATGAGGAGACATTCTGTCTACTCAAAGAAGTAGAAGAGTTGCTGGGAAAGAAGACAATTGAAAGAGTGCCCAGGAACGAGATCAATCAGGAAAACGAATCCCAAAAAATCATGATGACAACACTGCACAAAGTCATACCATAGTTACAAAAGGGGATTACATGGCAACTATAGACCTAAAAGAATCTTACTTGCCCATCCCAATGAATCACAACCTATACTTGCTATTTGTAGTGGACAAGACACACTATAAATTCAGCGTGCTGACCGTCAGAATAAAATCTGCACCAAAAGGTGTTTACAGAGAGCCTAGCAGCAGTGGCAGCATATTTAAGAAGGCAGGGGATACATGTTTATATCTACCTAGACAACTGGATAGAAATAACAAACTTTTTAAGCAAATGCACAACAGATATATAAAAGGTAATAATTCTATTCTGGCTGAGATTCTCAATAAATATAGAAAAATCATTTCTAAACCAGAACAAGAAAATATCTTTCTGGGAGTAACAATCAACTCAAGTAGAGGCAAAGGCAAATCTTGTGAGAAGAGGATAGTGACAATAGTTCAAGAAACTCGCCTTTACCAGTAGGGGCAGTCTCTGACAGCGAGGACTGTGGGGAAAGGGTTAGGGAAGATGGCCTTATATCCCTCTCATTCCATGACACCAATTTAGGAATGGCTACAAAAGCAATGTTCATAAGCTACAGTGAGTTGGGAAGATTAATTGATTGATTGTCATGCAAAAAATGCAGGAGGAAATCACATTTAAGAGCGGGAAGACCATTTCCACAGCTAACTCCACCAGTAACCATTACTACAGATGCGCCACATATGGGTTGGATAGCTCATATGGGTTCACTCTAGGTCAGAGGGCCATGGAAGGAACAAGAAGCGGTCCAACACATCAATGTTATGGAACTATTAGCAGTGTTCTTAGCCTTAAAAGCCTTTCAGAAAGAGCTGTGGGTAAGATAATATTTATTTAAACAGATAATACAAAGACAATGTTTTATATCAACAAACTGGAAGGACCACAATCCTTTGTTCTATCAAGATTAGGAAATCTGGAAGTTAGCTGGCCAGAGAGAAACAGACATAACCGCAGTTCACCTTCCAGGGAAGGACAATGTGCAAACGAACAAACTTCCGCAGGCAAGCATCATCTTACCACGAATAGGAACTCAAACAATCAGTACCCGACCAGATATTAAAACAGTGGGGAACACCAGAAATAGATTTATTCACAATGCCAACAGACGCAAAATGCCAATACTTTGCATCCAGGCATCCACACCACCAATCCTTAGGGAATGTGTCAATAAATTATTCAGGGATATTTTCTTACGCCTTTCCCTCGATACCACTTAAACACAGAGTAAGCACAAATGTAAGCAGGCCAAATTTCGCTTATTCTGATTGCCCCTCAATGGGCCAGACAAACATGGTACCCGTAACTAGTGGAAGTGGTGCAAGGCAACATTCAGAAATTTATACTACGAGAGAGTGGGAAGTTGAACTGATGGCGTTGTTTGTTCCTTCCATCTCGTTTGGTAAATAGAGTGTGACTACAGGACCACGTTCCCTTGCCGGTCCCGGATTTGGAGATTTTCCAATAAACCCTTGTAAGTCCTTTCTGCATCCTCTCTCATATTCTTTGGAAGCCGCACGTACTTTGGGGCGACAAGCGAGTAACAGCATGGCATTCTAGCACCACAAAGATGTGTTCAAACTTGATTTTTTAGGCTTGGTGGCAAGATATTTGTTTTCCTCACATTAGGGGGAATAATGGATACCTTTTCATTACGCACTGTGTCAGTTTCACCTTAGTGGTGTAGTGTGGTGTTTCACTCCTGGGAGACACGATACTCGGTGGCATTTTAATTTAGGAGAAAATTGTTATTTTCATGAAAGGTATATGAGAGAAGTAGAACGATAATGAATATGCTCTACTCTTTTTCAGAAATTGTTCACTCTTGAAAACTGTTCAGAGCACAGGACAAAAAACGACAAGCGGCTGTCTGTCGGTAGAAGGTAACGAATCCCCAAATAGGGGTTAGACTAAACACCAAAGGGACCAACACCCTGATGAATGCCAGTACGACTCTTACGAGCATTTGATGTTGGCAGAAACATGTTGGTACAAGCAGCTGGGATTTAGGGGTCTTTACCTCCCCAAAAACAATCCCAACAGTTTATTTTTAAATTCTGCCAGGAGGGGACAGGAATAAAATTGAAGATAGTCTCCCCCAGGCAGTTTTAGTATATATGTCTGCACACCTGTGGTCCCTTCTTGAGGGAATACTTTTCCTTGCTTTGTTTTTGCTATCACTATTTGTATTTGTTATCACTTTTCATCTTTCTGTGACCTCACCACTACATTCTTCATCTCTTAAAAAACATTGCGCTCCGCCCTCTGTGTTGGTCTGCACGGGGGCGTTTGACGCAGCCCAATGATGAAGCATGACACTGCAAAGTGTGTGAGGGCAGTATTAAAAGAATAATGCTTTTTCCTTTTCACAAATATTCTAGGTTCTGATAGTAAGGGATAGTAGTGTGTCTCTCTTACTATCACGATTACCTGTTACTAATAAGTTTTGGTAGCTCTTCTCTGTATAGTGAGTTCTAAACATTCAGAAATTACCAAAACAGGACCTGCTGTCAATAAAGGGAGGGAGAGTTCTTCATCCAGAACCAGAGAGTTTCAGTTTGGCAGCACTGCTCCTGAAGACTTACAATTTGGCCCCCTAAGCTTACCGGAAAACAAAATGGCAATTCTCAGAGAATCAAAAAGGTCAACAACAAGAAAGTATTACATGGCCAAATGGGAAAGATACTCAAGGTGGTGCCAAATGAAGGGCCTATTACACAACAAAACTAAGAACACAGCAGTCCTGAGAGATCTCATGCACCTACTAAATTGCAAACTAACTTATGCTTCATTGAAAATGCATCTAACAGTGATTGTGGCCTATACAAGAGGTCATATAGGTAGACGTTTCTTCAGAACACCGGTAATAAAAAGATTCCTAGAGGGAGCAAAAAGGATAGCACCACCCACACGGCTGCCAGCCCCTACATGGAACCTAAATCTGGTACTAATACAACTAATGAGAAAACCCTTTGAGCTTTCACACAGGGCTTCATTAAACATTCTCACACTGAAAACAGCATTTCTAGTGGCAATGACATTGCTTTGCAGGGTTAGTGAACTGCAGGCCTTTACAATTCAAGGACCATACCTTTGAGTCCAGAAGGACTGAATAGTCATGAGGACACATCCACAATTTTTACCCAAAGTTTTCACAATTCATTTACTTCAAAGACAAGTAGGAAAACAGAGCAGTTATTTATGTTTGCAGACATCAACATAGGTGAACCAGTGACAAATGGTGCAATCTATAAATGGATCTCACAAACAAATAAGTTGTGTGACTCAAGTGCAGGAATACAGCTATATTCAAATTAGCCCTTCTAGTAAATATATCTTTGCAAGAATTTTGCATGGCAGTTACTTTGTCATCAGTCCACATGTTTACCTAACATTATTGTATAGATATTCAAATGAATAGGGAAGCTCATGTTGAACATAAAGTATTAAACCATTTATTTTCAAATGTAGGCTCATCTTCAAACCAACTACAATCAAATTAAAAAACTGCTACAAAATCAATGCACAGCATGTAAATCCAGAAAGATTCACGCTGCAAAGCAAAATGGGTTTTTAACCTGTTGGAGACGTTTTGCAGCTTCAATAATTTTCTGGATTTACAGGTGACCCGCCCACCTCCCCTAGAAGATAGGAGAAGAAGAAAAAAAAAAGACTTTGAAGATGCAAACCACGAATGGGAGCTTCTGGAAAGGGTGTATGACATCAGAGTAGGCCTGATAAGACACCAAATTGTGGAACAGTCGAATATTATTTGTGACCAGTATCTGTTGAGAAGGATAAGAACATTATATACTTTCTTGGCTGCCAGACTGTGAAGTGCTCCTGCAAAATTAAACATTTGGAAGGTACGGAGAGGATGCAGACACAGATGACCTCAGTCCCCTCTTGTGTTTTGTTTTACTATTGACTCCCATAGCATTTATTCTGTGAACTGAAGCGACTCTCATTGGGAGACAGTAATTTGTAATGTATTAACCAAACCAATGAGAAAGCCCCAATTGAGCATAAAGATAACTGTGTGCTTCATCTGAAGGTATTTTCTATAGCACAAACTTAGCCAAAAGGCAGCAGAGCACTGTACATGGTCAAAGACCAGTATGAACTCAGCGAGTTGGAGGAGAGGAAGCTGGGTTGTAGACGGGTAATGAACTTAGTGTTCTTTAAATAGACAAATCTTCCACTCTTTGCTAAATTTGAGAAGCTTTGGACGGTCTTGATGCATATGGGGATTTTGTTCCAAATTCTGGAGGCATAGGTGGAAAAGGCCTGCTATCTTGTTTTTTCTTTTTTATACTTAGTCTGTAGTCTGATGTTGTCCTGGCTACAGGTGTGCCAAGATCCACTAGAGATGAAGAGCTTGTCTGCAGAATAAGTAGGGGTGCTGGTCGTGATAGCTTTGTAAATGATGTAGCTAGTTTTGAAGATGATACAGACAAGCAAGGGGAGCCAATAAAGTTCCATCACTTTGAGGTGATGTTATATTTCTTCAGATCCTGAATGAGATGTGCTGCAGCATGTCAGATACCCCTAAGGGGTGCGGGTGTAGCCTCTGGGATGCCATAGAGATTTTTGTATTATCACCATCCAGATGCAAGAGTACGAGGGCTCGAACAGCACTTCCGAAGTAACTTTCAGAAGAAACTTTTGACTTTGTTTTGAAAAGAGAGCTGGTCTAAAGAAAACTCTTGTGACCTTCAACCCCTCTATTGAATTCCATATGGGGCTAAGTAGCCCTGAGAGCAATGATTAATCTGCCCATTTTGAACATTCTTCAGACAATTAATCTATAATAAAACTATTTAGAGATTTAGACGAATAATTAGCAGACTGTGTGGTACTAATCAAGTGTAGGATTTGCTTCCTTGACTCCTAAACTGCCATATCAGAAACGAGCTTTAGGATTACTATGCACTTTCTTTTGTATTTGCTGTGTATGGATGATCTGCTTTTTAAAGTCTCAGCGGCGGTCCCCACCTACCATTTATACATATTTATGATTGAAGGGGACACTGTTTAGTCTTACAGCTCCACTCTGGATGGTCAATCGCGTTGAATAAAACACTAAGGAAGCAGATTAAGAGGTTGGGAAAGGTGAGGTGCCAGCACAGTGAAAGCACTGAAGTGAAGGTTAAATATGTAGCATTTGAATAACCATGAAATATTTATTTGCCTATTGAGCGATGACGTCTCAGGTTATGCAAGGGTGACTAGGGTGGTATTTCAGAACAGGACACCAAAAAACTGAATTGCTACTTAAAACAACATTATATCTATATGAAGAGGGATGGTATTTCTCCACTGTAGATAGGATGATTTGTGAACCTAGGCCAGAGACAAACCTTAGACTGTAAGATTCGACATGGATTTAAATCAGGGATTTACTCATACACCGACTGAAGGATGCCTTGCCCTACAGTTACAGAAACGTGGTACGTGCATTCTCGGAAAATCATTTTGCACATAATGTGGGATTGTCAGATGACTGAACTAGCACAGAACATTTCTTACTCAATGGGCAAAACAAAGATGTATCCTTAAAAAAAACTCCTGGATTGTTTATCAGTAAAAAATTGTAAGAAATAGTGTATGTGGTTATTAACATAGCCCTGGTGTAAGCAAAACATACAAATCAACAAGACAGGAATCCGCCAAAAATGTGCTGACTGTGCTGTTTCCGTTTCTGAAGTATTAAAAGGCTTCAGGGGAGAGGTCTAAATGCACACTGTTAAAGGCATTTAGGTGGCATTGCTAAAAGTATGGTCCCAATCACTGTTAAGCACCAGTCTGCTCCATAAGGTAGAATCACAGCACTGTTCGCCCTGTGCCGTCACTAATGGTAAGATTGTGGAGTCGAGATTGCCTGGTACCGTAATCATCTGAATTTTAAGACTTTGAGATTTTAACTTTCAATTTCAATCATTCTTTAACTTGAATGTTAAGAATTTCTTTTCATCCAAGAAGATCCAGATGTGACGTACCATGATACACTGAACAACTGTTTGTAGTTAATGCCCAATGAAAAAATAGTGAGTGTATCCAAGACATTTACATGTGGTTTGAATTTAATAATCAAAGCAAATGTAAATTAAAATGATAGAATGTAAAAAAAAGTGTTATTGAAATTAGAAAACTATTTACAGGTTGGAAGGTCTTTTTATGTGCCTTAGAATGTGGGACTGGTCGGAAGCACTGTCATGAGAATTGCACCTTTTAGGGCGTTTTTCACAGCTTTGTTATGACCATATTACTGTAACAGCTGGGGCCATATTATTTATCTGGTGCTATGTTCATGCTTGAAGGTGCGTTTTGGGGCAAATATGAACAGTATGGTGGATTACAATGAATGCCCTCATGACTGCCACATGGGCAGCACATTCAGTAGAATGTGGAACGGCTGCTTTAATCCGCCGCTCTGTGTTTCACTGTGCAAGCAGCAGCAACCTGCACTTTATAGTGAGGGGGCAGAGATCCCCCTGCAGGCGGGTGCAGTAAATGATTGCACCTGCCTGCTGGTGGTCTTTTGGACCCCTTTGTCCCCTCTAGAGGGCTGCCCTCGGTGGGCGCAGTGAGAGTATGTCATCTTTTTGTGGCGCACTGCTTTTCTGCCCGCATCCATAATATGGCACGGGGGCAGAGGCAAAGAGATTCCTTTATTTGCACTCCCTCTACTGATAGTACTGGCGCTACATGTGCGCTAGCGTTATTAGTAATACAAAATGGACCGCACAAGTATATGTTGCCCCTTATGTAATACAAAAGCAGAGGCACATGCCCATTGTGCCCCCTGGGCACCTTGTGTAATACGACTCCAGGCTCCTTATTCAATTGAATTATTTGTTTATGGGGTGATGCACAATTAGAGATGAGAATGGACAGACTGTAAAAACATTACACATATTAAGTAATTGCTTCCATAGCCAGCAAGGTAAGTGGCACATTGGCCTGTGTTACATCCAATAATACGGCAAATACTCAAAGCTCAGGAGTCTGCCCCATCTCTGCCTACAGTGCCCTGGTGATGTATGCAGGTTTGTGACATCTGCAATGAAATGCCACAAAAAGGACTCTACAGTTGTAGCTGACTCGCAAGTGTGACTTCTAAGGTGAGGATACATTATTTATTCTGTGTGAATTTCCAGCTGCAAAAAAACTTGGAATATAGAGAAAATACCTCTGATTTCAAATTAAAATACATATTTACATAATAGTTTACCCACATAGAGATGCTGACATGAAGAATTCTATTTTTTAACTTAAATTAGGAATGAAATACCTCCACTTCAAATCTTATAAGGAGCCCTTGGTGTTAATATAGGCTATCCAAATTTTACTTTTACAATTTATTTTACTTTGACTTGGTCTATTGAAAGTGTTTTTAAGTAGATTGTGCTTGAAATAGCATCCAAATTATCTGACCATGTTCCTTTAGATTTGCGGCTATGTGATTAACCCAGGAGGACCATTTCTTTCTGGCGTGTCACTTTTAATATCCTATGTTGATAAGCACCTTATTCAGAATGTATTTTCCTTTGACTTGAATTCCTAATTTATTCAACCCTGAATGCAGTGCAATGGGAAGGGAGGCAACGAGATGCCTGGGAGTAGTGTGAAGCAGTCGTTCTGTTATTAGCCCGAAAAAAAGACACTAAGTGCACATTTTCTTGCCGTCCATTTATCACATTGATTTTACAGAAGCCTACCGTTAAATGTAGCAAAAGGGACAGTCGGTGGAGCACACACTGAAAAAAATAAATTGCTTCTTGTCGCTATTCAGCTGGCTGGCCGCTTTGTACGATTCGTGGATAAAGATGTGGTTCGAACAGATTGTTTTTCTAAAGATGTGTAAACTTGGCAATGACATGCTTTATGACTCCTGCTGAAACTAGCTATCCACGTAGTTAGGTAGTGTGTTGTAGAATGTCTAAAGAATTACCTCAGGACGATCAGCGAGATTGTGATGAATGGCGTTTGCTGTTTTGATACAGTGATAAGTCTGAGCTTTTTGTGTGGATGGTTCATGAAGTGTATATGGGACCGTTCAAAATATACAGTTCTAATCTGGAAAGAAGCAGACTTTTCTAAACACTGAAGAGGAAGAATCATTTCTTTAAACCCACGGCTCTTTCAATTGTGGTGTTTTGCATTTTTTCAATATGTTCTATTATACAGATAGTGCACTATCACCCAGGTGAGTATCCTGGCGCTGATCAGGTGTGAGTCCAGCCAAACCTAGGGCCAAGTGGGACTACTCAAAAAGCTAGTTCTTCGTCTTCTTGCGGAATTCAAGAATTGAGAAGGGGAGGCTCTTATGTGTTGTTGCACATAGTGCTTTATGAGCAATGTAGGAGAAGGCTTTACCGGCAGATCTATTTTTCTGTTTGCATTTGAAGTGTGCAAGTAGGAGTCCAGAATATTCGAGGAGTCTGGAAGGTTTTTGAAAGCAGATGCGATTGTTAAGGTATGTGTTGTATATATGTGCTTACTTTGTTATGGCTACTTGGGGTCTGTAGTCCATTCTTTGTGTTTATATCTGCTCAACCTTCCTTACTACCTATGAGTGTTCTATCTGGTATGTGAGTGTTCCAGTCTTGGCAGTTGATGGTCTGGTCAGCTAGCGAAGTGCTTTATTTCTGCTGTGCTATCTTAATAAATCTATCTTACAACCTGAAGACGTGTCCTGATGCCTATCTAATCTACCTACAACAGTATGCTTGGTCAACGTTATGTAGGAAGTGTGGGTGAGTAGTATGAATTGGGTTTGTGCATGGGGCGGTTGTGGAGCTCCTTCAGGTGTGGAGTGATGCGAGTGCGGTGTGGGAGGTTGACAATGATTCTTGCTGCTGAGTTCTGAATGGTCTGCAGCCTTCAGATTAGTTTTTTGATGACTCGTTCTTGCAGTTCAGCTTGCTTGTGACAAGGGCACCCATGACGGTTTTCCGGGTGCTGTTTGGGAGCCATTTAAAAACCTTCCTCAGCATCTAGCACCTCACGAAACATGAGGCTGTGACAACGTTGACTTGGGTGGTCATGGTAAATTTGATGTGGATGACGATCCCGAAATTCTTGGCATGGGTGTTTGTCAGTCCTAGCTCTGCTGGCCACCTTGTGGAGTCCCACAATTGAAT
This sequence comes from Triturus cristatus, assembly GCF_964204655.1. Classification (NCBI taxonomy): domain Eukaryota; kingdom Metazoa; phylum Chordata; class Amphibia; order Caudata; family Salamandridae; genus Triturus; species Triturus cristatus. The sequence goes on from NC_140591.1 coordinate 526,221,620, forward strand.
GCTCTTAATGAAGATCACAACTTTGGTCTTGTCAGTGTTCAGCTTCAGGCAACTGGCCTTCATCCTCAGGGCGATTTCAGTCATGGTGTCATTGAGAGCTTCATCAGGGTACTTTGACTTTTTTTCCGTGAGGGAGAGAATGAGTTCTGTGTCATCATTGTAGGACAGGATGTTGATGCGTAGAGCAAATAATGATGGCTGTCGGGATCATGTATGAACTGAAGAGGGTCAGGCTCAGGGAGGATCCTTGCAGAACTCAGCAGATGAAGTTGATGGAGTCCGACGTGTACAGTGCCAGGCTAACTAACAGGGTCCTTCCAACCAGGAAAGAACAGATCCATTGGAGTGCGTGTTCTTGAATTTCTATGTTTTGTAGGTGTTGGATGAGGATGGGTTGGAAGACCGTATTCAACACTGCGAAATGGTCCAGGAGGCTAAGAGCAGCTGTGTCTCCCCTGTCAATAGTCATGTGGATGTCATCCTTGGCAGTGATAAGGGCAGTTTCTGTGCTGTGGTTTGGTCTGAAACCAGACTGAGTAGTGCTAAGGAGTTGGTGGTCATTGAGGAAGTCGGTGAGGCATCTTTATTGATTAGGTTATTTAAACGAATGAATGCAGTACAATAGACCTCAAAACCCAAGCAGACATCCTCGAACAAAGTAACATTCAGGAATGACTTCTACTTTAATCTTTGACAGCCCCCTTAAGTTTAAATTTTAAATATACTTGGCTTAAAATTAGCACCATCCGAAGTGACACATAAAGCTAGAATCTAATGGAAGATGAGTGTTTTCATTAAATTAAATGAGCCAAGATGTAACCATGCCCCTGTACAATAAATGGAATCCAGTTTTAATAACGTGATCATCATCCTTTATTAGAGTGCACAGGTAAGACTTGGCTGGTTATTTATGGTATTAGGAAAGAACCTTGTAAAATTATAGGCACAAAATAGCGGTGGCTACCCAAGTGTAAAGGACTTAGCTTTCATAGGGTCTTGTAAAGAAACTTTAACACATTTGAGCTGCTTTTATCATGCCTCTTGCTGTCCCTTCCATTATTCTCTTTCTTCCCTTATACTCTTCAATATCTACTCTGGTCTAAATCCTAACACCAGGGATCAGTTCCATAGCCCAAGTTAAACAGAGGTTGTGACTAAATAGAAAATGTAATCAATGTCGTCTTAAACCTACATCAACACCAAGATTGTCTATCCTGTCCAGTCAAAACACCAGCTCAAGTAGAAACAAGCATTTGCAATGCAATAGGTCTCACATTTGCGAGAGTTTGAACTATTGGCGTTGTAAATAACAATGCCTTTTATTTGTGTGTTTTGAATCCGTGCAAGCGGTGCGTACACACGCACTTTGTACTTATAGTCTTAGCTTACGAGAAGCAAAGCTGGCAGTAAAACAGGCGCAGTTACTGGCAGCCTTGCTTCTCATAAGCAACAACTATAAGTACAAAGTGGTGTTTAAGCACTGCTTTCAGGTTTTCAAAAAACATAATTAAAAGGCATTGTCATTTATAATGCCAATAGCTCAAACTCTTGTAAATGCGAGACGTATTGCATTGCAAATGCATGTTAATCTGATATTAGCGAAAACAAATCCACATATGCCTGCATAGATTTGTGTCCTACAGAGACGATGTGTAGTCATTGCCAGATGCGGTCAGGCTTTGAATGTAAATTGTGCTACAAACATGTTTTGATTCGATAAAGTTTCTTAAAAATAAAAAATGTGTGTTTCCTAAACACGGAGTAGCGTTTTACTTTAGGGCATCACATTATGTCACTGTTTCGAGAGACAATTATTAAAAGAGTGTTTTTAAAATGCACTGACAAAACATTCTTACTGTGCTATGATGACAATGTTATTAGTGAACCCAAGTCAGTGTACACTATGTTTTAAGCCTCAGCTATCCCACATGGAGCAATATTAGAGGCCATATAAACAAGCACAAGTTTTTTTGTTTACAGCGTAGAGTTCAAATAAGGACCTTCCCCTGATTGTGCAGGCCACGTCCCGTAGGCAAGTTTGCCACAGCTCTTTTAGAGACCCCCACATCCCCAGTTTTTTTCATTCCACTTAAAGCCCAGCATACAAGAGCGGATGTTAATGTGAACTGGAGAGTGTCTGCCGGTAGAGTATGAAAGCGTGTGATATATAAAGTGTGGTGATGGCTAGAATTTAGGGAGGGGACAATTTTTGATTACACAAAACATGTCAAGTGCCAGAATGTATTGAGCAGCGGCTGAGAATGGACAAATCGTAATAACTAAATGGGGGTATTAAAGGCAGGTTGCTGAGCTATTTCCATCTCACCTGAAGGAGTGGCAGCCTCTGCGCCGTGCCTCAGCTCCTACCTCTGTCGATCTGCTTCCAGGTTGTTTTCAAATACAGCACCCCGTGCTGCTGAACCCCTCCGCTCGCATGCGCACCCCAGAACTTTGTGAATTTCCTGGCGTGTTGGAAGTATCCGAAAGTGAGCCTGCGGTCTGGGAAGGGCAACACAATTTCTTCCTGTGCAGTGATCGAGGTTACTATTTTGAAACCGGAGTAATCCTCTTTCACAAGAGCCTAAAATCGCGATATATTTTAGATTAATTAGTTGTTTAAGAGAAAAGCTTTGTAATTAAAAGGCTTCCTCCCTATTATTAAGACTTCACATGGCCTCTGTTAATTAACCGTATGTCAAGCCCACCAGCTGCGTCTACGACATCAGATGCGTGCAGGACAACATAAACCAACAAATGATCTAGCTGTAAATCACTCCAGGTCACAGCTGATTTCATGGATTCCTAACGCTTGGTCCTGGTGGGGGAGCCTTTCTGTATTTCGGTGGTTTTAAAAAGAAAGCAGGATTGCTTGCAGGTCAGAAGGTGGGGGACATCGGGCATATTTATGGACTTACTCTGTAAGTGTCACGGCACGTCTACAGTCAGCAGAAGGCAGGACTGGCACAGTTAATTACCACAGGGCCAGCCAGCGTGAACAGCGTGTTACAGCCATAATGTTTCACGGCCCAGAAATGGCCAAGAGCCCACTTTGTGGGTGAGCAGAGCGCAGGCTGGAAGCCATGCATGAGAGAGGAAGAAGGAACAATGGTGGCACACGGAAGGAGCGCCCGCAACAGAGCCTGCTTCAGGAACCATGAAGCGCGGCATCCGTTCAGCTGGAAGGGAGCATATTTAAAAGTTATAGTGCGACGTCCATAAAGTGGGCGCCGCGCTGAGGTTGGCGGTAAGCAGCACCCCGAGCAGCAACAGGGATGGTGCTGCTCCTCCATTGACAAAGCTGGCATCCCGCGAGTGTGTGGGGCGTAAGTCATTATAAAAGTTGTGCGAGCGGCTCTCACCCAGTGAGTAGCATTAAGCTTCATGGGAGCAGCTCTTGCCCTGCAGGGAGGGCTTGGAGAAGAGCTGGCAACCAAAGCCACCCATTGCAGCCTTGTTGCGCCTCTGCAACCTTGAAGTCCTCGCGTCCTTGGTTACACAGGCAGCACTCTGTGTCACGAGTGCAGCAGGGGCATTGTTTGAGTGCGCGAAAGTGAAATGCACATCAGCTGTCCGGGCGCAAGCTGAGTATGCCAGAGAAGAGACGCCGTGAGCGTGCACATCGGCTGTCGGGCAAAGTGCACATCTCCTGTCCCTCTTTGGAAGCAAAACCCACAACAATAGATCTCGCCAAGGTGGACAGCGCATGCGCTGCGTCGCTAGGCGAGACCTAAAAAACCTGCCCCTCTGATATGTGCACACATGCATGTATGCACACTCGACTGCCTCGCAGTAAACCATTCCAATAGCCATCACTCCTAAAGATAGAACTACACCACCTTGTCATGTGGTCACAACCTGAACATAAAAACAGCACATTTGGAATTATCTCCCCCCACAAGAACATCCCTATCATGTTTTATTTATTCTTCACCCTACAGCTTCAGTAAAGTTTAGACACCTCCTGACACCGTCTTCCATGAAACACAGCTCCACGCAAAATAATTGGCTTAGCATTGCCACCTGCTCTGCACATCCATAATCTCTCACCAAAAAACGTATCAGCACTTCAGAAGAAGCTAACTATTGATGCAGAAACACTTCAGAAGATACCTTTGATATACCACACTCACTTTCACATATTGGCATTGAATCCACATAATAGGTGTTGCAATGGACTTTGGTTTGGGCCCTAAATTTTGTTTCACTACTCTCATCATAAGATTGCCTTTCTAACACACACTTGACCGTCTCATGACTCTTGTACAGTACTTGAACAACACCAGAGTCCGTGGGTCTATAACGGTCTACCTAGAACACAAAGATAACACGCCAGCTACATACAAACATGTGGAAGTCCTATCAAAAGGGACCAAGTCCCATCACCCACCGAAGTGGCATGCTTCATCATTTGGGACCTCCCTTAACCGTACCTCGTGTGGTTAAAGAGCTTACAACTCCTTTGATTACTATAAAAAGGAGGAGCTCAAGGATGTTTTAACTGAAGTAAATTGGAGGATATCAATCTCAAAATGAGAAGAAGCTGCCAATAGTGTAGTGAAATTAAGTGCAGTGTGTGAAAAAGTGGTTTAAAATTGATTATCACTAGAAAAATATTTTATTAGATATCTAGTGGTATCAAGAGTAAAAACGCAGGAATAATAGAGGAAAACGTGTGCACAAGTAATTTAGGAACACGTCCTCTTGAGTATAGGTCTACATGTTTCAGCCAACTAGCGTCTCAACAAAATGACAGTGGCTTTCTTCAGGACCATGACAAAACACTACTGCAATGTGAAAAATAGTGAGCGTGAAAGAAACGATACAACCTACATGGGTACCTGTTTATCTGAGGATATACGGCACTGTAGGGAAGTATAATAGTCACCTGTTAAGAAAAAAGGGGTAGTTTTAACAGTGTAAGCTATTACCAAGGACAAACATACTTAGTGGGTAAAAGCTGGACAAGATAGCAAGTGTAGGTAGACTCGTGCAAACATTACATAAGTCAACGTATGCCAGAAAGGAATATCAAATACCTTCTTACCCGTCAATAGATCGGGGAACGTCCCACACTCCTGGTCACAACTCAGGGCGTGAGGCAGCGCTCTAAAAGACAAAAGGAGCAGACCAATACTCACACGACAAGATATTGTCTGTTCGCTAACGTCAGCAAAAACAAGGTCAGCTAAACAAACACAACATGGCAGGTCAATAGGTGGACTGACTTAAAATAAAATGTTATAATAGACCCCTCGCTGGGGGTCTAGGTATTCGCCCAAGTATTAACTAAAGACATGCCCGACTTCTAACTCACAGCGAGTCAAGCAAAGATGGCAGAAATACTAGAGCAACGCCACACTGAGCGTGTGACATGGTTAGTTTTCTCATAATAGCAATGTAAAGTCATACAGAGACCAGTGAAACAACAGACGCTACTCAGTGCCCCTATGCAAGTCCTCACGTACCGCCACACAAAGCGTGAGCGTGTACCAAATTCAATCCCTGCGCTAACCACACGGTTCTATGAAACAACAAAACGTCATTTCTTGTACAGTACCACTGAAGGGTTGAAAATGAGTGATTTAACATGTGGCTATCCAATGAGGATCAGGAATTAGATACCCCACTCACAAATAAACAATTAGATTCATTGATATGATTTTCAACACCAAATTATATAAATAGAGAATCACAACTGTTAGTTCACATCTTCTAAAGAAATTTTGATGAACAAAATCATGCAAACCAAGAATTCAGTTGAGGCTATACAAAACAATAGTATTATTAACTTATGATTTGAGATCTCTCTTTCTTTATTCTTCTCTCTTTCATAAATCAATAAATTGGAATGCACAGTCAACCTTTAGGAGGCGAGTTATGACATACTCGGAGCCTAAGATTTAATTAAATTAAATTTTATAAAAGATTTAAAAGGTAGTACATCATTAATAAACATTTAGGATCTAAGGAATGTTAATTTATTTAATCCGCTTAAGGCTGCCAAAAGGTAATAAAAGCTCTGGAAAGTTCAGCAAACACATGAACCATTTCAGCTTACAAGCAGTGTCCCATCAGGGAAGATTCTACGAATGTTGCACACAGGGTATGCGCCAGTCTGGAAGGCAAGAACATCAAAATCCTCAAAGTTCCCAAAGGCAGTGTCTAGTCAGGAAAATAATATCAGCGAAGTCATCTGCCTCAAAATCAAATCAAAAAAATATAAATCCCTCTTTCTCCAAGCCAATGTATAATACATTCATCTAGTTCCGGTGGTGACACCTCTTGGGTCACCTCATTGTATCAGACCACTCAGTCCATAGGTCAGTTAATTTAGGATGATTGACGTGAGATATAAAGAAGACACGTATTATGGAAAAGGGTGGTGCAAAGCGCATACTTTGTCAAATCATCCCGCTCATGTGAACTTCCAAATAATGATCCTTTAGCAGTAGGCATATGAATGAGTTCAAGAGAACTGTTTCCTGTAGCCATTGTTCCCAAAGTTGCCAACATTGTAGCAGATAGTCCTTGTAGGTAAGTAAGAACTTCATAAATCAGACACGATCTTGCTTCACGTTGTGAGTTTATGAAACTTCCTTACAAGTGTAACGTAGCATTATCATTATTTGGATAAGAATGGTTAGAAATCTTATAACACCTTAATGCATCACATCTATCTTTTTGATACACATTGAATTAGCAACTGAAGAGGGTTAAACTATGAACCTATGTTACTTAATGTATATGTTTTCATCTATCCTACAATTTATCTGCATGCTTTTACGATGCAGTAACTAAGTTCTTCTCACATATTACTTCTCATGTCTCTTTTCCATGTGATCGGTGCACGTTTATTTGTATGTTACCCCAAATGCCTCATAATCGGTTAAGATAAGTATCAAGGAATCTAGCTGCTTATCAGCTGCATCACAGGCAAAGATACCTCCAGCAGTAACTGGAAGACGAGCAGAGGACAGTTACGCACCCCTGCAGAACTAAACAAACATTCCTTTTAAAAAAGAAGTAAAATCCCTACTTTTAAAGAAATTCTCATGAATCTTGGTACATCTGAATCTACGCAACTGAGATCCGTATGTCAAGTCTTATACACTTGCATCTACGCAACTGAGATCTGTATCTCAATTTCTAACTATGTATTCATACGTTCCTTTTGTTCCTAATCTAGACCTATATCAAGTCTTGTACATTTGCATCCACGCAACTAAGACCTGTATTTCAATTCTTACCTATGTTTTCGTATGTTCCTTTTGTTCCCTACGCACAAATCTTGTAAAGCGCTCCGATACCCGCAAGGGTCATGTTCGTGCTATATAAAACCTTCAAAATAAATAAATACATTTAAGTCCTTTGGCTGCATTACCTGCTCTGGGTGACGACTATTCAGTACATCAGTAACTTAAAAATACATTTGTCTGTTCTAACCTTCTGGCCGCTATTTATTGAGGTTAACCGTTAAACATTACACATTAACAATCACTAAACACAAAACATACCTGGCACGTTTCCATAGCACACGTTCAGCCTAAATAATCTCGTGGCAACAATGACAGCCTTTCAGGGCCGGACTGGGAACTGAAAGCAGCCCTGGCAAATTTTTCCAGACCAGCCTCCGTCCGGCGCGTTGTGCTCGCGCGCCCGACCACTACTAGGGGGGTTTGGGGGGGTTCTTCCCCCCAAAAATTTTGGGATAAAGACAAACAAAATGGTGCATTTTACAGCACATTTTTCATTACATATTTAATTGGATCAACTTTCAAAGCACAGTAAATAGTAGATGATGACCTTGAAGAGCACCAGGTTACCCACCCAGTCATATGTGTACCCATAGACATTCTTACAGGGAGTACCAAAAATAGACACGAGTAGTGAATCAGAGAGAAGTAAAAGTGAGACCAGCTCCCTGCCCCCATATGGTGTGTAGCAAGCAAGAGCAGTGAGCAACCACTACTAGGCCACGAGGCAATCAGACATTTAATTAGATATGGAAACTGTCAGACAAGCATTTAGACACTGACACAGAGGCAGACACAGTCATGGTGCCACTTTAGCACACAATGTAGCTAGACACAAAGATCCAGGTGGATGCAATCACACAGAGACAGACAGATGAGACGATAACAACTGCACCAGAGCTTCCAGTTTGTGAGGGAGAGGCTGGGGGGCCGCCCATGCCACAAATAATGTTTGCTCCGTTTTTTGTTTAGATACCATCAGATAGATTACAGAGTGGGGCCCAGGGGGTACTGGAACCAGAAAAAAACTAAACCTTGTTAAACAGTTTACCAAGGTATGTAAATATGCATATGGTCTTTAAAGACCTGTAAAAATCTCAGGCGTGCCGGAGATAAGACTCCAGACACAGCACAGCTGAACCCACAGCAGCTCGAGCTGCAGCAGCCCGGGCTGACACACACGAGAGAAGGGGGAGGGAAGCCCTTTCAGCTCTATGGGCGCCTGCCTGGATGCAGACTACTGCACAACAACCCGCACCTGTGCATTGTGGGGTAGGAGCCCGGACATCGCGCTTAAAGCCTTGAACCCATCCCTGCACCGCGGAACGTGCACGAGATGTGTCTGGACCCATCAGAGCTTGAAGGAGGTTGGGCTGGGCACCCCCGTGATCTTCGGTGCCGAGTCTGGTATGCGGTAAGGTCCTTTGACAATCTCTGCAGTTCTTCAACTGTGTTGCACCTTTTTTGGCTTCCTATGTAATCACTTCAAAATGGGGAAGAGAAAATCTACCACTTCAAGGGAGAATCCGATAGCAGGAACCATAGTCTTCTACTTAACAAATGCTACTGGAGTACTAGATAAGGAGATTTTCTTGATGGAAGAGCGTGTGTACTGCTATGAAATCTGTTTCTGATAAAGGAAGTGGGACAGAGCTCAGTGCCAGGAACGAGTGGCAGCCTAAACACTCCCTCGTGGCAGGTAGGCACTAGGGGGAGAAAGTTGTGCAGCAATTAATTTGTGACAGACAAATTAAACATCCTAGATGCTGTGCATGACAATGTACCGCTGTACTTAATCCACCAGACTCCTACTGTTCATCGTCCCCGGCCAAAAAAGAAGTACCCCCAGCAAATGAAAGAAAAGTCTGTTCAGGATGCTTGCTCGATAAAAGTTCTTGATAATATGGCTCAATAAGCTTTCTTGTGCAGCACATTTTCCCATTCCTACACCCAAAAAACTAAATGGAGTTATAATTTGGCTATTTTCTTTCTCCCCTGCAAGTGAATCCACAATCAGAGGGTGCCTTTAGAATCCCCAGGATGTTGGGGAGAAATTCGCAAATCTGGCGATGGATACCTTACATGGATAAAAAGTTATGAAGATATAAACACGAGCTACCTTTACATCCAAAAAAGGCCTTAGCATTCAGGAGGCTAAAACTTTGTGACTGTAAAACAAAGTTATGCGGAAGAGGGTACTGCTGTCTTCAAACTCCACGGCAAATTCCCCAGCAAAAAGAAATTCAGTTTGACACAATAAAGGAGCTGTTAGCCTAATATAACAAAGTCCGATACATCCACGTCAATTGTTATTCCTTTCTGATGCGCTTTGTGCATTCACAAAGGAATTTGTGTTCGTTGCTCCAGTGAGACAATAATCATCGTACTCAAAAAAAAAAAAAGGCGGTTTAATGCTAGCCAACTATATCTTCCAGGCAGTTGTTTTCTTTGTCAAAAGATCATTTAAAATGTATAAGTTTAGCTCGTGAAAGCAGGACTGGAAGTACCAAAAGGCAGGCATGTGGTCCTGATTGGAGACACTCATTTTACCCAGTAATAAAAAACACGAGCTAACCTAATTCTCTGTTGGCCATCGAGGCGATTGTCGAATAACTCAGGTAAGTAAATGTATGCTACGGGAAGCCGAACTTGTCTGGCACAATTGCCCGGGGTGTGTGGGGGGGGGTGGTTATCGAATATTCTATTTTAAAGAATTAAAACCAAATTCTAATAAAGTGCCGAAAATATGAAACTTCTTAAGAGCGTAAACTACACAGGCTTTGTGCAAAAATTACTTAACTTTCGTTGGCCGCCGGCCCGCCAAATGCATGCAGCCCCCGAGAGGCCTAGCAATCACAGTAGGCCGCGATTAGAGATACAAGCAGCCAGCCTGCATTAGCCCGCCCCAGCCGCCCGCTCACCACCATGCGCATCAAATCAAAAATTTTAATAATGATGAATCCATGATGATTGTTTGTCACTGTCGGTGACAATCATCATGGATTCATTATTTTAAAAAAATTGTATTTATTGCCTGCAGCCATGGCCCGCCAGCCGCGACGGTCCTGTGAGCGCGCAACTCACGCTCTGCAGTGCCTCCGCCCTTCTCAAGTCACAAGCAACACACAACCAGGTGAACACAACAATCAAATTAAATACTGCGCACGACGCACAGTGCCACCACTGCCCACCTCATTGCCGACCAGGGAGAGTGGACGAAAAAACTCACCTACTGCTAGAAATAATTAAATGATGGCCGGATTGGCCGCACGGTCAGGCATCACCTGGGTACAGTGCCTCTCAGGGTCTCAGTGGGATTGCGCAGGGGCAAATGCGCATGCTGCTTGGTCAGTCAACCATCTGTCCCACCGTAAGGCAGACGCGGGCACGCGGCGGAGGAGGAGCCAGTGCATCTCTCTGCGTGCTGCGCACAGGCAACTCCTCCTCCTCCTCCTGAATGTATTAAACCAGTATCCGCTCTGCCTCCTTGCATGCCCGAGACAATCAATCAATGCAGACTGAGACAGACGACAGTTGTGCTTTTTTCCCTGGTTGCACGCACGCGGACAAGAGACATGTCAGTGTAGTAGTCTCAGTCTGTCAGAGACAGACAAGACTACTGTGACTCTCACTCTGACGCACGTGAGTCACATCGCGTCGCCACGGACCGAAAATCGGCCCCAGCCACAAAACCGGCCCCCCGTCAGAAAACCGGCCCCCACCCCATCCAGCCTACCGGGGGATTGCCCGGTGCCCGGCATTGCCAGTCCGGCCCTGCAGCCTTTACTCCACTCAATTGTAGTCTAAATACAGCCTCTACCAAATACTTTGGCTCCTCCTAACGATAACACCAAAACAGTACAGGGCACTCAGATTCCAAAATTGCTCCAAGACCATTCAAATTGTATAAATGTACTGCTCTAGTTCACATTAAAATAACGTAGTAGTTTTTATTTTTATTTTACTACAGCTAATACACCAGAATGCAATGACAATGCCACCACATGAAAGAACTTTAAGAACGCCATTGACACATGAAATACGGAGTCAAGCATTAGATAACTAAACTCCAGTACCTTCGAATAACAAATATTTGTTGTTGACTGCCATCCCTGTTGCTCCAACCACACCCCACACACTAGATAAACTACTGCTGATACGCAAGCTAACACCCACAAATCAAGCTACAGTGATCATGCAATGGCCACTGTTACAAACTGGGCAGTAGGTAAACGTCAGACTAACACACTGTAACACAAATCCCCTCCAACTGCTGAACCACATAAAAGTTGATACGTTTTCTGCAGGTTAACTACACTACCCTCACCACAGCAGATACACTTTGCGCGCACCGTTTCCTGCCTCATTTCACAACTGCAATCCTTCCATTTTCCTGCATTTATCTTTCCGAGATGCTCCAACCCCAAAAGGCGCTGCTCCGCTGCACGCCCGGGCTCCACATTTAGGGCTTGCTCTGAAAAGTGCCACTTGGTTTTATGTCATCACACTAGTGACAGGGGTGTAGTATACAAGTGACCAGTAGTTTAGCACGGGACATTAATCTTAATGTTTAAAATATTCATTTCTGTTGTGACCCTTCTAGGGAACTTATGACTGTTCCCAGATGGATCAAGGGAAAGAAATGTGAAAATAGGACCACCTTAATGGGTTTCAATAAATGACCTAACACTCTGAAAACAACTGTATTGTTTAGACTTGCGTAGCTTAAACTGATTTATTTAGTATGTATTTAATGTTTTTCTCAGCCAACCTATTGAAACTGGATGTTAAAAATCGCCTGTTTGAAGTGCTTCACACACAAGTAGTGTTTCAGAAATGCTACAATACACAGGATGAAAATTCACAATGCTCGAACAACGTTTGGTCAAAAATGTTGCCGCTGGTATACAGAAATGAATCCTGAGGTCAAGTAGACATCCTGGATAATGTTACAGGATGGATAATGGTAGGGGTTGTCCTGCCTTTCAGTACTGTGAAAATAAATAAAACAATGGTATTCAACAGTAAAATACGGAATTGCCTAAGAAGGACTCCTAGATGATGACTAATGACGAAAACAACTGTAATGCAAGCAAATAAAATGTGTCAGTATAGAAAGTAGGTCCTTAAAAAAGAAAGACTATTGAACGAAAAACAAAAAAATACAGGGTCACGCCATAACAGGTAGGATGATATTAAAATACCTAAGCTGTGGATTTTCAAGAATCAAACTTTTTGTGCCAAATTTATATGCAAATATCAAGCTTGTGAGCTGAAACAGCTCTTCATCTGTTTGAAGTTGCTGGGAATGTCTCTCCCCACTTCTCCCAAAATTGTAATTACACCTAAGCTGGGAGTTCCTATGACGATTGTAAGCATTAATAAGCTATATTTATGTGTTAAGCAGCGTGACTACACCAGTACCTCATACATGCCAAGCCTCCCGAAGGGTTTGAGGCTTTCTTGTCTGTTTCCTGTTACTATTTGATTTTTTTTCATTATTATTTTTGTTTTCTGCTTTTGAGCATTTCTGCTTTGCCATCGTTTATGATTGCATGAGATGTATCCTTCTATTGCTGATGTGGAGGTAGAGGCTGTTTGTTTATTTTCCGGATTCCCATTTCATTTCATTTTAGCACTCCATTGAAGAACATCGCCTTCCACCCTGTGTCTTAGCATCTCTGTCTTTCTGTTTCCAGAACCAAACTAAAACACAATTCCAAGATGGTCGCTGGTGTGTTGGCATGCCTTAACAGACGTGCACGTAAGGGTGTCCATACTGCCATGGTTTTTTTTTTTAAATAAATGAAAACAAAAAGCATTCCAAGACATCTGCCCATATATGTGCATGCATATACATGTTAATGCACCGATGTCAGCCAATCGCTGTGTGTCTTGAGTATTTCAGATGAGACAGATTGGCTTTGTCAGTGCTCATTTTAGATGTGTACTTGACAACTGTTTGCTGTCTGACCCAACTGAAACGTCAGCAGATTTGTGGCAAACTCCTCGTTACGGTGGAGCTTCTATTAAAATAAGAATACATTCCTTTTTTCTATTGGTGCGTTTGCTCAGTATTTTGAGCCCTTACAAAACAAGCATTGGCATAGCCAATAGGTCTCGTCTTTGGGACCTTATAAGTGTTTAGCCATTCAACAGTTGCATAACAAAACACTTATAAGGTCCCAAAAGCGAGACCTATTGGCTATGCCAATGCTTGTTTTAGCTGTTGCAATCTATTGAAGCCTCACGGAGAACATCAAAGCGTCCGCGAAAGTGATCGTGATCAAACAGCAAAGCGGCCGCAAAAGTGAAAGTAATAGCGGTAAAGCGCGCCCGCGCACATGCACTGTAGGTCTAGGCTGGCCTGGTACCACTTTTTGGAGCCCTCACAAAATGTCTCGCCAGACCAGCGCATGCGCTGGGTCAGGCGAGACCTAAAAAGGGGACTCCGCAAAAATAAATAAATTTGTTTATTGTTGAAGTGTTCAAGTGTGTTCGTGAGCCCAGTTTTGAAACTCAAAAGCAGATAAGATTCGTGAACTTGTTATGAAGTTAACATCGGATTGGCTTAAGCGCAAAAGAGATTTTATTTTGTATTGGCCATCATTATAGAGCTTCAGGAAGCACTAACTAGAGTTTTGGAACCCCATTCTGAAACCTGTACCATATACGCTTGATGTTTGCATTGGCAAAGTCGTCCATAATGGGCTTTAGAGCCCACCGGAAATCTACATGGACCTATCTCCAAGAAGAAAACAACTGTTGCAGCTTAACGCACGAACATCTCCTTCCCAAACTAAAAATAGTGAAGATGCCATCTACTCGTTACAAAAAAGATGGCAGCCAAAAATAAAGGAATTCATGTGAAGAAATGAGGCAAAATATACATTTTAATTAATTTTAATTAATTTTCCTCTTCCAATGATGAATACAGGGAGTAATTGTAATCCCTCAAATGTGTGCCTCATCTTTATATAAGCGTAATCAAGTGTACTGTGTCAATGTACCTACTGAATACCTAACAGCAAAAGAGTATTTAAGCAAATTATCTCAATTAGACAAATTAGAACGGATGATTAGACGCAAACTCACCAAAGGTACATTGAATAAAGAGCTAAATATCTTTTCTTTATTTTACCTTATACCATCATTATTTCAGTAAATAGCTTTTTCGCCTGAGGTCATATGTGATATGGTCAGACTTGGGTTTAAGAAGTAGAGCCCCATTATCGGTGAAGAGGTTAATTATCAAGCTATCTTTAACCAGTGGCTGAACAATAGAATTTTGATTTGTAAACTGACACAGGTTCATTAAACAAAGCAAACACTACCGGAGACATCAGATACCTCTGGCAAGTCCTTCAAGTAACCATGATCACCTTAGCTTCTTGATTGATAATATTTATTTTATACTTATTTTTATTGATTTTTAAAGAAAATAATTCATATCATCCACTCATCAAACAATGGCTGGGGGAGGAGGAAGGGGAGACCTCTATAATATGGCTATCCAAGGAGTGTCCGAAAGTCATGGTTTAGTACTTGCGTCTCTCAATAACTACCAATTCCTATTGAGGCTAATGCATTTTCACCAATTGCAAGCCCAGTCCCCCTTGCATCTAGTTTAATGGTACTTTTGGAAGTGCTTGATGTAAATTCAAGGAGATCTACCTTCCGATTGAGACGTGAGAGCTAATAATATGTTATCACAGGATATAGTGGTTACACATCCACCCCTTTGCCTCTGTTGGACCTTGTTAACATAATGTTTAGTCTTTGCCCACTTAAGAAACCCCATTTGCCTGCTGGAGACCCTGTGGAAAGAGTAGACTATCAATTTATGGATATTAGCATTTTGCTAACAGCGGGGTAAGTCTATAAATTCATGTGTGAAATTTTGATTCGGGGGTTGTGCCAAAGGACCAAACAGGTTACAGCTACCAGTTTGTGTTGTGATCTCTCACTTCCTTCCAGGTTTGCTCATGTGAGGAACAGTTGCAGACCATTTGCTAAATAAAGATATTCGCTCTTGACTACTGATAGAGATAGCTTATCTACTTTGTCTCTTGTGACAGGAATTTGAATCATTGAAGATCTGCACTGGAAAAGTCCCAGCTCATATGGTCCACTGCCGCCTTAGCTTCCATCCCGATGACTATAGTAGGGATTTTGAAAATAAAAGAAGAGTCAATAGTTTCCACAAAATAATGAGAATTTGTGGTTAAAACCAAGCCCAACTTGAAACCATTTGGATCTTGGGGAATTAAGTCATTACCTCCAGTATATATATATGTGAGAAATTGGGTTGTTGGATGACTGGGGTGTGAGCCTTGGTCAAGCAGCTACAACAACCCTTGTCGAGGTAAGGCACAAGCAAACCCCAAATTAACCTATGCTCAGGCCCCTGGTAGCTAGGCCAGAGCAGTCAGGCTTAACTTAAGAGTAAAGAACGTGTGCAACACTTCAAACAGTAAAACTGTGAAAACACCACACAAAAAGGATCCCACACCAAGTCAGAAAAAAAGAACTGAATATAAAACACCACCACCAAAGTGACAAAAATCCAATCAGTAGAACTGGAGGTATGAATTTTATATTAATTTAATGAATATTGTGCCAGAAAGCACAAAGCACCAACTTGGGATATCCTGTCACCCTGGACTGAGTCAAAGTCACACTTTCAGGCCGACTGCTATGGATCCCAGGTTGGATACAGTCACCAGGTTAGGCCCACTAACATTTACCTTTTTGAGTTCATACCATGAGTCCCATTCACGTTGAAGAGGGCTGCAAGGAGCAGGGAGAGCATCGCAGCAGGCTGTCTGCAAAGGGCGAAGAGCCATCCAGCATTTTGGGCGGGTGTTGCTGGAGCTTCACTTTAGCGGTTCCCGCAGCAATGTGAAGAGTCGAGCTGACGGAGCTTCTCGCTGATTTGAGGTGCGAGCGACGAGGTCTCTGTGTAAACAAGCCCGTTTGCAGTCACGAATAGAGCCCAAAAGCTCGATTTCAGCACCCTGGAGCCACACCAAGGGTCCAGAACCCGAGAGGCACCGTTTAGGGGTCAGGAACTCACTGCAGCTGGGTCCCTGGGCTGGTGCAGTATGTTTTGGAGCCCTTTATGTCCCTGAGGCTCAGATCAGGAGGCCGGCAAACTAGCCCGTGGAGTCACTCTGGGGTCCTGGGTTCAAGATGAAGGTGCATGTCCAGTTCATCTTCCCCAGGCAAGAGGGCAGCAGGTCAGCAGGTCAGCACTGTAGGGCAACAGTTCCTTCAGAGCAGCAGTCCAGCCGAGTGGTATTCCTTTCAGCAGCACAGCAGTCCTCCCTGACGGAGTATCCACAGGACCAGAAGTGTACTGAACTGTTGGTGTCTGAGGTCAAGTATGTATACACATTTGTGCTTTTGAAGTGGGGAGAAGCTTCTAGAGGCATGCTTTTGAAATACACAGATGCCCTGCCTGCCTGGCCCTGGTTTCAGACTAACTACAGGGGGTATGGAACCCTTTGCGTGGAGACTGACACAGCTTATTCAAGTGTAAGTGGGGCTGGGCCCGCTTCTCCTTCCCCTCCTGCCTGTGATGGCCCATCAAATCACTCCTAAGCTCCCCATTATGTTTGCTTGTCTATGAGGAATACACAAAGCCCAAATGCCAGCTACATCCAGTCATGTCACCCAGAGACAGGCTGCAGGCACCAGATGGCTAAGGCAAGAAAATGGCAACTTTCTAAAAGTAGCATTTTCAGAATTGTAATTCAAAATCCGACTTAACCATAAGTTAGGATTTAAAATTAGGGTTCCAGACACACCAAACATGAACAGGTTACATGTTCCCATCTGGAAATTACACTTATAAAACGGAATAAGGTAACTCCAATGTTATCCTATGCGAAAGGTAGGCCGTGCTGTAGTTAAAATCGAATTTAAGAGGTTTTCACTACCATGACATGTAAAACTTAACATCCTACTATTTAATTATGTTTATTACACTTTGAGATCTCAAATTACTCCCCTCATGAATCCGATCAGGCATACTTCCTGGGCATCGGGCCCATAAGCTGGTGCAAGTCTCGAGCCGCGTTCCCTGCAAAAGCCCCTCTGTGGCACAATACGGCCCTAACTGTCCGGCGGGAGGAAATTGACTGGTCCAGCTGGATTAATCATGGTGTATACCACATTGAGGACCTTGTCTCTAATGGTTTTATCAAATCATTCCCCAACTTGAGACGGGAATTTGCGATTCCACCCTCCCAACCATGGAGATACAAACAATTGTCCCATGCCCTTTCACATGTCCTGGGGAACATGCATACTGTCCTCCCTAGCCCTCCCATTACTCAATATATTTACACTTGGAAACATTGTTGGACCCCTATTTTTCCACGCCGCCATATCCGCAGCATTGCGAGCCTGGTGGGAATCTCGTCTTAATACACAATTCCTGGATGATGATTGGGATTCTCTAATTGCAGATTTTAAAAGGACTATGGCAAGCGAGCCTTATAGTATATATAGTATATTGTTTCTTTAAGATCTTCTTCTACCACTGGCACTTGTCACTAGCATGGTTACACAACGCCTGTCTTAGTGTGAACTTACATTGTTGGCAATGTGGCTTACCAGAATGCGATATAGTCCATATTTTATGGGAATGTGACTAACTGAAGGCCTTCTGGTCGCAAGTTTGGGACCATATGAGAAAAGGCCTCATGTAAGATAGGCCCTTGTCAGCCCAGCTAGTGCTCTTGCATGATACTACTGACCATCCTTCAGGGACCCCAACATGTTAATAGATGGCTTTCCAACGCCCTAGGGGTGGCTGAATTGGTAATTCTACATCTTTGGAAATCGACTCCAATACCCACTTTTCAAACCTGGTAGAAAACATGTAAGGTATGGCATGTTTTGAACACCTTATTTATAAACTAAATGACAAATTGCAAATATTTGAAGAGGTTTGGGGCTCTTTTCTTAAAGACTGAAGTGCCGAATTCATCCATACATCCCAAGTGTCAATGGTGTACCTGTTTTCATGTTCTATGTAGACCCCTATGTTCCCTTCCCACACTTCTTCCTCTTGATGTTCCCCAGGCTTCGACCCCTAATGTTATTGACCTTCGTTATAGGAAGAGGATGGGAACAGAAGGTGATCATATTTTACTTCCTCCTGTGTGGGTGCAATATCCTCCCATACTTCCTCATTGCAGGCGCATGCTTCCATTTCCCTCCCTTGATGGTTGTGTTGTATGCTTCTTTTCCCCTCGTTTAAATTATTAGTTATTGACTGTTGTAATGGGGATCTGTCCTACAGGTGGATTATGAGTTGCATTGTACTTTGTTGATCTTCTCCCCCTGCGTCGTGATAGTTCTGTGCATTTCTATTGTGCCACTCTTGTTACAGTAATGAGAAAAACACAATAAAGATATGCAACACCTGAATCAAGAGGGTATCAGTGATGAGCCCTAAATGATTAAACCTCTTGATATTCTTCTACTTACTATACTGCTCATGAAGGGACACCAGGGAAAGGGTATTGGTGATCGTTTTCTGAGTTCATATTATAGTATAGACTATACAGTGTTGTTTTCCGAGGATGTGTACTACCGGTTGCCTGTGCCAATCTGCCCAAAAACGTACCAGTGTGTCCACCTTCTTCATTCACCTACTGACCAAAAAACCTTGACTTAACCACTGTGCAAAAAAGATACAACTCTTTGACTGCCTTCTCGGCGTGCTTTCTTTGATGCACATAGGATGAGCATGTCGACAGTCATCTTTTTCCACATGACCTGGCTGTACTTGAAGTTGCCTAATAGGCTGCTTGGGAATCAATCAAGAGGGAATAATATATATTAACTAGTCTGACCCTTCCCAGCTGTGGAAGAAGTGCATCTGCCATCGTTTTGTAGAAAAGTAAGTGAATACCAACCCTAAGAAAAATTGTTAGTTCTTCTGCTATACAAAGATAGATCTGCCACCAATCACCAGTGCTCATTAGGGAAAAGTGCAAAACTGACCTCTAGGACAGCTACTTTAGAGTTGGAAAAGCTAGCCTGTACATGGTGCACACAGACAGCTTACAACCGAGTTTACACCAACAACAGTCTATTTGTGACACTGGCTCATGGCCTCCCGAAAAGCATGCATAACTCTTAACTCCAGTGGTATCCTGGTTCCATATACCAGCCACAGTGTTGTGCAAAAGTTGATCAGTTTAGGCAGTGTGCATGAATAATGAACTTGACAAGGATTAGAGGCATCTAGGCAGGCTGATGACAGATGCCTGCTCCAGCTATAATCGCAAGATGCCAGCCAGGACAGATCCGGAAGGGGGAGCGAATATTCTGTATTTGACCATAGTAACTCTCTATATTATGGGGCTGCTGATCAAGTAATCATAACCCATCTCCCCTGAGAATCAGGAATACTAGATTTTATAGCATTCTGGAGATTCTTTAGAAACCATATGGTTCCACATCACTATATACTGAGAGCTCCTGCCTCAGCTTCCAACAACGTTTAACCATAAAAAAGTTCATGCCCGAAAACACAAAACTCATATGTTTTGTGATGATTTTAGTTTGTTTTTGACAGCGCTTATTATTCAATCCTGAAATCTAAAATAAATTCAGCATTGAACGAGACCTAGCCCCTTTCTCTGGCTGTATAAACAAATGCGATGAACACGGTAAATGGTTATATCGCCATGGAAATTGGGCAATATAGTCCCTGCTAATAATTGACCTTAAATAGACAATTCCACTTTCTCTCTCTTTTTGTTAAGGAATGCAGAAAAATGCAGACTTAGGAGCTATAAACACATGGAAGTGACTCTCCCACTACAGATTCCCTGACTTGTGTTCCTAATTCATTAATTTACTTGCTGAAAATCTCCAGGTTGACGTCAGTGCTTGCCAACTTTTGTTTCCATATTGGGCCAATGGTGTATTGAGAAGGCTTCAACATCCTGTAACTCTAAATGTATATGCTGTAATAGCCTGAGCATGGAGTCTTGGCCTTGGAATCTGTGGCTTGAAGCTGCAGGGTGTTCCACAGTCAGGTAGAGTGTCTGAATCCAGCACTCCTGATTCGGCACCCATGAGCAAAATCGAATCTGTGTATCACTCCATTTTATCGCTAGCACTCTCCTACCCTAGTTTTAAGATTAAACTACCCCTGAAGCGCCACCATGGTGCTATGCTGGGTACATAAGTAAGCCCCCAAGCGTGGTTCATACTCATTGGCGGCTGCCACCGAGTGGGGGGTGGAACAGGATGGGAAAAAAATATAAAATTACACTTACCTGGCTGCCAGCCGCCTCCTCTCCTCCGTACTATTCTATTCCCGGACCAGAAGTAGGAAGCACACACACCTTCCCTAAGCCAATCACAACGCTGCTGTCACCAGCATGACAATAGGGCCATGATTGATCTGAGCACCGTAGTTCAGCGCTCAGACAGGGAGTGGGAGCCTGTGCATGTTCTCCACCCAGGTTGTACATTACAGCCCGGTGATGAGCATGCGAAGTACGCATGACTGGCAGGCCCAAGACGGCCGGCCAAACTGTCATGCATACTTAAGTTCCCCAACCATTCCTCCCACTACTGCTTGTGGCTTTGCCTAAGGGCCTTCAGCACTGACAGCAGTATGAGAGCAAGCTGTTTGAAGACCCTGAAACACTCAGTCATGCAAGAATGCACACTGCCTCTCTCCCGCCAACTCTGTTGCAATGCTGTACCAGGCATTGGACACTCACTTATCATTCATAGAAAAACTTAATGGAATTGGTTTACTCTGTGTCATCTACGACCTCTCCCATGGAAGTGGGCCAATGTGTGTATACCAGCAGTTCCTGATAGGCACCGAGCCGGGAGGCGCGAGTCTAAGGGCCAGATGCATGAAGAGACCGTTTTGAGATTTCCTGATTGCGAATCCTTGCGACTTGCTATTAGGAAATTGCTAAACGGCCTCCATGAAAGTGTGTTGGAACACTTTCTGCGATTCCTAGGGGATCGCTAATGACCTACCTCATGAATATTAATGAGGTAAGTCGCAATTTGCAACCCGCTTGGAATTGCAAAAATCACAGGGAGGGTGGCCTGCTGGGGTCAATAGACCACCATGTCCATGATTGCTTTTAAATAAAGTAAACTGGTTTTTTTTGTAAATTGGCCCGTTTTCCTTAAAGGAAAACGGGATGCTTTACAAAAAGAAAAATGAAACGTTTTCTTTTCATTTTTTAAGAGCAGGCAGTGGTCTGTGACCATTGGCTGCTCTTAAAAAATGCTTCTACAAACATTCACAAAGGGGAAGGCGTCCCTTGTGGACCCCTTCCCAATTGCAAATGGGTTACCACCTACTTGTAGTAGGTGGTAAAATGCAAATGTTTTACGACCGCTTTTCGGTCACCAATCATTCATACATACCAATGCGATTCGGTATTAGGAAGGGACGCCCTAAACACGCCCCATCCTAATACCAAATATTAAACCCATTTTGCGATTCGGTAGCATGTTACCAAATTGCAAAATAGGCTTTGCTATATCTGAAAAGCATTTTTTGCGTTTGCAAACAGACCGATTCTGCAAATCGGCCTGTTTCCAAACTCAAAAAGGCTCGATACATCTGGCTCCATGTGCTTCCCCTCTCCCACCATTGGTCCGTCTGCTTTCTTTACCGCCCCCCACCTGTCAGTGCCCCACCTGCCGTCAGTGCCCCCCCCCCCCTCCCGTTTCTATCCACCTCTACTCTCACAGACCATCCTAGAACTCACTCTCCTTCCATCCTGTCACTCGGCCAGCTGTCACTGCCACCGTTCCATACAGTGTCTAGTGCTTCTTTTAAGTTGACATCTCTGCTGTCAATTATGGGTAACTTTGAAAGTGAATGTGTATTAAACCGTCCATCAGTACAACATGATTCTGTCAAATAATGGCACATAATATTGTCTATCTGTGCCAGAGAATATTCCTTGCGGCTGTCACAAAAGATTGCTCATAACTGCATAGATGGCAATCAGTGTCACAAACATTGCTACGGAATCATTTCGATCACTGCCGGACCATATTGGCCATCAGTATTAGATGGACTTAATATCTGTCTCTTCCAAAAGGATCTCCATATTGACTAGGGCTGTACACAATCTCCACCAAGATAATGTACGCAGCTCTATCCTGTCCACTGCCCTGCGCAGTAAACACAAGGCTGGGGGGGATTGGAAGGTGCGACTTACCGGCACAGATGTGATCTGGTCTCTGAGAGTCAAGTTAGAAACCCCTGCGTGCTCGAGTGAGCACTGGACCGACCTGTCTTTGTTACTGTGCTCTGTGCTGCTGGACAGTGAGGCAGGCGCGAGGAAAGTACCCAAGAGCTCATTCCTTCCACGCCCATGAATCAAACATGCTGCTGCTCACCATTTTTTTTTTATTGTGAAATTGTAAGGTCTTCTTCAAAACAATCCACATTTCCCCCATCAAACAACAGCATGTAACCATGGGAACGCAAAGCGGCCCTGGCAATTAAGTCATACTACCCGCGGCGGGGGGGGGGGGGGGGGGGGGGGGGGACACACAGCCGCTGCTGCTTTTTGTGCAGAGAGCCGATATTGCAGCACTGCTGCAAAACCGGCCCACTGTACCAAAAACCTCCCCCACCGGTCCACAGCCAGCCTCCACCCTTCCGGACCACCAGGAAAACGCCCGGTGCCCGCTACGGCCAGTCCGGTCCTGGTAATTGGGCCAGTATCATGGGCTGATATATTATTGATAAGATGATGCCATTATCATCTCTGAGAATGTAATGACTCCTACTTTCTAGCAATCCAGACAAGTTAATCACGAACCCCAAGGCACTGTTTAATTTTGAGTATTAGTAAAAGACCAGCATAACTGCTGCTGCTTTTAGCAAATTAGTACCACAAGTTCTAACCAAACCTATACTGCAAGGGCGCAGGTCTGTGCAATTTTATGTTCTAAACAGTTCTGTAAACTCACCCATACATGCATCCCATCTCTTTAGGGCCTGTAGGCCTACTTTGATATAATATCCGCCGCAACATAATGACGCATTGCCCTCCCACACACAGTGCCATTATGCTCTCGCTCCTAAGGCTTTGCAGAAGACTACATTCTTTAGCGGCCTACTGTATGAGAGATGGTTATTCTCAAGTCAGATGAGTGGGCGCAGCACATTAAATGGGTGGGCTGTATGAGGACACGGAGGTCGCATCTCCGTGAATAAGCATCGCTGCCCTTTAGAAAAAAAAGCTTGAAACAAACAGACTGGCACAATGATTTGTAATCCATTTAGCACCAGTATTGAGTTGGATTAGCATCTTTTTGGGTCATTTTTAACAGGCATTTGTGTTTGCTCTCAGTCCATGCTGAAAATGTTTAAAAAGCTGCAGAGTTGTGACTTTTGTTGTTGTGAAGGTCACATGCGCCTCAGGGAATGGCATTTCCCTTGTTATAGGGGGCTCACCCACAGTTTGGTTTGAAGACTCCTCCCTTACTTGTGTACATTGCTTAAAAAATTACAAACACTATGAAAATTCACTTGAGCTCTTTGCAGTTTCTAAAGTGATGCTTTGGGTTTTCCTTTCTTTTGCCACGAAGGGTGAATGACTTCAAGGACTGATCCTCTCGCTGTGCTCAGACAGTGAGCACTTTAGCCTCTCTGCACGTTGGTGTTCAGTACTTTCACGCAGAAAGAGTAACTAAAAAAGCATTGCTGAGGGCAACATAAAATTACTTGTAGGGTCACGTTCCCGACTGCAGGCCTTATTTTGATGCCCCCAAAAGCATTCTAATGAAATTGCAAGATTGGACCCATCTGGTTTTGAGTGATATGGAATAGAGATGGATCAGCTCTGTCATGGGCCCCTGTTTGAGGATCCAGCCTCTAACACATGCAGCGTATAGCACGTGGGATCTCTATTACACAATTAAAGAATTTCAAAGATTCAAACCAGCGTCAACTCCGAATGCTCACCGTGTGCGATTTCACAATTGAAAAGTTCTAAATGAGAATCATTGATTGTATTTCCAAAAAAGATCAAGTGTGACACTTCTGTTTGGTGTCTCTGTATATGCTTCCCTGATTGAGATGAGAGCAACTACCCTTTCCTTGTAAATTGATGCAGTGTGTCATTTTGTTTGTGGTTTGAGTTCCTTTATTAGATAAGAAGATATAACCATCTTATATTATTATTAATATGAACAAATCGAAGATTCTTATGGAGAGTGCCATCACTAAGTCATGCATTTTGAAAATCATCTGGCCTGCATGAATTGTGATCACAGTATTAATCACCATAAATTAATATAAATTGGCCTAGTCCCCCTTTTAATCCTCAGCTAGCATGCATTATCTAATTAAATTTCCAATGGTTTTACACTGGTATCTGAACATTAGGTGCTTGAAGAGAGGATGAAATAATTCCATTATGGATAAGATACAGGTTCTATATATATTTAATAACAGTTTGAAAGACAAGTGGACATGTTGGTCACTTGTTAGGCTGTATATATATGTATTGTTTTTTTTACAGAATTTTATATAGAGTGAACTTGACCCAAAGGTATCGGGTATCAGAGCGCTTTACACGAGCACCAGTTGCATTACATGAGGACACATTAATTTTTGTTAGGCATGAGGAGATTGTAATTTGCCCAGAATCACAGGATGTTGCGCGTCCTTGCTGAGAGTCAAACCTGGTTCCCCAGATTTGAGGTCAACCGCCCTAGCCGTTAGGCCAACTCCTCCCCCCTCCCCCCCCCCCCACCCGATATGTACAAGAATTATGAGTGACTGGTCCAAGCAACCTTCGCTGACCAAAGTTGTTTGTCTTTCCCAATCTGTCCTCAAAAAGCCAGAAAATACCCAGGTTGGAGGTAGCGCCGTGCATATACTACTCACCAGCTAAATCCTCTCTTGGAAAATAAACATCTCTGTAAAATAAAGCAAACCAGTTTGTATCTTAAACATCTCCTTAAGACCCTGTCAGGGTCACCCCAAAGATCATGAACCTAAGCATCCTCTGAAATACAGTTTATCACAGTGGTGAGGGATTCAATACATTGTTCAACAATGGTTCTCTTGTCGTACTTTAATATTCGGGACCGCGTAGGGGACAGGGCCCTACCCCTGTCTATGTTGGTATTAGCGAACCGCAAATGGTAAATGCGGCATGTATGAGTGCTTTATATGTCGTTCTAGCTATGAATGCACTGTGTACACGTTATTCTGCTCAACTACGCGGGTTCCATTTTGGAAGCAGTGGCCATCTTGTCATTGCCCTCACATAGGCTATAATGGAGTTAATACGGGCCTCATAGTACATGGGCTTTCCCTCTGACTTCTCTATGACCTGGGCAGCTGGCTCTGCTGCCCTGGGTCAAACCGGTCTCACGAGCTCCCCTTCCTCCGTCCACCTGTGATCAGCATCAGGGCTTGACCTGTCATAAAACCCTTTCATTCTACACAATCCCCCGGCTAATCTCTTCCACACCTGCTTGTTCCTGCTTTATGACTTGTTTCCCAAAACAGGAGATGCTCATGTTTATTGGGGGGTCTCTTTACATCAAACATGGGATCTGAATCTTACTGTGTAAATCATTGTGGGCTGGCCGAACTGGAATGTGGGATGGTCATCATGACTCTGCCTTTTCTTTGTAATGTACACTTGTATATTGCCGTATCATAAAACCTAGGAATGTATGCTTGAGGCAAGGAAAAGCGTATTTAAGATGAAGTCCGTTCCTATGATTTTCAGCAGTCTCCTGAGAACATACACGCTGTTGTACTTCTAGGATACCTGTCATTGGTCTGCAGCCAATAAACGATTCTTTGACTTCACCCAGAAGACTCTGTTTCTGTAGGTCCGGAACAGGGTGAAACCCAGAAGTCATAGGGTGTGTGCCCCTGCACCGCTGGGACTGAAATACCCAGTACTTCACTCTAATCTGATAGAACATAGATTGATTGTTAACTTTATAAAGCAGCTGCTTGCACTCAGCAATTTGAAACAATTATTTCACCCACTCTTCTAGAAGTCACCCCTACTTCAGAGGCATAACTGGGTATAGGTCTTGGATTCTAACCCTACGAAGACAGTACACTACTGGACCTGTGAAGAACTCTGCCAGGAAGAAGAACTGCTGTGCTGCAACAAGGACTGCCGCTCTGCTGGACTACCCCCAGGAATAGGTAAGCTGGCAGAGAAATACGTTAATCAAATCCTCTCCGGATTCCTCGAAACCCACAACCTGCTTCACTCCTCTCAAACAGGGTTCCGACCGCGTCAGAGCACCGAAACAGCCCTCTTTGCAGTGGTGAGGAAAGTAGAAAAGTTTTAGACTCAGGAGGTTCGTCAGCCATTATACTCCTCAACATGAGCACAGCGTTTGATACGGTGAACCAAAGGATTCTGGCTCATCGTCTCAAGAGTATAGGAGTAACAGGCACAGTGCTTCAGTGGCTGTGCTCCTTCCTGGAAGGTAAAACCTTTCAGGTATTTGAGGAAAACACTGCATCTAAACCTACCTCTCTGCTGAGCGGAGTCCCGCAGGGCTCGTCGCTTAGCCTGACCCTTTTCAATGTGTATATGGCTCCTTTGGCAGCCATTGGAGCCCCCTCTGGAATCCGCATTGTGACCTATGCCGATAGTACGCAATTGGTGGTAGGATTAAACCAAGCAGATCAAAATAACAATGGCCTCTACGCATGTCTAGAGGACGTCTCAAACTGGATGGATGCATCTCAGCTCAAGCTTAATGGCGGAAAAACTGAGATCATGATATTGGGCAATCCCCTTAGTTTTAAATCCAGCTCCATGTGGCCAGCCGGAATGGGTCCTCCTCCGGTCTCGAAGTCCGAAATCAAGAGCCTGGGCATCTGGTTGGATCAGGATTTGAACTTTAGGACACAGGCAGGCAGACAGCAGATATCTGTTATTGCCTGCTTAGAATGCCCTGTAAAGTTCTCCCCTTCCTCCCCTCTCAAGCTAAAAAAGTACTGGTCCAATCACTTATACTTTCCAGACTGGACTACGGTAATGCACTATATTTGGGTGCCCCCACTACAGTAGTCTCTAAATGACAGTCTGTTCAAAACAGCGCCGCCAGACTTCTGACTGGAGCCGCTAACAGACAATCGGCGAAACCAGCACTCCGCTCTCTTCACTGGATCCCAATGCAGGAACATATTAGATTCAAGGCCCTGTGCCTAGTACAGAAATCTTTGCAGGGGATCGGGCCTCCTATCAACTCAGCCATGATCCGTCCTTACAAAGCGAAAAGGAAACTTCGGTCAGATGAACTGCATCCGGCCGAGGTCCCCAGGATCAAGAATGCCAGAAGTGGTGGACGGCTCTTCTCTTATAATGCCGCTAAACTCTGGAACTCTCTGCCACTGCATCTTCGCATAGTTCCCAATCATCAGGCTTTCTGCAAACAACTCAAGACCTTTCTGTTTTCTTAGTTCTTCTGCCTCCCTCGTGTTTTGGCCCTCAGCGCTGGGACACTCCGGGGTAGCCATGCTTTCAGTTTCAATTTTCCTCCAGAAGAACTCCCTTTCTCCTCGGGTGTGCTGCTCGCTACCCTCTGCCCTGCTGAGGAAAGGACTGGACCCATCTTAATTGAACCCAGAGTGACTTCAGGGTCTTGCTGGCTTGCCCCTTGTTTTGTTGTCTCAGGGCCATCAAGGACATCCTATAACCCTGAAACAGAAGCAGGACTCTACCATCTGTAAATCCTGCCTTGCTAAGTGGGGCCAATCAGCCCTGGACCCTTAGAAGTGACTTTTCTGTGCTGACCCGAGCAGAATCCACACATCAAAGACTTGCTGCTCCATGACATCGCTTCGACGGACTATGCGACTCGACAACAACTCATTCCCTGCATCGCAAAGCAGTTAGTCAACAAAGTCTTGCTTACTGTACGGATCAGAATTGACAGATCATCTACATCCAAGGGATCGACGACAACGCATCGCCTCTTCTGCTTCTCACATCGGGTCTTCGACATCGACCCTTCCTTCATCCAAGGTACTTTTTCAGTGGGACCTATTTGAGTCTTGTAGCCCTCCTTCGCGGTTGGCCTGAGCTTTAGATTTACCCCAGTCTAGCTCAACCAGATATTTCAGGTTGGTTCTTTAAGACTCTAAGCACTATATTTTGATATATTATTTAAAAATTCATAACTCCGGGACTACTTATTAGATTTTTATGTAGTTCTGGTCTGGTTTTACTCATAAAATCATTGCCTATTTTTCTAACCGTGTGAAGTATTTTTGTGGTGTTTTCATTAGTTTTGTGTGTGTGTGTTTAACAAATACTTTACACATTGCCTCTTTAGATAAGCCTGAATGCTCTGTGCCATGCTGCCAGACGGTGAGCACCGGTTATCTTTTAGTGTGTATCTAGCTTACACTGACTAGAGTGGTGGTCCTTACTCTGCCATCTAAAGACCCCATGACTAACAGGGATCTAGTTGAGTCTTCTACAGGGGCTGAAAAGGCATGCCTGATCAGCAAACTGTATGCACCCAACACTCCTCCTCCAAAAATACCCAATATTCTAAGGTATCGTAGAATGTGAGATGTGGGAAGATCAATAGGAAAGTAACTAAATCTCTGTTGAATTCAATGTGCTAATTTACAGTATTGGCTAAAACATTTGTAACCCACCCTAGATTTGCTGAATTATGGTCAAGGAACAGGATCCCTATACTGATCCAATCAACCCAGTGTGTCATTGAGTCCCTTCGAAGGTCCCAGAACAGTGCCATCATGGTCTGTTACAGTGTAGTAGGGGAAATGTTGTCAATTTTCCAACTTCAGATTTCCAACCAGTTAGCATGGTTGGAATTACAGGGTTATACATTTGCTCCAGTAGTAATGATCCATATGGGTGGAGTGTTGCTCACCCTATTAAATGCTGCAGTAATGTCTTTCATTGTTTACCTAGGGAGGTTTGGCTGTCTAATGTCATGTATGTCAATTGCGAAATTGGTGGGCCATACAATACAATTCCATGTGTAGTAAAGGGAGACACCCTGGCCCCCAATGTATTATGAGCCTACAGTTTGAGCTTTCAGTATATGTCAAGCGAATCCTCAAAGTAACTTTTTAATATCTGTGTTGATTTGCATCAGCAGCAGTTACAGAACCAGCAAAAGTGGGTCACCTGAGATACAATTATATTGGTGTTTTACAAAAAAAAAATAATCTAGAACCTATTCCACATCGACAAATTAAGTTGCGACCATTGGACAACGGCATTGTGTATTTTGGCAATAAACGGGATTAAGTTGTTGTCAGCTATGTTACCCAGTCCCTTATTAATTTGTATTGGTGTTTCGCACTTGACTTCAAATAAAGACAAACTGAATACAAGAAGCTTCAAGACTCCTTGCTCTATACTTTTTTGAATTTTGTGGACTCAAAGATATTGATTGTACTTTACAGTCTAATTGTATATAATTGTATGCTCCTTTTCAGTGCTTTATCATTGGGAGAGAAATACATTTTCTCTTATGTGACTTCTAAGTGGTGGGGTCACGTTGAGTTTAGCATCATCAAGTAACAAAAGGACTGGGAACTGCTATACTTGTGCAGCTGACATTAGATTACACTGCTGATAGCAAAACTCCTGTCCTCCAAATTGTCACCTTTCAGGGCCTATGTCATATAACCAACCATGAAGGCTATCTTTGGGTGTGTCATGTATCACAGGGTAAGGCCACACATTTTCCCCACCAATCCTAGATCCAGAAAAGGGTATAAAAAAAAAAAAGATTGGATGAATCATAGCACAGCAGGGATAGATCACTCGGGCTTGGTAAGTGTAAGTAAGATAACCTCTGCGTACAATAATGACTTGATAGGACCGGCTGAAGTGCCATGAAATCACAACTTCATAATAAAGGAAGCCAGAGTAGGGTCATCTGCAATTACCAGTGGAAAAAAAAGGATGTGCTCTGTGCCGATACACAGTGCTTCGCTCTGGCAGGACTGCCGAAGCCTTAGCAACCTCTGATTCAGGGCCGGACTGGGAACCAAAACCGGCCCTGGCAAAGTGCTCGGCCGGCCCCCCAGGGCTTGGGGAAGCCGCCGAGCTCTTTACCAGGGCCGGTTTTTGGCCGATTTTGTTACAGGGCCGATTTTGCAGCAAAAACGGCCCTGTAATCAAAACGGACCCCTGGGGCCCAAAACCGGCCCCCACCCGTGCGGCGCACCAGGGAATTGCCCGGTGCCCGCTACGGCCAGTCCGGCCCTGCTCTGATTGTCTGAAGTTTGTCAGAGCAAAGCAAATCTCAGTGTGCGTAGGTGAATGTCGACATCCGCAGAAAAGACAAATCCTTATGTTTGCTGTGAGAATTAATGGATGCTCTTAGCTCTTCCTATCCAAGCCTGCACTCCCACGGTGGGCACCGTTTACATTTCCCTTAGCCTGCAGGTTTGATGTTAGGTCACCACTCAAACTGACATTTTAAGAAATAAGACTCGGGATGTGAAATCCGCCTTCCTTGAAACAGAGCCCACCCTTGTTTTCCACTCCGTTACCCCATAGTTTGGGCCATTTGGGAGCGCCCTCAGATTATTAGGAGGTTTGTAACCTGCACCACGGTCAGGTGAATAAGAACGGAATTGCCATCTTATATGTCTTTTAGGGACGTTTTCTTCTAATATGGAAATATGAAACTATCCTTTATAGCTAAAATAATACTCCAGGACATAGCTGTCCGTCTCCAGACATGCACCGATATCACTCAGCATTATTTCTAATTGATTACAAGATGTTTGTTTACCTCTCCAGTGAGCACTCAATTATGGACTAATGGCTGGGCATTTTTCCTAAGTCGGTACCTTGCTTAGTTGTGAATCTCGGAGCACCTGGCATTTGGATGAAGGGTCTGTACCAGACCTAGCCATGGCCCTGAAAGCAGTGCTTTTCTGAAAGCCCCTTCCACATAGTGCCAAACGCTACCCATTCCACTTAAAATTATTTTTCAGGTGCAGGGTGGAGTTACAATCAATACTGTCCTGACTTTAAAAAACTAAATAAATAAATAAAAATAATTATTGAGTTATATACCAAGTTAATACACATCATGTAAGCACTGTTGAATTCCCATCCAAAGGACACACTCCGCCTGCTCATACCCCTCAATTTAATTTGGCGTATTGGTAGTACATTCAGGGGAAAAAACTCACCTGAGACATCAGTACGTTGCCCTGTGCCGCCATTGGTTAGCCTTAATCAGATTCTCCCGATGGTAGGCCTGCCACGCTCCCCAAATCCTTTTGTGTTTGTTGGGTCATCCTCTCGCCACATACGTCTCCCTTTCCGTATGTGCATAGTAGTCCATGCCTCTCCTCTTCCAGTCCTGTAGCGTTAGGGCCTCTCTGGAGAACCATCTACTGCCTATGCAGCCAACCGCCTCTAGGGCTGCCCTCCTCTTCCAGCAGTCCCAGTAGTGCTAGCTTGGGAGGGGATTGCAGTGGGCTTCCCATTACTTTCCTCATCACCCTTTCAACCTCCCAGTTCTTTTTGACCCTGGGACAGTTACATGTGATGTGTTATATTGCTCCTGTTCGCTCAGAGCATCTGACGCAGTCAGGCCCAGGCCTGCCACCCATTTCCAACTGCGTTCTGGGGTGTAGTAGCTTCTATGTAGATAATGTCATTGGTGAGTCAGAGGTGCACAGACATCGCAAGGACACGGGGTTCCATCAGTGTCTCCCTCCACTCAACATCCTCCAGGGACCCCAATTCTGTCTAGCATTTTGTCCATACGTCTGCCGTTGAATCGAGGACATGTATCAATAGAGAGTGGTATAGCCCGGATATTCCATGTTCCTTGATGGGTTCCATTGTCAGTCAGGTCTCGAGTGGACTGAACTCTGGAGGGGCTAGAATGATCAACTCAAGGGGTCAAACTTTCTTCTCAATTGCAGGAATCTATCGAACTTAGAGTTATGCGGTACATATTCACCCTTAAGGTAATGAAACAACGTCATGTGCAGCCCTGTCCAAACATAGTCAAGTTTTGAAAGCCCTATAACGCCCCACTTTCTAAAGTCGCACGCCCTACTCTGAGTTTTAAGCCAGTCTCCAAACCACAATGGCATCTCCTGCTTGGGGACTCTGAACCAGAGAACATGACGCAGTGTGTCTCACCATGCTCCAAGTGTCACTCTCGTTACCTCTGGCAGGGGCGTCAAGACACCAACCACCCCACCATACAAGCAGTGATGCGCCCCTGCCCCCTAAACTCTTCTATTTCCAGTCAGTAGGCTGGGTTGAGTCGATTGCCAAAAAGCCAATGATTGATGACAAGCATGTGTGCCTCCCAGGAGTAAAGCAAAAGGTTTGTGGCACCCAGTCCTGCTCGTCATAGGTGTGTCATGTACATTCCCATTTATAAGACTTATAGAATGACTGAAGCCTTTCAAAAAACCATAAGGGGGAGTTCAGATATTGAACTGTGTTATGGCCATGCGAGTACAGTTTTTGTGCTCTCAGGCTGAACATTCTGGTTCATAATCACCCTATTATCTTAGGACCGTCTCTCTTTTCAAAGGTCGAGATCAAGGATGTTGAGCAGGTATCCAAGGAAGCAGCATCCCACGAAAACAGAAACCTTATGAAAAAGTTTTGCATATCTAAAGTATGTCTTGCCACAGATTCCTCATCTTAGAGCTTTTTCTCAGGCAGCAGATTAGATCTGTAAGATTTTTCAGCAGCTCTCCTAACCGGGGTCATTTGGTGGTCAGGAAGATCGGATTATAGAATCACTGATGTAAACACCAGTGACATAAGCAGCTAAAAAAAATGGCACTCCCACAGATGACTTCAGTTGTTTTTTCCAGGTTTCGCAGATGCTGTGATCCGAGATCCCAGAATAAGATGATGTCTGTCTTTCTTTTGTCTACTTCAAATTGACACTTATGTTTCATGGAAAGATGACTTTGGGCTTCAGTTCCTGCGGGGTCTGCAAAACCTCTATGTCTGGCCCTAAATCATGACACATGCTTGTGATCAAATGAATCTAATGTTTTGAAGTCAAGAGAAGAAAACTTTTCTTTACCTCACATCATCAGGAGAGTGGTCCAAAGTCATGCTCCTCGCAGTGGAGTGCCTTTTCAACTCACGCAGTCTGTCTCTGATCCAGGATGAGCAGTATCTTCATCAGAATCCGACGTTTGTGGAGTGTTGGGGCATGAATTGGATTCTGGTAAGAAAAGTCTCTCTTCTATTTCAGAGGTGAGATTCCCCACTTCAGAGTTTAGAGTGCCACTTGCAAAAGCTGCCTAAGATGCCATTTATCAGATGTTTACAAACACACCACTCTGAGGAGCGACTGGTGTCAGGTGGCTCTGCAAATGGCTTTTGTCCTTGTCCATGGTCATGCTGATCTCCCTCTTCTGGTTATCATAGCGTTCTTGGTGACAGTCTTTTTGTATATTAGTAGCTACATCTTTATTCTTGACCTCCAGTAAACAGGGAAACATGTTCATGACTGGGGTGACTGACTTTAGATGTATTTAAGCAGTTGCCAGTGGCGTAGCTGGGGGGGGCGGACCGCCCCAGGCGGCACTGTTTTGGAGGCGGCGGCCGCGTGGCAATGGCGGCCCGTTGCGGCGGCCTTTATAATTTATTTGGGGACACTCACTGTCTAACACTTTGTCAGTCAGTGTCCCCAGTCCCCAAATAAATAATAAAGGCCGCCGCAACGGGCCGCCAGTGCCTCGCAGCCCTGTTTGAAGTGCAAGCAAGCTCACGTGAGCTGCTTGCAACTACTGCCTGCGCAAGCGCACGCACCGCATAGTGGTGGTGGTGTGGTGCGCGCAAGTCGCGACCGGGTCACCAGTCTCTCCTGGGCAATGCCAAACTCCAGCGCACAGACACGGGCTAAGGCGGGGACGAGTCACAGGTCCCGCAGTCGTGCAAAGCTCAGCTGCCGCCCGCGGTGCATATCGAGCAGGCGGCATTTATTTGTGCTGCAAGTTTAGGCGGCGCCATAATTCTGCACAACGCGATAGCGTGGGAGCCAGCTTCGACCTACTCGACCCTGTCCTGGTAGGGATTTTTTTTTTGTTGTTGTTGCATCTTTTATATAGCGCGAACTCGACCCGAAGGTATTGGAGCGCTGTACATGAGCACCGTATTTACATTACATATTCACATACATGCCAACATTTCAGAAGCGCAAAGTGGGAGATTTTATAAAAAGAATCGGGAGAATGGGGCCTTGAATCGGGTTACTGTCATGTATGGGCTTTGGAAGTGTGCTGCTGCAGGATCGAACATTTGAAACGCAAATGCACGTTTTTTTCTTACCTTGCAGAAGCATGGAGCGCAATGGCAGGACAAGAGAGGGTGATGCAAACTTTGTGCCCTGGCCTGGCAGTGCATACACCCCCTTCCCCCCCCCACCTGGCAGCCCGGGCTGAAACAGCTTCCCGGGCACGCACACAGCCGCCCCCGAGTACTTCACAAGTGTTTAAAAGACCATTTGCATGTGAATGAGGCTTTGTTGGTTTTTCACCCCTTATAGAGCCCCTGCCACTCTGACTATTGCTGGAAGAATTAGCACCTTTACACAATACCAAGCCCTGTCAGGTGAAACCCCGAGGAATCGGGTTTTTTGCTTGCAGGAATCGGGAGGCGGGAGACTAGCCTTGAAATCGGTAGTCTCCCGCCTGAATCGGGAGGGTTGGCATGTCTGTATTCAGGCACGGGGAGATTAAGTGATTGCCCAGAATCACAGGATGTGGACGCGACCTCGAGGCTTGAACCCTGGTTTCCTGCACCAAAGTCGGCAGCGCAGCTGACGGACCACATCCCCTCCCCTAAATGGATTGGTTCCCACCACCGACGCACGCCATCCAGGACAGGCGGGCCCAGGCAACGCCGGCCGCGGCTAGATTAAGTTGGTCAACAGCCTGCTAAGTGCTGGGCAAGGCCGCTGAGAGCGGCTCAAAGCAGCATGATGAGATCCCGCCTGGCGACTCGACCCATGACCTCAGGCCTACCTATGGCTTACTCGAGTGAGGCAGGCCTTCTGAGTTGCCGGCGAACCTGTGCAGAAGTATAGGAGCTATCTAAGCTTCTCATGTCGGCACCTGCGCGTGGGATCCGATGCACAGCTGCCACAAGAAGTCATTCATCTTCAGGAGTCAGTACGAGTACAGGTATGTTTTAAAGCAAACACTTCTGTGCAGTGCCATATGTATTTTTTAGACTACTTTTACAGCCTGCTGCATAACACGCACTGGTGCAAGTACTCTTAGATAGTACGGGCTTTTTAATGCTCACTCTCTCAAAAAGTATATATTTGAAATAAAACTGCCTACAGCCGAATTGTGACCCCTAGGCTATGTGTACTTTAATCAAACTTTTCTCCTGAGGCTTGCATGCACCCCCATGCTTAATTGTGTCTCAATGTTAATTGCTTAGACTAGCAATGCAACGTAGCTTCAGATTGTTAATAAATAACGGGCGGTGACGCACACCCTGCTGTTATCAACGAATTGATTTTTATCAAATTGCTCAGTGTGTCCATCTGAGATAAATTACAGTCTGCAGAGGGGTTGTGACCTCTAAGCTATGCGTGTACCCTTCCATTTCCAGTGCTTTGCAGCCGTTTTAAAATCTTCTTACAGTTTCTCGTTGCTCAAATGGGTGTAATTTCTGATATTTATGTTGCCTTTGTTTTTATTGCTTGATTTGTCCTTGCGAAAAAAGTGTCACTCATAGTTGTTGAAATGTCACTCATAATTACGCTGACATTATAAAAATGTCACACTTAGGAATCTGAAACCTTGGCAGCTATGCTTCCTTTATGTCCGGCCTGCTGCTGTTAGCTGTACTTCCGGTGCCAGCTGCGCCCCTCCACGTGCACAAACCATGAGCGGAACATTGCAGGCATTGCCCTGTAGAAACGTAGACATGGCCGCCGGTTGTACAGTGGGGTGTCGGAGAGCATTCCATAAAGTATAGAACCCTGCGAATGCTGGTAATTTCTACGTTTTTATTTCTTTATTTGAAATTTGATACCACACGCAGACGATGTAAAGTACTCTACAGTTTTTTTTGTTTTTTTTTTAAAAACCTTTATTCAAAGAATTCAAGGTACACAGCAGAGAGCCTACAACCATTATGGGCCGGCCGCGATAAATATACTTGCATAGGTCTCGAATCACACAGCCCTATGCCGTCAAAGAGCAGTTTTTATTTTTATAAAAAAATGTGATAAATGATTCCAAATAATAAACATACATATTTACAAAGAAATGTTCAGGCTGATGTCCGAGCATTTTGCAATTTGTAGATACATAATTTGAGAAATGCATCCAAGTCATATAAATCCATGTTAGCAAAGACGTGTTGTCTTATAGTGAACGTTAAGTAGTCAGTTTGTTCTTCACGCTACAATATTTGATTTAAGAATGACACTGCATATTTGGCGGTGCAGGTGCTGGAGAGAGCTGCAATTAAATGTCACAAACGTAAGTGTTAGGTGTTATGAGGCATGAATATGGAGTTTTATTGGATAAATAAAAAATCCATATTCTGGGTGCTGTTATTGAGATGGAGTAAGGGCCTACTTTGGAGTTTGGCCGATGGGATGCTCAGACACAACTGTATTACAGGTGCATTGTAGCCTATAGCCTTTGTATACAGAGCACAGGATATGTGCCACTGTGTGGCAGAATATTCCATTCATCAATCTCTAAATAAGGCCATACAATTTTTTTATGTTGAATTTCAGAGCTACAAGCATCAGTGCTTCTTTGTTTCTGGGGTTTCTGTTTTGCCCAGTGACGTGTAATTGCTGATGCTAGGTAGGTTGGTGAAGGGCTTTGAAGGTTATGCACACTGTCCTGAGTATGCAGTGTTTCTCTACTGGGAGCGAGCTCAGACATTCTCTAACTGATGAGCTGTGGTCTGCCCTTTTCATGTTTGCAGTAAGCCTTGCTGCTGAGATTAATAATAATGTTGGGGAAGCCAGGCTCGATAGGCCAGTGAGTAGGGCAGTTTCACATACCTACCTGGTGACATCTAGAGATCGGACTAACGTTTGCAGATCTTGTTTTTAACATAAGGCACCACAGCATGCACAAATCTTGCACTGAAACAAGATCTGCTATTCTCAATTTAGGGGTTACCTTAAAGCTGGTATTAGTGTTTGAGTTGGAGTGACAGTCAATATTAGTGTTAGAAAGAATTAGGTTACAACTAGGATGAGGGTGATGGTTAGATGAATGGGATAGGGGAGGAACGAGGACTGGAATTATTAGCATCGCTTGGATTAATTATAGGTTTAGAGATACATGTATGATTATGCTTAGATTGCGGGTTAGTTTTAAGGTTTGGATGAACACAAGTGTTTCGATTGGGTCCTACCGCAGGTTTGTGGTTAGGGTTTGTGTTCTAGGTTTAGAGTTAAAGTAATTGAGCCAACAATTGTGCACGGAGGAATCCAGACTGCTTAACACCCAGCCTTAGCACAGAGGCCAGCAATTTACAAATAAACATAGAATTGTCAGAGACTGTATCAAGCTCTGAAAACTATAAAGGGCCTACCACAGCAGGCTTCTTTTTATGGTCACTCTGGTGAGACACTAAAAACACACACAACATGCGCCCTTCTTTAAAAATGCAAATGAGTAAAATATCTGGTTACCACATTATCAGGCCAATACCTGCCTTAATAGTGTCCAGAGGGCTTGTGACACATTCATATGGGAGGGGGACTAGAATTTCGTTGAGTCAGAGAAGGTAATAACCAAGAGAAACAGGATTGCGAACACCCAGTGGTGCTCGAACAATTTTCAGAGTGGCGTCGCTGCCATCAGTGCTTCATCACAGAACTCACAATGTTGAACATATATCATTAAAGCATGGTGTGTTCGTGCAGTCTCATTTATAGACAGCACAATCTCCATTGAAGTGATCACTTAACTTGCAAAGACATACAATTTTACAGATAAAACTAATGTAGCGCACAAACGATGTGTGGAAATCGGGTGTCAATCAAACAAACAGGATTTGCATAGCCCTACTTATCACCTGTGAGGGTATCTAGGCACTGGAGGGTGGGGGCGGTGCTGCTGATAAGGGACGTTAATCGAATAACCATGTTTTTAGGCCCTTCCTGAAATCCTGCAGGGTGGCAGTCTGTGTGTTCTCCTTTGTACTGCCGGTCACCGGTGTATTTAACTGTGTAGCCTTGGACGGTGTCATGTATGTGCATGTAACTTGCATGATCGAGGTAACTATTAGCGGTGATACTATGTGTCTATTGGTCCTTTTTCCCCAGCACCCCTCATCCCCCTCTCCAGGGGCGGCAATCTGAGGGATAGCCCCGGGCGCCACAAGCCCTAGCTACGCCTAGTCACTTGTCCATGACTTTGCTCAATTTCGTTGGGCAGCCCCTGGCACTGCTGTAAAATGTTACAGAACCTCAGCGGCATTTGGGTAAAGTTCCCAGACTGTAATTTGTTAGGTAAACCCCATTTTAATGGTTTTGCCAAGTTGTACAAACAAGTAGAGAGCCTTAAATCCATTGGATATTTTTTTTAATAGGGTTGTGATTACTTTTCACTACATCAAGAACATTATAAGTGGACAGCAGGCTGATCTGGTATGAAGGTGGCATTAAGCATGCTCCATACGCAAACTAGAATATTAATTTGCTGATAAGATTTTGAAAGATGAAAACTGTAGAAGCCACCTTTTCCCTTAAAGTTAGACCTATAAGCTACAGTTTAGCTCGTCAAATACTCACACCATGAAGAGCTCTAGTTCATAGGCGGAGCCATATAAATATTAAATTATGTATTTACCAATAAAATATTTTACTTTACAGTCCTACTAGCAAAATACAACGGACCACAGCCAACCTATGCCATTCATTTAGGCATCTGACCAGCCATGCATTGTTAAGGAAGCGTTCTCCCTGCGATGATGTAACCTGGGGAGATTCTATATAGACCACAACATGCTGCTCTGGAGCAGCATTTCAGCATGCTTTGGTTTGGTGGTAAATGACTTATTTGTAATCTTGAACAGTAGCCGTGTTTTACGTCTGCACTGTATCTTCACGAGAATTGTACTAGAAGAGTCACCTGGGTGCATCACTGTGATATTTTTATTCTCGTTTAAGCGTCTGTGTTGATGGTTTTCTCCGAGTTTGTCTTGAGATGCCCTATACTTTTGTTATTTTATTCAATGTAAAATGGAAGAAGGCTTTATTTAATTCCTTCTTGTGCTCGGCTCCACTCCTGCCAGTATGGTTTCATTCATCTCGAAGGAGAAGTGTATTTCTTCAGTGAAGCGTCACCCTTTGTCCGCCAAGATGCCAGCTGCAATAGTTGATCAGTTAATTCAATAGGATCAGAATTCTATGCTTTTAGTTTAATCAAAGAAGAGAATGTATTTTCAATCCGGTTATTCGGTATTCAAAAAACGGAGCTCATTGCTTTGGGAAGTAAACCTGCAAATTGGCCGTCCGATGCGCGAAGGGTGAAAATGCAGCTTAATGACATGGTATGCTCCAGCATGCCTGCGTTCCTTGAAACATTGAAAAATGCCGTCGATCTACATAATAAGGTCTCCCAGCTGATATTGAAGAGGGAAACGGGAGGGTCTTGTCTTCTTTACACTTACTTTTATCCTAAATGGTGTGACCGGAATATAGAGGTGTGCAATGAACAACACAGCCAAGAGAGCGGCCGGAGTAGGCACACAACTGCTGAGAGTAGCCAACGCCAGAAGTAGGTCGAGGAGCCTGGTCACAGTTCATGTGAAGAGGACTATGTGATGAACAAAAGATTTTTATATTCTCAGGCTGGGTCCAGGAAATGTGCTGCAGCCAACTAAGTTAAAAGAATGTGGAGTAGGAAAGAGTACTTGTTGTGAGAGTAAGAATCGGGGCACTCTCTTCTCAAGAACCTCTTCCCCCAGGTTACTGAAAACGTTCAGTTAAGACCTCTAAAGTGCATCACTTGGAGAACACGATTGAAATCTGACAATGTTGACGCCTGAGAGCTCCGGCTTCTTAGTTTGCTATCCCTGTGATTTTAAGATGGATGGAGTTCCTCAGCTGTACATCCAGTAAGGAGAACACCAGATTAAACGCTTGTCAGTCTTTAAACTGGTTTTATTTGATTACACATCAGGCTTTAAAGAAAATTAAAACTCTCAAAATGATTTGGTTTGATATATATTCTCAACGGCCTTCAATCTTTGTGGAAGAAGTGGAGTTTGGGGAGGAGAGAGTTATTTTGCACTGCTGTAACTATATAAAGCGAAATGGGCACTTAGTTCCCAGACTGCTGCCTCTCCCAAAAAGTTGGAAGGTTGCTGAGAATTTGTGATAATGACTTATCCAGTTGAGAGGTGCCAGAGGTCTGCTATAAACCATTTTTGTAGATGATGCATATAAATACATACGTGTGTATGTGTATTTTTTTCACTGGAAACAACTAGTTAAAGGTTACTTATGGTTAAGTGAACATAGACATGAAGAAGCCCCAATATTTGATAATCAAGGTGAATGAATCACGTGATTATTTTTCCAGAGTCTCTTAGAAATTTGTAATGGGGACCTTTAACCACACTATCACATTGGCAGAATATCTTGGTTCTCCGCTTGTGTGGTTAGGTGGAATGTATTATCATTGGGTCTTAGCACCTGAGTGTCCTGTTCTCCAGGTGTTCCATTACCCTCCACCCGGAGGGAGACTGTCTAGTGTACGACAGTTATGAGAAGGGAAAGTGGGATCTGGTGAAAGAATAAAAACATTAAATTAACTCTTCTCCTGTGTAGGTTTCCTTTATTATTACGAGGGAGGGATACGGTTAAAAAGTAGTAATCCCTGCTTGTTAGGATTCTTTATTGGTTCAGAGTACCTGGTGAAAGGTCGGTCGACATGTTTTAGCCTGTATTGCCCCTGTGGGTCAGGCGACTTTCTTCAGGAACAAAAAGTGCTGCCAGGCCTTCTCTTATTTCAGGAGGCTATGTATACAGGTAAGTAAGGTAAGTATAGTCGCTTACCTTTTTTCATTAGCTGGTTAGATTATTAGGGTAGCTGACGTGAAGTTATAATCACCAACTTGGCCTAACTTCAAACTCAGACGGGCGTCTCAGTTCTGTGAAGCCGACATTGCGGCTTGCGCTCTGGAACAGGAAGGTTACTTATGGTTCAGTGAACATGGACCTGAAGAAGTCTCAACATTGTCCAGTTGGATGCAATGCATGCCATAACTCACACCACTACGGAGCAGATAATCTAAGAGGTATCTCTTGAGCCCAGTGCTTAATTTAAGCCAGTGGTTTCCGGTGCTCAGAACCAGCACTTAATTGTCAACACTGGCGCTTATGA
Organism: Triturus cristatus; assembly: GCF_964204655.1. Lineage (NCBI taxonomy): Eukaryota > Metazoa > Chordata > Amphibia > Caudata > Salamandridae > Triturus > Triturus cristatus. The sequence continues at coordinate 526,263,269 of NC_140591.1, forward strand.
CAGTCTGCCACATGGTGACGTTGTTTGTCTAATTTAGGGGTGAGCGCAATCACAGTTGTTCAATGATTCAATATACATTGAAAAGGACTAAAACCTGCCACCCAAGAATTCTTTTAGCTTTGAGGGCCTGTAGAAGTCTCAGTTGTCGCACTTGTAGGTGTGTGATTGTTGCGAGTTGTGCTGGTACTGACATTGGCAGCGCTGATAGGGGCAATGGGTGGGGCAAGCTGCAGTGGCCTCCTAATGAGTCCTGGCAATTTTTGTTTTTTTACACAAATTAAGCACTGGTTGAGCCATAGTTTCTCATAATTTACAAAAACATCTAATGCTTTGAAATATAATGTGAGACTCAGGTGGTCATATCCTCGACCAGCCGGGACCATGGGGGACCTATTCAGGTTTGCAGCGGACGACTCTTCTATTCCAAATCGAATTCGTGAAAGAGCTCCCTATCCCCCTGTGCCTCAAATCTGCCTATTATCTAAAATCATTGAATTTTTCCATTTTTCAAGTGTCAGTGAGTACGCTGACATTTTTACCACACACCTTAGCGCGTGTGTAGGTACAGCATAGGTTGCACGTGGCATCCCTCACCTTTGCCACTCACTTTGCACTCACCTAGTCCTGAAGAAACCCCTTTTAATACCCTTCACGGGCTGAAACATGTAGACCGCCACACATAGCCAACTAAACAGTAATAACCCCAGATTAGTTGCATTTCACATATTGGTTTTTAAACATATCCTGAGCCACCAACATTAAAATTAAAGGCAAGGATTCTCAGAGATTTTTTCTTTTTTTTTTTTTAACTGTAAAATATCACCGCACATCACACTTTCTCACCAACACCAGCTCCGCTGTAATCAGGCGTCGTAGCACAACCGGGGGGCACTCGGCCGCCCGGTTGGACCCCAATGATGAAGCATGACACCAAACCAGGTTGGTGTGTGAGGGGTCTTTTAAGAACACCTAATGGGTCCATGTTCAGACTACATACAGTGATCAATTTACACACACATTGTGGGTCCGCCCACATTGTTTAAGTTCCATATCCTAGTCCACTACATGTTGTGGCTTCATTTTGTAATTTCCCCCGTGATTATTTCCTAAGGCACAGGCAGGACTGAGGATCTTGCAAAGCAAGCTTGAAACATTTGGGGAAACATGTACACAGGAACCACAAGTTTGTTCTTAGCACACACCTGCTCGTTCCCATACCTTCTTCCTTTGCTTCCACTTGAGGCGATTATATACGACTTTGAAGCTTCTGTCAGTCCTTCTTGGGATAGCACCTGACTTCATTCTCTTCCTACTAACTGTGCTGTTGATAACTACTGCCAGGAAGTAGTAGGGTCCCTACAGATCTTTGAAACCTTCAAGCCCCCAGCACCTTGAACCTAGAAATGCTGTGTGCGTGTACACAGTATTTGGCTGATCTTTGCTGCCTTTTCTGCCAGTGTCAAATGCACAAGAACATAGGGGAATTCTCTGTGACAGGACAGGATCACCCAAGATTTGGGATTAGTAATTTTGTCGAGCAGGAACCTAGCTAACACAAGACCTGAAATGCCACAGAAAAATCCACATTTTTCTAATGCAGAATAAGGTTCTCCAAATAGATAAATCCATTAAAGGCAACAGGACAAGGTAAAGAATGAGGTTCCTAATTTTTGGGCTATCTCATAAAGTTCCATGGTCTCTTTTCCACCCTCTTTTTGTTGGTCATATTAAGGTGAAGAACTTGCACACTGCCTATATTTTGAAATTAACTGCAGGTTTATGTGAATTAGGTCATATTTTGGTAACCAGATATTATAATGCATTTGTGCAAATCCCAATCTATTTCTGGTAATTGGAGGTTAACTGTCACAAGTATTGTGCTTAGTGCCTTAACAACTTGAACGTGTGCTTATTGTTATTGCAGGTAGGTAGAAATGTGTTTGTTGCTAAAGACTGAGAGAACACCAGGACTGATGTTCTGAATGAGCAGTGGAACTTCCTTCATGCTGTCTATGCAACAGGTACTCCAGATGTGTTCTTTTGTAGAAGCTTCTTGAAAAATATACTCTGCAGGTCCCTAGCAGTGGCAACATGCTGGTTGTTAAACCTGTTCCATTTTTGCAGGGTCACCACCAGATTTTTGCATTCTGTTGCTAAACCTGTTTTTGTGGGCATTGGGACTCTGTGCACTTTTTCCTCTGTTAACTAGTGGTAAAGTGCTTGTGCTCTATCCCTAAAACTTGATACAAATGGCATATACCTGATTGGTAAATGTAATTTACATGTAGGTATATAGTACTACTTGTTTTATGGGCCTGTAATCTAAATGCTACTAGTGGGCAGCCACCCACTAAAGTATCCCCGTAAAACATGTCCCCGGCCTGCAACTGCAGCTTGAAGTACATTTTTAAACTGCCCTTTCGACCTGGCAAAAAAAGTTTGCAATGCGCAAACTTTCCTTTTTAATACTAAGTTACCCCGAAGGCAGGCCCTAGGGGCTCATAGGGCAGGATGCATTGCATCTGAAACGTAGGAAATGCATACTTAAGTTTCCCATGTCCTTGCAGTGAAAAACTCCAAAGGTGGTTGTTCACTATTTGTACTGCTCGATTTTTCCCGGCCTTTCTGTGTTAAAGGGGAACTAATGTGACTTCAGTCTCTTTCCATCCAAGTCTAAGGGTTAGAGTAGTGTATAGAGCCTATTTATTAGGCACTTCGACATGATCCTGTGTTCTTCCCCATAGATCAGGGTTTGCACACATATCCTAGGGGATAGATTCGTTAGTATTAGGGGTAATTTATTCTGTAGTGAGGGTATTTCATGGAGCCGTTCTGAATTCAGGCCTGGTAGGCCTCAAACGGGAGAGACTCCATCTTTCTTCCTGCTCCGGCAGCTTGGGATGCTTCTAGGTCATAGGCAGTGTTTTAGTTAGGAGGTGTTATTCGCTTGGAGAGAACCGGTTCAGGCCGGCCCTTATCGAAGGATTGTATTTTTCTTCATGCCGAAGACACTACATCAGGCCGGCCGGCTGGGAACGTGTCCTTGGCACGGGGAGGTACAAGAATTTGGTGGGCGGCAGGTTACGGGCTGGAATTTTCCATGAGAAAATGCACCTCTATATTAGTGAAAGTCTGAGGCAGATACTGGCACTTGCTTTTAGTTCGTAGGCGGCACCTGGCCGTCAGCAGTAAAGCTACTACTTATTCCAGGGAAGACAGATGACAAACTTGAAGGTGGAGAAAAAAACGAGAGATAGATATTCTTCTAACAGAATAGCCAAAGAGAAGAGAGTAGCCGATGAGGAAGAGGTCCCAGTGACTCGGAAAAGGAGAAGGGAGTAGATCCGTGACTGCGGAGGTGTGACTTCCAGGCGAAGCCGAGGCACAGACGAGAAGGGAACCTAGATGACCATTGAGTGCAGGCTACATACAACCAAGATTTAGATTTTCTAGAAAACATTGCGAAAAAGAAAGAAGAAAAGAAAGAAAAAGAAAAGAAAGAAGAAGAAAAGCTAGACACACAAGTATACCACAAATAATATACAAACAAAACCACGCACACGCCGAAAGCAAACACGAGACAACACGACGCACACAGGTTTCGAAAACGGTTCGTGACGCCAAATGTTCTGCTTGGGTTTTCGGATCAGATAGAACCCGCTCAACAGAGCCTCTCTAACCCAGCCAGAACGTTACCCCCTCCCTAGGGCCTATTCACAATAAGTAACCACATATATATATATACCACCTAAGGACGGGGAATTCCTACTATATATATACCAAGACCTACAAGTGGCGGCCTCGCGGTCCCAAGTGGACCCAGGACTTCCTACCCAGACGGCAGCCTCAGCCTCGCGGTCCTAAATGGACCCAGGACTTCCTACCCAGACGGCAGCCTCAGCCTCGCGGTCCTAGATGGACCCAGGACTTCCTACCCAGACGGCAGCCTCAGCCTCGCGGTCCTAGATGGACCCAGGACTTCCTACCCAGACGGCAGCCTCAGCACGAGTTCATCCTATAATCACCATAACATACAACAAGGGAATGAGTGTTTCTATTTATCAGATCACACAAGAACTGCCAGTTTGAGCACAACCTGTTCTCTGGTTCGAGGGGCTCCTCTCTCCCTTATTCAGTTACCACTTACCTGATCAGGGTTAACATCTGTTCATGTCAAGTCACAGCTGACTAGAAGAATAGGCTACCCTCTTATACAAGAACACGCAGCACATGTCGATTCACTACAAACTGACTTTATTATATATATATATATATATATCATATACGCAAGCACATAACAGTACAGTGTGACACATAACCTGTGAAGAAAAGTGAAAGATTAGGTTGTACACTCTAATAAGAAAGGGGTCGACATCACCTTGGTTGTATGTAGCCTGCACTCAATGGTCATCTAGGTTCCCTTCTCGTCTGTGCCTCGGCTTCGCCTGGAAGTCACACCTCCGCAGTCACGGATCTACTCCCTTCTCCTTTTCCGAGTCACTGGGACCTCTTCCTCATCGGCTACTCTCTTCTCTTTGGCTATTCTGTTAGAAGAATATCTATCTCTCGGTTTTTTCTCCACCTTCAAGTTTGTCATCTGTCTTCCCTGGAATAAGTAGTAGCTTTACTGCTGACGGCCAGGTGCCGCCTACGAACTAAAAGCAAGTGCCAGTATCTGCCTCAGACTTTCACTAATATAGAGGTGCATTTTCTCATGGAAAATTCCAGCCCGTAACCTGCCGCCCACCAAATTCTTGTACCTCCCCGTGCCAAGGACACGTTCCCAGCCGGCCGGCCTGATGTAGTGTCTTCGGCATGAAGAAAAATACAATCCTTCGATAAGGGCCGGCCTGAACCGGTTCTCTCCAAGCGAATAACACCTCCTAACTAAAACACTGCCTATGACCTAGAAGCATCCCAAGCTGCCGGAGCAGGAAGAAAGATGGAGTCTCTCCCGTTTGAGGCCTACCAGGCCTGAATTCAGCACGGCTCCATGAAATACCCTCACTACAGAATAAATTACCCCTAATACTAACGAATCTATCCCCTAGGATATGTGTGAAAACCCTGATCTATGGGGAAGAACACAGGATCATGTCGAAGTGCCTAATAAATAGGCTCTATACACTACTCTAACCCTTAGACTTGGATGGAAAGAGACTGAAGTCACATTAGTTCCCCTTTAACACAGAAAGGCCGGGAAAAATCGAGCAGTACACTATTGTAAGGCATATCTCTCCCATTGATTAACACTGGATTCCAATATTACACTTAATATGTGCTAACTTTAGATTGGGGCAGATAGCAATATGCTGTTACACTTAAATGGATTGTAATTTAAAACCCTCTTTCATCGTAAAGTTGGATTTTAAGTTACAGTTATCAAAATACTGCTTTTAGAAAACTGGCATGTTCTTGTCCCAGCCATCTGTGCCTTCTGCCAGTGTCCTGGGTACCATGATTTTGAATGGCTCTGTTGTTGGGGGTTATATATTACTACCAGACAGTAAGACAAAACAGGCTTACGTGTGGACCGGATGGGCCATCCTGGCAGAATGACTGGGGAGGGGTTGTTCCCAGATTCTTTACACTTCAAAGGGTTTGCCTCCTGTGTACACAAAGGAAACTTTGCCTTTTGTCACCACAGACAGTTTGGAGCCATGGCCAGAGAAAGAGGAAGAATATTCCAGAACCATTGTGGGGTAGGTCAGGGAATCCCCCATAAAAAGGCTGGTACCAGGTATAAATATTGTATCTCCAGAGAAACTCACCAGAACACAACTGGACCTGTGGAAGATACAGAAGGAATCACTTTCTGCTTGAAGGACTGCCTTGCTGTCTGAAGTGGGAAAATTGGACCGGTTTGCCTTGCTCCCAGGCTACATAGAGTGACTCCAAGGGTCAGTTGGCTGACCTCCTGAGTAAGCTAGAGGGACACAACAAGCTTTAGGTGCCTCCTTGCAACTGCCCAGCTGACCTGCTGGAACTAAACCTGTCTGGGCCCTGCTGCTGGCCTCAACATTAGTGAGTCCTGATGTGTAAGAGGTGCCACCCAGATCCTGGACCCTTGGCTGGCATCAGCAAAAGCTCCTCAAGGAAGAAAAGGTAAAATTCCTGTAGTTTGGGTTTCTTGCGACTGCAAACGGGCCTGTTCGTTACAAAACTCTGCCGCCCACGACGAAAGCCAACACAAAGCACCAGTCAGTTCGCGCCAACAGAAACCGTGATGGATAGCAATGCAAGACCTGAACTTCCTACTACAGCCTGCGATGACTGCTAACACAAAGCTGCAGCAATGAACGGATCTTCGCACTACAGCAAAGATCATCCGCGACTCTCGACCTGCACTTCACACTGGTTGGCTCCTAATCGCGTACTCCTCAAACACAAAGAAGAACTTTTTGCACCCTACTTGCGAAGGTAACTTTTCAGAGGGACTAACCTGGTCCCTGTATCTGACCTGTGCTTCATCACGGTAGGCTTGAACTTGTGACTGTCTCTCAGTCTAGTGCGACCAGATAACTGCGAGTAGCATTTTGTGCTTTTAAGTGCTATTTTCACCTACACATTTTTTATTGAATATCACTGGTTTTACTTACCGGACTTCTGTCATTCTCGAAACCTTTTATTTAGTACAATTTACCCATTTTTCTACATTGCTTTACGATTTTTTCTTGTTTTGTGTTTTCACTCATTTACTGTTTGTGTGCTGCAAAAATACTTAACACATTGCCTCTATGTTAAGCTTGACTGCTTTTGGGCCAAGCTATCAGAGGGTTAAGCACAGGTTAATTTGGTAACTTTTTGTGGTTCACTCTGACGAGGATTGTCGTTGCTGCCTGAGTGGGGCTTTCACACCCCTCAACCAAAAACTCAATTTCTTACTCTGTTGCAGCCTGACCTTCTCATTGTTGCGGCTCAGTACAAAACGAATACTACTGGAATAGTTAGACAAATTTTTGGAACCCCTCTTGACACAAAAAGAACCCTACACACTTAAGTATCAGAAGATCGTGAGGCTACAACTACTTCATCCTATCCAGGCACCGCCGAGCTTTTGTTGCACTCTGGTCCCCTTTGACACAGGCAATAATATAATAATATTTAAAAGAATGCTGCCGAGAAGCATTGTCCATGCTTTTTTTTTTTTTTACAGATTATAACATGCTTTGGTTGTGGACCGCTGCTATTGCCCATAATTGAAGAACTGGTAGTTGCAGGCAAGTTGTCAGGTGACCAATCAAGCTAAAGGAAGCAAAAGAGCACAACCTTCTTATTTCTGGGCACCTCTGCTGGTGGCAAGAGACAGCAGACCTGTGATGATAAAACATTGAGTTTTCTCTTAGGAGTGAAATCCATGTAAAGGCACACCTGGGACTGTATTCTAGAGAGTGCTCCAGTGGTGCAACAGGCATGTGCGTCAGCTTTGTGCACCTCCGGGGCACTTCGCCATTGCAGACGGTTGTGCACCCCCTTCAGTAATACTGATAGTGCTGGTGCATATGTAGCACCAGCGCTATCTCAAGAGGGTGTGCTCTCATTTGCATGGGGGCGTGACCGCATGCAAATGTGGGAATCACTTTGCCTCTGCACTCGCACTGTATTATGGACACAGGCATGCCTTTAGGAGGCGCACTAAAAGTGTGCCATAAAAAGCTGGCACACTTTCAGTGTTTCTCCTAAAGGCAGCACTCTGCACGGGATAAAAGGGGCATTATGGACCCCCAAACATCCCCTTGCAGACAGGTGCAGTCACTCACTACACCCAACTGCAAGGGGATCTTTCTCCCCTCTTGAAACTGCAGGTGGATGCTACCTGCACTGTGAAACACAGAGGTGCGTTGAAGCAGCTGCTCAGTATTTCACTAGAATGTGCTGCCCCCAGGGCAGCGCGAGTTTGCAGTCACCCAGAAGGCAGCGCATTCACCATAACTGGGCGCCCCTTCCTTGTTTGCACCCATTTTAAGGTGCACTGTGGCGCATACAGAGAAAGTGCGCCCTTATTGTAATACCGTACCTGATTGCAAACATATTCGTTTCTTTCCTACTTTTCGACTACACTGTTTGGGCTGTCAGAAGTTTTATAACGAACGAGAACCTTTTTGTAGTTTGTCTTTTCATATGTATGAAAACCTATCTGTGAGTGAAGTGTTTTCCACTTGTCTTCTCACTGATCAGGCAAAATAAGGTCCCCTGAACCTTCACTTTGTGGGCTCCAAGCTCATTTTAAATCTGCACCATGGATATTCGTCTTATGTAATTGAGTGCCTGTTGTTGTCATTTTAATACCAGAATAATAATTAGCTTGTCAATGACTATACCCCTACTGGCCAGAACATGGCATGTGGTTAGGGATCCTCAAAAGGTGACGCCAACCATTTAATGGAAAGGTACCTTATTGAACATGAAATCGCTTTTAGTGTGTGGTCTGTGGTGTTTGGTAAGGTTGCCTGTCATGTCCCTGCTTTGTCAAAAGTCAATGTTCTTTGCAGTCTCCATGACCTGTGTGTCTCCCTTTCTCTGAGGAGGTTTGATATTGTGGGTTCCAGTCTTTTAATGTTTTGTTTGTGTATGTTGGGAGTAGTGCTACAAGAGAATTAAGGGCCTTAACTGTTCAAAAGGAGAGAGTTTTTCCATAAACTGTTAAAAATATTTTTAAAAAATATAAGAAAATAAATTTAAAAATGGACAAAAAATGTGCCTCACAAAAACTATTATTCACCGGTCTCCCTCCCCCTGTTTGTGCTGGTCCCTTTACATAGCACTAGTCAACCATCCCTGGACAGTCGCAGCCTAATCCAACCACCGATGCACTTATTCTGAATGCAGAGGAGGTGAGGTCCTTCCTTTACCTCAGTCCCATTCCCAGCTAATGGAGGTAGCGCTGTCTCTCCCTTGACCCCTTAAGGTCAATGAAATAGGTTCATCGAAAACTTGTTAAAAAACATTGATAGTCTCTTTGAAAGGAAAACACAAATTAACATCAAGTCACGTATGTAACAGTAAAGCTATATGCGCACCGCCATGCACGGATTATAAATATTGTTTGCGAATTTAAATAATGAGAAATGTGGTCTGTTTGTTAAAATGGAACTCCGCCACATAGGGTGTCGTCTAGACTGACACAGAACACACAACACCACTTTGCTAATGAAACCCCCTCCAGGCGTCTAGTCGTCCCGCTTCCTCCACTGTTACCATCGCTGTGCACCTTTACCTTAGAATCACCACTGACAACTTTCTTTGGTGCCTGAAAAGGTCGCAGTTTATTTATCACGTCAATATTTAATTTCTTACATACAATACATTTTGTTCTCCATTTCAAAGGTTCGTGGTCATTGCGTCATTTGATGTCCATGTTGTACATGTCGTTTCTTTTCATCTATAGTCCTTTGAAATTCTTTCTCTTGCATTATGGACCCAGCTTCCTCTATTTCCTGGGAGGGGAGGAGCCCCTTTTTTCTCTGGGTTTCCGATTCGCGGGTCTAGGCTTCAGCTTGCTACCGATTTGGAGGGGGTCCGTCTGGACCTACCCGGGCTGCAAGTGCCGTCCCGCTCGCCCTGTAAACCTTTTGTGGGGCCCTCCCTTTTCCCAGGGATCCCTGCCGTCTAAGGCATCCCAAGGACCTTACTTGGGCATCTACTCTACCTTTCCTGAGGCTGAGTCCTTGCCATCTTCTCCCTAGGTACCCCTGCCGTGAGGCAACCCAAGGGTCCTGCGGGAGCATCACCTTTCTTCTTTTTATGGCGGCACGCCGCCCCTTGGTTCCCTCGGTGCCCCTGCCGTGAGGCATCTCAAGGACACTGGGAGAGTCTTCTATCTATCTTCTAGTACATTTCTCTTTCTACTGGCTTCCTCGTGCTTGTCCCGCCACGCTACCTACGGTTCTTCGATCGGAGGGAGCTCCCCCCCTTCCCCCTTCGCCCTCTTCCTCGAGAGAAAAACCCCCTGCTCTAGGCCTCCCACGTGTTGCGGTAGCCCATGTAGCCACGCGCTTGCTCCAGTTCGTGCCTCTGCGCCCTGCTGTGGCACTGGTCTGTCTAAGCTCAATTTCAATCTCCCCAGGGTGTGAAATACCTACAACCCGGTGCCCCGCATTCCTTTTCCGCGGTCAGAGCCAACGCTTTGCGTGTATTTTAACCTAGGGACATGTAGCCCTCCCCCTCATGCTTCACCATCCTTTCGGTTGTCGGGTGCCCTATTCCGGCTAGGGGGATGGGCTCTGTCTGTGTTTAAGGTCGATCATTTGTCCAAGTTTCGAAGCCCCGATCCCCCTTCCCCATCCCCTATTTTTTTTTGGGGCAGTAGTGGAACTTCCCCCTTTACTCCTTCTGGTCCTTAATGAACAGCAACTGTGCAGTATATTGTTGTTATTCAAATTACCCTCAGCACCCGTCAACCTATAAGATGTCCTTTCCCTGGTCCTCCCAAATACGGGGGGGGGAGGGGTTCCTGGCCATCATTACTGAGTCACGATAACCTGTTGACCTTGGCCCGCCTACTATAACTACGAAACGCTGCCCTGAATCGTGACTCCTACTAACCAAATCCCGATCTGGGCATGGCTGAAGCTAGTCCCCGGAGTGTCCCTGATAATTTAAGTGTCTCCTGAAGCTAGCAGGCGGACGGGAAGCTTTAATGTGCCACCTAGCCTAGGGAAACCTGCACCCCCGTGCCCAGTCGGCGCTCGGTGGGGGTGCCCTGCCCTGGCGCCGGCCTGGAGCTGAAGATCGTGCAGCCAGTATATACGCTCTTAACTCGGTAACTCTTACGTATTTCTCGGTCCGGGGTGCCGCATGAGTGCGTGTCGATGTTACCGGCAACTCAAGCCCCGGACCACTTTTACCATTAAATTCAACCCTGAAAATTCTGCCTTTGCTACACCACTTAGTTGTCTGAGTATTGCAACCTGTCTTTGTCCCTGAAAATTGGGCCTGCCCCTATGCCTATCCCTTCGAAACATGGTGTATTTCTTTTATTTGCTCGAGTCCGCGCGAACTCGACTTAAGGGTATCTGATCCGGGGTGCCGCGTGAGTGCGTGTTGATGTTACCGGCAACTAAAGCCCCGGACCCCTTTTTCCATTAGATTCAACCCTGAAAATTCTGCCTTTGTTACACACCCTAGCTGTCTGAGTATCGCAACCTGTCTTTGTCCCTGAAAATTGGGCCTGCCCGTTTGATCGCTTTGCAGAGGGACCCCAAAAAGTATATATCCATCTATACCCGCATACGTATGTATACACCTGCACACATACGCCCCCCTATACCTACATGGGAGGCAGCGGTGCCGTAGCTACGTGCTCTAACATAAGCGACAGTGACTTGCCTTGAATGAGATAATGCAACCTTTTACCTGGTGATTCTAGTGTCGCCATGCAAAACCTTACGACAATTGCAAGCCTCAGAATCGGGCGACGTCCTCTGACCTGAAAATTAATTATACACCCCTCAATATGCCGCGAGTTTTACATTTAAGAGGGAAGCGTTCGCAGGTGTGCAGTCGAAGCACAAATCGGCCGCCCTGAACTCTACCGTCTTACAGGGCCGGCTTTCAGTGCGGTGCGGCCGGTGCCACCGCACCGGGTGCTGGCTTCCTGAGGGCGCCGTGTTGTAAAATGTATTAAGCTTTTGAAGCACCTGCTGCAGCGTTTCTTCCCGCCGACAATTGCCCGGCCTCACCTAAATGTCAAGAAAAAACTCGTGCGATTAACTATCTTCCAGGAGAGAGCTCAGTGTTTTGTAAGGTTGAGGTTTTGACTTAGTGAGGTAGTGCAGATGTTTATTGTGCCCGACTGCAAAGAACGTGTACCAAGTAGATTACCGACTGCCTATGATGTAGCCAGATCAGCAGATTACTGCATCCAAAAGAGACATCTTTTTGTTACTTGCAATTTATAACGTAAAGTCCTACTATAGAATAGTAACTTTCTTCCCAGAACTGCATGTACACCGCAAAATATACAAGTCCCATTCCTATCTACCCGGCCTCACATGAATGTCAAGAAACAACTTGTGTGATTAATTATCTTCCTGGAGAGAGATCATTGTTTTGTAAGGTTGAGGTTTTGCCTCAGTGAAGTTAGTGCCGGGGTTTAATGTGCCCGCTGCCAATAACGCGTACAAGTAGATTACCGACTGCCTCTGATGTAAACCGCTCAGCAGATTACTGCTTTCCAAAGAGACATCTTTTTGTTACTTGCAATTTATAACTTAAAGTCCCAATATAGAATAGTGAGCTATTAACTTTCATCCCAGAACTGTATACACACCGCAAAATATACCAGTCCCCTTCCCATTTACCCGGCCTCACATGAATGTCAAGAAAAACTTGTGTGAGTAATTATCTTCCTGGAGAGAGATCAGTGTCTTGTAAGGTTGAGGTTTTGCCTCAGTGAAGTTAGTGCAGAGGTTTAATGTGCCCGCTGCAACGAACGCGTACCCAGTAGATTACCGCCTGCATATGATGTAAAACAGCTCAGCAGATTACTGCTTTCAAAAGAGACTTCTTTTGTTACTTGCAATTTATAACTTAAAGGTCCCAATATAGAATAGTGAGCAATTGACTTTCGTCCCAGAACTGCATATAAACCGCAAAATATACATTAGCACAATCATTAAAGCCGCAAAAAAGGGCTACTTTGGCTAGAAATCGATCCCTATTATTAAAGAAAAACTCCCAACTATGCGGTTTCTTTTCCGACTCTGCGTTCGTGCTTCTCCACGCCACTCACTCTTAAACTATACTGCCTACCAGTATGGGTGACATGTGACTTCTACACTCTCAGACCTGTGGCTCATGTATCATTTCCTATATACGGATTTACACACCTATTGTTACAGGGTGCTAGTGAGAGAATCCGTGTTGGGGGCGCCAACAAACATTGTTGCACAGGGCGCCGCCAGCACTAAAACCGGCCCTGTCTTCTTCCCAGAGCAGTTTACAGAGATTGGACCCAGGCCGCGAAGGCTCTGGACTGTTTACCGGGCTCGAACCCTGTTCCGCCCTTTCTCGGTCGACCCCCCACCGTAAGGTTACATTCTTTCTGCGATCAATGCCGGGTTGGGGTGCTCCGCGATTGTTAGTAGGCTGGCCGCAACCCTTTCTTCCCAAATTGAGTCGGCCGTACCCCTGTTTCGCGCAGCCCCGCTCCTTACCTTTTTCTTTTAATTTTGCTTCCGGGCTCGCTATGGGGGCACTGACGCCCGCACCAGTCTTCCTCCGTTCGGGGGCACCGCCGCCCGCACCGACCCCCGCGTGGTTCGTGTACTGCCGTGATCCTACACCAGCTGCTTGCTCAATCAAAATCTACAAACCGCCCCGGGGACCGTCTTTGCGAGCACCGTTGTTCTGACTCCAGGTGCCTCCGTGGTGGCGGTACCGGCATACTGCCCAGCATTGATCCAACTTTTCGCAAACCACCGGCCGGTGTCCCTGTTGATCCGGGCACCGCCGTATTGGCTCCAGGTGCCCGCGAGTCCTGACTCTGTGGTGGACCCTGCCCGTATCCTCGACAACAGATGAGGCGGGGGTGAAAGCCGCATTTCTTCTTTCCGACCAAAGGCGCGAAATGCCACATAGCGTCCTTGCGTCGTCCTCCTCTCCGGTCAGGTCGGTCAGCTTCCCCGGCATTCCTTTCTTTCTCTGCCCTCTGTGCGATGGCGTGGCCTTCCTTTCCGTCTTCTCTGCTAAGGCGCGAAACCCCCGATGCCGTTGTTCCCTTCATACTTCCTGCCTCCGGCATGTGCGGGTAACAGGGTACTTCTCTGGAAAGCAGGCAGTGTCTGTCGCCACTTGTAGGCCTCCGCTTACACCTCTCGGTTTGTGCTGCTTACGGCGGAGGCGGCTCCACACCTCCCGTACTTTTCCGGCACCGAGTCGTCCGGCGGTACTTGGCGGCCAGCTGATTCGCTTCCTTGTGAAAAGCGCTGTGAACGCCCGCTGCCGGCGCTGCCGTTGGGGAGGGAAAGCCGATGCCCGGGCCCCTTTTAGTCTGGGCCACGTTTGTGCACGCTCCCCCGGTCTTCCGCCGCTCACGATCTCCCCCGTCGCTCCTGAAGACGCCGTCTCTTGGCAAGCGTGGGATGGAACGTCGCTGGAGCCTCCCGAGTCTTTGAAGCGCTGGTTTCTTGGTGCCAAAAAGGGGGGGGGGGCGATGGTCGCCTCCAGGTATGCCCACGTCTTCATTCCTTTCGTTCTTCCTGCGAGGGAGGGAAATGTGTTTTCTTCGGGCCGTTGCCCCTTCTTATCCTCCTCCTCGCATTTCCTCCCATTTCCTCCCTCGCCCCCTCATTGGGGGGGGAAGGAGCTTGCCTTGTTTAAATTAGGGCCAATCCGATCCTGGCCCCCCGTCGTGTTGGCCGGTCGTGTTGGCCGGCATGTTGATGTGGGCAGAGGGCGGGGCTCCCGCCTCCGGAGGGCGTTCTACCCAGGCCCTTATTGGTCCAGCTTCGCCTTCCCGGCCTGGGTCCAGTCTTTTTGGAGTTGTGCTTTTAAAGGAAGCGTTGGAGAAAAATCCTAATAGCTTCCTCTTGGTGTTCTTCCGGGGCACCATTGAAGGTTTGAAAATGCAGTTCCGCCGCGGAGGCATGGATTATCAAATAGGAGTATGGGTTTAAGAACGTCCACTGTAGTAAACGCTGAGTTGAGGGTCATAATTAAAGGCGAATCTATTAAAGTATCGTCGTGTTCCATGGGACGCGCCCTGAGCCTTGATCCGTATTGTCCTATTACACGGCACACCATAAAACATGACACGTAAATGCATCGCGCGATTATCTGTGAGAGCTAAGTGAGCGCCATTAAAACCTGCTATCATGCTTGGATTTTTGGATGTCGCTTTGCATTAATTACTCTTCCGGAAATTTGCTGTAAAATGAAAGTGGTAATTGTGTTTTCTGTAACGCATGGGAAGATTGTTCACTCTAAATTCGAGTGTACAAGTTAACCCTGCTTTACATATTTTTTTTTAATTTTCCAAATCTGTCGCAGCCAATATAACTTAAGGGTTTATGAAGCGCTTCTAACTTTTAATTACAAGCTGCCGTTTGTTTTCCTTACGTTTTATATAATATTTGGCAGGCATGCTTGCTAATCAAATTGTAATCTTTCTCCTGTGTTATCTTTGCATTGAAGCATATGGGCACATCACAGTTTTATTTAACTGATTTAATTAAATCTGGCTATTCACCTAGAACCTCTGATACGCCTGCATTTTCTCCAGCCCAGTGCTTTTTCCATGCGTGAGCCTAATGCAAGGAAAGAATGTCCCAGCACTTTATGTCACACAGTTTACCTCTCGTGAGTTGATTTTCAGTGCTGATTGGTCACCTGGACTGTGCTGAAGAAGTCCATCTGCTCAGTGCGATAAAACATTCGGTGACAATCTAAGCATCACCATGAAAAATGACTAAGAGTGGGGATGCGCCGGTTGTGAACTACACAGTCAGGCGGGGAGGGTTTCCTTTAGCATCCCCTCTCCCCTCCACAGGAATTAAAAGGAGCAGTGTTGATAAAACAAGCACTGGCAAAGGCTATAGGTTTCGCTCATGCAACATCTATTGGCCTTGTCAGTGTCTCTTTAGACATTTCACACAGCAGAGCAGGCAGCTGTGCAAACTAGCTTAAAATCTGTGCTTTAAATGGGAATAAAATAGTGCAGGTACTCATTTAAATGTGACGAGTGGGCGGGGCTAGGGCTAGGGTTAAAGGCAAGACATGCAAGCTTGTTGACTTATATAATAGTTGCAGCACATACCAAAACACAAGAAATGTGTTTCGATAAACAAAACAGGTTGATTCGTTATACGAAACGAGTCAAACACAGTGACATTTTAACATTTCCTTGTGTTGTAAAATTTTCTCTCACACAAAAACGCGCCCACACAAAAACGCAGGCAGACACAAACACAAACAGACACTTGCACAAAAGAATCAGGTGGGATTAACCCTTTCCTTGCTCATGACGGAACCACTCCGTCATGAGCCACGGGTGCCGTGTGCTCATGACGGAGTGGTTCCGTCATGCTGCGGCCGTTGGCGGCTGCTCCGCCCACGCGGCGCTAATTCCCCGCCTGTGCGGGCGATTAGCACAGTGGGCGGAGACGTGACGGAACCACTCCGTCATGAGCACAGCTCGCCCGTGACTCGTGACGGAGTGGTTCCGTCACGAGCACAGCGGCACCACAACTGCCCCCAAACCCCCCCAGCGCCGCGGCGGAATTCCTGCCGCGGCGAAGGGGTTAAAGCCCTTGTAAGCTCCTTACCCCTATGGCTTTCATTATTGTGTTGTCACTGGGCTGCCTCGATTCCTTGCAACACAGCGTGATGGCGAACACCTGGATATCATGCAAATGAGCCCACGCTGAATACTTCAGCAGGGGATCAGCTCAAGGCTCTTAAAAGTGCTATGGCTATCACAGAGACAGGTTACCACCAATAGAGGCCAATGCGCCTACCCTTCATGAGTACCGGTACTCTCCACAGCAGATAAAAATAAGAAGTGCTGGTACTCAGTACCGGGGAGTACCGGCCCATTTAAAACACTGCTTAAAATACAGTTAAACAGAGCGATATAACACGGCCAGAGAGAAGCATGTTTTAGCGCTTTGTTTTTGTTTGCGCCATCCTGCACAGCAGCCCGCGCTGCTGTGCACGACTAAATAAACATTGGCAAAGCCAAATAGCGGAGTGGGGGAGGAGCTGCAACATAACAGACGGTCTTATCGTAGCCTTGACGGTCCTGTACAGAGAGAGGTGTGTAGGAGTATAGACAGGCACCCCTCCTTTGTCTCGCTTAAAACCATTAATTTCATAAGGGTGCCCTCGCGATGCCTTTGTGCCCAGCGTCCAACACTCTCTGCCATTGGCCAAAGATGAGCATGAAACGTGAGGATGTGACGCTGGTACTGGGAAAACAGGTTCAAGTTCCGGAGTCGCCTCAACCTGTGTGATTCTGTGCAAAAGCACTACCGCCCCCTGCATTAAAAACCCGTAACATGACCTTGTGTACAGTTGATTGTGTGAAAGCTCTCCAAGGCCGTCGGGGCGATTGGTGGGAGATGTTCGCTGGTCCTAGTTGGCTCTCCCAGAAATATTCCCATCCATGTGAGAAAAACATGTGACGTAATAGGTGAAAGAAGTATAAATCTTCAGGAGCAGTCCGTCAGGCTGATGATTCTACAGTGTTCTACCATAGCTTCACAGAGCTAAACTACAACTAGAGTACTGACGTTCTGTTTCATGGCAAGTGTGGGGGCCTATCTGAATGCCTCGTTGCTAGGATACTAACTTTTTTATTTTAATGTACTTCCTTTGAAGCGAAGTGTATGATTATACGATTTATTGTTAATGCCAGTGATTAATTCGAGCTGGTTGTCCAGTACTCCGCACTTAATTGTCAGCACCAGCACGTAATTAACACCTGCACTTATGACAGCTGCCACATGGTGGCGCTGACAGAACATCTGTTGTTTATTCATTCAAAATACATTAAAACAAGTAATACATGCTGTCAAGCCATTCGTATAGCCTTGGGGACCTCAAACAGTCTTTTTTGTCACTCCTGTAGGTGTGTGATGGTCAGTAGTTGTGTTGGTATTGTCATTGTCTGCAGCAATGGGTGGTGTAATCTGCGGTGGCCTCCTGACCAGGGCCCTGGCACTTATTTCTGTTTTTTTTTTAGCAAAGTTAGTACGCACTGGAATGCAGAGTTGGAACCAAATATTAAAAAAATGAGAGAACAAGGAGATTTTAGTCCTATATGGCACAACAAGTTTTAAGATACTAAAATTGTTCCCATTAATTTCTCTATTGCGTTTTCATACCAAATATGAATTACAAGCGTGGCTTTATATAGGTGTATTCATACCAAACCAGACTGCAACATATACAATGCTTGATACAAAACAAGGGTGTTTTCAAGAATAGCCAGAAATAACAAGTGATAAACAGTAAACAGAGAATCCAGCATTGTAGGTCCTGGGCCGAGTTCATGCTAGCCATATCATTATTCGATGCAAAATGAAAATTTGGTTAAAGAGAAACCAGGAAGAATCGGCTCTACAAAGTAGGTCAAAGCACTGAGGTTCGTAGTCTGAGATGTGATTCTCTTCCATGGTCCCATTATGAGAATGTGCTCACCGGATGTTGCTCCTGTGGTACACATCGGTGCTTTGGTAGAAAGAGGCGGGATGTAGAGGGAATGAAGGCAGCCGACAGCAAGGTGGTCGGCGGAGGAAGGGAGACCATATGTCCTCAAATGTCCAGTTGGTCTTGTAGTCAATAAATGATCCGTTCATGGGATGCAGCAACAGCCATATCGCACTTCCAATCAGTGTGTTTGTGACACCCATTGGTTCCAGCGTCTCAGGATGGCTATTGTGGCCACCGAAAGTGCTGTATCTATCCAACGTTTGGTGTGTTGAGTGATCTTGGGCTGGTCTACTGTGCCATGAAGGAAAATCACCTCCTTCGGGGATTGTCGTAAACTCGGATCAGTCAAGGTGTTCATGGTTCCAGTGACTCTGTCCCAGTATACTTCAATTGATTCACTGGAGTACACAAAGTGCACAATGTTCCCCTGTTGGTGTGCACATCGCCAGAAAGCAGAGCCATAGGCTAGGTTAGCGTTCAGATCATAGAGGGATCGATGCCAGTTCTATAGGAGTTCGAAGAAACTCAGGGGGATATTTACTAAGATGTGGCAGAGTGAGGCATTAGCTGCCATGGCTTACAGCCTCGCATGCCACTTCTGAAACGCAAGGCTGCACCATATTTACAAGGATATGGTGCAGCCTTGAATTTCATCCTGGGCTGGCGCTACACTTAGCAGTGTAGCGGCAACGCAAGCACCCTTGCCCCATAGTACAAGGGTGTCTGCGAGCATGGGAAGATTGTTTATGTGTAGGAAGGTGTCTCTTCCTGGACATAAGCAATCTTTAAATGCCATTTTGTCACTTCTATGTGGGCTGCTTAATGCAGCACACATGGAAGTTACAAAATGTGAATTTGTTTAGGATTGTTTATGTGCAGGAATGGTCACCTTCCTACACATAAATAATCCAAGGATTTTTGCTTTTTCCATGTGTGCTGCACAAGGCAGAACACATGGAAAAAACAAAAACAAGGAGAAATAAAGCATTTCTCCTCGTTTCACCACGTTAAGACCAGGTTATCCCTGATCTTAATTTAGGCGCTGCCCCTATTTACGCTGCCCTTGTAAATAGGGGGCAGCGTCAATATCAATGGGTGTTGCGGTGGAACGTCCACCACAACACCCACTGCCCACTCCTTTCACGCTAAGCTTAGCGTGAAAGGGGGCCTTATTTACAAGGCTAGTACAAGGAAGAGTGGGAGACCCAATAGACCCTTGGAGGCTTGGCCAGTCAGTGTATTGGAAGGTAAACGTGCCTACAAGGGATTTTCTTACTTTCGCACAATTTAATATTGAATAAGCGAACAATGGTCGCAAGCTCTATCTAGTAGCTCACATTAAGTTATTTAAAAAATGGAATTAGCTTATTTCAATTAGAACAAATCTGCCACAGATAATTTCACACGGGTGTACATTTTTCGAAATGTACATTTATAATGAAAAACTATTCAAAGGGTACAAAAAACGAATACATATATCAATATAATTCAAAACAAAGTGACTGAGATTTACAAATGATTTGTTGTTACTAGCATCTCATTATCACGAATGTGGACACCTATTCCAAACAATATATAAAACAGAAAATTGTAACTGATCAACAACTGAAAACAAATCCTGAAGTGAATAATTCACCAAGAAAATAGGTGTAGTTGTCGACGTTTCGGTCTAGATAGTGAAAACATCTGTTAGACCATCTTCATGACGGTGGATTAGGATGTCGAATGACCCTTAGACGACTACATAAACGATTTCAGAATGTAGTCAAGGTGTATTCTCTTCCCCCTCAGGTGCAAAAGTCTCCAGATTTCCAGGAGGGAATGATCGCAGAGCAGGTACAATAATGCTATTCTATCTCTGTTTGGTCTGGTTTCTGAGGACCCCATGCAGTTGAGGATGGGGTGATTTTCCAATCTCCTACTAGACGGACTGCGGTCTGCCCAGTGACTTTGAGCAGACGACGAAGGTGGGAGAAGAAAGAAAGTTTGGAGCCATTGGGCACGTAGATGCTCCCCACACGCAAATGAGAAGATGCATTGCCAGTTTGGCTATCACATACCTACCTTCCTTGTCCGACCAAGTCAAAGCAACGAGGGCGGTCAGTTGTTTGTGTAGCAATATTGAGGTGTCACCTTTCTTAGAGGATGTGCCGCAGACGTAAAATAACTTACCCCCAGTCTCCAAAGCTTTGGGATTTTGCATCCTAAAGGCGAGTTTCCTGCAGCAGGGCTACATCCGGGTTATGGGTAACCTAGAAAGACAGTACCTTCTTGCTTTTGGTGTAATTGTACAAGGCATTAAGGGAGAGCACTGTCAAGCTGGAGACAGACATGTTCGGCTAAGAAACTTCTAGGCGGAAAGGCAGCCCCAGTGGGATGCGAGGTATGAGAGCGAACAGTTGGTGTCTGTATCTTGCAAAAGTTCAAAGTCCAAAAGTATTGCCATGGAACAGAGGCAAAATGTACAGTTGAATACATTTTAGTCTGGAGTGTCTGATATGTATGACCTTGACACAAAAGGACAAGGCACTGTGAGTGCATTAAAGAAATCAAGTAGTGTTTTCGGAGACATCCCTGTTAGGTTTTAATGGGGACCAAGACTTGTCCCTGTCATCGGAAGAGTGGCCACTCTGCCTCTGGGAGGAGTTAGAGCGCTACTGATGGAGGTCCCTAGACGTTAGTTGATGATCCTGGTAGTCACCTAAGTAAATTAGCAAGCATACCATGGGGTGCAGAAGAGGAGCTCTCAGCCGTCTCCATCATAGGGTCACATGCTGATTCCAGAAATCGTTACTGGATTATAGGATGCCATTATGTGTAATAAGCATAATAGTTGGGTCTAAAAAGGATATAGAGTATACCTTTGGCTTTTAACAGTGGACAACACAGCAGGAGCTGGTATCGTAGGAGGGTAGTTTTAGGGGAATAATCAGCCGCTGCTGTGATTCTCTGCCCATTATGAATGTTAGGTCTGTGCCAGCAAAACATTTGGAGAATACTGCGAGCTTAGTCATGGCATAAGCGGTAGGCTGTGATTAGATGAGGGTTACCTGACGTAGGTTTGCATAGTGTTTTCAGAGGTGGATGCTATCTCGCCGGCTACAGTCCTTCAGGACCGCCACCCAACTTTGTAAATTTCAAAGTTCCGAGCCCGGCTCCCGGGCCCGGTCCAGTCTTGCCTCTAAGTCCAACACCCTTACACTGGTGTGCGCCACTTGAGACTGGAAGGAGATGAAGTCGAAGCATATGCTTTTGAGTTAGTTATGGAGTCACTGTCGCTGTGGACTGCTTCGTAGCAGTCATGCCGCCTTAAGGTGTCTAAGCTCCGCAAGGATCATGTCAAGTGCAGTTGACTCCATAGTGGCAGGAGGAGTGTGTATGGGTGGTGGATTTTGGCTGCATACTGCCGCTGAGAAAATGAGTGGTGGGCTTTCACATAGCCTCCTCAAGTGTACTGAGAGCAGCAATATAGTGGGAGGAACACAGCAGTGTAGGTGGTAGCTCGTGGGTCTGGGAAACTGGGGAAGCACTGGAGTGGGCTGGGATAGGGTCAGTATATATACTAGCCCAGGAGAGGATGCAATAGCAGAAACCTTGGTCTATTGAAGTTTGCTGAGGGGAGCCCAGCTGGCACACAGCAGATCTCAAGGACGGCTCTCCAAAACAAGATGGCCACCGGGATGACCAATAGACTTCTGTGAGGTAGTCCCGCAGCTGAGTGGGGCAGGCAGCTTGTCAGAGGCAGGATTACCGTCTGCAGTACCAGTGCCTGGCAGCCCACCCTGTAATCGCTGGATGGCAGAGGGAGCAGCTGCAACTCAGAGCAGCACCATAGACCCGTCTGCAAGCAGCCCTGACCAGCGGTACCACAGACTATGTGGATTCCCACAGGTATGGACAGGGGCTGGTCTGGCTCTCAGTAAGGGAGTGGATGCACCCAATTATCAATGATTTCAGGTCAGATATAGCAGAGCTGGCTTAGAGAACCGCCATCTCGAATGGAGTTCGCCCTCCCTATGAAATTGTTAACCAGAGAGTTCCTCACCTACGTCCAGCATCCCCTTTCCACATCTGTGTCCTCAGAAGGCCCAACCTCTCTGTTAATTAACAGATTTTTGAAGACCAGATAGGTTTCAAGTCTTCCATTTCAATAGCTAGGAGTAGTTTTTAGAGGGTCAGAATACTATTATTTTGACTTATCTCATATGGAAAATTAATATTTTTGTATTCATATGGCTAACTAAACCCTGTTAAAGACTAGCTGCTTATATATTTATTCCGCTTTGCAGTGTACAGTTCTTGCGCTATTCAGGACAATCGTATTATATTCTATGCTTACCTTTAAGGGCCTGGGATCAGCCTCTTTTAGCCATTGGCTTCTTTTTCTTTTGAACCATTAGCTCTTGACTTGAGACGTTGTCAATCCCATTTTGGATCATCCCACGGAAGTGTTTTAGTCTCACCATTATTCCATTGGCTGTTTGGATGTCTCAAGCCTGTATCAAACAGCACCCAGCACATAATCCATCAACTGATGCTGCTGTTTGGCAGAGCCAGGACTTCCCCCGCACACTGAAAAAAAATCCAGCTATTGTGCTTCAGTTAACATTGACCCTTCCAATGATGATATTCAATTATACTTCTTTTCTGAAAGATTGTTCTTAAATGCACATAATTTGGTGTACTTCATCACAAAACCTCTTACCTTTATGTGTTTAAAGTTAATATACTTTTAAGTGTTTCTGAAGAAGTAAATGTGCAAAAAGATTACAGGTATCCATAGTCCTGATTACAGTTTGCCATCTTTGAAAGCAAAGAAAAACCCACTTTGACACGTCAAGCGACGCTCACTGTTCCCTATATCAGGATGTTGTGAGTAGGATGGCCACCTTTGAGCATGTGGGAGTTGTCCTATTTCCTCTAATTTTATTATATTACATTGACAAGGAGAGTCTTTTCTTCGCTGCCATGGTATGGTATTCGTGCTAGCACATGAGGGTATTAAATATTTATATTAGATTTCTTACATTATATCGCATCTTACTATTGCTGTGTGCTTCTTAAGCTCCATGGCGGTCTGAAAATAGTTTTTTTGCAGCATGCGTCTTTGATGTACTCTTATGCCAGCCCAGAATACCAGTGGCAGTTCCTTCGCTAAGGCGGAGGAGCGTCACCCCAGTGCTTTAAGAGCAGTGCAGAGGAAAAATAAAATGATGATAACGGTACGTTATTATTTTATTTTTCAATTCCTAGGTGCTGGTAAGGGTGGGGTATCAGAGTAGGGGGCAGGCGGAGGAGTGGTGTGCACACTCTAAGTGCGCATGACTGTTTGGCGGGCTGTCTTGGCCTGGCCTAACAGTCATGCGCACTTTGCATATTCCCCACAAGGCTGTATTACACAGCCTGGTGAGGAACATGTCCAGGCTCCCACTCCCTGCCTGAGCGCCAAACCACGGCGCTCAGATCAATCACAACACTGCATTGTGATTGGCTTAGGGGAACCAATCACAACGCTAAATGCAGCATTGTGATTGGCTTAGAGGAGCCCGAGTGTTTCCTGCGTCGACGGAGAGGCAGCAGAGAGTAGGTGGCTTTAGATGTGACTAGCAAGTACGTTTTATTTCTATTTTATTTTCTACCCCTGCCTCGTTCCCTACCAGCCGCCACTGCACAATACCATGTCACCACACGGCATCAGCCTTTCTGCTTAGTTTTTTGATACCACAGTTTTCTTTCAAATATCCTTTAATTGTCGAAAGATCTTGAAATGAATTTGTTTGCAAGCTGATGAAAACCAATAGGAATCCGTTTTAACTGTGTGCAGCACTGAACAGATGGCACTACATGAGTGTTTAAGGTTTAGCCTTACCTTATTTTGCTTTCAGATACATGATTATTTTATGGCGCTTCAACTGCTGTATGTGTTTTATGCAATTGGAGGCAGATTCAAAAATAGTAATTCATATCTACCTGCAGCAGTCAGGTTGCGATGCCCTAGGAGACTTGCGTGAAAGAGGAGGGCTGCGCAGCCGGTTCCTGCCTGCTGCTCTTTTAATAATGAAGTGACTGGTCAGGTGTAGACCAGATGGTTTAATTTGCATTTGCTCCCAAGAGTCCCATAGGGAGATGTTACCTGTCGCCTTGTTCTGCATAACATCTGCATCAGGTCAGAACTCGCTTGGTGAGTGGTAGCTTAACATGTATGGGGGTAACTGCGCATCCCTCTGTGAAAGAGGAATGCGCATTGTTCTGCACATGTGACACTCTGTGCTTGGCCTGTACGCATGTGCCCAAGTCATGTTATCATTCTTTTCCCTTTATGAATGAACAAAATATTTATTTTGCTGTCTGCATAGACCGATTATAAAGAACACCTTGCAGGTTAGTTTCTTGATTTCTACGTTCCTCTTAATTTTAGTTATATTTATAACTATTTGTCTTTCTTTTCTCTTGTGCCAAGCATGTCACGTGTGTATTTTACACTGCTGTAGGTCAACGGGTACAGGAAGCCAGGGGTTGCAAGCTGCTCGCCCCACTGGGGCCTTCGCATTGTTCTGGCTACTGTGGAGCATTTTTTTTAGTTAAATGTTTTAAATCAACCCCTCGCTTTTGGGTGAGTTAAAGGGGTGTTCGTTGGACAGTCTCCACAATTGGCCATTGTGATGGGTTAAGTCAACGGCCCCCCTCGCTTGAGCAATATGGAGGGAGTGGCTCAATGTTCCACTCTCGCTTGGCCAAGGCGAGGGCAGAAGGACGAATTGTAGCCCCGTTTGCCTTGAGCAAGACAAAGGTGGTTAAGTGAACAGCAACCCCCCCTGCTCCGTAGGTTGAGGAGCCATTTTCTCCCTTTGCCCGTGGGCAAGACTGAGGCTAACGTAAACTTCCTTTGACAAGATGAAGAAAGAGGGCATCCTCTGTAAGTTGCCTTTCCGTTCTTCGACAGTGTATAGATTTTCCCCCTATATCCCCTAGACAAGGCCAGGGTAGAAATGAGTTGCCTCTACCACCCTTCTGTGGATAGCCGCCCTGGTCCGGACCACGCCCAGGGGAATGGGAGCGAAAGGGCTCCTTTATTTTCCTCTCTCCCAGACCTGTCAAACATCACAGGGAGAGAGACTCAAGATGGCAGGCTTTCCTACCGACCTGTGAATACTTCTGCATTGTCTCTGCTGCTTTCCTTTTTCACACCAATGTTTGCAAGCATTGCACTGAGAACCCTTGATAGTGGCGAATTTGCTTGCGCAAAGGGTTTTGCATGTGTACCTTTTGTCCATGCTGTAAGAGATTACAGATAGTTACAAAAATGTGCATCCTTTGACACGTGGACCCACATGTTGGCTTATCCCTCCAAAACGGCTCAACAGATTTTAGCCAAACCAAGAATAGGCATTGACTGATGGCATTGCTACCGCTCCCTAAGAATTTGGTGAATATTGGTTAAGTGGTTTCAGAGTTAAGCACTGAGAAAAATTTCCTGTACGAAATATTGTTTCATTTGCGATCAAAAGAATGTTTTGGTACTCCTTTACAACTTTTGAACCATTTGATCGATAGAGACCAAATTTGGCTCGTCCTGCTAAACTTTTTCTGCCTGTTGTATTGCTTAGTCCCATCACCTGTCTTAGCTATTCTTACTTCCACTCCCTACCACTTTTTTGAGTACTTTATTATTTGGTTTACTGCAGAAATTCGTAAAAGTCCTCATTCCAAGTTGTCTCACCCCTTCTTATTTCCCGGAAAGTCTCTGGCTCTCCTCTGTCGGAGTCAAAACCTTACCTGGTTTTCCCTTCTTCTATTGTTAAAGCTAGGCCAAGCCACTGTCCTTTGAGAGCAAGGCTGTTAATTGCCAGATAGGAACGTGTGTTAAGTCTCTGGAGTTGGGCTAATAGGTAAACTGTCTCTGAACCAGTTTTCCTTCAGGCAGTACAAACACCTTCTGAAAGTTGGTTTTCCACCAAAATTATCAGAAATCTACTTTCCCAAGTGAAGCTATAAAATAAGCATTTTATTTACACCTAGGCTCGTTCATGGGCATTTGGTCTTATGTACATAATAAAAATAGCTTTTGGTTATTATCAATACTAGGGCTAGGCCTGAGCATAAAATTCCGCAAACTCCGTTTTTTCCGTGCTTGCCAAAGTTAAGTTGGGAAGCACGAGTGAGGAAAATCTTACTACAGACCACCTCTTGGCAAGGTTTCTCAATGCGAGCGGTTGCGGATGGCTGCAACTACTCGCTTTGAGAAACCTTCCATTCGCATTTGAGGAGGCTGCCACTCAAGTAGAAAATCTGCTCGAGTGGCAGAAATAAGCAGCGCCCTCTTGCGCTGCGCTGTGCTGCGCATGGTGCAGTTTGTGCTGATTTTCCAGCGCGAGACAAACACCCTGCACTAAAAATCTGCGCGAACTGTGTGACCTAATGCACTCTGCTGCTAGCGGAAATCCTTTTAGCGTGGCAGAGTTTTTTGGTAACTTAGGCAGAGTTCCACATAGCGGAACTCCGTCCAGGCCTATTCAGGGCACACTATTTTCAATATCAGGTATGCTGCATTTTTTAAATTTAAGCACTCAGCCTTGTGGGCTTTCCAGTCAAACTTTAAAGATGACTTATTTAAAATATATTAATAGGTTTTCATCTATGGTAAATGTATGATTCTGTTCGATGTGTCACTACAGTGCTTTTATACTGTAGCATAGCGCAGTGGTGCTCCTTGCAGCCACACAATTTTGATGTTTATATACTACGCGGTGTAAGTACACACTGCAGACCACATATAAAATTTAACACCCATGATTGATGCATTTTTTGTGCCAGCTACCATGGATTTACAGGAAAGTTAAATGAGGCAACTGAATGAATCCAGTTTATCCAGTGCTATTTAATGGGAAGAACGCATGCAGTATATCATTGAATAGCAGTGCCACAGTGCATAGAGTGTTAATACCGGAAACAATACGATCCAGAAAAATCTAAAGTGACCATGCAGAAAAGGCAGATATAAGCAGTATATACCATAGCATACCTCCAAATATTAATAATTGTGCAAATAGCATTTCACATAAGGAAGAGGTGCAGCTTCCATTCTTCAGTTGAAATGGACAAAAATGTACAATGTTCCTTTCTACATCCTAACCAGGACTGCCTCTCCTGATCAGCAATAGTTAAGAGATATGAAGGTCCCTCTCCACCCCTATTCAAATCTATTTCCGTACCTACCTACATTAAAATAATATGATGTGGGCATGTGGTTTGCCTTAATAAAACTGGAACACATAATTATGAATATGTTCTTTATGCCGTCTTTACTACTACAGTTTTCACTTTTAACAATGCTATAAATAGCAGATATTGGCATTATTTTTGTTCTAATCAATTTACAACTAGACAAAAAATTCATTTTAATGAAAAACTCGACTAAGTAGTACACTTAGGAAGATTTCATTAAGATTATTATGATGACCTGAATGCTTTGAATGAAAGAAAGGTGGGCTGTCATTGGCCAGAATGAAATACCCAGGGGGTTCACAATTGTAAAGTCTGAAAACTGTACATACCTGTGGGGGTAGTGCTAAGGGACAATACTGGCAAATATTTTGGTGGTGGGAGCAGCGGCGTCTCCTCTGCTATGGCTGAGGAGCGTCGCCCCACTGCTTTAAGAGCAGTGCAGAGGAAAAGTAAAATGATAATAACGGGACGTTTTCATTTTATTTATCTGTTCCTAGGTGCGGGGAAGGGCGGGGCACCTGAGCAGGGGCCAGGGGGAGAAGTGGTGAGCACACTCTAAGTGCGCATGACTGTTTGGCTGGCCGTCTTGGCCTAGCCAAACAGTCATGCGCACTTTGCATATTCCCCACCAGGCTGTATTACACAGCCTGTTGAGGAATATGTCCAGGCTCCCACTCCTTGCCTGAGCGCGGAACCACGGCGCTCGGACCAATCACAACTCTGCATTGCAGCGTTGTGATTGGCTTAGGGTTACCAATCACAATGCTTAATGTAGCGTTGATTGGCTTAGGGGAGCCTGAGTGCTTCCTGCGTCGTAGGAGAAGAGGCGGCTTGCGACGCGACCAGCAGGTAAGATTTCTACCCCCTACCTCCCCCGACCCCATTCCCTACCAGCCACCACTAGGTGAGAGGACGCGATCTGTTGATGTTTTTGCCTAAAAGGTCACTAAAACCTTTTTTTAAAGAACGGGTATTTTGATGACATTTGTTTTTATAGATGGCAAAAACAAATTTAATCTATCATCTATGAGGTGACATTTCAGCAGCAGTACTGAGAAAATATATTTCCTAAGAGCTATAGTTTTCTTATAAAACTTAAAGTGATCTTCATGGAGTTTTAATTATTGTTAACATTTAAGGCGCAATCTGGTCCAAAGCCGGTGTATTTGTTTGAATTGGCCACGTTTCTGGATTTTGCTGATTGACTCACTAGGGCAGCACGTCTACCATAGGAATGTAAGTCTAAAGAACTGTAGTGTCTGGGGAGGGTCTGAAGACTGGTGACTCTGTTGTACTGTGTAATTAAAGATAATATGCAGACAGAAAAGGGTTGTTTTAAATCAAAGTAGGATGCAGATGTAGGCAGGGAACCAACAGTTAGAGTGGGTGGCTGCTTATTGTTACCTTGTTAAATTTCAGAGAATTCCCATTTTAAGTTATTTCAACTTAACTTACTAAATTGCACTTTTCTCATACATAAGATTCACCCAGATGCTCAAACGCTTGCTCTACATGCTTCTGTGGAGGAAGGAATGTCTCCTTTGATGTGGGATTCTAGACTTGTTCAGTATTGGTGGAAGGCAACAGACCTCCTCACACGCAGAAGTAATGCATGTGTAACTGGGACATGAATGATGGAGATGATGCTGTGACCCAGGACCAGGAAGTCCTCCAGCAAATGTGTAGCTGGGACAATCTTTATGGCTAAAGAGTCACTGGATAGGAGCTGGAAATCCCTCTACCTCCCAATGTTTCCACCCAGCGTGTTGAATTCTGTTAACAAGTGAAGTCTGTAAACAAAATGCACACAATCATACACAAACTGGTGCAGTTAGTGCAAACCGGTGATTTGGAGCTGTACTGTTAAACCTAGCATGGAAATCGTATAACAAAACCCTTCTTGAGCAGTAGACCATACCTGGTAAAGCATATTTGAATACACAGTTGGCCTAATCTGTTTCCCACAGGTCATGCGGGAATAATGGGGGTAATACCCGAGTAATGTTAGTCTTTTCAAACGTGTTGCCCTCCCAACTCCCTTCCCCACCTACATGCCCTTGTTCAAGCTACACATGAGTATTCGAAAAGGAAAATACAGAAAGGCCGGTACCCAGACAGCCTTCTTTGCCTTTGTGTAGTGACTATGATATAATGAAGAGTGTGACCGTACATTTGTAAACTACTTATATGTTATTTAATTTGGTTGTTCTTACACCGCTTGTAATATCTACTGTGTGCATTCAATTCTTAGCATGTTAACACGAGGAGTGGTAAATAATGTGTGCTACTGGGAATGATTTTTGTATTATTATCAAGGAAATAGTTATTGTGCACAGTCATAATGTCAGTATTTTGGTGGTCTTTCTGGCATTCTTAATCAGTCTTGCAGAATTGCGGCCACAGAAAGAGCCATCGGCTGTAAGTCTCAGGTAATGGCTGCAAGTAGTAAGGGGTGGGAGGAAGCCACTGGAGACTCAGGGAATTCATGAGGGAAGGTGTATTTAACGTGGTTCATAATAGGGTCTGAACACGAGGGAAGGAAGTCTGATCGAAGTTTAAGGCCTGTAAAATGAGGCCTGTAAACCATAAAGTGCAGGAGTAATGAAAAACAATACTGGCTAGACAATGAATGCATTCAGGAATAATTCCTTTATCATTTTCATGTCAGAATTACTGAACATATAGTAAAATAGAACATCGTTTCGGCTCTTCTCAAAATATAGTTTTGCACCCATAATGTCACGTAAATATATATTGATTACCATTACCTATATAATTCAGTTTATTGACAACTGAAGCTTATAAGGGTGAGTCAACACGGCCGGGATTCAACTGTATTTTCTGCTGGTTGCTTTTAGATCTCAGCAGCAAGCTTGACTCACTGAACTGTCTTTAAGACTTTATTGGAAATTCCTATATTGAATATACACGTTATAAGGATGTCACTTTTCACCAATGTGTGTCGTGACCACATACAGAAACACAGCAGAAGACTGAATTCCCTTAATGTGGCGCACATCACTACATTGGCTTGCAGTAACCTTGCAGCATACAATGATAGGCTATTTTATTCCTTATAATATATGGTCACACCATAATCTTTTTTTCAACCATCTTTTAAATTATTGATCTCTTGCTCCACATGAAATAGATTTAAAGGATTCCAATATGTAGAATACATGTGATATCCGAGCTGTGCAAAGTCTGTCCTGCCAAGTACCACGCATTAAGCATCAGACTAACGCATTTTAATGCGGTGGTCCGCATCACTGCATTAAAATGCTATAATCACGCATTTTTAGCTCGTTGATCACATGCGTGCTGTGAGGGATGAAGCAGGATGGCTGCAGCACTGCATTTAATTACAGCAGCGCGGCATCCGAGTGCTGTGCTGAGTGAGGGACTTCACAGCCGGGTGTCTCCAAAGGAATGACAGGAGCATTGTGAGCCCTGGGGTCGGCCCCCGGAGCCGGCCCGTGGCACTTAGAGCCTGCCACTCGGGCGCTGCTTTGTGAGCCTGTCTACTGTGCAGGGAGACTGTGTGAGTGCTACTGGCCACGAGTCAGGTCTGCATTGTTTTTAATAAATATATATTATTGTCGCTCAAACTGCCTGACACATGATGAACAGCACTGATGCACATTAATATAATGATAGATGGCAGAGACTCACAGGAAGAAGTTCAGGAGTCATTACAGGAAACAAGTAGTGGAGCATCAAGTGACATGTATTTCATTAAATGTGATATGGTCTCATGAAAAGCGGCTTTCTAATTGTGCAGACTTTTCTGCCTTTGGTCTTGTGTTTGGTTAGGTTGGTGGGTTGGATTGGGATCACAAATCGTGCCGGGCACACTGAAAAAAAGTGTCCCACATTTGCGGATTGCGCCTTTCCGCAAAACACTGCTTCGGCGAAGTTTTATGAAAAGAAATGGGGTGAGGGGCATGTTTTATTAACTTCACTTAGATAAGAAAAAATGCACAGATTAGTTCACAATGCTGAGCCACACATGAGTGCAAGTGAGCCCTCTTCTGCTCAGGCCCCCTGCCCCCGCTCAATCAGCATACATTAATGGGCCGGCCCAGCGAGAGAAAGGGAGTGATACCTCCACCCATCTGCCTCTACAAAGGCCATTCAGGCACCCACTGGGCCGCTGGCGGCATCCTAACAGCACAGACAGTCCCCAGGCTGCCCAAAGAGGCAGCCCACAGCTGGAACTCGGCTACCGGCCCTTCGGCCATTTCCCGAGTGTCTGCATTACCAATCCGACCCTGGCTGAAGGTCAGTCCCGGTCAGCGCAGGCTATGGCAGAATGTTTAATTTCAATTTCCTGCTAGCCGGGCCGGGCCCCCAGGAGTTGATGCTGCCGCCTAGCGCCGGAGTGGTTTGTGTTCACCTCCTGCCCACACATGCTGCTGTCCAGCCCCTTGTTGTGGCCGTCCCTGGGGGCTGTGTCCAGTCACTGGCCGGCGTGACCCTGAGAGCAGGTACTGCTCCTTTCCGAATGAGTTTCATATACAAGTCATTAGCCAAGTCTGTGCCTTAATTCCAAGTTCAGCTGCAGGTATTTTTATTATGGTTACTTGTGGTTAAGGCTGACATGTTTTTTTATTCTCTTTTTTTATGCGCATAACGGTAGATGGTATATAAAACCTATGTATTTATTTTAGAAAACAGCAAACATGGAAATTAAGTATTCTTATGAGTGACTCAACTGAGTGCCAGCTGTGCTGATTCACCGCATTGGGAGTTTCAAAATGTTGTCCCATAAGTAGCTGCAGATGAATACGTTTGCCTGTCATATACATTCTTTAACATATCCATCGCGCAGTGATGTTCATTTGGACTGGGTTGGAAAGCGCATTTTGCTAGGCCCACAGGCAAAGGTTTGTTGGTTTTAATCTAGTAAGTGTCACTGAGTCACTGGTATTTTCTCCTTCCTAATTTAATTTACTTTTGTGTGTGCAGCCTCTCGCACTCTGCGAGTCAGCTGTTGGGACTGAGCAATTTATTGGCAGACAGCTAAGATCATGCGCTCTGGGGCCTCTCACATCCGCTTTAGTAAAGCCAAGTCCTACAGTGCCCTTCCATTTCTGGTGCTTTGCAGCAGTTTTAAGATTTTCTTAGAGTTTCTCGTTGCTCAAATGGGTGAAATGTCTGATATGAATATGTTTCCCTCCTCTTCATTGATTGATTTTGATAGCAAGAAAGTGTCACTCATAGTCGTTGAAAGTCACTCATAATTACACTGAAATTATAAAAATGTCTCACACAAGCAATCTGAAACCTTGGCAGCTATGCAAAGAAAAACCTCCAACATGCAGCTGGTAGTTGTAGATATATTTTAAGGTACATCTGTGGTTCGTAATGTGTGGGAAACATCCACATAGATTTCTAATTACTTGTAATGATTGTTTGTAGTGCAGTTCCATGATAGATGTCTTCTTACCAGCTAATAGCTGCATTTTTAGGGAAATATAATTCCGGAGAGCTGCAAGGTTGTTTTCCCCTTCTTTGCTTACTCTGTGTCCTTGCTGTCACACTGTGTGCTGGCTCTAGCAGCAGGTACTGCGATTTCATACCTCATCTCTAATAACTTATCACAGTAAAGTAGCAGTTCCATTTTCTTTTCGCAGTTAAATACTGGCGTACCAAATAAACAATAATAACAAAGTTAAAGACTGCTTATTATACAACGATTGTAGGCTTTGATGTATGTATACGGCTATACTTATGCATTTCCATCTGTTCATAATTTTCTTGACATATACTATTTGCTCACAGGAGGAAGAAGGGTTCCATGGAGACTGCTTAGATTTCCGCAGAGGTGGTGATGGCCAGCCTAGAAGATCCACACGACCGACTCAACCATTTTATCAACCTCCAAGAGCGAGAAACTGATGCGAGAGAGAAAAGGTAGATTTCTTGCTGTATTTATTTAATGCTCATCAGTTAAAATAATCCTTGTTATGGTGTACCTCTCACTTTGCTTTCATTAAAATATGTATGTATTTCATATAACTATACTGTTAATTCAGACAAAGTTCCTTAAAACATCGTCATATAGCTGTGTGTAAATCGATGTCCCTATTTATACCTATACTTCTGTAGTTGGAACTGTTACCCGAGTACTAATGACCCAAATATGTCTGTGAAGTTGATACTGTTACACGAGTGCTAATGACCCAACTTGATTTTCTCAAGTCAACAAACGACAGGCAGCTCAAGGATATAGCCTGTAATAAATGAGAAACAATGTTAACAACGCGGGTTTTACACCACGTGCAAACACAACATGGTCGTTACACCGACCGCGTTTTTACAACGCAGTGCCATTACTATGCAAGTTGTTATAACGACTTCCGCTAGATGGAGCTCTGGGATAAGGAATGGTACGATTTACTATTCCAAGACTTTCCCTAGTGTTGCACACACTGGAGTTGGAATAGTAAATCATACTATTCCTAAGTCTAGCGTGCCATCTAGCTCAAGTCGTTGTAACGACTTGCGTTGTAATGGTAGTGCGTTGTGACAACGCAGTCATTGCAACGATGCGCGTTGTGTTTGCATCGCAGAGTAAAATCCGAGATGTAAAGAGACATATTCGTAATATATTACCAATGTAAGATCCACAGACCCGGTGAAGGGCTTGAGTATAGTATGTACTATGCGTAACTGGGCAAAGAAATTATCCCACAGACTAAATCTCATTTCATTAATCCATATAGTGCCACTGGGCCGTGTTGATGTGCCAGTGTTCTTGCTGCAGTGGGATATCATTCATAGTTGTTAGATCTGGGAGTCTCTAGTTGGCAGAGGTAGGTACCACTGTCCAAATAGGGACCCTTACTTCTAGTCAGGGTATAGATAATCCCTGCTCACCCCCTTGGTAGCTTGGCACGAGCAGACAGGCTTATCAAAGGCAATGTGTAAAGTATTTGTACCAACACTCACAGTAACACAGTGAAAACACCACAAATGGACTCCAATAAATAAAGTACTTTTATATAAACTACACAAGATCAAAACGTCAAAAATCCAACATACAGAGTTCAAGAATATAGTTTCAAAAAGAGTTCTTAGCTTAGCGACAAAATCATTCACCTTAGCGTCAATTTTAGCCAACAGTACCTGGGGATGCGATAAAAGTTCTTAGCGGCGCTCAGGCGTCGAAAAACAAGCAACAGCGTCCGTCCTGAGACCCTGGGGAGGCGAGGCGGCAACCCCGCTGCATGCAGCGGGCGTGGGCGACGAATCCGGTCTGTATGGGGAGTGAGGCGATACTTGTATGGATTCCAAGGCGTAGCTTTTCCGGTAGAAATTTACTCGCTAAGGCACGATGCGACAAAATTAGGCCCGCTAACGAGCGGGGCGACAATTTCACCAGCGATGATTTAGGTTGGCTCTGCGACGATATTCGCAGCGATAAAATTCTGCCCGCTAACGAGCGGTGCGATGATTTTGGCTGGCTCTGCGACGATGTTCGCAGCGATTAAATTCTGCACGCTAACGAGCGGTGCGATGATCTTGGCTGGCTCTGCGACGATCTCACCCAGCGGCGGCAGGCTCTGCGACGAAGTTCACAGCGATAAAATTCTGCCCGCTAACGAGCGGAGCGGGGATCTGGGCTGGCTTTGCGACGATGTTGCAGCGCTAAAATTCTGCCCGCTAACAAGCGGAGCGACGGAAATTTTCTCGCTAAGCCGGCTGTGCGTGAAAAAGTGTAGCTCCTTTGCTTCTTTCTTCTTGGTCAGCTTCCCAACAGCAGGCACAACTTCCAGAGGCCCCACAATTGGATCAAGCACTCTAGGAAGGGCAGAACTCACTCAGCAGAGTTCAGGGGGAAGCTGTGGGTGAAGTCCTTTTGTTCCTGGGACTTCTTAACAGGAGGCCAGCTCTTCTCAGGCCCTTGGAGATCTCTTCAAGCAAGGGGACACAGCAACAGCAAAGTCCTTCCCCTCTCCTTGGCAGCAAAGCAACTGCAGATCAGCCCACAAACACACAGCAGGACAGTCCTTCCTCTTCAGTCTTCCAGCTTTCTCCTTGACAGAGGTTCATTCTTGATTCCAGGATGATCTAATTTTCTGGAGTCTGGGTCCCAATACTTATACCCCAAAATCCCTTGTCCTCTGCAGGCAGAGGGGCCTTGGCCTAGTCAGAACCAGTTCTGGCCAGTCCTGGAGCACTCTGTTTACTTGGTTTCTTCTTTCCTTTGAGAGAGAGGGGCAGGGTCGTCAGCCGCCCAGCAGGGGATGGGGCCAGCATTGTGGAAGGCAGGCACAGCCCTATTCAGGCCCAGGTGCTACTCCTCTCACCCATCTACAGGGGAATTTCCCTATTCAGCCCTGGGCTGACTCATCCAGCCTCTGGGAGCCAACCCTGTCCCTGTCACTCACAAACCAGACAGTCAATTCACACACAGGCTAAGGCACACAGAAAGGGCAGAAAAGGAAAACAGCCATCTTCTAAAAGTGCTGTTTTCACACACAGGATTTAAAAACCATCCTTCCTAAAAGATGCGTTATTAAATTCTGAATTCAGGTATACCAGACTTTAGCTTTCTATCTTGCTCCTATGGGAAGATATGCAGGGAAACCTTATACTCAGCATTCCCCATTATAGCCTATGGGCAAGATAGCCTTTCAATAGTGAAAAACAAAAATGGCTGTAATTCACTACCAGAGCATGTCACCTACACCAATACATGCTCTACCTTTCACATACACTGCACCCTGCCCAGGGGGGTACCTAGGGCCTTCCATAGGGGTGTCCAATGTGTACAGAAAAGGAAGGGTTAGGCCTGGCCAGTGTGGACACTGGTCAGGTCAGCATGGCAGTTAGCAACTGCACCCAGGCACTGTGGTGGCAGGCCTGTGACACCATTTTAGGGCTACTCCTGTGGGTGGCACAATCAGTGCTACAGGCCACTAGTAGCATTTGGATCACCCGCCCTGGCTCACTCAGTGCACTTTACTAGGGGCTGACAGGTGAAACAAATATGCCAATCAGGGATAACCAATCAATATAACAATTTACCTAGGGAGCACTTGCACTTTGACACTGATCAGCAGTGGCAAAGTGCCCAAAGCATCTAAACCAGCAAAAACGAAATCCAGCACAGCGTCAAAAATACAGGAGGTAGAGGCAAAAAGTCTGGGGAAACCACGCCAAAGATGCCAGGTCTAACAATAGTTTTTAGTGTTATACAATTAAATATGTAGGTCTGATTAAGTGACCAGCCCTGATTACATTGAGGCCCAGAAATATAGGTATTCCCTGGTTAGTTGTGAAGAAAAAGCTTTTCCTTTTGCCTTTCCCAGACTCCTGCCAACAAACTTCTCCCATGCTGTTTTTCAGTAATTATCTATTTCAGCAATATAATTCTTAGCCGAGGACATTATTAAGCTAATGCAAAATTCCAAATTATCATCAAATAGGACAGCTTGCCTATTTCTCTTTTTTACCTAATTTACTTTCATAGATATTTACTTTCTGTCATTTCACTAAGCTGTGGGCGGAAATGATTGCATCCTACGTGTTTTTGTACTCTGACATCAACTTCATTGTCAAAGTAATCAGTCAATTTCATGGCAGGGTCAGTGAGTCTACTATAGTGACGCTCTCCATAAATATTTTAGATGCTGGTGAATCAGAAGCTAATCACTGATTCAGGCTCTTCAATAGAAGAGAATGAGTCATACTCTTGCAAGCTAAGCCTCTTTTACAGCTGACTCGTGCACCAGGTGGAGCAACTTCTGCTCCCCACACTTTATCATGAAGCATGAACTGATGGCATGCTACTGCCAATAAAATACTTGACTAACAGGATGAGTAAAAAGGGATATCATTCTAGTTTTTCCAAATCTCGAAGGCCCTCTTCTAACTATCTGTAAAAACCCACACAAGCACACACAATCATAGTGTCTGTTCACGGACAAGCGGAACAGAAGCCAAGAACACCTTAGATGTTCGTCTTGGTCCAGAGATATCGCAATGCATTTCTTTTTAAAACCTTTCCAATGCACAGTAAAACCATTTGTTAGCCATAGTACCAAGGAGACCAATCAGACGTCCTTTCCCTTGGGCAGGCAATGCCTGAAACTCTGGTTGTGCCACTACAGCAGTGGTACTGGCTCTTGGAACATTTGTATGCATTTGCTTCTAATGTACACTATAAAATCTCTCTGATTCAAATGATGCTCCCGCCCATGGATGTTCAAGAAAGAGAAAGTCAAACACTATATGTCTTTTAAGCATCTCAAAAGCACTTAAGGGTTTTCATACAACAGACACTGAGCTCATATTCAACCTGTAATCATTTCCATTCCGGAAGCAACACCCACATGGCATTAATGCATTATCTGGTCAAACTAAATTAAGAATTTATTTCTTATGTGATTTTGTTACGTAACGTTTTACCCAGTATCCTAATTCGAAATCACGAGGTGTAGAACAAGAAAGTACCGCACGACAATCCTTCTCAAGTCATGCACTCCTGATATGGAATAATTTACAATCATTAAGGAACGAACTACTTCCTCTTGTACTATGGACTGAACTTGTAGAGAAATATTTTATTCCTCCCTCTCCTGACCTCGTGTATGATCTTTAATTGTTCAACGCTATCAATGCCCAATGTCTTTCTTTCTAGATTTGAACTATATACTTTTCATTACTTATATCAGTATTAAGGTTTCTGGTAAACAGTTGTCAACTCACCAAACACATAGTATGACCTCAGATGTACTGATGTCTATTTTACAGTCTATAGAGATTTAAAGTAATTCTAATTAGATTTCAGGGTACAGAGATATTTAGTACTTGTACTATGGAATAATACTAGTAAGTCTTGTTTGTGAGATCATATTGCCTGCCCAGGCCTATTTTGAGGAGCATCTGGAACATATGATTTAGCTTCTGGAGATGGAAACATACAGATTAGACCGTCATTGGTAGGCCACTCTGTTTCAAGATGACCCAGCTCTCTTCCATTCATAGTTAGTACCTTTGGTAGTCCATTGTCTTCAATCTAAAGACTCATAGCTGTTAATAATTGTCTTCAGATGTCAGTATTTTACCATCTACATTTCCCTCAAAATTCTTAACCTCACAAATTCACAGTTGAGTTGTTTGCTTCATACAGAACAAACTTTAGTGTTCTTCCAACTGCTCTCTTTTTCTTATACTTGGAAACAGCATTTGGTTTTCCTCCAGGATTTATGTCAGTGCTATTTTACAGTCTCTGCAAACCTATTGCGTCAATTTTCAAGTTACAACACTTTTATAGTGTTGTTGGTCCAGGCGTTGGGTTTACATGAGGTGCTGTTCATTACCAGCTCAGGTGGTAGGAATAAGTATGGTTTTGTCTTCATGAGCTTTACCTCATTTTGCCCCTACCTGTGTTGTTTGAAATGTTTTATAGATTAAACCTTTCAATAAAAAGTTTCAAGTGTACAAGATATCGCAGCTACGTCCCCTGGAGAAAAGGGATTTTTGGGGTTGCAATATCCTCTGCAAGGTAAACTGACACATCCCACTGCCAAGAGTACCCAACTACATGCGAAACTGGCATCCTGACTTTTTTTTATCTCCCTGGCATCATGGTAATCTGCTTTTTACACAGGCCTAAGCCGGGTCTGGTGACTTAGTGGACTAATACGTCCACTGTAGGGTGCTGTGTTCGACCTCATGGCCACAGGTTCAAATCCCAGCGGGTCCACTCAGCCGTTCATCCTTCTGAGGTGAATAAAATGGGTACCATTGAGATGAGTAACAATAAACACCTGTTGTTCAGCACCAAGAGGCCTGCGGGTGAACGTGCGCTTTACAAATACAGATGTTATGTCAGTCTTGTCCATGGTAATGTGAAGTCCGGAGTACGTTCTGTCACCTGGAGGGGTGCACAACTCATGCCCTCATGTTGGACATTGGGCACTTATCCATGCCCTGGGTGTATCACTTGAAGAGGTGTGGCAATAAACTGTGTTTTGTACAACAATAATGTGACTAGACCTTCACTCTGTGTCAGGGAAAGGTAAGCCTCCAGGCCTGGGCATTCCTGTTTACGTGTCTGAGTGCCCTTCCCTCCAGCATTCCTCCGACCTATGCTAGAGCTTCAGTTGAGTGTGGCACCAGTAGAGAGTATGTTTCATCCGGGCTGCACTTGCCATTGAGATTTTCATATTGGAAGAGGTCCTTGTAAAAATGTCCTCCCCCCTCAGTAAATTCCCATTCCAATTCCTTTTCCCTCCTTTGTTGTCCCAGAGATTATGTCGCCTGATAATACTTCATTAATTTGGGAATTCCCTACAGCTCACTACACCAATGACTGACAGTGCTCCCATTTTATAGGGACCAGTGTGTTACAGGTTCTCCCTACAGTATGCTTCGGTGGGATTTTCCCTTAGCTTCACATGTTACTTTATTGCCCATAGGTCTCGGTAAATGCTCTATCCAGGGAGTTCCTGGTTAATAAGTCTTGCCTCCACAGCACACATATAGAGTCTGCTGTTTTCTGGGTCTGGAATCCCCCTTTCTGCCTCTCATCTGTAGTGCTATATAAAGCACCTAAGCTAGCTGGCTCCGCAGCTAGGCCCGCTCTTAGATTTGTCTTTTTCCCTGGGTAGGCAACTAAATGTTGCATTTGAGTGCTCATCATCTTGCTGCTGCAGTGTCAGTATTCCATTTCCCAAGAGATCAGTACATATACCCATGATCCCTCCCCCCATCATTCACCTCGGCTGCTCTTCAATGCCGCCTTAGATGGGTTCAAGGCACCGCCCGGATCCTCAGATATTTGCAGTTTACTTGTATTCTAGTGACCGCTGGCAACATTCTGGGGACTACCTTGCCATAGAGTATATGAAATAGATCTAATTGGTCTAGAAAGTCTAATTCTCATCTGTTTAGGGCATCTTCCCTGTCACTGAATATCCATTCATTAATGGGAATGAGCTGAGAAGTCCATTAATAGAGCCAACCATCCACAGCCCCCAGATCTCCATTGTAAGGGGCCTGCCTACACTTCTGAAAGGATACCGGCAGGACTCCACCCCCCCAAACCATCCCATGGGAAAACACGAGTTTGACATTATAAATCAGTGAAAAACATTGATGGGAGTTGAAACGGATAATTTTATATACGGTATAGAAAGCACTGCAAGAAGATCATTTTAAATAGCGCAAGCTGGCCCATTAAGGTAAGGGGCAAAGAGGTCCACTAGGCAAGCTCCCTCTTCCATTTGTCTAAAAGAGGGACTATATTAAATTGCCAACTCGTTGTTGTCCCACCGTAATTTCCATACCTAATTACTTGAAGTGGTCCCCCACAATCCAAATGGGTGCCATGGCTGGGAGTGAAATGTGGTTTGTGGCTTTCACCAGTGGGCACAAATATGGACTTCCCCCAGTTTACTTGTAGACTGGAGGCCTCACTATATATGAAAAGCATTTCCATGAGGCATAGGATGGTGGTCTCAGATCTTTGAACGTACAATCTCATCAGTTTGTTGAGAAATTCTATCCTCACCCTGCCTGCCTACTGGACTCTCTCGACCAGGGTGTCTATAGGAATCCATGCAGCGAGGGGCTCGGCCACAAGTGCAAACAGAGGGGAGAGAGGGCATCCTTGTTACGTGCCCCTTTCCCACTTGAGAATGGCGCCGACATTGTTCAGTTCACTCTAACCTGTGCCTTTGGTTCCATATAAAAAAACGGGACAAACCTGCAAAAGTGTCACCCAGAATTCATTTTCTCCAGCACCTGATGGAGGAAAGGACAATGGGCTGAATCAAACACCTTCTGCATGTCTACCATCAGCAGTGTAGAGTCTACTGGTATCTTGTGTGTCTGTGTAAGGACCAAATGGAGACGTCTCAGGCAGTGTCTAGTGCTGCGACCGGGAATGACCGCATTCTGATCTTGGTGAACCAAAGCACACACCAGCAAGATGAGTCTTCAGTATTTTAGCTAGCTTTGTGGATTTAATGTTGATGAGTGATCTGGGACGATAGGAGGCGCAGTCATGCACTGGCTTGTTAGGCTGAAAGATAACAGCAACTCACTGTGGGTCGTATGGTAATGAGACAGTCGTGAATGCTCCCTCAAACTGATTGCAACGGTGGTGAGCTAGTAGGGAGGAGTACTTTAAAAAGAACTTTCCAGGAATGCTGTTAGGGCTGTTTTTTTCCTGAGGGCATAGCTGTTATTGGCATCATTATTTTTTCCACTGAAATAAGGACGGCTAGCATAAATCTGTCGGTGAATGACCGCTTGGGCACAGGTCAGTCATGTACGGTTGGATGGACGCGTTCTGCAGCCTGGGGATGTCTAATGGAGTATAATCAATGTATAGTAAAAGACACACCGCTCAGCGATGTCTTCTTAACTAGTAATCAGCCTACCATCCTTAGCAAAGACAGAGAAGGTTGTTCTATTCATTTCATTCTTATTGGCGAGCTATTACAAAAGCTGGACTGCTTTACCGCCCATCTCATACAGACTGCCACAGGACGCCATCCATTGCGTGCGAGTGGAATCAATCAGTTATTGTTTCAGTTAACCCTAGCAAGGACAAACGTTCAGACAGAAGATGCATCACGCTGACTACCAATAACTTTTCAGGAGCCACTATGCGGTCCTCTAGATCTGATGTCTTTTGAAGCCTATCCTCCGACTTGGTCTTAATGTAAGACATTGCATCTTCCCTTGTTACCGTTATGAAAGGCGTAATTGAGGAGGGTATCGAGTCGGCGTTGAGGGCAAAGTAGTGAACAATGTGTGTGTAGAGTAGCTCCACTAGGGTATTATCCTACAACCACCAAGCAGTAAGTCCACAATGGGCATCTTGCAAGCTCAGTTCAATGGAAGCATAGTTGGCCACCCCACAAGTTAGAATGCGGGTACACTCCATGCCCTGTGCGTAGGGTGTCATTGGGACGAACAAATCTATTCGAGAAGACGAGCAGTGGTGAGGAGGATAGTAAATTTACTGCATATCGAGTGGGTGCTGTATATGCCATGAGTGAGCTAGTTCAGAGTATTAGCCCCCTGGCAGAGCTGTGTAAGCCTATTGCGAGTCATGGGCGTTGTTTTCCATTCTTTATCCCTTTTGTTACAACAAATCGAAGAGAAGAGTACTTTTCTTTGCACCAATAAGAATCCTATTTTCTTATGATGTACATTAAAACTACAATCTTCTTATACCTGTTTGAAGAACACCACTTTGCTACGATGTACCTGTGTTTTTTTTAAAATTTAAATTGTGAGAGATTATATTTTTATTTTTCTAAATGATTATTGCAAGCACATGGCGACCATGCTTAGGCCGTGGAATATTTTCTTTTTTTTCTTTCAATATTTCTGCCACAGTCTTGCAATAACAATAAAATTACATATTTCCAAAGTCTGTTCAATTTGGCTGTGCCAATACTAGCCAATTTGGTCCTGAATTGCAAACAGTTTTTGGCGGTCGTCCCTGTCTAGGGACCGATTAAAGAAATCCGGTTATGTACTGGCAGTCTACATTCATTGAGCCATGTTCTTCACGTTTACGGTACCTGCGGCTCCTCTGGGATGTTCGTAAACGCCAACTTATTATCACATCTCAATGAATGCGATTGGCTCCGCCAATCAGGATGCTTCGAATACGGGCATTAACTATTGTTGATGGCTAACGCTGCTATTGGTTAATTTCTGTACTCGCTAATATACACGGAAATGTTTGTTTCAGAGATGCTCTTTTTTCCTCAACAGCTTGTATGGATCTACTGACTAAAATACCTCTCAGCTACTACTTTTTTTTGTTTTGTTTGTTGCATATTTATATAGCGCGAACCGAAGGTATTGGAGCGCTGTACATGAGCACCGTATTTACATCACACATTCAGGCACAGGGAGATTAAGTGATTTGCCCACAATCACAGGATGTGGACGCGACCCCGAGGCTCGAACCCTGGTTTCCAGCACCAAAGTCGGCAGCGTAGCCGAGGGACCACATCCTCTCCCCATTCCTCTCGCATTCCCTGACATGTGGGTGTCCATTGGTTTTAGCACTCGATTGTGTGTGCCATCCGCATCCTTTCAAGAGTGACATTTTAAATGTGGCTTTTGAAATCAAATTCCACAACATTTGTTTTACAATTAAGTTACTGAGACTTTTTAGTGAGGAAAGTAATTAATCAGATTACAAATACTGAGACAGAATGCTCGGCAGAAAATGATGGATGAAAAAACCGATATTCATAACGAAACGTCTGCTAGCTATTATGCATGCAGTACGTGGACTTGAACATCCATTGAAATGTAAATCCATGCACCATTTCCATGATTTTGTATTGTACAATGCTTCCTGTGGCCAGTAAAACATCCCTACGCCAGTAATTTTGTGTAAACATTAATTTCCTTGGACTGCCTTCTCGTTTTCATGAATTATTTACACTATTTCTTGACAGGAACATAACTATTCTTAAATGTTTGGTTAGTTATGTGTAATTTTGTTTCTAGGGAGATGAGCATAATTAGCTTAGAACAGCAAGCACGCATTTATTACATCAGGAGAGAGGGTGTTTGGCCTAATGCTTTATTGATCGAGGATGGATATTGGAATAGATTTTGTTTAATTTATTTCATTATTCTCAGCGTGAGCTACAGAACGAATCAGACTCATTTTCTCATGATGCAGCTTTCAATTCCGGAAGTGGTACTTCAACGAAATATTATAAACACCTGATTTATTAGTAATAAAAAATAGCTACTTAAAGACATTTTTTGAGTCCCTAAGACAGTGCCGTTTATGAAATTTTCGCCTTCCCTCAGATTTTGGGGGAGATTCCTTAACATAGTAGAGCTGCTTTTTGAGTTGGGTGAGGATGCAGTCTGTAAATTACTGCACATTGACTTTACTCTGTGCTACTGATCTTGTGGTCAGCTTTATTGCATTGCCTTTGCGCCCACGGTTTGTTGATGAGAATTGTGCTGCCTCTTTTATAGCAGCAATAAGCAAGAATCGGAATGATAATGGATTTCCATTGACATGCTTATTTTTTTTTTTACCCATCCCATGCACAACATTTTGCCAGCCAGCAAGAAGATGTGTCCAGATATCTTATAACTCTTGTTGACTCCTATGCAGAGCTTTAAATAAAAATAAAAAAGTGGTGTACCGTTCATCTGTTTTCTCATATAATCTACCTATGTTTTTTTTTTCCTTTTGCTAAACAGATGGTGCCTGCAAAAAGATCACTGACAGTACTTT
The DNA here is from genome assembly GCF_964204655.1 of Triturus cristatus. Classification (NCBI taxonomy): domain Eukaryota; kingdom Metazoa; phylum Chordata; class Amphibia; order Caudata; family Salamandridae; genus Triturus; species Triturus cristatus. The sequence continues at coordinate 526,307,901 of NC_140591.1, forward strand.
GGCTCGAAAATGTTGCGAAGAGGAAATGTAGATTTTGCCTATGGATTGATTAGCACCTCCGTCGTGTGAAAATGTGTTGGAGCTGGAGCAGTGTAAAGTTGAACAATACCGAAAAGACTTTGTAGATGTTCCTAAAAACTGAAGCAAAATTATTTTTTCAACTGAAAGGAACGATCATAATGTAATCAATAAAACCACACTGACCTATTATTTATTTGCCGCCTCCTTATTGTTTTAATTTTCTTCTGCTATATACATCGGGCAATTTATTGCTCAAGTTTAGCAAACATAGCTTGTCATAGCATCCCCACAGATTATTATAACTTTCGACCATAGGTTGTGTTCTCACATAGAAGATTTCCATTGTGTGTGTGTGTGTGTGTGTGTGTGTCTGTATGTGGGAGTGTGAGTATTACCTGAATTTTGGTAGCTATTAGCCTGTATTCTTCACTGGCAGTGCCATATTTTTATGAGACGGCTGATGTCCTGTTATTAGTCAATAGTCCTTCAATCTTTGCCTGAAGTGTTTGAAAAAAATTCCCATACTTCTATGACATTTTTTTTATGTGCGAGAAAAAGAAGATGGCGACTCTTTTTGGACTTTCAAGTCAGTGCTTAATTTGAACCAGTGGTTTCCTGTACTCAGCACTGGCACTTAATTGTCAACACCAAGGCTTGTACCAGTCTGCTACATGATGGCGCTGCTAAAAAGGACTATTGGCTGCCACCCATTCTATTCTTATAGCTTTGGGGGACTAGAGTAGGCTGAATTGTCACACTTGTAGGAGGGCCATGGTTAGTAACTCTGTTGGTACTGCCATTGGGAGTGCTGGCAGGAGCAATGTGTGGTGCTAGCTGCAGTGGCCGCCTGACAAGGGCCCTGGCACTTATGTTTTTCACAAATTAAGCACTGGTTCAAGTTTTCTCCTTCCTGCAATAGTTGCAGAATGTGTTGCATTTGGTTGGGTTTAGGTGCCAGCTATCAATCACTGAGAGTAAATGTATTCTTTCCAATTGTTTACTTCACAAAACTCATAAGTCTTCTCACTAAAACTGCTGTTTTTTGTTTTTTTATAAACCTTTTTTAATTGAAACACACACATTTAGGTGTACAAAGTAGTCAGCAAACAGGGTTATTATACATGGTTGTTGTTCAGGCAATTCTAAACACACTACATAGGGCAATTCCCGACATAGGAAAGAGTCATCAACAGTTGTTACATCACATTACTTGACATTGGTATAACAGGGATAAACAATTCACGAGTGGATCAATATTTACATCCGTCAGGTACAATCATATACATTGTTAACCATCTGTGTCTCCTTCATCGTCACTTGGTACACTCTTAGGAGCTAGGAAACAATCACACAATCCCACCCACACTTCTATATCCTCCTGTAACATCTCATCAGTTCTGCTGGTCTTCATATGAATTTCCTTTGCTAGAAACCCCTTCCAATGAGCCAGCAGGGGTGCCCATTGTCCCATCTATGTAATAGCTACCCCCCTTCTAGCCAATACCAATGCCAATTGCAGGAATTTGTAGGACATTTTTCTCCCCTTAGGTCTCACTATGTTACCCTGCATGCAAAACGCGACATGAGGGTTCCCTGCAGCAACGTGGTATGTGTGAGTCTATCAATGACCTGGGTCAAGAAGTCATGCAAATAAGGCTCCTGGAGTGGACGGGTGTCTAACGGAGTTCTATCAGACCGCAATCCCAGACCAAATACAAAAAATCAGCTTCTTCCAAGTTACAACAAGGACATGATGAGGAGCCGTGAGGATAAAATTGTCTCAGTCTCATGGCGGTCATATATGTGCGATGTAGGAAGTTGAAATGAACCAACTTAAACTGCGCATTACTAGAAACCTTGCAGGTCCATGCACACACCCTGGCCCAGTCTCGTCTGTCAGTTGGTCCCCCAGGTCAGCACCCCATGCTTCCCACGCCTGTAGCATCCCATGTACTACATCTGCCTTATGGATTTATATGAGAGGCTTCAAGTGTCTCCCTGTCCCACAAGTCAGCATCACCACCAGCGTGCCACATACAGGTGGGGCTGCCGGGAAGGTCCTCCAAGTCTCCCTGGCAAACTCTGCCAGCCTCGCATAGTGCAAGAAGTGGCTAGACCCCACACCAAACTCCTGTTGGGCATCCTCAAAGGAAATAAAGCGCTTGTTGGGGTACTGGTCACCCCAGGCCTCACAACCTCCCTCTCGCCACACCTGGTACGTCATGTTATCCTCCATGCGTCATAGAGGGGCAAGTATCCACACCGGTACCTCCCTATGGAAGGGGGCCCTGTGGAGCACCACATGCATGACCCAGTGGCATAACCTAGCTGTCAGCTGGACCACATACGGACAGCCCCTGGAGACCCCGACACCCTCCATTACCAATATTGGTAGGTTCTCTGCATCCATGCACCCCGCAAATAAAGGTTTCACCCTATTGTCTCCCTCAGCGAACCATTGCACTGTATATTGTAGCATTGCAGCAAAGAAAAATTATTCTAATCGCTGGGCCTCTAACCCGCCGTCTTCATAGTTTCTCATCATTGTTCTCCTCGCCACCCTACTGTACCCGCCCATATCAATGATGTTAGGAATGTATCCAACTTTTTAAATATCCAGGCTTGGAGGGGGCAGAGGGAGTGGTGGAGAGTATAGAGGCAGGGTAGAGTAACAGTTTTCGATACAGCATTACTGCCCATGAGTGAAAGTGGCAAAATGTTCCAAAAAGCAACAGATACCTTCATAAAGTCCAAGTCTCTACCTATGTTGTATTGCATGTGAGCTTTTTTTCGAGTGAGCAACCATAATCTCCAGGTTAACAGAACCTGTCAAGCTCCCAGTAAAGGGCCAGATCAAAGACACGTTCCCCCAGGATCACAACCAATGCCGCAGGAGGGAACAATAGTGATTACAATCGCAGACCAGAGACTGCTCCCAAGTCATCGAGGATACATAGCAGTGGTCCAAGGGAATCCTGCAGGCCACTAAGGTAAAACGGCATGTAGTCCACTTATAGCAACACCAGGTGACTCGCGCCCCCCCCACACACACAGGTATGCCCCACCTTGCATAGCTCTGTGAATTTCTATCACCAGGGACTCCAGTGTCAGGTCAAACAGCAAGGGCATCAGTGTACAGCCCTGCTGTGGGCCTAACCTAATCGGCGCTCTTGGGCTTGTGTAGAACAATTTGATCCAGGCACGAAAGTTCGGTCCAAATCTCTCTAGTACTTCTAAGAGGTAGCCCCAATCTACCATGCCAAACACTTTTTCTATATCTGCAGCAACCAGGACTACTTCCTCACTTTCTCACTCTACCTCATGCAGTATATGCATGAGCTGTCTCAAGTTCATCCCCATGTTGTGGGCTGGGATGAACCTGCATTGGTCCTCATGGACTAGGTCACCAGCCATTGGACACAGACAGAGGGCTATTATCTTGCAAAGAATTTTCACATCTGTGTTTAACATTGTGAGTGGCCAGTAGGCAGCTGGGTATGTCATACCTCCCTTGGGCTTAAGAATCAAGCATATCCCTCCCTCCCTCATGATCGAGGGTATTATCCCTTTGTTGTGAGCCTCAAGAAACACTTCCAAGAGTCCCGACGTGAAAGTGGTCTAATAGAACTCCGGTGGATGCCCGTCCTCTCCAGGAGCCATATATTGGGGAAGTAGCTTTTGGTCCTCCCACAACTCCTCTAGGGTATGGTTGGGTTCCAGATCTAGGCACACCCCATCCTTTACTGTGTGGAAAACAGCCCCCCAGGAGGGACTGTATCCCTGCCCGCGTGCTTCCTGGTCTTTTTTAAATACCCCCTCTAGGTGTAGTTTGAATTTGTCCACCACCTCTTCCTTTATGACCTGCATTGCACCATCCTGAGCCCTCAAGTGGATGACCAGAGCCACCACCGTTTCTCTACATAATATCCAGAGCAGTAGCCTCCCTGATGTCTGTATTGCTTCAAAGTATACTTATCCAGCCTGTCCCAGAGCTCACTAAGTGGTGTTGAATCGTTCCCTCCTCCCTTTGAGCCTCTTCCAAGGTCACCAATCTGCCAACAGGCCAGATCCGCCTCTCTGTCCCCAAGATCCCTCCCCAGTTGTCTCCTCACCCCACACGTTAAACCTATTTATTGTCCTCGCAAAACTGCCTTTGTTGCTTCCATTCACTAGCTCTGCTAGCCTTACATCCCCAATTATATTCCATGTACTCTGACAGCTTTAGTGCCAGTGCCTCTCTGCCCTCCTCGTCCATAAGGATATCTTTCGGAAGCCTTCAGTGTGGGCGCCGTCTCTACGCATCTTCCCACCCCAGGTCACATTTAACAGGTGTATGATCCACCAGAAATCACGCCAAGTAGGTGACAGTCACACCCTCATCCACCGAAATCTCGGTTAGGAGCACCCGGTCCAGGCTGCTGTGTGTATTATGCGTAAGGGAGCAACGCATGTACACCTGACCCTGTCGGTAATGTTCTCCACACGTCCACCAGCCCCATATTTTGCATCGCTGCACTCAGTGCAGCAGTCATACGGGGTTTAATGCCCATCCGAGGTGGCAGCCTATCCAAGTCCCTGCTCAGTACACAATTAAAGTCCCCCGCCCAAAGTAGCAGCACATCAACATCACGACCAACCAGTTCTTGTACCCCATAGAAGAATTCACGATCTTCCATGTTAGGCACTAAAGTTTTAAAAATAGAGATCTCCTGTCCATCCAGCAAAGCCGGTATATGTACATAGCAGCCCTCCACATCTGCCTCTGAGTACGTCAGTGTGAAGGGGACCCCAGGTGCCACTCAGATCAATACCCCTCTAGCATATGTGGAGAAGGAAGAGTGGTAGACCTGTCCCTTCTACTTCTGAGTAATTTCACCATCCTCCGTGTCATTGAGATGTGTTTCTTGTAGACAAGCTATTTGGACCTTCTGGCGTTTTAGAAAGGATAGCACAATGTAACATTACACATAAGTACCCAAACCCTGTACATTCCACATCAAAAATGTGTAGCTATCTCCATGCAATCCTGTGAGAGAGAGCAAATTGTGTCACACGCACAGCATATTGCGACCTCCCAGTACACCTACAGCAATATATGAACAACAAACCCCTCAACTAACACATCCCCCACCCATGGATCTATATCGGAGCACATAAGCCTACATACATCCACCCTATGAAAGTGCCAGGACCAACACGTCCGCTCATATCCTGTCCAGCTGGGACAGGTTTCCGATACTCAGTCGCATCCCTCCAAGCCCTGCCCTTGTACTAGCCAAAGAGTGGGTAAACTAAAAAGGGGTGGCAATTTGAGGGAGGAGGGTAGTATGAAGTGACCAAGCGGAGTGGTGGTGGGAGAGAGGGAAGAAAAAAATTAGTGCTGAGATTAGGGAAAGAGAGTGCATGGAAAGACAATAAGTCTCAGCTACCCATACATTTCAATGTTACCAGTAGCCATAAGGTTTAACATCTCCCCACCAACCTGAGTCCATGGCAATGTCCCTGTGCCTCCCACAGCAACAATCAATTTATATGTTGTCAGCTGTACCATAAAAACAATGTCTGCAAGTCCATTACTGCTCCACATATCACAATCAGACTGTTGTCCCAAGCAACCATTCATGAGTTCTCCGGATCATTCAGCAATGTCTTGGGCACAGTGCCAATCACAGGCCCTAGACCCTCAACAGCAGTGCCAGACTGCAGAGCAGTAGCCTCCTCCATTGAAACCACCTTCTCGCCCACCGCCAGGAGCTATCCTCCTGTATTGTTACCCTGTCAGAGGGGCAGGGTTCTGTCTCCCCCTCACATTCGTCCTACATCAGAGCTGCGGCCAGTTCCCAATGCAGGCCCCACACAGGCACGTCCTCTCCTGAGTCCCGCGGGGGGGAATTGTCCGTCAGCTCCAGCCAGTTGCACATCTTGTCGGGGTGTTAGTACAGTTTTTGTTTTACAGTCAGAAAGGATTTAAACTGCTCCTGCACCCTCTTGCTGTAGTCTGGGTAGATGGCCATCCTGTACTTCTTGAATAAAGGTGTCTCCTGTTCCATGTACGCTTGGAGGATACAGTCTCTATCTCAATTACTTAGGATTTTGACAGTTATCACCCACGGGGGGCATTAGGAGATGGCAATGGGCCCAAGGCCCTGTGCTCCCACTCCCCCACAAAGAGTTACGAGAGGCCAGCTGTCCACAGTTGATGTTGTATCCAAGTCCTCTAGAATTCCTTCCTAGATGCACCCTCTGCCTGCTCTGGGAAACCCAGCACCCATATGTTATTGAAGGGGACGCAACCTTCCACTTCTTCCATCCTCTGCTGTAATTCGCCGAAGTCATCATAGCCATTTGTTGTTTAAGCTGGGAGACTTCTCCCTGTAAGGTTTCAATGTTACCTTCAGCTTCCATCACCTTGTCAGCTACCTTCCTCAGGTCAGCCCTGAGCATGTTCACTTCAATGGAGACTATTTCTATCTTGTGTTCCAGCGCAGCGTGGAAACCCTGAATGGCAGAAAACAAGATCACACGGGATGGGTCCCCCATTCCCTCCGGGGACGTACTACCAGAATCCGCACCAGCCTGCCTTGGAATACTCTGCAAAGACTTCCTTTGCGTAGTATACTGCGTGATGGTATTGGTGACTTAGGAACAAGCTGGTTTATCCTTGCGCATGTCACCAGGGAGCACCGGAGACCCACAGTTCTATAGTTCAGCCGGTGAAACCCCAGAGGCCACCACAGTCCCAGGGAGGGAAATCCGGAGATCAGTTCAGGAGCATTGCTACTTCTTAACCAGAATCAGTTCGTCCAGGTGTAGCAATTGCATCCATTTGAGAACGATGACCCATGCACTATGGAGACCTCACTGACGCCATTGTCCATGCAACCCTGTATCCCTCCAACAGCCAATCGATCATTTTCTACGTACGTTACTCATTGCACCTGAGAGGATCCCCCCACTGTCATGCCAGTCCTCCCAAGGGCTGCACACTTCATACCATCCAGTGCATTTATGAATGTTCACTAAGCCTCAGTACCTGACCATGTCAGTCAGCTGTCCGCTCACATTTACTAGGTGTGTTCCATCAATGCATTAGCTGCTCTTGCCATCTGCCTTGGAGGGGAGCCAAAATATGAATGGGGAGAGAGTAGGGGCCAACCCCCCCCAGCTCACATTCCTCCCCAGGCCCAAAGTTTGCTAGGTCTTAGCCCAGTCCTCGCCACGCACAAGGTAGGGTAGCAGTTCTATTCACTACTCAGGGAATTCAGCATTGTCTTGGGGCAGTAGCCCCTAAAAACTCTTTCTGGTTATTGCCAGCCACAAGGGCCCCCCTTGAAGTGTGTTCGCATCCAAACTGTGTCTATTGTTCAAGAGTATTCACCCATCGGTGCCCACACTCCCATGCAATCACCATGTTCCGGTCCGGGCTCTCCCGCTCTGCAATGATGGTTATGCTTCCGGCAATAGGAGCGCCATGTTGATGACCCCTCGTCTGTAGGTACTCCTCACAAGAGTCGATCCTACACCCAGTCACTACTGGAGGGCCCCACCTTTCCACCTGTCTGTGCTTTCACTCTTCACAAATCATCAGGCTCAGGCATTACCAATGTCTCCATGTAGACGGTGCCCTCGGAGAGGGAGTGCTCGTACTGCAGGTCTCACTTAGCCATCGTGCTCCATGGAGGGGAGGTCGCACTGGGGGCTGCTGCGTCCCATCCGCAGCAGGGAGTGTGGTCCGCAGATCTCCGTAGGGCCTGATGGCACCTCCCAGCAGCGTCACTCAGCATTATCTTGGGAGGGAGGTCTGTGCTCGATGTTATGAAGAGAGGGATAGGGCGATCTAGACGCTGGCTGGCCTACTGCACAAACCGTGGCCTAGTGGACGACCAACAGACTGACTATGCGGGCGTTGGGCGTTGAGGCTATAGAGCACGTTCTGACCACATTTCGCTCTACTTTATACACCCCCTCCCTGATGCATATCTTGCCTGACCCGACATTTTACGTGCTTTCTGTGCTGTTGCTCTGGTTAGATGACCGACACTGCCAGGTCCTAAACAAACCCTTCATAGTGGAGGACATGGTGTAGGTCATATATGGCTTGCCCTGGGATAAGGAGCCAGGGCTAGGTGGCCTAAGTGTAGCTTTTTATAAAGAATATGCTTCCCTCTTTGCCCCTCACCACTTGGCCATGTACGAAGAGTCCTTATTGTGCAGCGTGCTCCCACCTTCTCTTCAGGGGGCTCTAATTACCATATTGAAACCTGACAAAGCCCCCCAGCGTTGCCATTCATATAGACCACATGATCATTGTAGACAACAAAATTCTGGTGAGATTTATTGCCCCCTGTTATCGAAAATTGTCTGCCGAGACCAATCCGGCTTTGTTCCCTACTGCTCAAAGGCGCATAACTTGCTCACCTTTTTTGCACTCATTCACTTGGTTGACCTCCGCCTTAGTTTTTTTGTTTAAATTTCTTAATTAGTGCTGTTAGTGAAACATGAATGCCATACAGTTACAAACATCGTTTCGATTTCAGGCGTGAAGGGGCACAGATTGCAAGTAATAACAAATCAGGCAACAGAACACACAGGGAGAGTCAGAGGCCTAATCAGCTCCAGTGCCACATACTGCTGTCATCACTGCAACGCCTCAGGTGGGGCGGCGTCCCCCAATCCCTACTCAGCAAGGCATGTCATAGGATCCTAATACACACTACAAGCAATCATTCACCTGATGCAACACCTTGAGGCCTTAGTTCACGGGCAGTTACTCCCTCCCCTTTGTAGAGTTAATTTGTCCTCATTTTGTTGTACCCTCTGCCCACTGTTCAGAGATGCACTGCACCACACATGGATCAGCGATGAACTGCGCAACTGGATGGCAAGACGTACACTGGCGCCTTCACTCAGGTGCCCCAACGATGGGGACATCCTTAATCCCTCATGTTGGACATATTACTCACATCCTAACACCACTGTGTCCACAGCATTTGATTTACTATTGTATTTTCTCTTAGTGTACGGTGTCATTGATCTATTGCTGTACTGCATCGTTAAAAACTGTAAATGACAATAAAAAGATTTAAACAAAAAAAATTAATCATCCTCCCTGTCATCTACATCTTTTGCGGTGAGAACTGTACTATCAGTCGTCTAATACAAGTGTCTATTAGCTAATAAACACTAGCTTCTGAAAATGCAACATCTGCAGCAAAGTGAAGTAAACATCTTGCTCAACAATCGTTTTATGTGAAAAACAAGCCTTTCAGTATTAGAATGTCTTCTTATTAATTTATGGTGCCTTCGGTTATGGCAAGTTAAGAATCCGTGCTTCATTTCTATGTTACAGGCCTATAGTTTTTAAGTATGGTTGCCTACTACAATATTTGCATTTAAAACACTTCATTTTTAAACGTAAACTTGTATTTTTAATAAAGCATTTTTGCAAATACAGAAATTTGGGTCAGATGTTATCCCCTTTTGATGGTTGAAAAACATCACAATTTTTTCACAAATGAATCTTTAGAGTACACTTTCACTCTCTGAGTCTTCTTTTTCTTAATTTTATGTTTTTCAAGTTCCTTCAATCGCTTGTATTCTCTATTCTTTTCTCTTCCATTTCTATCTCTCTACTAAGTTCTTTGTTTCTTTCTCTATTCTTTCTTCCGTTTAGACGGCCTCTAACTATTTTATATAAAGCATATAAAGCTATCAAACAAACACATATGATTAATACAGGATTTAGAATGACTCTAAAAAGTCCTCCTCCTACCACTGCAAACCAGTTACTAATAGCAGAACCTCCTTTAACCAAATTCTCTAATACACTAGCAGTTTCTAATGGTTCTAGTTCAGGTTTCAGGTCAGAAATGTTCTCTGGCAACTCTTCTTCTACTCTCATCCAGTATCTATGAACAGCAATGTTGAGACTTCAGCATCTTTCAGAATCCAACTTGCTCTGCCAGTAAAATGTCTAATCAATCTTTTAAAACCATTGCATTTTAGTGCCACTAATTCTGTGCTAACAGCCAGTAAAGCACAGCTGTAGTAGTTGCCAATTTATTTGCTACTATTGACAGCTTTCTAATCTTTTTGTCTTTTAGTACTACTCCTACAGGAGGTATTATTGCTTCAAAAATGTCTCAACTATTTCCATCATGAACACTTTGTGGATGTCTATGAGGTGGTGTCATGGTCAAAGCCTCTGTGCTATTTACATGGTACATTTTAGGAAACAGTGAGGCTAATTAACAAATACACTCCCTATCGGCAAGTAACTGGAAATAAGCAAACAAAATACACCCCTAAAATTACTTGTTCTTCCCCTGTTAGAATTTGAACAGGTCCGCCAAAAACTTCAAATGTGTGCTCACAACTACTGATCACAATGTGCCTTTTTGTAAATAGTAAACACATAATTTCCCTTTTTTTCGTTTTTCTAATTTCAAGTTTGGATATATCATTTTATTTTTATATTCATCTGTCTTCCAAACATTCTTAAACACATTATCTTTGTTTTTATTATAAAAGATTTGAGCTTTCCTTTCCTCAAATGCCAAAATATGACTTTTCTAGTGTTCACATTAAATAGGTAAAATTATTTTCATATGTATTGACAGTGTCTATACCTGTGGGTGATCTAAAGAAATACCAAGCAGTGTCTTGATCTTTCGCCTATGAGTGAAGAGCCATATTTTTCTGAAGAGCAACTTTTGAAAAGAATCAAGTCATAATTGGAGAAATATTATTCAAAGCGTTCGTCTATAAACAAAAAAGCTAAGCAAAAGGTTACATGTAATTGCATAAGATAGTGAGATGTGGCGGCAGGTCACCTCATCTGCAGCTGAAGAAAGTAAGTGTGCACATACATAAAAATCCCTAGCATCTAAAGCTTGTGTGTATTCCTGAACTAGTCTAGAATAAACGTTAGCCAAAAACTCTTCTTTCGAATAGTCCACGAATGAAGCTTTCAATGTTGTTTCATCTATTGTGTGTGCAGGTGTTGTAGTTGCAGGTGTAGATACAGGCATCTCTATCTCCGGTGTAAAAATTAGTCCAACTAACTGTGTTATGATTACTATTAATACAGCTATTAAAGTGACACCTACAATGATCCTTCATCAAGCTTTGGTAAGGAACACATGTTTTTTCTACAGTCACCACTTCAATATAATATAGCAGCTAGCGCATTCAATGTTCTGCCTTAACTTATACTTGTGCAAAAGAGCAAAATAGTTTTGAAAATTGATTTGCAGTTATTTCATTCAGCTTATATATAATCATCTTTGTGATACACCCCTAGCCCTACTCATCCTTTTCTAAAGGTGTTATCCATATTTTTCTACTGTAGCCTTGACCCAAGGGAATTCCTCTAAATAATTGTAATTGTTTTGATTAATAATTTTATTATTTCAGTCTATCACTTTTTGACTTTAAAATAGTTAATTACTTGTCGCTGAAGCTGATTTTTCAGTCAAGTTTAAATAATAATGTTCATCAAGTTCTCAATTGTATTTTTTGTTCTACAAATATTTTGTTTTAATCAATGCTGTTTGTCAGTGTGGCGTGTCATGGAGGTTCAAACTCGGAGTTCAATTCATCTGGACTTTGATCTGAACCATTTGGCACATCTCTCTCATAGTAAGTCCATTCAGGTGCTGAATACCTTCGACAAGGTACTCTTGCTCTTTTGGATCTCCTTAGTGTTTGTTGATCTTCCTCTGTTTCACGTATACCGCTGGAGTCTGTTTCTTAAAGGTTTGTTGGCGGTTTACGTTCAATTGACACACTTGATCTTAATTGCCTTCTACCACTTGACCATTCAAATCTCCGTAATTGTCTTTCTCTTCTCACACTCATTCCTTCATCTGGGTCTTTCAATTGCTCTTGTAATACTCCACCAATCTCTTAAGTGGGTATTTCCACATCACTTTGAAATATTCCAGGAACTTGCACTGATGTGAGACCTTGCTATTCTTCACCCCTCTCTTGCTCTTCTAGATGTCACAGATGCCCTCTGACTTGGCTAAAGAACACCATTTTTTTATTTGAACACTTTATTCTTTGAGTATGCAATGCTTGCACCCAGTTAGGTATCCCAGCACATTTGACCGCATTGTTTGTGATCAGAATGCTTGGTAGGGACCTTTCCACCTTGGCTCTAAACAGGTCTTCCGCAAATGCTTCTTCACTAAAACCCAGCCACTGGGACTAAGGTCATGGAACTGATCCTGATGTGGATTAGCAGTTATACAGCCAACTTGATGAGAAACAAAACGCACCACATCAGCCAGTCATTTGCAGAAATCGAGTATCATGTCGTCTGCGATGTTCACAAGTGCATTCGCAGGTATATTAGGAAGTCTTATTGCACGATCCATGAGGTTTTCATTAGGCAATAATCCTGTTCTTCTGTCAGGAGTACTTCAAAAACTCAGCAAATTAAGTGGTAAAGAATCTGGCCATTTCAAAGAACTGGAAGCACAACCTTCGCCAATCATGGCTTCAAGGTTCCATTTACTTGCTCCACTATCCCTGAAGCCTCAGGATGATAGCTACAATGTAATCCCTGCTCCACTTGAAGAGACACTCAAAGCATCCTAAAGACCTCATTATTAAAATGAGTCCCTCGTTCTGGCTTCAGAGAAACTGGAAATCGGGACCTTGGTATGAGTTCACATAACAGCAGTTTAGCTTCAGTGAGACTGTCATTTCTCCATGTTTGGTAGGCTTCCACTCATTGAGAGAAAATGCACACTATAACCAGGATGATTCTCAGCCCATTACATACAGGCATCTCTATAAAGTCCAACTGCATCCTATTAAATGGTCAACATGATCTTCCTACATGACTCATGGTTACTGTTGTTCTTCCTATGTTCATCTATTAATATGTTATACATCTATGGCACAATTCATCTGCTAGAACTCTGAATCGGGGATTGAATCTATTTTGCCTAAACAATCTAAGCATTGCATCACTTCTGGTGTGTACAAGAACATGGAAATGTAGTGTCATGGGAAACAACAACATATCTGGAAACACTGGTCTACCATCAACTGAAACCCAAAGGTCATGTTCACCTTTAACACAACCTGCTCTGACCCAACTTTGTTGTTATGCTTCTAAAACCTCTTCTTGCAATCTTTTAATCCCTTCCCAAGTATCAGCTACTGACAACATAGAAAAACAGTGTCCTCGTCGGATTCATTTGCATATTCTCTGCTAAATGTTTAAGTGCACCAAACCGGGCAACTTCATCTTCATATCAATTTCCAATTGTGACATAATCATTGCTGGTTCTGTTTGCTGCACACTTTACAACTCCTATTTCCTTGTGAAACTGCACAGCATCCAACATAATCGGGGACCCTGAAGATGTCATGAACCCTCTTTGTGACCATAATGGTCCAAAGTCATGTACCACACCAAAGCCATACTGACTATCTGAAAATATAGTCACTCTCATTTATGCTGAAAGTCAACATTCTCATAAGGGCAATCAATTCTGCTACTTGTGCAGTAGTAACACCTCAAAGCCGTGATGCTTCTACCTCTTCTTGAATTGTGCACCTCAAAGTTCCCTCATTGTTTTTTAGACATGAGCCATCCACAAAGATTACATAATCTGGCTCATCGGAGGTTGATCGCTTATATGAGGTCTTAGCTTTGTGCATAAGTACGTAACATCTAGACAATCATTTTCAACCTCATCCCCATCAATTTCATTTTCAGGCAATGGCAATTGGGTTGCTGGATTCAGCATTCGACATCTTTGCAACACCAAGTTTTCTTCAGCAAGTATCTATTGTTCCTACTTTATAAGTCTGTTTGTCAAATACAGTGTTTTCATTTGAGTGAGCAATATTTCTGCTGACTAAGGAACCATGACTGAAGGAAGATGTTCCATCACTTTGCTCTCACATCTCTTATTACTGACACCACCTGCTGCAACCACTTTAAGGCAGCTGGGCAATCCTGTGGCAACTGGATCAAGAGTAGTCAAAAATATGCCACAGGACTTCGTGAATCTTCATGCATCTTAGTAAGCACTGAGACAGCACACTGCAAAACATGTGAATATTTTAATGTAATCAGGCATTCCGAGTGCTGGGGCACAACAGAGATTATCTCTCAGCTCTACGAAAGCTTTCCAGCAATCGTTTTTCCATGGTAGCGGATCAGGCACATCTATGTGCATCAGCCTATGTAACTGTTTGGCCACTAGAGAAAAGTTTGGTATCCACTGTCTACAGTAGCCAACCATTCCCAGAAACATCCTAACTACTTCTTGTGTATCTGATGCCACAAGTAGGCCTTCGGTGTACTGCACGAGAACTGAATTTCAAGGCATCTGCAGAGTCTCAAGATTCTTGTTCAAGAACTTATTAAAGATTGATGTACTCTCCGTATACGCTTATGGAACTTGTCTCCACAGCAAAACTCCACTGCTAAATGCTAATGAGAATAAGTATTGACTGTCCTCATTCAATGGAATAGAAAAGAAAGCCTGACCAAGATGCATGACCGTAAAGCTGTCTGCAGTGCAAGGAATCTGTAAAGGTATTATTGCTAGATTCTGTACCATGGGACAACATATCACAACTATGTTGTTAAGCTTTTGAAGATCCTGTACAATCCGGCATTTCCCATTGGGTTTCTGTAAACTCATTATCGGTGTATTACAAGGGCTTCCAACAATTTCTTTTAAAATTCGCTGTTTTAGAATGTTCCCAATCACTGGTGTTATTTCTGCTACTTTCTCTGGCGTTAGAGTATAAGGTTACATTCTTGGAGAAATTTCATTCAGTTTTACTGTAATTCCACACCTTTTATTAGTCCGATGTCTTTTCCTGACAAGTCCCATACCTTTGGGTTTACTGTGTCTTTTAAATCGAGAGGCAAGTCCTCTACTGTCCTCCCTGGATATAATCCTACAGCTGTTCCTTATCGGGCCATTTTGAATTCAATACCTTCATCATGTGTTTGGAATTTAACACCATCCTGAGTGCAACAAATGGTACACTTTAACTTGCACAAAAGATCCCTTCCTTACAGATTTACAGGACTTGATTCACATACTACAAATAGACGATTCTCTTCAAATTAACCTGTTTTTACAGGCTTTTTCTCAGAAACAGGATTAGTTATTTGCTTATTCGTATCACCTATAACTTTGGTATTTCCTTTTCGAGAGAGGTAGATCTGGAGCTTCCACTGTTTTCACAGTGGATTGCGTAGCTCCAGTGTCAATAAGAAATAGCACTTAGTGGCCATCAACTTTGCCTTCTACAAATGGCCCACTTTGGTCTTCCGCTAAGACTGCACCAAGTACGCAATCTTCCTCCCCTCTCAGGCCCCTTCATTGGGAATTGTCAGAGTCAAAACTCTCTTTTTCCAACTTGGGGAACTATTGGATTGAGTTCTGGTTTTGAAATCGGTTTTGGATTTGCTCTCTGTGCTTGATTCATATTTAACCTGGGATTTCCCATAGTCTATGGGGCTGTTGGAGCTTGTGGAACTTGCATCGTAGGAACTTGTGATTGTACTGGCATCTGTATTTGTTGTGCAGGCATCTGAACCTGAATTTTCTGTATCTGCCTTTGGTTTACTCCATGCATTTGACCAATTAACACTCACTCTATTCAGATTCTGTCTACATTCCCTCTTACAATGTCCGATCTTGTTACAAAAATGGCTTAGATTTGACTTCTTCAATGTTGCAAAGTCTATCCTGGAATTTGGATCAACCTGAACACCTTTACCTCTACCCTAGGAAACAGCAACTCTTCCATGAGCAACCTGACCTCCTACAAGAAAACCAACACTTTGCATTCCACTAATGTTTCTTCAAAATGACTGATTCTGGATTCTGGAAAAAAAAAAGATGTTTTCATTAGCATTTACATTTTTACAGTTATACATACGATAGGTGCAAAATGATTCATACAGAATTCTCCTTGGTTAGGTGTACATTTTCATGATAGGGCTTATTTTCCAGTCTGCATTGTGCATATCATACATTCTCATTCATTCACCCTTTTTCAGTTCCCACCAAGTATTCCACTTTCCCGTGGGGCTTATGACCTCTGATTTGTGTAGCTATCATTTTTACTCAGGGGAGTTTACCTCTGTTTATATTTTCGGAAGGATTTTTTATCTGCTAAGAGAAAAAATAAACAACTTATCCCTAGAACTGGGATATGAACTAATTTGTGGTGTCCTGAAGTGCTATCTTCACATTCATTCTGTCCATGGGAGGGTCTTGTAAGTGCGTCAGGGGAGAGTCTCTTTCGAGGGCATACCTGTCTACTCTCTTTGCATGCCACTACTACCCACTTTACCCTGTATCCACTGTGTTTTAATATTCTGGAATCCTTTGTGAGCTAACTTTGCCTGCACAAGCATAAACTCTCCTTGAGTCTTTTCTGCTTCAGCTCTTGCTCATCACTAGACTATTTTCATACCTGAGGGTTTCGTCTAAAGATTTTGTCTGTCAGTAAATCGCAATTTTCTGTATGTGCATACTTAACTCTGATCGTAACCCAAGAACAAACTGTAACAAAAAATAACCCATATCACGTTTCTCAGGGTTTCACCTGTAACAATCGCTCGTAATAAGCATGCACTGATTCCTTTGCCTCTTGAGTAGTTCTTTTGATTTACAGCCAATCAGTGTCTCTGACTGGGTCATTACCTTTCAAAAAGGTAATGACCTCATCATACGTAGGGCCTGGTTTAGATCTTGGTGGACGGGTTACTAAATGAGAGAATTTCTTGGCGGCTGCCAACAGTGCTGATTACTGAAGCAGATCCTAAAGGCTCATGCTGAGTTTCCTCTACCAAAGGCCAAACACACATTGAGTGCCCCATACTCTGCAAGCCCTTAGAGAGAACTTTCACTTATGTCCCACAGCAGAAATAGCAGTTGCTGTAGTTATCAATACAAATCTACTGTTCAGTTGCTGTTCAATAACAGGTCTGCTCTGTTGTAAAAATAACTGTCTTTCCAAGGTTTGTGCAACATTCTATTCCGCAATACAATTTAGATTGATATCCTCACGGGATTAAATCCAAGGTTAGAGCTTACTCCTTTACCTGTCCCCCTCAAGCTGCACCTCAACAAGATAATTGTAGGAGCACAATAAAATTGATGGTAGCAAAATATTCTGAAAGTTACACATACCCTTCATACAATACACGTAGACTAAGGCACTACAATTTGAAGTCATCAGCCCACAACCCCCCCCCAATAATATAACATCTCTCATTTAAATTATCACATTAAGACGTATTCCAAGCCAAACTTCAACATCTCCATTACCGTATTGCTCAAATTATCGTTCATTTGATAATATATGAATGTTTTATAAATACACAAAATTGGGCTGAAGGGCACTCAAGTTCTGGCCTTAATTGAAATTGGGCCCAGCTCCAGCCTCATGACACATTGATACACGAGGAAACTTCCAACGCCATTTGTAACATACTGACAATTGTTCCCAATCGGAACTGGCATACCAATCCCTGCCGCAGGCTGAATAACAGGCCCATTTTACTGCTAATTACTATCTCCTTAGAGATGGTAGGGTACGGTGGGGTTGCGGGGCAGAGGGAAATTGCCGTAGGGCAGCTATCATCAATCTACAGTTCATCTGATGGCGCATCAGACACTGGGTTGGTTGACGGTAGCGTGTCATGCTTCCATGGTGATGTTCATGACAGTCATTTGGGAGGAAGGCTCTCTGCCTCTGCTCACAGCCCAGATCCTGGGCCACCAATCTATTTACTGGGCTCACTTGGTACAGGAAAACCAGGCCTTTTGTGATCACTCGGTAAAGTATACCTCCCTGGGATACTACTCCGCCCAACTTGTAATCGTGCATAAAGTTGTGAAGACAATCAACTGCCCCCCCACCTTATTAAAGCTAAAACTTGTAGTCTCACTTATTTCTCCATCACCTTTTGGTAACCTTTTAGGTCATCTTGAATAATCTTGCAATACATTGCCTGTAAACCTTATCTATTGAGTTTAAGTGCTAGCTCATTGGCATCCTCAGAGGAGACTACATCTGAAAAGTATTCCCTCCAGTAACATGGGGCTATAGTTGCATCTGCTATTGTACTTTTCAATGCATGTACCCCTTCCTTCCTGTGCCCAATAGCCTTTTGAAACCCTAGCTACCAGATCAGCTATTTTGCCACCAACCCAAAGTACAGACATGTTCTGTTTTCCCTTGAGGAGTCCCAGCTTAGTTGTTTGCAAAGAATGAGGGACTTTCCCAATAGCATTTGTGCTTCTCGGTCACACGCGTAATGTATTTTTTTTTGGGGGGGGGGCGCAAACAGAGGTTTATCCACCAGAACTGTCTGTGTTTTCTCTCTAAAGTCAGTCAGGGTCCTTTTTCTTTAATTGACAGAACCTATTCACAGTGCAAGACAAGAACAAGAATACCCACACATTGATTGGTGTAAACACATAGGGTACTGTGAGCAATTTTGTTAAAAAACCTAATCTTAAAGAATTGCCATTTGAACGATAAAACAATCCAAAACTATCACACACTTTCACTTGAGAATAAAAAACACTTAACATTCTGATTTACCTTTGCTGCTAGTCACCACCTCTTGGATGGTTGGAGGCCACCTGTTAGATGCCCCCTCCCCCGCATCGGCCTATGTTACGCCCCTAAACCGTGACACATTACTATCAAGGTTCAACACCAATGAAATATTTTTCCCATTAACTGTTAGAAGACCGTACACATCATTCGGCTTAATTTAATTTTGTTTATCTCTTTTCAAGCTAGACAGATGAAATATGATAAGTAACTCCAGTTCAACCCTGAAATTTGAAATGTAAGGAATACAGGAAAAAACGATTGAGTGGATCCTCTCATTGTAATCTTTCTGCAAGGTTGGACCCACCTACTCCCGTATTTGTGGTTAGTAAGTCCCCTGATCCATGCTTTGTAGGTAAAATCCCAACATGACCTATATATGGCGACACATTCATTTATCCCTTTAGTATATTGCAATATTTGTATACAAGCGTTGGGAACAGAAGTTAAAATTACCTGCAATTTGTCTAAGAGAATACTAGAGAACCACAAGATTTGCTTCATGGGTCCTAGGTACTATCCAGGTTCTCTGTTTTAAGCTTCAAGACAAAAACAATTTAGGCGAATATTCCCCAAATTTGGACCAAGATGCCAAAATCGGCACCCAAACTCCCAAATGTAGGACTCGCCATTGGCTGTCAGAAGAAGCCTTGTGTCAAAGAGCTGATTATCTTAAAAGCTTAATTGCTGATAGATTTGACTTGCACAGAGTGAGGATACGGAGTTTTGCAACTCATATTCTAGATGCAAACATTTAAAGTGACTATATTTTTTGGGTGAATGAAATTTGCTTTTGTCTCAAAGACCACCTCTTTCGAAAGGCTTGCACTCAGCAGTTTCGGTCCACCTAGATTTTTCAGTCCGTTTTTGTGATAAATAATCTAGTCTAGTATGATTTTCCAAAGAATGCAGAGCTAAAGGGGTATTCTTGGCAGTGCAGTTTATTTGAACCTTCATTAAAGATGCTCACCCGTGATCATGCCGAGATTGTTCAGCTTCTGAATGAATGTAGAAGACTTTCTGCGTAAGTGAGGCAGTCTCTCATGACCCAAGAGGCCATATTCAAGGGCGTAACGCAGGGCCCTGCAGCCCCTTCCAAAGCAGAGGGCCCCTAACCCTTCATGGGGTCCAACATTTTAGGGGCCTCCGATCAGTCTAAGGCCAATGAATATCTGTGAGATATGGGAGACTGGGGGGCATCATTTTGCGTTATGCCACTGGCCATAATAAATTAATATACCAAATATGTCCAGTTTGTCCTGGGAGGCTGCATCTGGTGTTTACCTTTCTTGTATAATATAAAAGTGGACGGAGCTGCACACACGCCGGTGGGACGCGGGACGAGACATTGGGTAGTCACCCCAGGGGCACGTGATCAGAGGACGCGTGTTCCATTCCGAAGACGGCTGCAGGTACGAGGAGACTTCGCAACCCCTTGAGGTTTTAGGTGAATCTCACGTGAAGTTGATTTGGAACCCCAACAGCCCTCAAGAAGTTGCGTGATGGTTCAGCAACGAACATGTTGGCATCATAGAGTTGATTATGGTTTGATTGAAACCATTTTTTGGGAGCTTACAGCATTTAATAAAATGATGTCAAGCTAGTAAGTGTCACCAGTTTTTAACCGTGAGAATTAGATTTTCACATTCTCACTGGGGTCCAAAGTGCACGTATAAAAGCAACAGGCACTGATAGTTTTTTACTATTTCACTTCACTGGTTGAGATTCTTGCATCTAAAGAATACACTTTTTGTTTTCTACACGGAGTAAGAGCAAACTATGATGATAAGTGGGTATGCTGACGAGTACCAGCCAGCGACCCCCTTGGTGTTACTACCGTGAGGTGCTCGTTCTCTTTCCTCACACTTTTTCTAACCATTTCTTGGTAGAAATCGCGTTATGATGGTTTTTATGACACTTTTAATTTGATACACCACAACCTTTTGAGTAGTGATAGGGAACACACAATAGGGAATCGGAAAGTATTGGAAACCTTCTCAGTGTCGGTAATTCAGGATTAGGTGGGGCAGGCTACTTGTTGTTTATAATGTACTGAGTGGGGGTCGACCTGGCCCTTTGTTTTCCCCCTGTGGCTCCTATTGTGTTGTTGTAATATCAAAGTGCACCAAGTGCCTTATGCATGCATGGACACTTTCTGTGATATGATCTTTGATTTTTCAGTTTTGTCCTTGTCCAAAATAAGGTAATCTCTGCGTTTGGCACTGAATAGGAGTTGGATGGTGCTGGTAGGGTCATAAATCACACCCATAAAAACAATACTGTGCAGTAACATTTGCCAGTACCATGCCGTTGCAAGTTTATCTCCATGGAATGTGGAATAACCTTGCAGACCTGGCTTTGGTAGACTGAATTCCTCACGTTATTCCTGTTCTTCGTGGTATTGTGGCTCACATTTACCACCATCTCTGAACAGGTGGTAAATCCGAACTGATGGCTCCTGAGGGCATTTGAAGAAGGGTAAATAGTGGGGAATGTAGGGGTGTGCAGGGGGGACTGTAGTCTGGCAAGGGGAAGCATCTCGCTCTGTCATGGCTGAGGTTCAGGTGGGAGCAGGAAACCAATCTGTGTTGCACTGCAACCCATTCCCAACAAGTATTACTGGCTGAGTAATTGGGTCCTTTGTTCCAAGGTTACACATCCTAGAGGCAAGTGACCATTCACTTATAGGACAAATATATATGACTAAAAATACAACGCCTCACTGTGATTAAGCCAGGGAAGTAGTTGAACATGCATGCCTATGAGAAAATGCTTTGATGGTAAGCCCTGTAGTACCCTACATTGCAGGTGGTAAAAGCAAAACAGTTTTTGACTGGTGAAACATGAAGGAGAGAGTCAGTGCAAGTGTGATTCCCTCCACCCCAGCTAGTGAGTGTAGGCGCTGATGCAGAACAGGAGAATAATAATACTCTTTCTATAAATTGAACAGACTTGTGATAACTTGAAAGTCCGGTAAATCTGTACAACGCTATAGAAGTCACCATGTAAAAATGGTAATCTAGTCTACTGGGTAAAATAAGTTACCAGCAATAAATCTACAACATACACGAATCCTTTGTATCCAAAGACCAAAGCCCACCTGTCTGATCACAATATTGAAAGGTGTAGGAAACTCACCATCTGCCATGAGAGACCCACTTATAATAGGCATCCACAACTGAAACAAATGCTACTGGTTACATGAAGATTGGCTTTGCAGCATGATCTTATAACAACCATTGGCAAAGTCAATAGGTTTCGCCTACGCAAGACCTATTGGGATTTCCAATCATTTTTTAAAGATGTTGCACAGGAGCGTGGGCTGTTGTGCAACATGACTTAAAGTAAATAAAAACAAAGTGCAAAGCTTTGGCGTAACAGCCAGAGCTGCCAACTTTGGTACTGGGTAACCAGGTTCGAGTCTCAGCATCTGCTCAACATCCTGTGATACCGGGCAAATCACTTAATCTATAGGTGCCTTAATTTTTTTTATATGATCTTGTGTAATGTAACAGGTGCTCATGTAAAGTGCTCTAATACCTTTGGGTGGAGTTTGCACTATATAAACTGCAAATAAATAAATAATTATGAGCATGTGCAGAGCCTTGTATCGCAGGCTGGAATAGGAGTGCTGCAGCCGGTTGAGGCATCATTTGAGCACATCTATTGGTACTGCGTGGTAGTGGTGATTGTGGCACCTTGAAGAGGCCCGACTTTAAAACTAAGATGGTCATGGTGGGGCACCGAATGACGCAGGTGAAGGAGGCATCGAGCGACACAGGAGTGGGCAATCAAGATGTAGGGGCAGCTAGACGACAGGGCCAACGCGGAGAGGGAAGACTGATTACAAACACATGCACTTGTATTAAGCCCTAGGAAGAAACTTTTTTCAAAAAGTACTTAGGGAAGTGCGCTGCCAGTGGAAGGACACTGGCTGCGGACAGGAAACTGGCTGCAAACAGGAAACTGTACTTGGTCCACGCTCCACAGAATGGCCAAACACTCAAGGCAGAAGAGGAAGCAAGAGGTGCTGATGAATCGGAAGCAAGAGAACTAGAGTGGCAAGAAAGACAACCAACGGTAAGTAATGGGTGCGTTCTAATCCCTTTTTAAGCTTTTTTTTTTCTATAACACGGGATTTTGCAAAAGATGTGAAGGTGAAATCTAAAATTTGATTGTCAGGAGTATTAGTGAACCAAGTAGGCAATTTGAGTTTTATTTGTGCAACAGAATCTAGAGTAATGGATGCGTTTTCAGACATTTTCAGGACAAGAGGGATCTTCCCCAAAATCTTCCAGTCGTGGCCAACACAGATAAATACTGATGGGGCAGGGGCAGGAGGCACGGGGCGACGGGAGGAATGTGGAAAGCATGATGCGGGGGGGGGTAATAATATTGTTTAATAAACACTTACCTAGTGCTGCTGGCCTCCTCGCGCTCCTCTGTTGCCAGTTCCTGGTCCCAGCAGTCCCTGGGATAGCATCACAGACTCTGCATCCAATCTCAGCGCTGCTCTCAAGCATAAGATCAGTTTGGGGATAGGCCTGAGCGGATTGGATTAACGCTCGCTCAGGCACAGGGAGTCTGTGCTGTTTCACCCTAAGTACGCATGACAGTTTGGCCGTCCTAAGATGACCAGCCAAACTTACATGCACGCTTTAAAGTGCACATCTACCACTCCTCCTTCCGTCTCCCTTGGCCCGGTCTGCCCCTCCCCGTACACTCTGGCCCAGCCAGCAGCTGAAAAATAAAACAATAGTAAAATATTTATTTTTCAGCTGCTGGCTCTGAGCCAGTGGGGATAAATCCTCCGCCATTGCAGAGGAGCCGCCACCACAATCTTCAATGATAGCTTTACCCAAAGATCCTTTATGTATACGCCTTTGAATGTTTCAACTAGCATTGTGGATTCATTTGAGGTTGCTGCTCCATCAACATTTTACTGACACTTGAAATTTTACACCTCTAATCGAACAGCCTTGGCACTCTGTGAAGATTTTTCTTATGGTTAGCCGCTTTAAAATTGCCTTTCAACGGTATCTTTATTACAGTGTAATGTAATGTATTGAGTCTGCAGACAAATTACATTTACCCCAATGTGTTGTGCAATTCTGTACATATTTTCGAATAAACAGAAACTGGCATACACTGCCCAAGTTCCTGATTTAGCAATTATACAATTCCACTGTTATGGCAAGCAAGAGAACACTTACATTTAATTATTTGCAGTAAAGGGGGAAAACAGCAACAAAGAGCAGTTGGCAGTTTTCATAGAATTTGTTCTAAGCTCCTCGTATGAGGTCTACCTTGCTGCCAATCAAAAGTTTTTCAACCTCGCATCCTCTTCAAAAAGCAAAATATAGAAACATTTATTACATCCAGAGTAATGGAACCAATAAAACTCGCTGTTTGTTGCAATTCACAGATGAGTATCCAAACAGCCGTGTCTCAATAATGCTGAATGCAAGGCGCCCAATATTCTTTGAAAATGAAGTATTTCCCAAAACACTGAAATATGCTAAGAAGCTCAGACTGATTACTGTTCTGAGAAACATTCATTTGCTGCTCATATACAGCTCTGCCAAGATCAATCCCCTTTGTGGGCTTTCTCTCTGCCAGCATTGCTTCTCATGCTGAAAGAAAGCCATTTTAGTGGCATGTGTTCAGTTTAAATTGGATTCTAGGCAGCAAAACGCCTTGTTCAATCTAAAGAACCACAACAACATCTGTGCTGGTCAACTGAAATGTAAAATAAGTTATTGACTCTCCAGCTAATCAATGCCTGCTCGTCATCCTACCAGGCTGCTCATTTGCTTTATAATAAAATGTCTCCCTAGTAACTAACGAAAAGCGAGCCTGATCATTGATTTGGCCTGTCTACACCCATAGCCCATTGGAGATTTTATTCATCCTAAGTTTTTTTTTGTTTTGTTGATAAACAACTTTATTGATTTTGTTATAAAAGGAAGAACGAGTATCAGTTCTGAGAACAACCCCAAATGCATCCCCACAATTAGGGTTTAAATCAGTGAAATATGTACACCATGGTACATAATTTCATGTCAAGCAGTGCGCGAACAGCGAATCACAGCAATTCAGTATCACCCACAAGCCATTTGCCCCAGACCTTAGCATGTTTAGCTGGACAACCAAGTGCTGCATAAACATGTATTTTTCTGTTGGGCTCACCAGTTATGTTAATGGATACTTGGTACAGTGCAACGACACACCCATGGAGGGGCATCTCGGCGCTGTGGCAACAGATACGTAAAGAAGCAGCCATTAGAACAGCCAGGTCTAGCGATGTTTTTTAAAGCCTGAGAAAACCGTGCACGCCCTAGTGAACAAGGGAAGCTTGTTCCAGTGGTACAGGAAATGATAGGATAAGGTCCGTCCACCATACTTAAATGTACAGATACGGCGGGGACAGAGAGGAAGTTAACTCCTTGATATAAGATTTCTCCTAGGAGGATAGCGGACCATTTTGTCCTGTAGGTATTTGGGTCCTTTTCCTGACAGGGCTTTATACGTCAGGCAAAGGAGTTTGAATATTGCTCTTTTCTTTATGGGGAACCAATGTAGTGCTTTGAGATGCAGTATTTTGTACCACCTGCATTTTAGATAGAAGAGATTCATTGGATGCCACAACAAGTGTATTTCCATAGTCAAGGTGGCTGATTATCTGAGCCTGCATAAGGGTCTTCCGAGAGGTCAGCGGAAGCCACTGAAAAATCCTCCTGAGAAAGCACATTGTCCCGAAGCACCTGCCACAAGTGGGTGTCATCTGGTATTTTATAGATAACTAGTTATCTAATAGAGAACCCACGTTTCTCGCTGTGTTTCTGGGCCACCATTCATCTGTCCAGTGGCGCTGTGCTTTGCCAAACAGTAGAATGTCTGTTTTGTCCCAGTTTAGCTTAAGTCAGTTCAGGAACATCTACATGGCAATTTTTCTCATGCAAGGGATAAAACGGTTCTTAACATTCTCAGTGTCCTGCCCAAAGGAGATAACCAATTGGGTATCGTCTGCATAGGAGAGTGTTTCAAAACCACAGGACTTGACTAACTGAGCGAGGGGGGCGACATAGATGTTAAAAAGCATAGTTCTCAAAGCAGAGCCCCGAGGAACTCCCTTGCCCAGGAAATAAGTCTTAGATTGAAAAGGGCCAATTATGATGCTTTGAGTTCTGTCCTTAAGAAAGTCTATGAGCCAATTTAGGGCAGTGCCCTGGATCCCTATTTCATAGAGGCATTGAATCAAGATGAAATGTGACATGGTTTCAAACACCACTACCAAATCAAGAAGAACCAGCATTGCTGGTGTGCCGGTGTCCAGGGATAGGCTAAGTCAGTCAACTACCATTAAGAGGGTGGTTTCAGTACTGTGGAAGGGGAGAAAACCCGATTGGGAAGCATCCAGAAAATTATGATTCTCCAAGTAGGAGGAAAACTGTTTGTTAACTTAAGATTCAAGCACCTTGCCTATCAAAGGAATGAGAGAGCTAGGACGATAATTTACCAGATCGACGGGATCCGCAAGTGTTTTTTCTAGGATGGGTATACCATGGGCGGCTTTCCTTTCCAGAGGAACTGCATCTTAGGAAAGAGGTTACATAAAGATGTAACTGAGGATGCAAGAAGGTTGGAAAGCATAGCTATAATATGAGGGGAACACTGGTCAGAAGGAGAGCCAGATTTTGTTATTGCTGGTAGGTCTAGCAGTTGAACTTGTGCAATAGGCTCAAACCTCCCCAACACTGCATGAGTGTTATTACAAGAAGAGTCAGCAGGACAAATATAGATCGGAGCAGTAGAGTGGTTGTGGAAATTACTATAGATGTTCTCTATTTTAGTTTCAAAGTGGGTAGCTAGGGTGTTACAGAGTGTCTGAGAGGCAACAATAGTTGAGGTGCAGGCATGCAGTTTAGTGTGCTCCTTTAGGACCTTGAATAGTTCTTTGGTGAAGTTCCCTGCTTGATAAATTCTATTGAAAGTATAGAGTTTGCGTAATGTTCCAATTCTAGCATCACATGAGTCTTCATCATCTAAAGAGCCTAACCAGGTTTCCCAGCTGGATCTTAGATTATGTAGTGTTAGAAATGGGGGTATCTAGTTGGCAGAGGTATGCACCTTTGTCCAAGTAGGGACCCTTGCTTCTAGTCAGGGTAAGGGGGATACACACTTTAGATAAACCCTGCTCATCCCCTTGGTAGCTTGGCACCAGCAGACTGGCAAATCCCAAAGGCAATGTGTAAAGTACTTGCACTCAAAACACACAGTGAAACGACCACAAATGGACTCCACACCAGTTTAGAAAAATAAAGTATCTTTAGCTAAACCGAACAAGACCGAAACAGCAAAAATTCAACCTACATGTATCAAAATACCCCTTTAGAACAGTTATGGCAAAAATAGAACTTGTAAAAATAGCTATTACGATGTCATGACAGGCATAAATCCAAAGTATGGGGCTGACTGGGAGGTGTGCAGCATCAGGCATGTAGTCACACGGACTCAACAACAGTACCTTGGAAAAGAAGTCTATGAACAATGCACGGTGTTGTGGAGGTGAGGTGTCGGTGTTGAGGCCGGTTCCCTGGTTGCTACAGGCGAGGGGAGGTGTTCTTGAGGAGGTGACATGCCAAGTCCAGGACAGGGGAAGTCAACGGCGTTGGCAGTGAGGTGTCCGTTCCGGTGAGGTGATGCAAAGTCGAAGAGTTCATGAAGTCACCCTCGTCGGTTATGGGGATGCAGGCTCTGGAGGTGATGGCATCGGAGCGAGCGATGGTGTCAGAGGGCTGATAACTACAGGGGATAAAGGGCGTCTGGGCTGCGGTGCATTCGTGCACTACACGAGCTGTGCCCCTGGCCTCGGTGCAGCTTGCGGTGTTGCTGACTGCGTCGGAGTTGTTTTACTTGCTCTGAAGCACCAACCACACAATTCTCATGGCCCAGGAACTGGAATAGGCACCCTTTTGAATATAGGAGTCCACAAAGGAGTCCAGGTGCAGGTCAGTGGGTTGGTGGTGACATTTATGTGCCCCTGAGACTTCAGAAGAGGAGGACACATACAAGCCCTTGGAGATTCTTATTCAGGCAGGTTCACAGCAAAGTTCCAGTCTTTGTCCTCTCCTTGGCAGAAGCAGCAACTGCAGGCCAACCCAGCAAAGCACACACCTCAAAGGGGTAGTACTCCTCCTTATGGCTCTCCATCTCTTCTCCTTGGCAGAGGTTGTCTTGAGTCCAGAAGTGATCTAATCCTTTGGGGTTTAAGGTCCAATACTTATGCCCCAATTTGTCTTTGTTCTCTTTGTGGCAAGGGTCTCTGAGCCCAGCCCAATCCAGTTCTGCCCTCTCTGGTGCAGCAGGACCACAGGAGGTGGAGACAGCATTGTGCAAATGAGACTCAGTCTGTTCAAGTGCAAAGGAAACTCCTCCCAACACTCTAAATGCAGCCAAGGTCTATTCAGCCCAGCTATGAGTCAACCAGGAAAAGCAGGACACAACACAACCCCCCAGTGGCTGTCTACAGTGGATGCACATCCCCAGCATCTAGCACTCCAAAAGCCGGCAAGTCACTACACAAACCAGCAGAGGCATACAGAATAGTTAGACAAGAAAATCTCTGCTTTCTAAAAGTGGCATTTTCAAACACACAATTTTAAAAACATCTTTTACTAAAAGATGTGTTATTAAATTCTGCGTTAAGAGAGCCTAACCTCCATTTTCCTATCTTGTCCTAATGCAAAGCAACTTCCATGTTAGCCTATGGGACAGCCATTTTTTTAAATAGCGAAAACAACAAAATTGGCAGTATTTCACTATCACAACATGTAAAACACACCCATACATGTCCTAACGTTTCACATACACTGCACCCTGCCCATGGCGGTACCTTGGTCCTACCTGAGGGGCACCTTACATGCAAGCAAAGGGAAGGTTAGGGCCTGGCAAGTGGGTGCACTTGCCAGTCAAAATGGAAGTTACAAACTGCGTGCACAGACACACAGTGATAGGTCTGAGACACATATATAGGGCTACTCATGTGGGAGGCACACTCAGTGCTGCAAGCCCACTAGTATGTTATGTTATGTTATGTTACATACATTTGTAATGCGCACTGCTGCCCCAGCAAAGGGGCGTCCAGGCGCACGGCAGGTAAAAATGCAACACCACAGAAAACACAACAGAACAGAAGAAAGACAAATTATTTAAAACAAAAAGGTTTTTAAGGCTTTACGGAAAGCTGAAAGGTCATCTAGCAGGCGCAACTCTGCGGGAAGGGAGTTCCAGAGCTCGGCTGCTCTGACCCGGAAAGAGCGGCCGCCAGCCCGGCACAGCCTGTATCTGGGGATCACAGTAAGTGCCTGACCCAGGGATCTCAGGGGCCGAGTAGGCACATACCAGGCCAGAAGATCCGCAAGAATAGAAGGGCCTACCCCCCTCAAAATCTTGAACGCCATACACAGCACTTTAAACTGGATTCTGGCCCGGATAGGCAGCCAGTGCAGTGATCTCAATGTGCTGGAGGCAGAACAAGAACGGGGTAGGCCGACAATAGCTCTCGCCGCAGAGTTCTGAACACGTTGGAGGCGGGTAACCTCAGCCACATTGGACCCTACCAGAAGAGAGCTGGCATAGTCCAGGCGCGATAACACTGTCGCCTGGACAATTAGCTGCCTGGTGCGATGGTCAAAAAACTTCAAAACGGGGCGAAGCGACCGTAAAATACCAAAGCAACAGGCCGCAATCTTCTTCGTATGGCCAACGTAGCTGAGGGAAGGATCCAACCATACTCCTAAGTTCTTTAATTCCGTGACCGGAAGGGGGGCCGGCCCCAGCTCCATAGGCCACCACCTGTCCCCCCAGAGCTCCGATCTCTTACCCACGATCATGATCTCTGTTTTCTTGGCGTTGAGCTGGAGACAGTTGTTCCTCATCCAGCTCGCCACCGCCCTAAGTCCACTCTGAAACCTGGGGGCATCCCGGTCGGCATCCCCGCTGATCGTAACCGCTAGCTGAGTGTCGTCAGCATATGAGACCATGGTCATGCCCCAATGCTTGACGACCTCAGCCAGCGGTCTCACGTAGAGATTAAACAACGTGGGACTCAGCGAGGATCCTTGCGGCACCCCCTGTTTCAAAGGATGGAATTGGGACTGGAACGGTGGGACGGCAACGCTAAAGAGCCGATCGTCAAGAAAAGACCGGAACCACTGGAGGGCAGGTCCACCCAGCCCAATCTCCTCCAGGCGATGCAACAGGATAGGATGCGAAACAGTATCAAACGCGGCGCTCAAGTCCAACAAGACGAGCGCTGCTGTCTGTCCCGCATCTATCACCGTGCGAAGATGTTCAGCCATGGAGAGGAGGGCGGTCTCCGTGCTGTGACCAGCACGGAACCCATTCTGGGTGGGATCCAAGATGTTAGCATGGATAAGGTGGGCAGAAAGAACTTTGTTGACATGGGCCTCCAACACTTTAGTCGGCCACGGAAGTAAGGAGATGGGCCTATAATTTTCAGGTTTATCTGGATCCAAGGACGGCTTCTTCAAGATGGGAGAAACCACTGCCCGCTTCCAGCTAGCGGGTACCGTGCTCGATTCCAACGAGATGTTAATGAGGGAATGAACTACGGCCCGTCCCACAAACGACTGCTCTCTAAAAAGAGTCGCTGTAAGGGGATCAGCGGGGGACCCTGATTTAACCTGCAGGGCAAGGAGGTCAAACTCCTCTGATGTCAGCGGGGGCAAAACGTGCAAGGTGGTACCACCATAGATGTTGATCGGAGGCTCTGCCGGAGGCCCTGTACAGGGAAACGTCCGATAAATGTTTTCGACCTTTTCCAGGAAAAATCGAGCAAGAGCCTCACAGTGAAAGGTGGAGCCAGTAGTCGTGGTACAGACACGCTTTGCCAAGAGGTCCTTCATCACTTTAAAGATGGTTTTAGAGGGGTTGGAGCTGTTGCCAAATTCAGTAGCGTAGTAAGCTGCCCGAGCTTGGCAAACAGCCCGATGGTAAGCTTTGACGGAGGCGAGATACAAAGCTTTCTTCCCGCTATCGTACGCCTTCCGCCAAGCCCTCTCTGCTCGCCTACAACCACCCTTGAGTGTACGTAAGGCACCATCGTACCACGGACTGGAGTCCCTAGAGCTGACTTTCCAGGCGGCAATAGGAATAAGGGCGTCAAGCGCCTTGGAGATCCAGGAGCAGAACTTCTCGTAACCTGAATCAACCAGCATCGCAGGTTCTAAAGGCTCCTCGGCGAGGACACGATGTAAGTCCTCCAGCCGTAATTTACTCCATTGCCGCTTTGTAACCAGCTTTGCCGGGGGAACAATAACCATTCCCGGCAGAGGGGTGCAGATGGTAACCAAAGAGTGGTCCGTCCAGCCAAGAGGTGTGACGGCGGAGACCACAGCGTCTATCAGATTGGTGAAGAAAGGATCTAAGGTGTGGCCGCCTGAATGGGTGGACTGACGAACCATTTGCACCAATTGAAGGGCCTCCAAGTCAGCAAGAATAC
This sequence comes from Triturus cristatus, assembly GCF_964204655.1. Lineage (NCBI taxonomy): Eukaryota > Metazoa > Chordata > Amphibia > Caudata > Salamandridae > Triturus > Triturus cristatus. The sequence goes on from NC_140591.1 coordinate 526,339,069, forward strand.
CGCTAACCGAGGGGGAGGTAAGGTTCTCAAAATGTAAGTTGAGGTCTCCCAGAATCGAGAAATTAGAACAACCTACCACCAAGGAACTAACCACATCGGGGAAGGCCGCTCTAAACGCCACATCACTCCCAGGGGGGCGATAAACCACCATCCCAGAGAGTGTAAAATGTGGGGTGACCGAGATCTTAAACACCGCACTTTCACATCCCGGAATGGTCAGACCAGACCAGCTGCCAGTGAGACCAGGTCGCAAGGCCAACGCAATACCCCCACCCCTAGTAGTTCGGTTAAAGGTGAAAACCGAAAAATCAGAGGGAAATGCCAAGTTGATAATGGCCGCATCGTCATCCTTCAGCCACGTCTCGGTGATGGCTACGATGTCCGGAGCCTCATCCTGTATCAGGTCAAACACGGCCTGATAATGCAGCACCAGAGACCTGGCGTTCAGCCTGAAGATGCGAAGGGAATGCTTGGCACAGATCTCACTGGCAGCAACCGTGGAGTATTCGTGTGCGCTCAGGGTAGGGGGATCTAAAGACCACCTACCACACGCACAGTGAAAAGGGCCAGCTAGAGGGTGTATAGGGGGAAAGCTACAACTTACAGTTGAGCGACCAATACCCCGCAAAGTATCGCCAGAATACGTCAGCATGATAGCGAGAGCGGAACCCGAGACCGACTGTCAGGGCTCCGCTGCGCCCTGCGCGTCCTTAGCGCGGACGGGCGCAGACGGGCAGGACTCAGGCACGACTCCGGCAAGCGACGGCGTCCCACTGCGCGTAACCGCTGCACGGAAAGGACGACTTTAAATAGGCGTTCCTTTGAGCCGAGCGAGCGTCAAAACGCTCCAAGATGGCGCCCGCAAACAAAACATGAAGCCCAAAGCAAGATGGCGCCTAAAGCAGCAACCCCGGACCACCCACGGAACCCGGACCCGCCAAATGACGGTGTATCAATCAATTTATATGCGGTAAGAGGGAGGGGGGGATGGAACCCAGGTCCTGCTAGGACAGAGTAACAATAAAAAGCCTAAAAAGAACAAAAAAGAACATTTCATTTCATTTCATTTACAGGCCCTGGGCACACCCAGTGCACTGTACTAGGGGCTTACCAGTGAATCAAATATGCCAACCTTGGCTAACCAATCATAATAACAATTTACACAGAGAGCATATGCACGTTCGCACTAATTATCAGTGGTAAAGCGCCCAAAGTCCTAAAGGCAACAAAAACAGGTCAGGAAAAACAGGAGGAAGAAGCAAAACATTTGGGGATAACCCTGCAAAAAGAGCAGTTTCCAACACAACCCCTTTCCAGTCTAAAGCCAGGAAAGACCAATCCATACCTCGATGGGCTACCCTGCTTGGAGCGATAGAACATGGAACCTGGCCTGCAACAGCAGGGGTTTATTCCCGTTCTACGCTTCCCTGAACCCAGTTGGATCCCTCTATCCATACTCTCAGGGCCCACTAAGCTAACCCATGAGTAAACCTCCTCCTTACCTGTGGACTCTATCTGTGTAGCGCCTAAGCTTACTTTGCTCACAAATGTGTCCCAGCAGGCAGACAGTACCCACTTGGCCAACACAGTGTTGTGGCCCAGTCTGCCCCTGGCTGTGACTCCTGTCCCCTTCCCAGGGGCAATTCTGTCCACCAGGACAGCAAGCCACTGCAGCCATTGACAGCTGTCAGTGATGAGATCCAGGCCTCATTCCTCTCAGGGCTCTCTAACCTCTGTGGTGTCAGATAGTGGGGGGGGGGGGCGGTACCTTCAGGTGCCTGGCACTCTTTGTCTGCTCTCCCTCCTGCCAAGTCAGGGATGCCATCCTGAAACTGGCCCACCAGCCCAGATTCTGTACTCTGAGGCTAGACAGGAGATGGGGATGGGATCTCCCACAGCACCCTGTCCACCTCCCTGGTGCTCCCACCCTCCCACCTGGAGGGGTACCCCCAGACTCCAGAATTGTCAGGGCACCTGTGGCAGGTGTCTCGCACAATTCTCCCACTAGTTCAGGGATACTATGCTGCAACTAGTACACCAGCCTAGGGTCTGTACCCTTAGACTGGACAGGGGTCAGGGGTGAGGCTTCCCTCACCCTACCCACCCTCCTGGGCCTCTCCCCTTCCCCACCCGGAGCAGTACTGCCCGAAGACAAACTGGTAGGGTCACTGCTAGCAGTCACCCCTTCCTCCAGGTCAGGGAGGACACTCTGTAGTTGGCCCTCCATCACAGGGTCCATACCCTTAGGTTGGACCTGTGCCTTGAACGCCTGGCCTTCTGGTGGAGTACACCCTCAAGGGAAACCCACTCCTTATGAGTTGAGTGAGAGTATGCCTAGCATAGTTATTTATCCTCCTGTCAGTGCATGAAGACCCCCCAGGACAGAAGTGGCCTCACCAGGGTCAGTCCTGGGGTGCTCTGATATCTGAGCTGGCAACCCCAGACCCAGTAGTCCCCCCACTGGGGTCTGTCTCCCCATCCCCCTTTCTCTGGACTCATGCATCCTCCCACCTGGAATGGTGCTGCCAGACACCAGAACTGGTGGAATGCTTGGGACAGCAGTCCCCCCAGTTAACCTGACACGACGATGCATGGCGTCGTGGAGGTGAGACATCAGTGCCGAGGTCGAGGCATGTTTCCTGGTGGCCACGGGGAAGGCAAGGCGTCATGTCTGAAGGGTGGTAACGTGTCGAGCCCAGGACATGGGAAGTTGGCAGTGAGGCGTCAGTTCGAGTGAGGCAATGCAAAGTAAAAGAGTTTGTGGAATCACTCTCATCGGTTATCGTTTCCGCAATAACGGGATGCAGATGCTGGCAGTGATGGCATCGGTGCAAGCGCTGGTATAGGGTAGGCCGATGAGTGCAGGCATCGGCAGGCGTCGGAACAGCGGGGCAGGAGGGGCGCTCCATTGTGCACTTCACGAGCGGTGCCCCTAGCCTCAGTGCAGGTTGCAGCTTTGCTGACAGAGTCAGAGTTATTTTTCTTGCTTTGCTGCACCAGCCACAGAATTCTTAGGGCCCAGGAAGTGGAACTGGAACCCTTTAGTATATGGGCATCCACAGAGGGGTCCAGGTGCTGGTCCGTGGATTGCAGGTGAAGTCTTCGTGTCCCTGAGACTTCAGAAGAGGACAGCACACACAAGCCCTTGGAGATTCTTCTTCAAGCAGGTTCACAGCAAAGTTCCAGTCTTTGTCTTGTCATTGGCAGAAGCAGTAACTGCAGGATTACCCAGCACAGCACACACACCATTGGGGCACTACTCCTCCTTACAGCTCTCCAGCTCTTCTCTTTGGCAGAGGTTCCTCTTGAGTCCAAAAGTGATCTAATCCTTGGGGGTTTAAGGGCCAATACTTATACCCCATTTTGTCTTTGTTCTCTTTGTGGCAAGAGTCACTGAGCCCAGTCCAAACCAGTTCTGTCCTCTGTTCAACAGCAGGGCCAAGGGGTGGAGATGGCATTGTGTAAAGGAGACTCAACCTATTCAGGTGCACTCTAAAACCCAGATCTGTGACTGGGGTGAATGTTTTGCCAATGTGCAACATTCCATCCATCATCTTGTGTGTTTTGCTGTTCACCCTATGTGGGAAGGGTATGCCCAGACGTGAGTCCCGTGCTCACTACGCCACTGGAGTCAAGCTATCCTGGCTGAAGAGCGGTGAAACCCCGAAACCGGTCCGAGGATGCTTGATTCCGGTCCAGGAAAGACATGGCTTGGCAGTTCGGGCTGGACTGTTCCCATGAGGCACAGGGTCAAGACTGATTTGCATATGGCCATATCTGAACTGGGGTGGCGTGGTGAGCAAAATAACGATGGATTAAACCCAGATCTGTGACTGGGGGTGAATGTTTTGCCAATGTGCAACATTCCGTCCATCATCTTGTGTGTTTTGCTGTTCACTCTAAATTCAGCCAAGGTCTATTCAGACCAGCTATGAGTCACCCAGGACAAACCTCAACCCCCCCAGTGGCTGTCTACAGTGGATGCACAACCCTAACTTGTGTCAGCCCAAAACCAGGCAGTAAATACACAAACCAGCAGAGGCACACAGAATGGTTAGACAAGAAAATGCCTACTTTTTAAAAGTGGCCTTTTCAAACACACTTTTTAAAAAACATCTTTACTAAAAATATGTGTTATTAAGGTTCAAGTTTAGAGAGCCTAAATTCCTTTCCCCTAATTTGTCCCAATGGAAAGTAATGCTTGTAAGATGTTATAAAGCAACTCCCATGTTAGTCTACGGGACAGATAGCCTTTCAATAGTGAAAAACAAAATTGGCAGCATTTTACTATCAGGACATGTAAAACACACCAGTACTTGTCCTACCTTTTACATACACTGCAGTCTGCCCATGAGGGTACCTTGGGCCTACCTAAGGGGTGCCTTACATGTAGGAAAAGGGAGGGGTAGGGCCCGGCAAGTGGGTGCACTTGCAAGCAACATGGCAGCTACAAACGTGCACGCAGACACCACAGTGGTAGGTCTGAAACACATTTACAGGGTTACTCATGTGGGAGGCACAATCAGTGCTGCAACCCCACTAGTAGCGTTTGATTTACATGGTCACACACAGTGCACTATACTAGGGACTAACCAGTAAATAAAATGACAATCATGGATAACCAATCATAATAACAATTTACACAGAAAGCACATGCACTTAGCAATGATTAGCAGTGGTAAACTGCCCAGAGTCCTAAAGCCAACAAAAGGTTTAGGGATAACTGTTGTAATCTCACTTGGTACACCCCACCACCCCCTGCCCTTCCACACCCTTGGTACATCCCAGTGCCGAATGTGTGAACATTCCACAGCTGACTCCAGCTGACTGGAACCTGTGATGGTGTTAATACTGAATAAAGAAGACGCTTCATAATCTACATTCACGCCTCTTCTTTGTAACACTGGCGACGAGGGTGGAACGAAGGTCGGGGTATTCAATTAGAGGCCCAGCGGGAACGGTGTTTTGGGACACTAAGCTCCAGCCTTCACTTCCAGGGGAGCGCGTCATCGCTTGAGGCGTGCTGATAGCGTGTGTCACCTCCCTCGGAGAGCGATGATGTGCCCCGGGCAGCGCTGTGGAAAAGTTGCAGGGGCATTTGGAACTGTATCTGAGGCCTTGTAGGGGCAGCACCGGGTGTTTTATCCAGCGAGAGTGGTGGTTGCCTCACGACGTAGCTCCAGCCTTCACTTCCTAGGGAGCGCATCATCGCCTGAGGCGGCGCCGACGGAGTGAGAGATCTCCCTCAGAGGGCAGCTTCAGAATTTAACTCCTTCCTCACTGTTTCTCTGGAGTTACAAGCCTGTTCCATCCCTCGCTGACAGGCACAGCTTTGTTGTGTCTTACTGCATTTATTGGTTTTTAAGAGCACAGAGTTCGCCTGTCATCCCTGCACACGCTGACAGGCACAGCATTCTTGCAACATCATTTTCTGGTTATACATTTTTTCCTTTTGGCTCAGGTCCTATATTGGGCGGTCAAACAGTGTACTTCAATGCAGAGTTCGCCTACCTTCTTTCTTACGCTGACTGACACAGCTTCTGACCACCACGCCTGTCACCTTCTACACGCTGACAGGCACAGCTGGACTTCCTGCATTATTTATACCTCGTATGTTTCCTAACGGATTCCACTTCGCGGGGTGGGGGAAGTGGCACTTCAACTGACCAGCTTGGAGTATCTCTGAGCTCCAATTTGATAAGATGTCAAGCACAAACATGTCACAGCCACCACCCTTCCTCAACGAAGTGGGAGAGCCGCAGTTACCATAGAAGCAATGGTTTGGACTTTTGGAGTCCTATCTTATAGCAATAGGTGGTGAAAAGTTTTCGTCATTGCGTAAACTACATACTTTACTTCATAATCTAGGAATTGAAGGGCGTAAGACGTATGACAACATATCAGCAGAGGCAGAGGAGGACAGTGATGATGATGAAAATGTATATCTAGCAGCAGTTAACAGATTAGAAAAGCATTTTGGTAAAACTATAAATGTTTCGAAGGTACAGGGGAAGAATGAAAAAGTGAAAACGTATATTGCAGCCCTTAACGGTCTGGCTAATGCATGCGAATTTGAGACCCTGCAAGACTCACTCATTAGGGACCAGTTGGTAAGGTGCACCAACAACACCAAAATACAAGAAAGGCTCCTAGTTGCTAATCCAGACCTAAGGCAATCTATTGACATCGCGGTGGGGATCGAACACACTGCAGATTGCATGGTAGCCATGAAGGGAGAGGGAGAGAAAAGTACTGAGGTGAACGCAATAGGCAAGCAAGAAGTCCATAAGGAGAACAAGAGTAAAGGACCCAGTGCTCTTCCCACAGGGGCTAAACTTAAGTGTTACAGGTGTGGTAGCCCCAGCCATTTGGCTAATTATGTAGGGTGTCAAGCCAGATCAGTCACCTGCCACAAATGCGGGAGGAGGGGGTCACTTGGCCAGACTCTGTAGAGATCACCAACCCAAAGCTGTTCTCACCATTGAGCAAGAACCTTCCCAAGAAGCCACATTTGTGTTCAAGTTGCAAAATCGCGACAAGACAAATGATTTCCCGTCTTGTACTATTACCTTGGACAGAAGGGAGGTGACGGTGTTTGCCGACTCTTGCTCACCCTACACCCTGGTGGAAGCTGAGACATTCACCAAGATGTTTCCCTCGTGGCAACAGAGTATGCAGTCCCCCGACATACACCCCGGGGGTTACAATGGGGACCCCATACCCTTAATAGGCATGAGAGCCATGAACATAGGATTCAAAGGTAGGAGCACAGTGGGCAAGATTTATGTCACACGCAAAGGATCCAGTTTGTTGGGTTGGAAGCACCAAAGGGAACTGGGTATCAAGCTAGACCCTAATAGCCCTGACCAGGTACTCCTGGTAGACCAGTCCGTGGGGGGCACTGAAGTTTGTGATGATTTCCCCAGAGTCTTTACAGAGGAGTTTGGCCTACTAAAGAACTACCAACACTCTACCAAGCTTAAGAGCAACGCCAAACCAGTGGCCCACAGAGTTAGGCCCATACCACACTTGATGCATACACCCCTGCAAGCCGAGTTAAACAAACTCTTGTCACAAGGGGTCATTGAACCCATAGAAAGTTCACAGTGGTTGGCCCTGATTGTTCTTACAACCAAATCATCTAGCAAGGAAATCAGATTATATGTGGACCTTAGAGACTTAAACAGCAATATATGGGTGGACAGGCACCCATTGCCACACATACATGAAGTCCTCACGCTAATCAAGGGTGCCAGCTGTTTCAGCGTATTGGACCTCTCGTCTGCCTGCCACCAGGTGGAATTGCACCCAGACTCATGCCATTTAACCTCATTCATTACCCCTCTAGGGGCCTTCCAGTACATTTTCATGCCCTTTGGGTTGGCGTCAGCAGCTGCTCCCTTCCAGAGGATCATGCAACATGTACTGGAGGACCTCCCTAATACTATGTGCTTCCAGGACGACATCGTCATTTATGGGAAAGACTTGGAGGAACATAATACCATCTTGAGGAGGGTATTGACTGAATTGGAAGCAGCAGGGTTGACATTAAAGAAGGAGAAGGGTCGCATAGGGGTAGGATCGGTAGAATACCTGGGTCATACGATTCTGAGGATGGTATAAAACCTAAAGTAGACCTGGTTGAGGCCATTCAAGGGACAAAACCCCCAGCGAATGTAGATGATTTGAAATCATTCTTAGGGCTATCCGAATATTACGCAAAGTTTGTGAAAAATTATGCAAGTATTGTGGAGCCTCTGAGGTCATTACTCAAAACCAGAACCCCTTTTATATGGAATGAGAACTGTGAAGTGGTGTTCATCACAGTGAAGGAAAGCATTGCCTCCGCCCCATCGTTGGGCAGATTTGATCCCACTAAACCCACTGTCCTGTATACTGATGCCAGTAATAAGGGGTTGGGGGCCAGCCTCACCCAGATGGCCAATGACACGAAACAAGTGGTGGCCTTCGCTTCTCGGGCCCTTAAAGGAGCAGAAGTAAAGTACTCTGTGGTGGATAAGGAAGCGCTGGCATGCGCATGGGCCATCAAACACTTTAGCTTCTTCCTGTGGGGCATTCCCTTCACTGTGAGGACCGACCACAAACCCCTCATATATGCTTTCATAACTAAAGGGTCTGAAAAAACAACACCACCTATTGCAAGATGGATTTTGGGGCTGGAGGGGTACAACTTCACCGTAAAATATATGCCAGGTAATAAAAATGTGGTAGCAGATTTTCTTTCCCGTTCACCCACTGATACAAATGATTGTGCCACTTCAGCCGAAGAAGAGGAAAGGATCCTGAAATTGTCTTGCCTAAGCAAAGAGGAATGGGACGAGTGTTTACGCAATGACCAGGAAATGCAAACCCTGGAAAATCTCATTGTTAAAGGGTGGCCCAACGAAAAGGGTAAGGTCGCCCCCCAGTTGAGTGGGTTCTGGGAGGTGAAATTAGAACTTAACATCCAAGAGGGTATGATTCATAGAGGAGAGAAAATTGTCCCACCTGTATCTCTCAGACAGAAAATTGTAGACCTGGCGCACATCGGTCACTTGGGGCGTAGCCTGACTAAGAACAAGATAAGAGAAGATTACTGGTGGCCGGGGATGGATACCATGGTGGAACACACGGTGAGAGACTGCATCGAATGCAGTAAATCTGACAAGACTCAGCAGGCAAGAAAACCTCCCCTATCCCCGGTCTTGGGGCCTGATAGTCCCTGGTCTAAGCTAGCTCTTGATATAATTGGTCCCCTCAACCTCAATAGGCAGTATTGCCATTGCCCTTTACCCCTGTTCTTCTTTCCATTTCCCCTTTCCCTTGGTAAGGAGATGTGTTGTAATCTCACTTGGTACACCCCGCCACCCCCTGCCCTTCCACACCCTTGGTACATCCCAGTGCAGAATGTGTGAACATTCCACAGCTGACTCCAGCTGACTGGAACCTGTGATGGTGTTAATACTGAATAAAGAAGACTTCATAATCTACATCTACGCCTCTTCTTTGTAACAATAACCCTGCAAAAAGGACCATTTTCAACATGTAGTGTATCAGGGGCGTAAATAATCAAGGTATGATAGATCTGAGAGACCCACCCTTTCCCAGTGCTCCCATCATCAACTTGGCCTCAATTGACTAAACTGAGGGAGAACATGAACCTCTAAAGCGTGATACAGTTGTAAAGATTTGCATCATAGAAACAGCAAAGTTCTCCTGTTACTCTTGAAGGGAGTGCATATGAGATCCAGGCAAAATGTCACCCAATTGAGTGATACCGATAGTATTCCAGCATGCAAACCCCTCCAAGGTTGTCACATCCTTCAGCCAGTTTACGTGGCACAAGGGAGTCTGCTGAGATGTTATTTTCCACCATCCTGTTTGTCACAGTGCCGCCCTCCACCCTGTGAAAATCAATCGAGTTATCTCTGGGAGTGTTTGGGATACAGTGCAACCATAGAGCAAGTCTAAATTTCAGGTAAAGCCCAAAATAGACAACTCGAGCCTATATGCAGGGTCTGGTGGCTTAGTGGACTAATGCATCCACTGCAGGGGCCTGTGCTCAACCTCATGGTCACAGGTTCAATTCCTGGTGGGTCCACTCAGCCTTTCATCCTTTCAGAGGTCAATAAAATGAGTACCATTGATTTGGGTAACAATAAACATCTGTTACTCTGCGCCAAGATGCCCCTTTTGGGGTGAATGTGTGCTTTACAAATACATGTGTTATGTTATATTATGATATGTTAACCACCCCCACTAAGCCAATCATTGACAATCAGGAGCTGAGATGGCAAGTAGTATAAATATAAATTAGCCATGCCCAGCCCTCAGTCTTAAGGGACACATTGGCATTTTAGGAAGGCAAGACGATGTCTGGAACCGTATCATCTCTCTTAACCAATGATGAGTTAGCTCTTGAGGGAAGTTTTAAAAAAGATATAAGAACCTGGGAAGTACTATCATCTTACAGAGAGAAATCCTCACCATAACATTCAACAGTAGGGTTTGCCATTTCCTGAGGTCCACGGAAATTTTTCAAGTGCCACATAGATGCCCAGATAGCAAAAATTAAGGCAACGTACTAGAATAGCATCCTGCAAGGCTATACAATTTCTAGTCGATGCGAGTGGGACAAGAAGCGATTTAGCTGGGTTAGTGACCAGTCCTAATGCCTCCGAAAAAAGATGTGAGACACGGAGGCAGCGGGGACCGCGATTTATTAGATTCGAAAGGTATTAACAATACACCATCCGCATAAAGCGTTATTCTGTCTTCGTGGTCCGTGTCCCATTCCCACCCTGTAATCTGTGCATCACACTGAATAAGATGGGCCAAAGGTTCGATGGGCAAAGCAAAAAGAAGAGGGGACACATCTGCCAGGTTCCTCTGCCTGTCGGAAACTGATCTGACATCACACCATTTATTTGTACTCGGGCCGTTGAGCTTGGAGTAAAGAAGCTGCAACAGGCCACAAACCCGAGGCCCAAAGCCTGCTCTGTCCAGCACCATGGCCAGTCTACCATATCAAAGGCTTTTTCAAAGTATATCAACAATAAAGTCAACTGTGCTGGTCACTTATATTGATGGGCCAGTGCAACATGCAAACGCATCAGATAATGTCATGAACTTCTCGTGGGCTTAAAACCCAGGGGTCATGGTGGATTAAGGAATGAATGACAGACCTCAGCCGAGCTGCAAGCATCATTGCCAAAATCTTTACCTCTCCATTAATCAAAGAGATAGCCTATCTCTTTGATTGATAGTCTGAGCATGAGAGGGACGGCAGGTTCATCTTTGGTATAACTACTATAGTGGCTTGATCCAGTTCTCAAGTAAGGGATCCTACACGATGTGCCTCCTGATAAAGTGCCAAGAGGTGAGGTACAGGATATCCTTGCAATTAGAGTAAAACTCCATAGGGTAGCCTTCGGGGCCAGGTGTCTTCCCCAGCACCATCTCTGAGATTGCATTTCCAGTCTCTTCGAGAGTGGATGGTAGATCAAGCTCACGACATTCACTAGTGCTAAGGCTTGGGAGTGGTATATCATTGAGTAGGGGGTAAAGGTAGGACGGGGAACTACCTTGTATAAGTTTCATTAATATTCGGCAAAGGCCTGAGCTATATCTAGAGTAGAGTTATGTATGCTGCCCTGGGAATCCCATATCTCTGCGATAATCCATCCCACTAAATGTATAGAGACCAGCCAGTACAACAGTTTACTATTTTTGTCCCCCAACCATATATTCTGGCAGTAGAGGCGCTCCAGAATTGTTTTGACTTTTCAAGGGAACGGGTCCTGAGCTCTTCTCGGAGCATATTCAGTTCCCTAGTAATATCCCTATTACTGGACCTGGAGAGCTCCAGACGCAAAGCCCTAGCTTTTAGTTGAGTGACTCGATCAAGTTGTGCTTCTTCTTTCTGCTGAGTAAGAGCCCTGACATGTCCTCGTAGCCTTGCATGCTGCCCATAGAACTCCCGCTTGTTGGACAGATCCTTTGTTTGTGTGGAAGTAGGCCTCAATCTCTTTCTTAACAGCGTGGGTATAAGAAGCATCCTGTGGGTATCAGGCATTGAGCCTCCACATAGGGTGCCTGAAGGCATCCGGTGTGAAGGAAGTGACCCGATTAAGGTCCCTGGGTCACTCGCGACCACCTCTCAGCTTTCCATACAAATGAAGAGTCGGTCAGACAGTAGAGAATACAAACCAAGTATATGTTTATTCAGATACACTCGAGCGGAGTCCCGTCTGTCCAGTCGCTTGGGGTGTTGCAGAGAGGACTGACATCAGAAAACATGGTGATACATTATGTATGATTCAGAAACAATGAAGGCACACCCAGACTGGAAGTGTCCAGATGGAGGCAGCTACACAAAGGAGGTACAGAAGGATAAGTTATAATACTGGGATCGAACACACACTATCTCTATGCCAAGGTTGTTCTGCCTGCGCCCATCCCTGGACTAGTGGGAACAGGCCTCTATCTAGTGGGAAAGGTATGCCCTAATAAGAACAGTGTATTCATTAGTACAGCAAGGCCCAACCTTGGAGAAAAATAAAATTACCGAAGCTGCTTTTTGCAGGGGCAGACAGTAAGAGATTAGTTTTGCTAATGGATCAAAATGCCGGCCAAACATAAAATGGTGCAGCAAAGGCTAACTTATGCAAAGTCATATATAAACAACACAGCTACGACATTTTTATTCTAACATACCCTCTTCTTAGCAGAAGCTGACTAATAGATGTTACTATCAAGAAACATATAACATGTTGCAAGGATAAGAAACATCATCATAAGCTGGTGTTCACATAATCAGTCTTCAAAGACACCCTCATCGATCTGCATCATGTTCTCAAGGTCCTCTGCAACATGATCGCAGCACTAGTATCGTGAACTGATATTTTCTATTTAGGGGTGAGAACATTTACACAGTAGGTGCAACAAGCCGGAAGACAGTGTATACAGAGGAAACATGTAAAAATAATACTAGCAACCACAATCAGAAAGATGAGGATCTTCCAACCCCATGTTGTCAACATATTCCAGAACCACCCCGTACCTGTCTCTTGATGTATGTTAGACGAAAGTCTATGCAATTTTTGTATAGCTACATACACAGTGGGAGTGTGATAATGTATGTAAATGCAATAGCTGCTGCCAATGACGCAACAGGCCCCTCCCTGATCTGCAAGGAGGACGTCTAACACCACCCTGTTCTGCAAAGTGATTAATCTTGTAGCCTGGAGCTCAGTAGTGATATTTGTCATTATCCCAGCAGTTGTATTAATAACACCTTCAACAACTCTTTTTATCCGACAGAGTTGAAGACCATTGGCCATGGGGCCCCAAAAGGGTAGGAGACCCTTTATGGCATCCTCAAACTATTGTGCTGTGGTATTTGTCTGTTCTATATCCTTTGTGTCAACAACCCTCCTGACCCGGGGCAAGTATGTACTCCTACGCTGCAGCTGATGATCTTTATGATAATTGGGTGGGGCTACATACAGGGGGGAAGGAGGAAAGGAAGGTAACATCTGCCTGACCACCTCCGGGGAAGCCAGACATGAGCTTGGGGTCCACAGACAAAATAGACATTAGGGGGTGTGATCAAAGGAGGACTATTAATCGTTCTCAGTCTGTAAGTGAAATTTCCTTTACTTTCCCCCACCTCTATCTCCCCAGCCCCCTGGACACAGAAACTAGCTGTTGTGCTGACCACGGACACCGGCAGCGGTGTGTGCTTAGTAATATTGCGAGCTTGGAAAGATTGAAAATACTCAAACGTGTTGAACCTTTGGAAATCAGTGATTTCCTTTCGAAGCAATGTTTCGTTCTTCTCAGATTCATATGTGCTCATACAGGAGTTTGGGGACAATGTACCGAAGGTCCCTTGTCCTGACTGTCCATACGGGAGTAAACCCATGATGAAAACATATATACTCCACCACAGTGCTAAAATCAGCAGGTGTCATAACCAGAGTGGAGAGTTAGATATTGTAGTGCACCATAACGAACAATTCAAACCAACCTTGACAGCTACCAATATATGACAATGGCATGGACAACAATTTGTCACTCTTATGTAACTGAGGGGAGCAATCCACAAACACAACAATTAGTTGTATTGAACACATTATGAGCTTGATGCAACATTTGTATAAAAACATAAGTGTAGGTCAATCTATGCGCTGTATTGTGTGGAGCCAAAGTGACTAGAACATGTTCAGGGGAAGTGGGCATTGTACCAACCAAGGAATGTACAGGATATTTCTCCTCTAGAAACCATGTTATTCCAAGTATTATCATTAGTGTAATCACAACAATTAATATGAAAACTATTTTACTCTTTGCTGACCAACCCCGCGCTAAACGCAGTGCTGCAAATAGCTGTTCCTCTTCCTCAATAGGTTGACCAAACGGATGCATTATAGAACAAGAAGTGGAATGCAATAAAACTGATAGCAAAGGTAAGTGTTCCCAGTTTCCATCAGAGCCTCACTGGTACAGCTCCTATTGTTCATCAACGTTGGCGATCTTGAGCACCGGCTGTGGAACTTGCTCAGTCCTAAGTTCACAATGAATCCCACATCGCAGAGGATAAGTTAACCCCCTCCTAGGGAGCACGCTCTATTTATCCTTCCCAGTGTCAGAACAGTGCACCAATCTCACGACACCCTGCACTAACACCGTTGGTACTATAGCAAAGTACACCCTAACTTGCACAGTCCACCACGAACTAATCTGACTTCTCCTTTGGTGCACTATTCCTCAGCCGAGGGCGCAAATTGTACCTGGTAACTCTAGGCACAGAGGGGTCAACAAACATCGGCTCTTTAATGGCTTGGATTTCTGGAGGGACAGCTGCATTTAGTGCGTCATCATTCTCTCCATCCGTTTGGGTCCACGTTAGCTTTTTGTCACTGAATGGGATGAACTGAGGCACCGTCTCTCACTCACTGTCCCCAACTTGATAAGCGACCCATTGGTCATAGGGTAAAGGTAGAGACACTCGTTTACAATGAGGACCATGGATCCAATTCTTTTTAGCTGAAAATTCCGTACCAAAATTCAATCACCAGGCTGAATGTTGTGTCCGGGTCCCTCTGGTATATCAGACAGAGCCTCCCGGTCCTGTTGGTGAATAGAACGCACATTTTCAGTTAACTGGCACAGGTAGTCGATCAACAATGGGAACTCGATATCGGAAAACTGACCGAGACGCAGGACGCCCCAGGCATTTGCCGGGAGTCCAAACGCGACCTTGTGCGGTGACAATCGTGCCCTCGAATGTGCTGCTGTTCTCTTCGACAAAAAGTTAATGGTAAAGCATCTGGCCACTGTAACCCTGTTATCTACTGAATCTTTACCAACTTCAGTTTGAGACTACCATTGCACTTCTCAACCAAACCTGCTGATTGCGGGTGGTTTGCAGCATGGAATTTCTGTTTTATGTGCAAACCGTCACGAACCAACTGGATAACCTTGGAATCGAGATTACTTCCGTTATCACTCCAGATCAAGCTGGGCAAGCCGAAGGACGGAAAGAACTCCTTCAGTAGTACCTTTGCAGTCGCAGTGGCTGTATTGTCCTTAATGGGGTTAGCCTCAACCCATTTTCTGAATGCACAAACAACCACTAACACGTACTTCAAGGTATTGACCCTGTCATATTCAATACAGTCTAACTGAAAGCCCTCAAAAGGGAAAGTAGGTGGTGCAAAATCACCAGGTGGTGTAGGGGTACCCTTTCCAGGATTGTGCATCATGCACACCATACAGTACTTCACTAAATGTGCTACAGTCTTGGAAATGTTGTCATTCTGCCATATGGGGTCTAGCAACTTGCAAATACCATTAGCGCTGATATGAGCTGGGCCATGAGCCACTGTGGCTACAGGAAGAACATATGCATCTGGCAACATCCATCTTTGCTTCCTTGACTTGTCAATCCAACATCCCTCATCATTCAATTGTGCTGTACTTTCTTGCCACGCTGCTAATTCCTCCACTGTGGCCTCACTTTGGATCCCCCTTACATCCTTTGTATCCTCAAACATGGTGACCTCGGCACCCACCTAGCGGGACCTGCTATGAACATTCTTTTCATCCTAGTCCCGGCTGTTTCCTTAGCTGTCTGATCTGCAAAAGCATTCCATTTACCTACATTGTCAGTGACTTGCCTATGGGTGCTACACTTGACTATTGCCAATCTCTTAGGGAGAGTCAAAGCGGACAGAAGCCCATATATAAGATGACCATGCTGAATCTTCGTCCCATGGGAAGTAAGGAACCCTCTCTCTGCCCAGAGTCGCCCGAAATTATGGGCGACTCCAAAGGCATACTGGCTGTCAGAATACATATTAACAACCAGTCCCTCACTCAACTCGCCGGTTCGTATTAGAGCAACGAGCTATGCAGCTTGGGCCGACTGATAGGGAACTTGTGATGTCTCATCTACCGTACGCAGCGTAGTAATAGCGTATGCTGAAGTTGTAGGGCCATCTGATAATTTAAAACAAGAGCCATTAACATATAGTTCCCCTTGAGGGCCAGATAAGGGAACATCAGTCAAGTCTACCCGTCCTTTCGTCTCTTCTTCCGTCCAGAAGATACAATCATGTATGTCAATCTCCTCGTTCTCAGTAGGTAGGGGTAGTAACGTGGCTGCATTCAGAGTGGCACATCGTTTGATGGTGATATGTTTGGCGAACAGCGTTGGCTCATAAACTGTCAGACGTGCACTGGTGAGGTGCTGTGTCTTTGTCTTATTCAAAAGTGTATCCACAGCATGGGGTACTATACTTGTCAGGTCAGTATCAAGTACGAGTCCTGCAGATTGCCTTATCGAGACAGCCGCGACCGCCCTCAGGCAGCTCGGGAGGGCTCTTGAGACAGGGTCAAGCAAAGCAGAGAAATAAGCACACGTCTGTTGCTTATCTCCAAATTTTTGTGTTAAAACAGAAAGTGCACAACCAGCCATCTAATGGACGTACAATACAAACTGCTTAGCATAGTCAGGGTGCCGAGTACTGGAGCCGAACAAAGCGCAGTTTTCAACTGCTACAAAGATTTCTGACATTCAGGCGTCCAGGGCAGGGGTTCATGCACATCATTTAGTTTTAAAATAAGCAGGGGTTTGATTAACAGCGAGTAGCCAGGTGTCCACTGCCTGCAATAGGAAGTGATACCTATGAAAGTGCGCACATCTTTATGAGTTTGCGGAATGGGCATTTTAACAATGGTACTGATGCACTCAGGGGTCAATCTCCTACCCTCTTTCGACAGTAGGTGACTTCCTGTTGACAATACTGGAATTTGGAAAGGAATACTTTATGGCCGTGTTGAGCCAAATGTAACAACAATTTCACTGTACTGTCTCTACAACCTTGTTCTGTAGCCGAGGCGATAAGCAAATCATCGACATAGTGAAGCAATACATTACCTGTAGGGAGCGACAAGAAATCCAGCTTACCTTTCAATGCCTGACTATAAGATACTCGGACTCTCTGTATAACCTTGAGGAGCGCAACAGAATCTAACGCATCTAACAGCTAGGGTGAACCCAAACAGATATGTGCTGTCAGGATTAATGGAAATGCTGAAGAACACATTTTTCAGGACAGTGACAGAAAAGAATGTAGCAGAAGAAGGAATCATTGTCAAAGAGCCATAATGTTAGGGGCCACTGGAAAGTGTGGAATCACTATTTTATTAACTTCCCGCAAGTCAATCACAAAGCAATAAACATTTCCATGATCATCAGAGAGACCCGAATGTGTCAGTTTGATAATAGGAAGAATGGGACTATTGCAAACATCAGCAGTCGTCTCCTCAACCACCCCTTTCTCAATCAAGTCCTGTAAAATGTGTAATAAAGCTTGCTCACCTGCCGGCGGTATTTTATACTGTGGGATGCGAGGTAGAAGAGCATTGTCTTTAACTTTGATCGAAAATGGTGGTATCTGTAACAGTGCCACATCTGTGTCACCGGTCGCCCAAAGAGTGGGCGGTACATCTATAAACTCCGCAGGAAGAGGTGCATCTTTGGGCAGGCACTGCGTAGTGCGCACTACTTCCAGACCCATTGTCATGTTTACACCTGCCGATGAGCAATAGATCATAGCATGCAATTTATTCAACAAGTCCAAACCCATCTAATTTTTCTCCACAATCAGACGTCAACAAGTATGGCAAATCCACAGTGAAAGGACCAACAGTCAACGCAAGGGGTTTTGAAATGGGGCTCAAAACCGGAAAAACCTACCGAAACATTATTATGGCCAGACAGAGCTGCCCCAGGGATCAAGGAACGAGAAATAGAACTGTTTGTTGCACCTGTATCCACCAAAAACTCCTTAGCCGAACCATGCACATCCGCACTAACGTACGGACCGCGTTGATCTATAGGCATCGGAAATGGTTTCTCACCTCATCCATGTCATAAACATCATGATAATACTGTCCTCCGCTGGGGTCATAAAACCTTTTCTGATCAGAACGACCCTGCAAGGCAACAGCATTCTGAGCCCTGTCCTGACCACCAGCTCCACGACCCTGTCCACGAGAACCTCGTCCTCTCAGGACCGTCACCTTCTGCAAAAGCACAGGATACTCGCTACTCCAGTGTCCCTCCTCTTTACAATACGCACACTGATTTGGCTCTAAAGGCGTGGTATTTGTTAACCTGCTAGTACGTGGAAGCTGTCGGGCTGAACCACCACTATGTCCTCTACCATTGCCCCTAGAAGCCTGCTGCAACAATATCTTCATCTTTAAATCCTTGTGCTCCTCCTCCGTCCTCTCCTTATCCTAATTTTCCCTGTGTTCATAATGCTGTGCCATATTTAAAGTAACAGAAGAGGAAAAGGTGGACCAGGTGGTCTCGGAAGCCTGTAATTGGGTCGCAATCTCAGGAAGCAAATTGGAAACACATCTATTAACAAACAATCGAACACCACCTTCGATCGATGAATCCTGTCCACTATAGTCTAGAAACGCACCTTCAAACCGAGTGAAAAAAATCAGACACACTCTCATCTTTCTTTTGACGGCAAGCTGATAACTTCCTCCAATCAACTTTTTTCAGATGTATAAGAAAATGCATGTACGTAATGATACGGCCAAGCAAAGCAAGTATCTCCGCTCTAGGCTTATCACCTGGTTTCCGTTCCTGATCCCATACTTTAATTTGGTCCCAATGACCACCCAATTCCGCAGCATGATCCTGTGTGTGTACTTGTCTCCAAATACCAACCGGAACTAGTAAGCCAAAGAACATTTCAATATCAGCAAATGTCATCACTGTAGAAGAGGCAGCTCAGTGCCTAATTTGTAAAATGTGAAGTGCAGGTGCTCAAATGTTTGTTGGAGGCCACACCTACTTTTCTCTGGCTCCACCCACTTCATCCACTGGCTCCACCCATTTACTATATTAGCTCCACCCACATCATCAACTGGCACTGCTAAAAGTCAGATGTAATATATACCTGATCTGAATTTCTGCAAGGGAGCCTTCCTCATAGTAAGGTTTTGATAGGAGGTTCCCCTGCCCCGTGAACATTTTGAAAACGATTAAATCAAAAGTGCATTTAAAGCACAATTTTGGAATAAATTAGCTAAAATAACTAATGCATTGAAAAGGGACAATTTCAGTGTTGTATGTACTGATTTGGGGAAAGGACAATACTGGGGTAGGGTATGCCATTTTAATAGAGTCAATGAGGCCAGGAAGTCAATAGAAGGCCTTAGCATTGCAAAGGGTGCACCAGGGTCATGCATTGCTCTTTAACTACTGATAAATAGTTTGGTGACATACTTTGGCAACGCATTTGTACATAATACATGAGAGCTTCAGATCTATTGTTTAACTGTGACCCTGTACATTTTGTTGCCTCCTCCAGTGCTTTGGTCTGGTACTGTTTTTTTTTATTTTTATTTTGAATAACTCAGTATGGCATTGTCTCCTTGTGGATCACCATCTACAGTATATAACATTAGTCCACAAAGAGATCATGATTCTCAGGTTCTTAGGGAGATAAGGGGTGTGAACTTCTTTGCTTTTAATGAACCTTCTCCTTATTTCACCACCAGGGGCGGTATTACATAAGTACCACAGGGTACAGAAGGCATTGTGCCACATTTTGAAACCCACCCACTCTTGTGGCAGTTCTGTATTACATAGGGTATTACAGACTCAAAGTTGCAGGGTGTTTCCTCATTTGTATGGTGAGTGGCCACATGCAAATGATGGAAAGCCTTTGTGGCCGAGAACATTTAGCAATGTATGTGCAAGAGTAGAGTGTACAACTGTGTGCCATGTAGGAAGTGTTGCACAGTTAGGACGCCCACTAGAAACACATTTTAGGACAGGGCATAAAGATTCCTCCTTCCTGCAGGTTCAGTCACAGACCCCTGATAGGATTTTCCTGCCCCCTATTAATGCCGACCGTTTAGCTAGCAGCTCAAGAAATGGCATGTTTTTCGCTACTGCACTTTTTTGGGGGGATGCGGGGAAATGGGGATTCCTTGGGGATCTCAGTTTGCATCTTCAGCACAATCTGGGAATAAAGGCTAGAGATGTACAAAAGTCATGATTAGCATCCTCAACGACAAGTTGCCAATGCACGTCGCACCTCAACAACCGAACAACGTCGCCCGGCCTGGCCATTCGCGCTTGCTGCTGGCTTACTTTCACTTAGACAGACTTACTTAGGACTTAGTGAACGAACCAACGCTGCTGATAGGTTCTTGAACCCTTGAACTTGAATGATGGCCATGAGGACAAGGAGTGACAAGTGTTCTCATCCTCAAGCGCGTTTTATGCTGTATCCTTTAATGAAGGCTCTACATAAAAGTGCGGCGATAAAAATTCTGCTAGAGACATTCTGCAGTAACCCCCACATTTTTAAGCAATTCCATCCTTTAACTCTTATCGTAAATAACATTTTCCCACACAAGAAAAACTAGGTGGGTGACACTGGTACTAAGTTCTTCCCCAATTAAACGTGAGGAGGGTAAAGCTTTTCATCACAAACGTTCAGAGCTGTACTTCCATGGCTGAGATATGAGGGTGATTTTTGCTCAAACTGAATCTGCCTAACTGGTTCCAAAACTAATGCCACTGTTAGAACGAAAAGACATGTTTTTAGAGAACGAAAAGTGTGGCATGGTATTATTATTCCAGTTTATTTAGGTAGAGGTAGACACTGCTTTGCCAATGCATAGTGCAAAAGAGGGAGACACTGTCTTACTGAGAGTTTGAAATATGTGAACTAGTAAAATAATTACTGAATATCAAGCACTGTTTTACAATTTATATAGAGGTCTGTATATTGCGGATGAGAAGAGCGAGGTTTTTAGACCTCTCTAAAACCCACGTTGAAATATGTACTTGTAAAGGGATTCTGCATATAGAGGTATCTGGTGAGTCATGGCAACACCACCTTCAGAAATTAAACCACACAATATTTACAGTTTTAATAGGCAGTATTTTAATATAGCCCTTGCTTGTGTGCATTTTCATCTGTTAGCACTTTAATAATCAGTGCTGCTATCTCACCTGCTCCACATCTGAAAGAAGAATAAGGCAGATGGGGATCTTAACTCCTCTCTTTCAAGTTGCCAAGAAAGCCCCACAGACAGTGCATTCATCCACTGAGTTGCTTTACTAGTCTTGACACTGGCATTGAATGATATGAGGACTTATGAGCTGAGGCTTTGAGAGTCAAACATGTAGAATATGCTTAGCTTATTTGCCCAGTACGTAAAGGGTGGTGGTCAATTCACTGTCCTTTCTCGCTGGACTGCTCTGTGTCTCTTGACACCATACACCTTAAGCACTGGGGCAGATTTTCTGCAAACACCCTTTGAAAAAGAGGATGCATCAAAGATGCACAGTTTCCGGTTGTACCAATTTGTAGGTATGGTAGTGTGCAACCAAAAAATAAATAACACGACACAGCTTCAGTGAGTGCTCGTTAACCTCTTTGAATGCCCTGGGTGGTGTTTACTCAATCTCTAACATGGCCGCCATTACAGAAGGCAATACGCATTTGCAAATCATTCTTGACCAGACCTAAGGGTGTGGCAAAGCAGCAAATGCGTGCGCATTGCAATCAGTGCAATCTGAAAATATCTGCGCAACCTGCTTGCCGCGCACATCCCCAACCCCCGCAGATTTGTGAAATCAAAACTGAATCCAGCCCAGGCCGGCCCGCAACATCAAACAAAGGGCCACGCCATCATCATCATCACATCAACGAATCAAATTATATCTGTTGAATCGAATATCATAATCGCCACGCCATCATCAATCTGTCAACATAATCAGTCGAAGAATCGAATAATCCTAAACAGTCGGAGATATTGAGATTTATTCATGAATCTCCATACTGCTCTCTTGGCTCACAGTCACAGGCTTGCCCAGGCGCATCACACTGTCTTCTTGACTGTGGGACCCGGACCACTGACTAGTAAGTTGAGTGGGCCTAACTGTCTCACCCGTGACTGTCACTGACTGTTAGGCTAAAGCTGCTGCGCAGCTGCTTCATTAACAGATTAGGCCGCGGCGCCTGCCAGGCCCTGCCTCACCTCCTGCTGCTGCTTAGGATGCGCAGCTTTATTTGATTTAGGCCTACCGGGCCCTGCCTCACCTGGTGCTGATGTACTACAGTCTACTCCTCAACGCGGCCAACCCATGCTCCAGATTGCGCTGCCTCTTGCTCAGAGACTTTGAAAAGCGTCGGCGTCCGTGATCCACATCCATGATGACTCTGTGAGGTGCGGCCAGGTATGCTGGGGCATGGCAAAAAGCAGCGAATGCGCGCACATTGCAATGAAAATCTGCGCACGCTGCTTGCCGCGCACAGCCCCAACCCCCGCAGAACACCAAAGCCCTGCCCAGTTACTAGGCAACTCTGTGTCCGACTCCCGGGTGGGGCCCCGAACTAACTTGAACCAAGTTGAACGTGTGACTCGTGAGGAAACAGAATCGGAGTCAGTCAGTCAGAAATAATGAAAGTTAAACAAGTATTTTCAAGATCAGCCATCATCAATAACACAAGCAACCAGTACACAGTGCGTTACTGTAACACTCTAACTAAACAGCAGCCCTTAGGGTAGAGCAGCACTCACTCTGTGCCACTAATTACTATCAAAATCATTTACCTGCACTAAATGCGTGTAGACCCCGCACTGATAATTAAGTACTGGTGCTAAGCACCGGCAAGCACCGGCACAAATTATGCCCTGAGGCAGCTTCAGTCAGTTCTTTATAATAGGCAGTCAGATTCTCCCTAGGATCAGGTAACTGAGTCTTAAGAGACTAGACTTCACTCCTTTTCCACGGAGTATAAACCCATTGTTCTTGAAAAAGGGCCGCTGCCCCTGGTCTAGTAACACCATCATGCTGATCCCTTAGCTCTGGTATTTCAGGATGATAGATAGGATGAACCTCCTGCATCGGAAACTGCAACGGATTTTATTGGATGAGAGGTGTTTATTTGCTCTTTATTTATTAATTTATGGCCCTATGAAGTGTCCTCCTTTTTCCCAGCTAGTGCCCCCCTCCATAATTCTTTTCCACAGCACAGGGATTGTTAATTGTTAATTGTTGATGAACTGCCTCACAGTGCATATTGACCGTCCTAACAAAAACCTCTAAGTCAAGGCAGCCAAATAGATTGTAATGGTTGGCCTAACATTCATCACAGTATGACTGGAAAAACCTCACCCCAATCCACTCACTCCATCCCTATTCACTCCACTCCAATCCACCCCACTCAAATCCAATCCAGGCCAATCTAATCTGCCCACTACAATCCAATCCATCTCACTACCTCTTCAACCCACTCCACTCCCTCCTCAATCCAATCCACCACAATCCACCCCACGCCAATGCAAAACAATCGGCCTCACTCCAATCTGCCCCACTCCAATCGAGTCCAATCGGCCTCACTCCAATCTGCCCCATTCCAATCCAAAAGCAATCTGCCCCACTCCAATCAACCTCACTCCAATCCACCATGCCCCGCTCCACTTCAATCAACCCCGCCGCACTCCAATCCACCCCACCTAAATCCTATCCACACCTTACTTAACTCCAACCCACCTCACTGCACCCCAATACAATCCACCCCACCCCTCCCCAATCAAATTCATCTCACTCAAATCCAATCTACCCCACCCCACCCAATCCAATCCACCCCTCACCAATCCAATCTAGCCAAATCCAATCCGTCCCTCTCCAATCTACTCCACTCCATCCAGTCCACCCCATTCCAAACCAGCCCAGTCCACTGCAGTTCAATCCACCCCACTCTACTCCAATCCACCCTACTCTACCCCTATCTAATCCATCCCCCGCCAGTCCAATCCCATCCACCCCATTCCACTCTAATACACCCCATTCCAAACCACCCCACTCTAATTCAATCTACCACACCCCAATCCAATTCACCCCACTACAAACCAATATAATCCACCAAACTCCATTCCACACAATCCATTCCACCCTGATCCAATCCACCTCACCCATTTAAATCTACCCCACTCCAATTCAATTCACCCACTTCAATCTACCCCACTCCACCCTATTTTACCCCACTCCACTCTACGTCCCCCACTCTCTGCCCCTCCACTCTATGCCCCTCCACTCTATGCCCCTCCATTCTATGCCACTCCACTCTATGCCACTCCACTCTATGAGACTGCTCTGTATGACACTGCACGCTACGACACCCTGCCATTGAACTCTACAACACTACTCCCCTGCTCCACTCTACTCCAACAAATTCAGTCTGTGACACTCTACTCCCCCTCTCCGCTCTAGGACACTCCACAACACTAACTTTTTGCCATGCTGAACCACAGCCACACTGATATACAACATGGCAAAAACACATTGACAAAGTCAATAGCTCTTGTATAGGAGAGACCTATTGGCTTTGACAGTGGTTGTAATCTTTTGGCACAGTGAGTGTCTGCACTAGAGCTGATGCAGCAGACAAGCACTGCCTTTTCCCTGTGGTTGCTGCAAAATATGTTTGGCTGATTGCTTGTTCATTACATACCTGTGTAGCTTTTAATCCTTTCCCCTACAACACAAATATACACTTGTGATGTTTCTTTTACTTTTCAATGATTAGCTGTTGGATAGTAGGGTCTCTACTTGACAGGGGTATACACAACCAAGTTAACCCCTGCTCACCCCCTTGGTAGCTTAGCATGAGCAGTCAGGCATATCTCAGAGGCAATGTGTAAAGTATTTGTACATAACACACATAGTAACAGAGGAAAAAACACTACAAATGGACACCACACCAGTTTAGACAAATAAAGTATCTTTATCTAAATCAAAAAAGTCCAACATACTCAAATATGATTTTTTAAAGGTTTAAGCAATTTTGTCCATTGGAAACTATGGATGCCGTGATTTTGCACAAAGTACCTTTAGATGCATCAAAATTCACAAGGTAAAACAGCCGCAGTGAAGAAAAGCATCACTAAACACAGCGGTGCATCGGTTCCTGTGTCCACTAGGAGGCAATGCGTTAGTTCTGCTGCACGCAGGTGAAGTGTGGCGTCGAATCTGGACTGTAGGGGGAAGCGATGCATCGAAATCCAAGACGGTTCAAGTGGTTAGAGAAACTTGGCGCACAGTTGTAATGCATGGAAATCCGAATGTACTGGAAGTTGATGCGGCGGCAAGGAGGCGCTGCGTTGATTTCTTCAGCCGCAGTCTCATGATGCGTCAATTCTTTCAGCCATACAGCAGGGCCTGCGTCAGCATCAGTGCGGGGGTCTCGGACTTCAGAGACACAGTGTGCTGAACTCAGGCTGGGTAGTTTCTTTCTTCGTCAGCAGTGCGTGGAAAGTTCTCCTGCACGGCGGTGCTACATCAGACAAACAGATGCTGGAAGGGCGATGTGTTGATTAGCAGCACAAGGCTTGTCAGAACTCCCAGCAGTAGAATTCAGGGATGCTGCAGATTACATATTTGTGTCCTTGAGACTTCTTAACAGGAGGCAAGCTCTACTTCAAGCCCTTGGAGAATCTTCTCATGTAGGATACAGCAAAGTAAAAGTCCAGTCCTTTCCACTGCCCACAGACAGAAGCAGCAGGTATGCTCAGACGTGAGTCCCTTGCTCACTTTGCCACTGGATTCAAGCAAGCCTGGCTGAAGACGGCTGAAATTCCAGAAACCGGTCCTAGGAAGCTTGTTTCCGGTCCAGGGAAGACATGGCTTGGCAGTTCGGGCTGGACTGTTCCCATGAGGCACAGGGTCAGACTGATTTGCATATGGCCATGTCTGAACTTGGGTGGCAGAGTGGGCTAAAGAACGGTGATGGATTAAACCCAGATCAGTTGACTGGGGTGAGTGCTTGCAATGTTCAACACTCCGTCCATCATTTCCTTTGGTTTTGCTTTGTTCGCCATAAGTTGGCAGGGTATGCTCAGACGCAAGTCCCTTGCTCACTTTGCCACTGGATTCAAGCAAGCCTGGCTGAAGACGGCTGTATTGCCAGAAACCGGTCCTAGGAAGCTTGTTTCCGGTCCAGGGAAAACATGGCTTGGCAGTAAAGGCCGGACTGTTCCCATGAGACACAGGGTCAGACTGATTTGCATATGGCCATGTCTAAACTGGGGTGGCAGAGTGGGCTAAAGAACGGTGATGGATTAAACCCAGATCAGTTGACTGGGGGTGAGTGCTTGCAATGTTAAACACTCCGTCCATCATTTCCTTTGGTTTTGCTTTGTTCAACCCAGCAAAGCAACACACAGTAAAAAGGTAGCACTCCTCCTGACAGCTCTTCAGCTCTTCATTTTGGCAGGGTCTTCTTGATCCAGAGGTGTTCTAAAGTTAAGGGGTCAGAACCCCACTACTTATACTACTTTTAGCCTTTGAAGTCTTTGTAGTTTACAAGTTACTGCCTTGCCTGGCCTTGACTCCAGACACACTCCAGGGTGGGTAGAGACAGCATTGTGAGAGGACTGGCACAGCCCTATTCACATTCATGCGGGTGACACCTTCTCCCACCACTCTAGCTCAGGAAGGTCCATCAACATATGCTGGGCACACTTGAATTCCCTTTGTGTGAATGTCTAGCCCCTTCAGTGCCCATGACGAGATAGTCTCGTCATGGAGCGCGGTTGCGCTGTGCCCATGACGAGACTATCTCGTCATGAACCCCGCCCGCTAATGAAAGGCCCGGCACAGGGCGGGGAAAGGGTGGGGCACTGAAGAGGCTAGAGTGAATGCACAAATAAATCCCTGTCAGTCTAAACCAGACGTTGATTCCACAGGCATGCAGAGGCACAGTATGGTTTAAGAAAAAGATGCCCATTTCTAAAAGTGTTATTTTCGAACACACAAATAAAAAAAAACATTACTAAAAGATGCGTTTTTAAATTCTGAGCTCAGAGAGCTCAAACTCCAAATCTCTAACTGTTCCCAATTGAAAGTTACACTTGTAAGCTGTTACAGCTCCAATAATAGGCTATGGGAGAGCTAGTCCTTCCAAAAGTGAAAAACTAAATTGACTACAGGGGGTGGAGACAGCATTGTGCAAATGAGACTCAGCCTATTCAGGTGCAAGGGAAACTCCTCCCACCACTCTATATGCAGCCAAGGTCTATTCAGCCCCGCTATGAGTCACCTAGGAAAGACAGGACACACCTCAACCCCCCAGTGGCTGTCTACAGTGGATGCACATCCCCAGCTCCTGGCACTCCAAAACCAGTCAGTCACTACACAAACCAGCAGAGGCACACAGAATGGTTAGACAGGAAAATGCCTGCTTTATAAAAGTGGCATTTTCAAACACACAATTTTAAAAAACATACTTTACTAAAAGATGAGTTATTAAATTCTGAGTTCAGAGAGCCTAACCTACATTTTCTTATCTTGTCTCAATGCAAAGCAACTCCTATGTTAGAGTATGGGACAGCTAGCCTTACAATAGTGAAAAAACGAAATTGTCAGTATTTCACTATCAGGACATGTAAAACACACCAGTACATGTCCTACATTTCACATACACTACACCCTGCCCATGGGGGCACCTTGGGCCTAACGGAAAGGTGCCTTACATGTTGTAAAAGGGAAGGTTAGGGTCTGCTAAATGGGTGCACTTTTGAGGTCGACTTGGCAGTGTAAAACTTCACTCACAGACACTGCAATGGCTTGCCTGAGACAAGTTTACAGAGCTACTCATAGGTGGCACAATCAGTGCTGCAGGCCCACTAGTAGCATTTGATTTACAGGCCCTGGGCAAACCAAGTGCACTTCCCTAGGGACTTACCAGTAAATCAAGTAGGCCAATCATGGATAATCAATCCGAATTACAATTTACACAGAGAACATATACACTTTAGCACTGATTAGCAGTGGTAAAGTGCCCAAAGTCCTAAAACCAACAAAACAGGGTCAGAAAAATAGGAGGCATAAGGCAAAATGTGTGGAGATAAATTTGCAAAAAGAGCCAGGTCCAACATTAGTCTCTTGTTAAAATGGTTTGTGGTATCACAGGTTCGCTAATCCTATCAGAAATATGTGATTCGTTGTTCTACTTAAGGCGTGTGCTCTCGTTTAACTGGTCAGGTTTTTACTACTACACAGAACAAAAAAAATTTCATGTATTCTTTGAGTAGGATTTCCCTTTTCCTTCTTTCTCACTTGATACAAACCGAACAGTGTATCATCTTTGTGAGTTTGTGATGACTGCTAGCTGACCAGAAACTTCAATCAATTGATTTTCATCGAATATTCAATAATAATCATAAAAGGATAATAATCAGGTCGATATACAATACAAATCCATTTCACATAAAAACACAGACTTAAAAAGTGATCAATAAAATAAAAACTGGTGCATGTTCTAAAAATGAGTACTATTAAAAATTAGTAAACCATAAAAGGCTTATGAAGTTGAATAGCTGATTTCAGAAAGGAACATACATTAGTACAGACCTCCAAGAAGGCAAGTTTCATATTTTTTTAGCTCAGGCAAACATGCTCCTATACCAGTAGGCTTTAAAGTCGAAATTAAAAATTGAGTAGGATAGGCATGATAATTATTTGTAAGGAAAACATAAAGTGCAATAGACCCTTGGGTGAGTGCTCATCACAAGAACACAGACAAATCATTTGGGGTGAAATTGTTGCAAAGGAAAGCTCAAGGCCCATCTAATGATGCCAAGTTAAATCGAGTAATCAAAGCGCGCTCCCAGGGATTGAGCGGCAGGTCTAAATACACTTCCAGGCCTACAGAGGTTTTAATTTCCATATCAGCTAAGGCAGATGATTTTCTATGTTCTCCCACCAGTCTCTTCCTCACCCTCTCTCCTGAGGCTACATATTATCCTTGATCTCTATAGTCATCAGATCAGTAAACTGGTGTAAACAGTCCAGGTTCTCTAGGGCGTTCCTGATGTAAAGAATCCATGGGATTGATCTCCTGACCAGGGTCACACACTAGGCGGTCAAGAATGATTTCTTTATTCAAATTGGGGTGTTGGTTACCCCAGATGGAGCACCATAATAGCAAAGGGCTAGGCCCATTTGATTTTCAAAATAGCTAATGCTAAATTCATCATGAATAGCAAGGTAGAGGCTACAAGGGAGGCACTCCTAGGAGACGCCGGAGCACTCGATTTTCCTCAACCTGGATAATACAAACGTCCTTATACCCCTAAATAATGGCCCCGTGGGTCAAAACAGAAATGCATTTTATATATTTCCAGCAATGGGACTGTGGGATTGTGACCTATATTTGCTGTGAGGTGAAACATAAAAACAACAGCCTGTGAGAAAGGTAGATTTATAGTCAAAATGTATTGATAGCAAATTCCTAAACTGACAAAGGCCACACCTAGATAAGGAAAGTGGTAGGTTCTTTCAATGCAGTTCCCTTTAATAAAGAAGGCCAGAGTATTAATATTTTCCCATTTACAGGCCATTTAGAAAGTATTGGTCAAGTTGGTTTGGAGACTTTGGTCGTTCATAAAGCTCACAAAAGATTTAAGCAATGTATTTAAGCCGTTAGTTGTCCGTGCCACTAGGACCGTTTCATCGGCATACAATACCACAGGGACCAGTTTGTTTTTAACCAATGACAGATCATGACGTTTATCAATTAAATAATCCTCTAGGCCATTGACATAAAGCAGAAACAAGGTAAGGGTCAAGGTGCATTCTTCGCAGACACCATGGTCTAAGCTTAAAGAACCAGTGCATTTGCCATTCTCTTCAATTCTAAGCCTAGCTGAAAGATTACCATGAATGTCCCTTAAAAAAGTCACCCTTTATACATACCTTCTTTGAGCAAGATTGACCACAATCTATATTTACTAATTCAATCAAATGTGCTCAATAGATCCCTGAAAGACAGACAGTGGAAGACTTGTCAACAGTGTTATTTATCAATTAGAAGGTGTAGGTTTAAGTATTGTTCAAGTGTCCCAATTCCTGGCTGGAGCCTATACTGAACAGGGGAGAAATTTTGAATGTCTGAGATCCAGGTCAAAAGTCTGTCCAAGACAACCCTCACTATTACCTTTAAACTGAATTGAGCTGGTAACATCTAGGGTTGTCTTGTTTGCCCTTTTTAAAGATAGGGACAATAATAGCAGTGGAGGACAGCAGCCCAGTTTTGCAGGCACAATTGAGAAAATTGATTATATTAGTAAGTAGAGAGGCCCATTGCTTAACTGAGTTCATATACAGAACCACGGTCACCCAGTGCAGCCATGGGGCTTTATTTGATAAGCTTCTCAGAATAGCCAAGTCAATCTCTACTATATCAAAGGCAATCGATAGGGGATAAAATGAAATATTCCACTTGTGGACATCATCACCTGCACCCAGAAGACTGTAAACTTTGGTAAAATGATTTACAGTCAGATATGAAAGGTGATTTTTGACATAGTTGGGTGCGGTAAATACTTTCCAAAAAGCACCAGTATCTCGGGATTTACAGAAAACCATCAAGTCTTCGCAGGCCTCAGCCTGCAGCTTTTTTATCCTTTTACTAAGAGATTGTTCACAGAACTCAATTATCAGTTCCCTGCTTCAAGGCAGTTTTCTTAGAGCCTATTGTAATCTTTTGTTTGTGATGGAACATGCATTATCAGAGCCAGAATTGGGGTCACATTGGGGATTTTCAATGAGTGTTAATGACAAGTCCTTTGTTTTAGCCACAACAACACAAAAGGCTCCATGGCTCTCACTTGTGCAATAGTTGCAGAAAAACAATGATGAAAAAGGTCTCGAATAGTTATGACCAATTTATACAACAGTGTTCCAAGTTTGCTGTATTCCAAACAAGCTGTGTACCTTTTTCTTTAGCTCTTAGTTGAATACATTCCCTGGAATTTACCATCTTGATCCCTATTGGTGTAGATATAGCAATAGATAATGGATTGTGATCACTGTCAATGCTAGGGGTAACATCTGCCTCTAAGGTGAGGTTACATACGTTTCTTGAAACAAATATATAATCAATGATAGAGTTTGTTCCATGGCCTACAAATGTGGGAACAGCTGATGTGCTTGGATTCTCAAATTTAAAGGCATTACAAAAGATCTTACCCCCTCAAATGGTTATTCAAAATACCCCCGAGAGTATCATGGGCGAATGATGTCTTAAACTGATTAGCGGGAATAAAAATAGCTCGCTGTTGGGAGCAAAATCTATCCCCCCACCTAGCTTGGCCTCCCACTAGCAAATTATCAATCCATTCAAAGCAGATACATTACAGATATCTTTGTTCAAGAGGTCACCATTGTATAATTTATCAAAGCTAGGCAAAGATTTCCAGGACACTTCGCATGAAAACCCTGTATAACAGGACACTCCACAGGTATCAAAGTTATAAGACAGGGTAGAGTGGCTCTAAACCAAGCAGAGAGCCCAGAGTTTGCCCTTCCTGAAGGGGAGGGTATCGCAGATTTAGAGTAACACATGTACCCTTGACAACACCCATGTTTTCTGCAGCATCAAAATGTCAAACTTGAGTATAAAGCCCTGCCAGGTCTCCTCACAGAATTTGGGGGGAATTCCTGCAATGCTCCCACTGGTCACCTCAATATTCATACTACTAAGATCATCTGTTTCCTCTTTCTGCATACAGAATCTAACTAAAGAGGTAGAAGGGAAAAGGATGTAATCGTCCTGTCAGTCATTAGAGTCTGTGATAGGAGTGAAACAATTACAGTTGCTGGGCTGAATTTGACAGTTATGCTTAAACCGGACACTCTAAAAATGCACTCGAAAGATGCACCACATGATTTAATTGCTTGTAAAAAAAAAAGCCAAGTGGGAGTGACTTAATTTGACATGATGACAATTGGCAAGTGAAGATATCTGTAATTTACAATCACACAGTCCCCCTCAAACAATTTAGGCAAGGGACTTATCTACGGGAACTTACGCACGATCAAAATGTTGTTGGAATATCTTAGGCTAAACGTTAATTTCTTCCCAAGTCCGTGGCTGACTTTCTTTTTTTGGTGGGCCTTAGATTCTTCAGTTGACTGGGTTTGAGTGGGCGGAAGATTTTCCCAAGACAATTACATGAGGGTAGGCAGCACGGGGTACATCTATAAACTTTGATACTAGTGTTCCCATGAGCGAGAAGTCAGCCATATCATGCTCTCCCCTTTTTATAGTTTGAGCAGGTAGAGAACTTTTCCCCCGTAAATAATCCCACATAGGAGGTGGAGATGACATTCTTAGACAGCGCCCACCCTTCCACCACTGTGGCTAACTTTACTTCTATTGTCTCTAGGCGCTGTACCAGTGGGCACAAGCTTTCGTCCAAAGAAAAGTTTTCATTTTTGTCTAAAAACCTCCAAGCTCCATATATAGATGATTTTAAGGGATCACTGACATAATATCGATTACCAAATATCGACTACTTAAAATATCGTTGCTAAATTATCGACTACAATATTATCGACTCACCATACTTATTAAAGAAAATACTAAAATATCGAGTACACAATATCGTCTTTAAAAAATATCGTATATCATTATATCGAACTTATAAATATCGTTAACAAAATTATCGTCTACTCTTAAATGACTATGTAAATGACAAAATTATCAAAACCAGAAATATAGACAACTAAAATATAGAATATTTCACAATATCGACTATCTAAAAAACTATGAAAAAAATATACTTTAAGCACAACACATACATTAACATTGTAATACATAATAAAACACTTAAATAACATTAAAATTTTCGTTCAAATACATACATTTAAAAATAAACATTCCATAAACAATATGAATACATTTCACTACATAAATAATTTTATAATTATTATACATGCATTAAACCACATTTAAAATTTTCTTTAAAGCATTTAATACTACAAATAAACAATGACTTACTACTAATAAGTTGCTAATTAGCATTTCCCTTACATGGAAACAAACAGCCAGAAAAAAAAAAAAAAAATCAAGGTTGACCAATGACATGCTCACATTTCAAATTAAACCAATGAAATGAAGCAACTAATTAATTGCACACTATAAAAACACTACATTTCAACATCTCTTTCACACGACAAACTGAAAAGAAGAAATAAGATGAAACTCTACTCAACTGTTTCCTGAAAGAAGATTTACAATCCAAAAGAAAATTTAACAACTACAGAAAGTAAGTTAAACTCTATTGATAAAGCAACAAATCTAGAATGTTACAGCTGAAACTATTTCTATAAATGAATTTACTACACTTTATTTAATTACATTCATATCTCCTCTATAGATACCTTCTAAACAGACAGAAATATTTTGGACATCCCCACAACTCTAATATTAATCAATGTACGTATATTTTAAATTTTTCCTACCCACCTACAAGTATTAATTAAAAAACATAATTCTAAAACATATTTATTCCTTATTTCTCTCCTCTACAGAAAACCACTGAACCATCCAAAACTACCTTCTACGCAATCACCTACTGGATCAAAGAAATAAGTAAGTATATAAACCTCAATCATTAAACAGCCTAAAATACGCAGCCAGAATGTTACTTTCCCCTTAAAACAGTATCACATTCAAAAAAATGTATCCAACTATTAACTAATGTTTTTCTCTTATCAACAGAAAATCTATCTCCAAGATTAAACTGAAAGCTTGAAATCAGCTAATTAACATCTTTCAACACATCAAATTAAACATTGTAAGTATATTCACTAAAATTTAAATATATTTAAAATATCTATAACATTGTTTATATTTACAAAATATTTTTTCATCTCTCCTAGCATAATACAGAACAACATGACTGAAGGTGCAGAATTTATAACATCTCAAAAAAATAAAATGTTGTTATGTTATATGGGTTATGTATATACACAAGAAAAGCAAAGTGGTCTGAAAATGTTTTGGAAATGTAGCAAATACTACTCAAACAAATGCTATGGTAGAGCTATTACAAAAGAAACCACTGTTCTTTCTGTAAAAGAACATAATCACCCCCCCCCCCCCAATATAACAGAGATAGAAGTTAGAAATGCTCTTGAAAACATTAAAGAAGCAAGTACTAGCACTGATAAACCCACCACCCAAATACTCAAAGAACAATTATTAAAAATACCACACCATGCATCAGCACAATTACCCCCAATTGATTGTTTAAAAAGAACTATTGCTAGACAAAAAAAACTAACTACCAAAACACTACCTACCCCTAAAACATTTGAGACAGTAATCATTCCCCCAGAATTAAGCATAACTCACACTAATGAACCATTTATTTTGTTTGATAACAAATCTTGTGATAAAAGAATAATTATGTTTGCTACTGCAAACAATTTAGTGAAATTACAACAATGTGACACTTGGATGATGGATGGAACTTTTAAAGTTTGTCCAAAACCATTCTACCAACTGTACACAGTGCATGGATTGTACCAACATTCTAACATTCCATTCATCTATGCCCTCTTACCAAATAAACAGCAAACAACATACATAGAAATGTTAACCAAAATTAAAGAAGAAACCAATAATTATTTCCCACAAAAAATAATTATTGATTTCGAATTAGCCATGATCAATTCAATACTAAAAAATTATCCACACACAGCAATCCAAGGTTGCTATTATCATTTTAACCAGAGTCTATGGAGACATCTGCAAAAGTCCACCCTAAGTGTACAATACGCTACAGATAGTACTTTTGCCTACCAGGTTAAAAAACTAATAGCACTAGCATACGTTCCTGTAACAGATGTAGCAGAACACTATAATATTCTAATAGAAAGTCCCTATTACAAAAAGAACGAAGACAAATTAAGCCAACTCCTAGACTACTTTGAGGACACCTGGGTGGGAAGATTACATCGATCAGGACATAGAAGACAACCAAAGTTCCACATTCCTTGGTGGAATGTATACCTGAGTACCTTAAATAAACAATCCAAAACAAACAATAGTGTTGAAGGATGGCATAATGCCTTCCAAGCAACTACAAGCAGAGGGAAACCTACCCTACAAAAACTCCTGGAATCTCTACAAAAAGAACAAAGCTACCAAGAATTACGGATGCAACAATCTGTTACTCAAATAGGTCCTAAATTAACTAAACAAACCAAACAAATGTTTGATCTACTACAAAGTCAAGTAAACCTATACCCATCAACAAGTGGCCTAGACTACCTATCACTAATAGCCAAAAGCATTTTATAATTAACATACACACAGCTAATAAAAGAAATTGGTCAATACAATAAACAATTGCAATCATATATTCATACTATATTTTCCTAAATAATATATAGTTGTCAGATACATTTCATTTTCATATAGAAAATATATATGTACAATTAAATATTATTTTTGTAAATATAATATATATAACAATAAACTATAATAACATTTCCCACCCAAATTACAACAAAATATAACTTACCATTGATGTAGCCATACAAGATGAATTCCACCAAGCAAAACTCCTTCCATTTGTATGTCAATCCATAGTAATAATAAAAATTTTGCCCCACCAAAAATGAAAAAATGAACACATCCAATGTAAATCCATCCTCGACAAATCCAAAAACGTGAAACCCTCAAAACCCGAAAAATAGGTCAAAATAGTAACAAACGCTCCTGGAAATCCAGGTGAAAAAAAAGTGTGATAACTTTATTAGTTTCATTAACTAAAACACACTTTCTAAAAAAAACAAAATAACTTCTCTCTTTCCATCATAATATCCAAACCCTAAAAAACCCGAAAAGAAGTAAAAAATAAAAAAAAACGCTCCATGAAATCCCGTAAAAAGTTAAAAAGTGTGTTAACAATATTACTTAAATCAAGTAACACACACTTAAAAAAAAAAAAACGCGTCTTGGTCTTCGAAAAAACATCGATCAACATTTACCTGAAAAAAGAACAAAACATACCCACCCAGACAATCACACCCAAATACATGAAATAAATATAATTACATCATTTCAAACAACACACATTTAATCACAATATTTACTTCTAAAACTACGTCACAACCAGTAAACAACCACACGTAACTAAATCATTACTAACACCTCAAAAACACCCAAAACATTTAACATTATCAATCAATACACTATAAACATCCTAACTACCCTAAACATAAGTATTTAATAACACTTAATACTTTAAACACCCCTTACCTTGCTCAACGCGATGCAGCTTCCGACCGCGAGCTTCCTCAGTCCAAAATGACCCAAAATAACATGAAGCGGTTACCAAATAATCCTATTCAAATGAAAATCCCTACTTAAATCAGTGTAAATACATTAAAACAATAAAAAACATCATTATAATCATATATAAAAATAACATAAATTTATCTAAATTCTTAAAAATGATTTTCTAATAAACAATACCTTTAAACATTATATTCATAATAATTAAAAATACATTATTATTATGATTATAATACAGTAATATTTTTTTCACAACTGTACAAACTATAATAAAATGTATGTTATTATTTAAATTTTATTTACAAAACGTACATGTTGAAAAAAATGTTTTTCATATAATTATGAAATATAAAAATTAATAATATTAACATTTCCTACAATAATATTATTAATCATCATTAAAAATACATAGCATAAAAATATACTATTTGTCATGTACTAATTATGTACAACAACAAAATAAAAATGACACAATATTCTTCAGAAATTACATATGCAATGATTTTTTTTATGTATATAGCCAACACATTGGCTATATACATAGGCTTTTCCTCCTGATTACACAATCTTTCGTCAGGACAGAGTGAAAGGCAGGGGAGGAGGGGTGGCGGTAGTAGTGAAAAAGTCAGCTACCTGCTCTATCGCTTCTTTGAACACCATCGCAGGAGCGGAATCCCTTGCCTTCACTATCAGATTAACCCCTCATCAAGCTCTGAAAGGGCTACTGGTATATAGATCTCCTGGACCAGTGGGCTCTTTTTTTGATGATCTTCAGGGGGCCGTATCTGGTATGGCATTAAGTACGGAGCATTGTCTTCTGGCAGGAGATTTTAATTTTCATATGGACGATGACAATGATCCGGATGCAAAAAAACTGCTCGATATTACGGCTCCTCTCGGTCTTGTCCCTTTTTTGGTTGGTTCCACACACGACAAGGGTCATACTTTAGATCAGGTTTTCTCCTCGGTTACTCTTGTTGATGTGGAGCTACTTCCGATTGGCCAGATTCGGTGTATTGGGTGGCGAAAAATTATTCAGCAGCGCCCCCAGACAGCATGGCGCTGTTCAAAGGGCTCTGCATAGAGTTACACCTGAGCTGCTGGCTCAGGCTGCTATAGACCATCCCTGCCCTCTTACAGGGGATTTAGAGCAGGATGTGGAGTCCTTGCAGGGATGGCTGTCGGAGAGGCTGAACGATCTGGCCCCCGCAATGGCCCCTCGGGATAGGGCCAAGAGGGTCTCGGCCCCATGGTTCACGAAGGCATTGTGTGCTACTCGTGCGCAGTGTAAGGTCGCCGAGAGGGCATGGTGCCTTCACTACGACCCGGAAGCTAGATCGGCTTATAGGATAATGATTAAATCCTATCATCAGGATATTCTCCGGGAGAAAAAGGAATATCTGGCCAGGAGGATTGAGACTGCCTCCAACTCTTGTAAAGAGATCTTTACTGTGGTAAGGGAGTTTACGGCGCCTAGATCCTACGTGGCCCACAGTGTTCCATTGGAGCGCTGGGTCTGCGATCTGGCCAAATTTTTCACGGATAAAATTAAATCTATCCAGGACTCTTTCCCAGTGAGGTCTGTGGAGGTGTGTTCCAGTCCGATGGCCGGATTGTCCTTCCCGCCCGCGCAGGGTGCGGTTTTTGCTGAGTTTCGTCCTGTCTCGGCCGATGCTTCTCTTGCTCTACTGGCCAACCTTAAATCGGGCTCACCTTTGGATTCTTGTCCTGCCAAATTTCTGGCCAAGATGGCGGCCGTGGTTAACCCACTAGTCAACCCTTTGGTGAATCTTTCCCTGAGGGAGGGGGGGTTTCCAGTGCCATGGAAAAGAGCTATGGTGATCCCCCTCCTCAAAAAGCCTGGGTTGGACTCGGAGGTCTTGGCCAATTATAGGCCGATTTCCCTTCTGCCGGCCTTGGCTAAGATCACAGAGAAGCATGTACATGGTGTTCTTTCCAGCTTTCTCGAATCCAATGATTTGTTCCATCCATCGCAGTCCGGTTTCCATCCTAATTTAAGCACGGAGACGGCACTGCTGGAAGTGTCGGAAACCATCAGGGAGACACTGGACTCTGGAGGAAGGGTCATGCTCGTTATGCTGGATTTGTCGGCGGCCTTTGACACCGTCCCCCATGAGGTGCTCCTCTCCAGACTTTATGACATCGGTCTGAGGGGGACGGTGTTCAATTGGTTTACATCTTTTCTCGAAGGCCGCCGACAATCGGTCTGGGCCTCTCCGAGCTCCGCCGAGATGTCGCCATTGGGAGTCGGTGTTCCACAGGGTTCTGTGTTGAGCCCGACTCTGTTTAACATCTTTATGACACCTTTGGCGGCACTGGTGGAGTCCTCTGGGGACCGGATCGTATCCTACGCTGATGACACCCAACTGCTTTTCACGTGTGGGAAAGGCCAGGCTTTTGATGGAGTTGGTCTTTGGCTGGTTCCAGCGAAACGGCCTTAAGGCAAACTCCAGTAAATCGGAGGTGTTGTTCTTCGGCTGCTCTCTGGACCCTGATTGGCAGACCTGGTGGCCATTAGGTATGGACTGCCCTGTCCAGGCATCGCTTGTGGCTAAGAATCTGGGAGTGAAGGTTGACAATAATTTGTCACTGAGCTCACATATTTCTGGCCTGGTGGGTACCTGTCAAAAAAAGGGAGCCTAGGGGGTTAAAGGGTAGGAAGCCCCCCTCTCAGAATCATGAAACACAACAAAACCTACCCCAAACAAGTATTTATTTAAAATTTATATAGTGTCCAGGTACTCAATATCTGTAGTGCCTGCCTCACTCTCACTCACTGGTGTTTCTGCCACATATATGTAAAAGAGTTGTTGTTAACCACTGTCACCGGGTGCAGTCACACGGCAGTGGCAACAACAACGTGGTCCTCAGTGTCAATGTGTTTCCCTATCCTGTGGTGCTGTAAAAACCTGCTAGTAATCAGGCCAAGACCAAGGGAGGTAAAAAAGGTTAAAAAAGGTGAGATAGGACGACAGCGCCTCACGGAAGCAGCCCCAACGAGGTGTATGTAGACAGGTACTCGCCTACTACCTCCTGTTGTCATCATCGGTCGCTGCCGCCCAAACAGAAACAGTAAAGGTGGAAAGGAAATTCATAGTGTAAATCTCTGGAACCCTCGTGATAGTCCTAATGACTAGTGTCTACAGGGCAAACTATATGTTGAATGGTGTCTGCTAATCTACAGAAAAAAGGAAGTGTCGACCCAACAGTTGGTGAGTTGAGACTGATCAGGACTCAAGTCACTCCGAATTAAAACCGAGCAGCACTACACTGGCTATATGGTACTTTATTCTCAGCTGTGTCGCTGCTCATTAAAAACCGACATGTTTCGTTGCCTTATTCAATTTACCGGCAACTTCATCAGGGCTTGGGTCGACTGGTCTCTCTGCAACGCTAGTGTAAACCAGCGATTACTTTAAGTCAGCACCTGGGGGAAACACAATTAAAAACACACATACTCAGTATCTCACCCATCCAGTCACAACTGGTCTTTCCGAGCAAATGCTCGTCGTCCATATTACTAGCTTCACGCTTGACAAGAGTATTTACCCTCAAAGTTGCTGTCTTTCAGCATACCTGCACCTTCATTGTGTAAGTATCTGTAGTGTTTTGCACAAACCCTTTGGCTGTTTCATCCAAGGCTGCGGAACTGCGTTTCTAAAAGTGCACACATAAAAAATATATCACAGTTAGTGAGATGGCATGCTGTAAGAGTTGGTGTAAGAACTGTTAAGACACCTCTACTAAAGTATCGTATCTCAGCTCTTTAACTACATCCAAGTGTTAGCAGAGCCCTGCCGTAATGCCTCGATTCAAAATTCAGAATTCACCCCTGAATACATTGTTGCTGTAATTTGATTCCTGAGCGGTTACATATGGTTACCACCTTGCGCGATATAAAACGTAGTTAACATGGTTGCCTGCAGTTTGAAAAACCATGTTAACCCTGCTACTACGCGGCTAAATCAGCGTGCACTTATTAAGCATTGGCGAACAACCAGCCGTCCCCCATCTATGTAAGGAATGCGTCCTGCCTTCGTTATCCGATGTGAAAAAAGAGAGAGAAAAGAGAGATCCCCCTGCTCAGCCCGCTATACCGGGTCTTACCTCATTAGCCTGTGCGCCGGTACTGGACTCAACCTCGATCGCTGGGAGGTGGCCCGCTTCCTGTTTAAATGTGTGATTCGCGCGGCAACCGCGCATGCGCATAGAGTTGTTGAGGGGATAGGCGGCCATCTTGTGTAAACCGCCGCCATCGAATACACTGACAGTTGTCTACCCAATTATGTTAAAATGTAAGTGAATGTTTTTGTCTCAAAAAAAGGGGGGGGGGCTTAGTGTGATATGTCAACGTCCTCCCTAATTAATTAATGTGTAATTTGCCCAATGCATTTATAGAAATACGGAAAATAGAGGTGTTTATGTATCTACACAGGCGTGTTCATATCTATGTCTTTATATAATGAAACTGGCTGATTCCTAATCTTCATAGTGCTGATTATGGGGGCGGTAATGGTTGTGGTGGAATCCTGCATCTCAACTAAGCCCCGGTCAGTGAGTGTGTGAATATGCATGACTCCACTGGATTCTGTGGTTAATGATACGAGGTCGATGACCGCATGTATGGATGCCTAACCCTGATGATGAAGTAATTTTATAGTGATAAAGTAATTTTATAATACCACCTTACTCCATTCAATGAGGTCGTTAAGTCCCTGTTGGTCTACCTTCTCCTGGTAAATCCAACGGGCCTCTTTTGTCGAGAGCCTGGCTTCCATATTGTAGGAATCGCCCACCACGCGTTCTAGTACTACCCATTTGACATCTCTAGGGTTATGTCCAGTTGTCAAAAAATGCTGTACCAGCTTGGTTGTCAATTTGCCTGCCCTGATGGTGCTGAGATGTTCCTGTATTCTGATTTTCACCTTGCGAGAGGTGAGACCAATATAGTGCAAGCCACAAGGGCACGTTAGCCTATAGATGACGTTTTGGGTGTTGCAGTTGCTGAATGAGTTCAAGTGCCATATCTTCCCGTTACTCAAAGAGACATTCTTGGTAGGGGTGGTGAGCTCACACACTGTGCACCCCCCACATTGATAATGCCCTGGTGGAATGCCGGTGTCCGTGGACTTGGGCTGGGGTCGTGAGTGCACTAAACGGTCACGCAGATTAGTGGACCGCTTAAAGGCAAATCGCGGATGTGGCATCGTCATGGTCGGAGTGTTAAGTAAAGGCCAATGTTTTCTGATAACTTGTCTGATTTTGGTAGACAAGGTGCCAAAGGTGGTGACAACCGGAATACAATCGCTCTTAATTTTAGGTGTTCTTTCTAATAGAGCAGCTCTCGGGGTATTCATGGCTCGTTTTCGTGCTTGTTTGATTATCTTTGTGGGATATGATCTCTCCTCCAATTTGTTGGATAGGACTTCGGCTTGTGTGATGAATTCCTCTGTGGAGGAACAGTTCCTGCGATATCGTAGGAACTGTCCCACAGGTAGGTTGTCTCTCAGGGCTCTAGGATGATAGGACCTGTAGTGCAGCAGGGAATTCTTGTCAGTTGGCTTTTGATGAACATTAGTGACAAGTTTGCGATTTTCTGCCCTGATGTCCAAATCCAAATATGTGGCTGTTACATCACTGATGGTCCAGGTGAATTTCAGACAATCATCCAAGTTGTTAAGCCACACGAGGAACTCTTCCAGGTCGGTCCTAGATCCCGTCCATATACATAGAACGTCGTCTATGTATCGCTTCCAGAGGGCAATGTTCCTCTGGAAGGGATTATCATGGTGTAGGACGTATCCAGTTTCAAATTGCCCCACATAAATGCAAGCTAGTCTCGGGCATCCAATCAATACTGGAACCATTGTCCCAGTACGCCGAGGGTAAATACTCTTGTCAAGCGTGAAGCTAGTAATATGGACGACGAGCATTTGCTCGGTAAGACCAGTTGTGACTGGATGGGTGAGATACTGAGTATGTGTGTTTTTAATTGTGTTTCCCCCAGGTGCTGACTTAAAGTAATCGCTGGTTTACACTAGCGTTGCAGAGAGACCAGTCGACCCAAGCCCTGATGAAGTTGCCGGTAAATTGAATAAGGCAACGAAACATGTCGGTTTTTAATGAGCAGCGACACAGCTGAGAATAAAGTACCATATAGCCAGTGTAGTGCTGCTCGGTTTTAATTCGGAGTGACTTGAGTCCTGATCAGTCTCAACTCACCAACTGTTGGGTCGACACTTCCTTTTTTCTGTAGATTAGCAGACACCATTCAACATATAGTTTGCCCTGTAGACACTAGTCATTAGGACTATCACGAGGGTTCCAGAGATTTACACTATGAATTTCCTTTCCACCTTTACTGTTTCTGTTTGGGCGGCAGCGACCGATGATGACAACAGGAGGTAGTAGGCGAGTACCTGTCTACATACACCTCGTTGGGGCTGCTTCCGTGAGGCGCTGTCGTCCTATCACACCTTTTTTACCTCCCTTGGTCTTGGCCTGATTACTAGCAGGTTTTTACAGCACCACAGGATAGGGAAACACATTGACACTGAGGACCACGTTGTTGTTGCCACTGCCGTGTGACTGCACCCGGTGACAGTGGTTAACAACAACTCTTTTACATATATGTGGCAGAAACACCAGTGAGTGAGAGTGAGGCAGGCACTACAGATATTGAGTACCTGGACACTATATAAATTTTAAATAAATTCTTGTTTGGGGTAGGTTTTGTTGTGTTTCTGGTGGGTACCTGCTCTGGTATGCTTAAGATGCTCCGGAAGTTCCTGCCTTTACTCTCAGAAGAGCACAGAAAGATCACTGTGCAAGCCTTGATAGGCACGAGATTGGACTATGCGAACGTCCTTTATGTAGGTCTTCCGGAATATCTGGTTCAGCGGCTGCAGGTTGTGCAGAACTCCGCGGCCCGGGCCATCTTTGGCCTTCATAGGCGAGCGAGAGCTTCGGGTCTGGTGCGATCGCTTCATTGGTTACCTATTCGGAAGCGGATTATGTTTAAAGCACTGACCCTGGCGCATAAAGCGCTATTTGGCACCGGAGCAAGGTATCTACAGCAGAGATTGTCTTTCTATCGCCCAGTTAGATCTCTGCGGTCGGAATCTTTGTTTCTCGCGGTGGTGCCTCGGGTGAGGAAGGCCCGCACTGGGGGTCGCTCTTTTAGTCTGAGGGCCCCTCAGTTGTGGAACTCTTTGCCTTTGGACCTACGGTCCTCTTCTTCTCTCCTTCTGTTTAGGAAGAGCCTCAAGACGTGGCTTTTTAACCTTTAGGGTGTCTTTGTCTTTTTTGTCCTTTTCTCTTTAGTCTGTTTTTGTGTTTTTGGTTTTACTGAGCTGCCTCGATAAAGCGCCGGGACACTCCACGGACGGAACCTGAACCGCAGTCCACATTTGCCACGCCACGCAGCAGTCCCTACCTGGTTCCTGGCTCAGGGGCAGAGTCTCTCTCACCTCCAGAACCGCCGCTGGTAGTCTTCCTCGCCGCCTCCTGTCGCCCTGAGGCCGCTGTAGAGGTGGACTACAGCCCCCATCAGCCATCCTCAGACCCGCCCACATCCGGCGGAAAGCGCGCCCGGAGGCGCTACTTGAATCCAGGCTCCCCCGGTGGAGCGGGGGGACGGAACCTGAACCGCAGTCCACATTTGCCACGCCACGCAGCAGTCCCTACCTGGTTCCTGGCTCAGGGGCAGAGTCTCTCTCACCTCCAGAACCGCCGCTGGTAGTCTTCCTCGCCGCCTCCTGTC
The DNA here is from genome assembly GCF_964204655.1 of Triturus cristatus. Lineage (NCBI taxonomy): Eukaryota > Metazoa > Chordata > Amphibia > Caudata > Salamandridae > Triturus > Triturus cristatus. Next base: position 526,383,064 of record NC_140591.1, read on the forward strand.
GCCCTGAGGCCGCTGTAGAGGTGGACTACAGCCCCCATCAGCCATCCTCAGACCCGCCCACATCCGGCGGAAAGCGCGCCCGGAGGCGCTACTTGAATCCAGGCTCCCCCGGTGGAGCGGGGGGACGGAACCTGAACCGCAGTCCACATTTGCCACGCCACGCAGCAGTCCCTACCTGGTTCCTGGCTCAGGGGCAGAGTCTCTCTCACCTCCAGAACCGCCGCTGGTAGTCTTCCTCGCCGCCTCCTGTCGCCCTGAGGCCGCTGTAGAGGTGGACTACAGCCCCCATCAGCCATCCTCAGACCCGCCCACATCCGGCGGAAAGCGCGCCCGGAGGCGCTACTTGAATCCAGGCTCCCCCGGTGGAGCGGGGGGACGGAACCTGAACCGCAGTCCACATTTGCCACGCCACGCAGCAGTCCCTACCTGGTTTCTGGCTCAGGGGCAGAGTCTCTCTCACCTCCAGAACCGCCGCTGGTAGTCTTCCTCGCCGCCTCCTGTCGCCCTGAGGCCGCTGTAGAGGTGGACTACAGCCCCCATCAGCCATCCTCAGACCCGCCCACATCCGGCGGAAAGCGCGCCCGGAGGCGCTACTTGAATCCAGGCTCCCCCGGTGGAGCGGGGGGACGGAACCTGAACCGCAGTCCACATTTGCCACGCCACGCAGCAGTCCCTACCTGGTTCCTGGCTCAGGGGCAGAGTCTCTCTCACCTCCAGAACCGCCGCTGGTAGTCTTCCTCGCCGCCTCCTGTCGCCCTGAGGCCGCTGTAGAGGTGGACTACAGCCCCCATCAGCCATCCTCAGACCCGCCCACATCCGGCGGAAAGCGCGCCCGGAGGCGCTACTTGAATCCAGGCTCCCCCGGTGGAGCGGGGGGACGGAACCTGAACCGCAGTCCACATTTGCCACGCCACGCAGCAGTCCCTACCTGGTTCCTGGCTCAGGGGCAGAGTCTCTCTCACCTCCAGAACCGCCGCTGGTAGTCTTCCTCGCCGCCTCCTGTCGCCCTGAGGCCGCTGTAGAGGTGGACTACAGCCCCCATCAGCCATCCTCAGACCCGCCCACATCCGGCGGAAAGCGCGCCCGGAGGCGCTACTTGAATCCAGGCTCCCCCCGCGTCGCGGGACGCGCGCGGGCGGCGCCGGGCTGAGCCCGGGCAGAGGGCGGGCCGTCTGTGGCCGTCCGGGGCAGGAGGAGGCAGGGCCGGGCCATCCCTCTGACCAGGTCCCCCTGGGGTCCCGCACGTGAGTAATGCACCGAGTGACCTTAGTGTTTAAAAGATCAGACATTAATTGACTCTCCTGCACTTGTTTCAGCGGACTTACTATCATTTCCGGGACCTTTGTCCGCATTAGAGACGTGGAAACTTTGTATGCCAGCATTTTGATTTAGTTTGTGTGATATAGTGTGATAGCGGGGGGTTCATAGTACAGATCAAGATAGTGGCACAAGCAGTATCTTGTAAAAAGGGGAAGCATGGCAGGTAAAACACTGACACGCTCGGTGAGAACGAAGCGTAACATTGCCGAGGCCTCACTGACACATAAAGAGGATGTTAGCTCTGCATTTCCCGTTATCATGCAGCCCACTGCTATTGACCGTATGTTAAAAAGAGCGTTAGGGGTGGTGTCGAGTGAAATTGAGCGTACCGAGCGACGCTTGTCTTTAACCCCTGACTTAGACCCCATTTTATCTACACAAGACCAAGAGCAGGAAGTCATGCTAATCTCACCCCCTAACTCCCCTGGAACTAGCGAGAAGGACATTTCATGTGCCCAATCGATCCCCAATAGTAACAAGGTGGAACGAGGCCCCACTAAACGTGTCACTATAAATAAAAAGAAGACATGCGTTCAAAGAAAGCGCAAGAATACAAGTCGCATTACTATGCATACTAATTCACCTAGAAGGAACTTAATTGGGGTTGACCGGGCCACACAAACGCCTTCTCAGGGGGAGCCTCCAATTTGGATCAACAAGATTATGTCAGACCTACAGGCCCAGTTAGAAACATTGGTAATTAACCAGTTGAAGCAGGTGACAAGTAGGCTGGACAAAATCCTAAGCGAATTAAAGAACAGAGTGATTAAAGATAGCAGATTAGGTCCTCAAAGTAATCCCACTAGCACTCCAGAGCCCAACCCAGTAATTCAAATCCCGAATAATTGTCGGGATAGCAGGAACGTACATTTAACAACTGCACAAATTCATAATACACCTGTTCCCCATGAAAACGCACCTAGTACAGACACCCGTGGGGTGGGTGAACTGTGCTCTAATAATAGAGCAGGTTAACAGAAGCCGGATACACAATGTCACCCCCCTGTGGGTCCCACAAGTGACATAGGAGTCCACGAAGATAGGTCCACGTCAATAGACAAGAGGCTCCCCACTATAAATCTCCCCCCGGAAGCATGCCCGTTGGTTGTTGTCTTTGCTGGGGTTCCTGAACTAAATGAGGCACAGAAAGAATCCCACCAGGAGCTAAAAAATAAACTCACCTTTTGGCTTAATCAAAACAGACCAATATCCAATAACCAGGATGGGGAAATCCTCCTGGTTAGACGAGTGAATTGGATAGGGAACAGGCCAAAAAATATTGAGGGAAATTGTATTATCGCCAATTTTAGGGATAGGAGGGTGGTCGAGCACATCTTGTGCTATGGTCCATCTGGACGCATGACAGCTATAAGGCCACTTCCTCTGAATTACTTTTATGGTAGTCAGCAGGCACTAAATAAGGAACAATACAAGGTAGGGAGAGGTGCGACGGGTTGGAACTCTGGTTTAAATGAAGGCTTAATTTCCTCGCGGCAAACGATAGGTTCCTGGGAAGGAAGGCACTCACGCTGGGCAAACAGGTTTGCCCCACTAAGGTCACTAGAGGAGATTGACTGACTACCTAACCACCATCTATGCCTAGAACAGGTGGATAGAGAACAGAACATACCTGACCAGGCATTCCTGATAGAAGGAAATTCTCCCCGAAATGGCCGGATTAACCAAATGGGGCAGACATCCCCAGGAGGAGGAGGGTGTAGGATCTTATCACACACTGAAAGGGCCTTAGACCCTCCAGTGGGGGGCAGTGCACACATACCTCCAGGGACATGTACCGCAGACATAGAATCAAGACACCAGGAAAATGATAGGCACAAACATCCCCATAGAAAGAGAGGGGGTGGGGTTAATCCCACTCAAGAAATGGAAGTGGCAGGGCCCGTTATTGTAGAGAAAGAGGGCCTGAAAATTATTTCATGGAACATAGCAGGGATTGCAGGGAAATTCCATAACAAGGAATGGCGACTGTATATGGCCCAGTTTCAGATCATCTGCCTACAAGAGACCTGGGCTCTGGATAACACCCATCTTCACATGGAGGGTTATAAATGTTTTTTTACGCCGGCTCAAAATACTGCTTCAGGTAGGGCCAAGGGTGGTCTGATCATATATATCGATCTAAATATAAAAGGCAAATGGTCCAAGGTGGACTGGTTCGCTTGGAACATTCAGGCCCTGAGATTTAGTAATAAAAGGTTGGGTCTTGTTTTGTTTAATGTGTATAACGCCACCCTCTCGGAAAACGATTTCACCACCATGAGGGAACTGGACGTTAGACTGAAACTTGAACTTGCCCCCATCCATGGGGTCGTGGCACCCCGGATACTTGTTATGGGGGACCTGAATTGTCATTTATGCCCAGGGTTGTTCCCGATCAATAGCAACTGGTCAAAATGCCCCGTAGAAAAAGGCCCACACTTTAGTCATTCCTTAAGGGGTACTGAATGGGGCAAGTTGATTCATTCCTATGACCTCGAGCACACAGTGGATAGAATGCCCCTGGGCCCGGATGGAAGACTCCCCCCCACTTTTAAAGGGAGAGGGTGCTCGTCTTATATAGACTACTTTTTAGTTTCAAGAGGTCTAAAAAATCAGATTATAAAAGTAGAAATAGAGTGGTGCCCGTTTAGTGACCATAACCCTCTTGTTATGGAGCTCCTGCATCCGGGTAAGCAAAAGACCAAGTCCAGGGCTGGCATTTCAGAAACCGTAACGGCCCAGGGAAGAAGACTAAAGTGGGCAAAAATAGATGGGGCTAGATTTTACAAATCCCTGATGGATGGAGGCAAGTCTCTTATCGATGATCCCTTGGTGACAGAGGTTCGCCTTATAAAAGTGTTTGGACAAATAACGAATCTGGTCAACGAGTTACTGTCGGTTAAGGCCCCCACGAAAAATCACTCTAACGACCCAAAATGGTTCGATAGGGGTTGCACACTCGCATTAAAAACTTTAAAAATGGCCCTTAGTTGCACACCGAGGAATCAAGCTGAAGTTAAAACATGCAGATCCACATATAGGAAGGAGTTAAAAAGACGGAAAGCCACTCTACAGGGGGAAGCATGGGCGGCCCTGAGGGAGGCCTCTGAAAACAGGAACATCACAGAATTTTGGAGATTAATAAACTCCCCTTGTTTTTTAGATAATAATGTCCCGGAGGTCGCATCAAATATTCTCCCAGAACAGTGGATTGCTCACTTCGAGGGTCTGTATAACCACGGGGAGGTGGGTCCCCCAAAAGAGAGGGAGACACACCCAGTGTGCATTCAGGTTGTATTTTCCCTGCAAGAGATTAGAATGGGCATCGAGGGACTCACCAAAAATAAAGCTCCAGGACCAGATGGGATCCCCCCAGACCTGTTTCTGAGCCAAGTGGATCTCTGGGCGCCCATTATTACCCGAGTGATAAATGCAACTATAATGGCCGGTTTACCACGGTCTTGGTCTACGGCCATTATAGTACCAATTTTTAAAAAGGGCAATAAAGACGACCCCCAATGTTACCGGCCCATTTCCCTGATAGATGTTACTGCCAAAATCTTGGGAAGAGCGATTCTGAACCGATTGACTGAGTGGGCAGAGGATAAAAACATTATCTCAGACGCCCAGTATGGTTTCGGACCGGTAGATCTACCAGCGACCAATGCCTGAACCTATACATGCTGATAGCAAAATATACTAAAGCCAGCAATGAAAATATGTACCTGGGGTTCATGGACTTGGCCGCTGCGTTTGACCACGTTAATAGGAACAAGTTATGGGTAATGATGACCCAACTCGGAATCGACCCTGGGATAATCCATATATTGAGGGAATTGCACAGAGAAACCTCTGCACGGGTTCGTTATAACAAAGATGGGGGGTTGACAGAATCTTTTAACTGCACAAGCGGGGTGAGGCAGGGATGTATTTTAGCTCCTTTTTTGTTTTCGTTGTACATTAATAGCCTGGAACAATCCCTTATTAATTTAAACGCAGATTGCCCAAGGATAGGCTCACGTTACATCCCAGTGTTATTATACGCAGATGATGCGGTGCTTCTGGCACGGACCCAGAAAAGCTTGCAGATCCTCATCGACGGGTTCGTCAAATTCATGGAGGCAATAGACTTGTCTGTCAATTTAAAAAAATCATATGTAATGACAGCAGGCAACAAGCCAAGGTCTGGCTTTACCTACAGAATTGGTTCCCATATTCTTGAAAGGGTGCCAACATTTTCTTATCTAGGGGTGCTTTTTGATGAGTCTTTAAAATTCACGCCCCTTGTACAAGAAAGATCTGGGAAATTGATGGCATCCTTTGGTGCAATTTCTGGTTATGGGAGAAAAGTCGGCCGCTGGGCCCCAGAACAAACCATGAATTTGTATGATTCAATGTGCCGCCCAAAAACCACGTACGGCTCAGAAGTATGGGGATTCGCAAACATGGACGGCCTGCAAATTGAAGAAAATAAGATATTTCGGTCAATATTGAAAGTCCCCAACAGCACATCAGCCTTCATTGCCCATAAAGAACTTGGAAGACCCTATCTAGAGGACTTGATTAACCTCCGACCAATTCTAGCCTGGATCAGAATTTGGTCAAATCCTGATGCGGCATTAAGTAGGATGATCATACAAGACTGTTTGGGTAGAGACAAACACCTGAAAATTCCCTGGATCCATTATGTAAAGACCACTCTAGAAAGTCTGGGTCATCATGAATTGTATTTAAATCCCTTACTGATCAATGCTCAGGACAAGTTTAAATTAAAGAGAATTTTCTTGGAAACAAAAGCATTAGCCAGGAGTACTCTAGAAGGAAGTAAATCCACTGTGAGCACATATAGAAGGCTTGAAACCACCGCTGGGATGGAACCGTACCTTTGTGTTCTTTTTAATGCTCAAGAGAGGTTTTTAATGACTCGTTTTAGGCTCAATCTTTTACCATATTTATTAGCTGAGCCAGCAGGTTTTAGCAAATCAATTGAGCAGAAGGGTGCCTGCGGCTGCGACAATAAGTCTCCGCAGGACACCCTTCATTTTGTACTTTTATGTCCCCTTTATACCATCCCTAGATGCAGATTTATAAAAGACATCTTGAAAAAGGCAAGATATACCCGAGCCACGGAGGCACTGACCTTTTTACAAAGGGCGAGTGATCCTTTAACATTATGTGCAGTGATTAGTTTTTTGAAATTTGCATTTAGACTTAGGGTTTCTAGAGGGCAGTATTAATCACGCAAACTTCAGACTTGCAAAAGTGTTACACCCAGGAAGTGACCCATGTGGACTGTTTAAGAAATTTTAGAATAATGAAGTACTCGTTTGTACATAGAATCATTCAATGTTCTGCACACTGATTTAATATTGTCTTAATTGTATATATCTGTATTCTTTTATGATGATTTTTAACCATCGAATAAAGAACAATTGAATTGAATTGAATTGAGTAGCCGTGCGCTATAGAAATAAAAGTTTAACATAACATAACATAACATTATTATATGAATACTGTAAGAATATGTTTATTTACAAACAATGTAAAAAAGTAATAAATGTTATGTATTTTTTTTTGTAATTATCAATACTTCTCTTATAAAATGTGATGATATCAATAAATTGTATTTTCCTTAAAACATTGCAAAAATACACAAATGTATGCATATTTGCTGTATCTCTACTAATGTATACTTCATTCTGTAAATAAAAAAAACAATAATCTCTCTACTTTCTTCAACAAAAATAAAGCTTATATAAAAATATAAAATGTGTCATTGGATTTCATAATTTATTACTATCACATATATAATTTAGCTAATTTAATTGTTTAAAAATGTAAATAATCACATTTTTTCCAACATTAAATCCAAAAACATACTTCTTTAACACAATACATATACATTCTGCACACTAACCCTATACAAATTACTATTCCCATTTCACCTATATTAAAGTCAGGAAAAGTGCTGGACACTAACCCTATATAATTTACTATTCCCACTCCAGTTAACATAAAGTCAGGAAAGGTGCTGGACAGTAACCCTATATAATTTACTATTCCCACTCCAGTTAACATAAAGTCAGGAAAGGTGCAGGACACTAACCCTATATAATTTACTATTCCCACTCCAGTTAACATAAAGTCAATGAAAGTTCTGGACAGTAACCCTAAATAATTTACTATTCCCACTCCAGTTAACATAAAGTCAAGGAAGGTGCTGGACAGTAACCCTATATAATTTACTATTCCCACTCCAGTTAACATAAACTCAGGGAAAATGCTGGACAGTAACCCTATTTAATTTACTATTCCCACTCCAGTTAACATAAAGTCAAGGAAGGTGCTGGCCAGTAACCCTATCTAATTTACTATTCCCACTCAAGTTAACATAAAGTCAGAGAAGATGCTGGACACTAACCCTATATAATTTACTATTCCCACTCCAGTTAACATAAAGTCAGAGAAGATGCTGGACACTAACCCTATATAATTTACTATTCCCACTCAAGTTAACATAAAGTCAGAGAAGATGCTGGACACTAACCCTATATAATTTACTATTCCCACTCCAGTTAACATAAAGTCAGGAAAGGTGCTGGACACTAACCCTATATTATTTACTATTCCCACTCCAGTTAACATAAAGTCAGGAAAGGTGCAGGACACTAACCCTATATAATTTACTATTCCCACTCCAGTTAACATAAAGTCAGTGAAAGTTCTGGACAGTAACCCTAAATAATTTACTATTCCCACTCCACTTAAAATAAAGTCAAGGAAGGTGCTGGACAGTAACCCTATATAATTTACTATTCCCACTCCAGTTAACATAAACTCAGGGAAAATGCTGGACAGTAACCCTATTTAATTTACTATTCCCACTCCAGTTAACATAAAGTCAAGGAAGGTGCTGGCCAGTAACCCTATCTAATTTACTATTCCCACTCAAGTTAACATAAAGTCAGAGAAGATGCTGGACACTAACCCTATATAATTTACTATTCCCACTCCAGTTAAGATAAAGTCAGGGAAAGTGCTGGACAGTAAACCTATATAATTAACTATTCCCACTTCAGTTAACATAAATTCAGAGAAGGTGCTGGACAGTAACCCTATATAATTTACTATTCGCACTCCAGTTAACATAAACTCAAGAAAGGTGCTGGCCAGTAACCCTATATAATTTACTATTCCCACTCCAGTTAACATAAAGTCAAGGAAGGTGCTGGACAGTAACCCTATATAATTTACTATTCCCACTCCAGTTAACATAAAGTCAGGGAAGATGCTGGACACTAACCGTATATAATTTACTATTCCCACTCCAGTTAACATAAAGTCATAGAAGGTGGTGGACAGTAACCCTATATAATTTACTATTCCCACTCCACTTAACATAAATTCAGAGAAGGTGCTGGAGAGTAACCCTATATAATTTACTATCCCCACTCCAGTTAAAATAAAGTCAATGAAGGTGCTGGACAGTAACCCTATATAATTTACTATTCCCACTCCAGTTAACATAAACTCAGGGAAGGTGCTGGACACTAACCCAATAAAATGTAATATTCCCGCTCCAGAAAGATAAAACTGAGAGAAGGTGCTGCTTATAACATCACTTAAAATATTAAAAATCTACATTTATTAACTATGAGATATCATTTAAAACTATTACATTTTACAATACTATAGTTACAACAATACCCACCCCTATCCCATATTAACCCTAATTCCATAAAAAAAATGTACAATATATTTTCCATAAAATTTGCAAATATACAATTATTTAATTATAATTTTTATTTAAAATTTAAAATTTCAAAATATTTACTAATAAATTGAATTGTTTTATGATCTATTTTTACACTATTATTTTTTACAATTACTCCCCAACCTTCTCCCCTAATATGCCCACATCCCACCCATAAAAACAACATAAATATTGAAATTATAATTTCCAAATAAAAGTATATAATTCGAATTTTAAATTAAATTTTCACAAATTTAAATTATTGCCAATTATATATTTAGTTATTAATCTATAATTTTGTAATAATTATTAAAATACAATCCACACACTTACACCCTATTAACTCAACTTCCCAACCATGAAACCAATAATTAATTTCGAAATTAATTTGATTTGTTTTTTTTACAATTTTCGAAATTATATTAAAAATTTTAAATTTCTAATTCTTTAATATTAATATTTATAACTTATTATCAAATCTTACAGTAATATTTTTAATACACTCCCCACCCTTATACACTAATAACTCTACATCCCACTCATAAAACAAAATTAAAATTTCATTATAATTTTAAATTATATAATTTCGAATTTACATTAAAATTTTGAAATTTCGAATTCTAAAATATTTAATATTTTTACATTATTATCTGATTTTACAATAACATTTTTAAAACACTCCCCACCCTTCTCCCCTAATAACCCAACATCCCGCTCCTAAAAAATGTATATAATTTCTTTATTATTTTCAAAATTATAAATATTTAATTTACAAATTTCATTACAATTTACTATTCATAATTATTTATTATTTATTATTTTTTAATTATTATCTGATTTTACACTAATATTTTTAAAACACTCCCCACCCTTATCCCCTAATAACCCAACATCCCGCTCCTAAAACATATCATACAATAAATTTCTTAACACTATTAATTATATTTTAAAAATTAATAAAGTATTTATACATATAATTAAACAATTTACTCATTCAATATACACTAAATAGACATTTTAAACAATATATATATTATATTTCGATATTTCTAACAAAACTAATCAATCGATATTATCTACAAACGATATTACTACCTCGATATTTCATACTTCGATATTTTACTAAACACTAAAAAAACGATATTACTTACCTCGATATTCTACACTTCGATATTAATGTTATCTCGATATTTTAACTTCGATATTCTTGTTGTTCGATATTATTTTTTCGATATTATGTCTATTTACCGATTTTAAGACCAACCAAGTCTGAAAAATTTAATTTTATCACAAGAATAGTACGTGCAAAAAGTACTTGTGCAGTGCATATAGGTGAGTAAAGGGTAAAAACAGATAGCTGATCCTTTGAATGCTTTTAAAGCCTGGTCACATATTGATTATAACATTTCTTAAATTGGGTTGGTATAAAGATTTGCAGAACTTCTTTTCCCAACTCGGGAGTCAGATAAAGGCAGAATCATAAGCTCTGTTGAAGTTTCGGCCCATCATACAAATGTGCTGGTCATGCATCAATTAGGGTTCTCATCAGAACAATGATAGGGAATACAAATTAACATAATATCAGGTATCTGGACACTTGGATTGCATCAGGTGAGCTCCTTCTGTGAAGAAAGATGTCATCCTGATGCTTTGGGCTCTTTGCGACCCAGAACGGGCCAGTTCGTGCCACGGCTCTGCCACTCCCAATGACTGACAATGCGAAGCTCTGGTGAACTTGACTCTTTTCTCTACAGTGACCCCCCATCAATGACCTGCAATGGGATATCTGCACTTCGCACTATAGCAATGTCAGCTCTTGGTGACCGCCAAAGTGAAGTTCCAGCAACAACCATCTGTACTGCTCAACTGGCTCTTCGCTCTACAACAATGACCATCCATGACACTATCCTTGAGGCCTTCTCCACTGTGTTCAGAACTCTTCGCACCAGACTGTGAGAAGGTAACTTTTTTCAGCTGGACTAACCTCGTCCCTGTATTCAGCCCGCACTCTATTCTGTCAACCTTTACTTGGAACTTTCTCTCGGTCTAGCTGCCATGGTTGAGGACCTGGGAAACTGTCTGGGGGGTCTGGCTGCTAGAGTGTTTGGTCCGCTGACTCCACAGGTTAGCGGTACAGATTCCTTGAACAGGAAGTTGACCTGGAGGTCAGCATGGCATGCACTACTGGGGGAGACCTCATATGAACCCGCGGCGCTCAACCCGGCGTGCTTTGGATTCGGATTCCTCGGCCAGCTGGAGTTGTCGTTTGTTCGGCAGAGTATACCGCTTGCGTGTTATCCTTAGATTCAGCCTACCTAAAACTTCTATACGGTACAGGCACAGGTGCGCTTGTGTAAACAACTGAGTCACAACACACGCAGGAGCGCATTGTCGCTTCCTACACTTGGAGTACAGGTGCAGGAGCGCTTATACACATTTCTGTGTTTCAACACGGGTAGGAGAGCTTGTGCTTATTACTATGTTGCGACACGCGCAGGAGTGCATTGTCGCTTGATACACTTGGGATACAGGCGCAGGAGAGCTTGTGCATATTTCTGGGTTGTGTAAAAACAACAGTTGATGGACAGAATGCAGAACAATGTCATACATTCACCCCAGTACAGAGATCTGGGCCTAAATCCATCGTTTTTTTGCTCACCATGCCGTTCCAGTTTGAACCCAGCCATATGCAAATCAGTCTTGACCCTGTGCCTCATGGGTACAGTCCAGCCTGAACTGCCAAGCCAGGTCCTCCCTGGACTGGAAACAAGCATCCTAGGACCGGTTTCGGGGTTTCACCCCTCTTCAGCCAGGATAGCTTGATTTCAGTGGCATGGAGAGCACGGGACCCACGTCTGGGCATACCCTTCCCACTCGAGGTGACAAATGCAAAGTTAACAGTTGATGGACAGAATGCAGAACAATGTCATACATTCACCCCAGTACAGAGATCTGGGCCTAAATCCATCGTTTTTTTGCTCACCATGCCTTTCCAGTTTTAACCCAGCCATATGCAAATCAGTCTTGACCCTGTGCCTCATGGGTACAGTCCAGCCCGAACTGCAAAGCCAGGTCCTACCTGGACTGGAAACAAGCATCCTAGGACCGGTTTCGGGGTTTCACCCCTCTTCCGCCAGGATAGCTTGATTCCAGTGGCAGGGAGAGCACGGGACCCACGTCTGGGCATACCCTTCCCCCTCTTCAGCCAGGATAGCTTGATTCCAGTGGCATTGAGAGCACGGGACCCACGTCTGGGCATACCCTTCCCACTCGGGGTGACAAATGCAAAAACAACAGTTGATGGACAGAATGCAGAACAATGTCATACATTCACCCCAGTACAGAGATCTGGGCCTAAATCCATAGTTTTTTTGCTCACCATGCCGTTCCAGTTTGAACCCTGCCATATGCAAATCAGTCTTGACCCCGTGCCTCATGGGTACAGTCCAGCCCGAACAGCCAAGCCAGGCCCTCACTGGGTTGTGACACGCGCAGGAGAACGTTGTCACTAGTCACTCCTTCAAGAGCAGTTCTGGAGTACTTGTTTCATTTAAACAGTAAACGCGCAGGAGCGCATATTTACTTTATCACACATTATGGTGTTGATGCTAGAGCATCTATTTCCTGAACAACCCTACACGCAGGAGTGCAGTTATTTTTCTGTAGATTAAGACAGAAACAGCAGGGTATTGCCACTTACTTCTCGTATGCACAGGGGCGCCTATGACTTCAATTTAGCTTTTTCCTTTCTGTGTGCGGATGATTAACCATACCAGCCAGTACCACATCCCAGGTGAATACAATGATCCCTCCACAACGTGTTTAGATGTCGGTATGGAAGCCTGTACGAGAGTGATCCAGGGGTGCAGCGATATCTAACCATATGGTTTATCCCTTCAGGCAGTATTCTTAGAGGGGCTCCCTCATCATCAGTGGGAGTACTTAACCAGGTCTACACACAGACGGTCAACACTATACACCTTAGGATTCCTTCTACCGGCCCCCATCTTCACCCTGGTCAGTATATACTCTATCATGAGGGAAAGGTGGGAGACGGTGGAGGTTTTTCATGACGTCTTTGCAAGACAGCTCCGCAAGCAGAAGGTAAGACTTGTGGGGTCCTGACACTAGCATGACCAGTTGAGGATTTGTCTTGTGTGTTGTTGTTACTTTATTACTGTTGGTGTGCTGCATAAATACTTTACACTTTGCCTCTAAGTTTAGTCTGGCCGCTTTTGTGCCAAGGTACCAGAGGGTTAAGCACAGATTAATTTAGTGACTCTTGTGGTTCACCCTGACAAGGACTGTGGTTGTTGCCTAGTAGGGCTGTCATCCTCTCAACCAATAACCCAATTTCTGCCTGCATTCCTGTAACTGGAAGAAGGAGATCCAATGATCTCTTACCGCCAGGTGAAGTGAGTAGGATGGAGACAGGGCTAACTTTACAATTCTATGAGGCCTTGTGTTAGCAAGGAACTTCTGACTGGTCTTTCGGAGCATTGCCATTCGGTGGATGGTAGGGGTGAAAAGTGGTACTGAATACTCTAGTCCTGATTCACAAAGGGCCTCCACACTTTTGGTGCAGGCTCTGCAGTCGTGGGGAAGTCTCTGCACTTTCCGCAATGACAACTTTCATTACAGAGATTCCGCCTGAGTATGGTGACTCCCCCACAACTGTGTGGCCTCCACCACAAGTGCTGAGGTCCTTTGTGAATAAGGCCCTCAGCTATGAGAGGTGACAGAGTTTCTAGGTGAGTACTGCTCCTTTGTCTGTTGCTAGTTACTCCTTTAGTTGTGCAAATACAAGCCATTTGCAGAAACCTTAGACTTATTTGTGCCTTTGTTTTGAATGCTCTGGGTTGTATACACCTCAAAGCTACCTGTTGTGAGAAGCACCACTCTACACAAAGGCTGTACCTGGAGAGCAGCTTGGAGAGGACACTGGAAAGAAGAACCACTCAAATCGATTCTACAATTCAAGACAGTGGATCCACATCCTTAGTCTAGAAGTAGCAATATTTTAAAATGTTCTTTGTGATAATTCCTAACAAAATACATCCAAGTGTTGGATTTTCTAGACTCAGCTTCATTATGTCAATTTACCATCATCAGGCAGGGAACCTGGTAGACTGTAACCCACAAACCACATGCATGTTACTTGCGGTTGATGTATTCTGGGCAACAATCATTCCTGTGAGATATACAGAATACTCAATTGCTAGGGAGTTCCAACACTCCTTTCATCATGGACAGATATACAAGAATACACATTCTATACTGTAAGGCTTTATTTAAACCAATGTCCTAATTTATTGCTAATATTATGGATAGATGTAATTAGAAAAACAAACAAAATTGTATCTAATACAGCAAATAATCAACAAAATGATTTTTTTTTTAAATGCAGCACTGTGACATTTATTTCAAACATTCATTTCATGCTATGATGTAGCAAATCTTTGTTTACTAATTGTTCCGTTTAGCCTTAGCTTAAGCTGTTTTAGCACCAAAATTGCTTGTATAAGTTTCTTAAGGTGGTCTTTCTCCCACATTCTTAGAACTGAACAACAGATCTGTTGTGCTTTGCTTCGAGATTGTCGCTCTCTGTCTCTGCATTTATTGATGGTGTTACAGCAATCCGATAAGGCCAAGCTGGGTCTGTAAAGCCTGCCAGTGACATTCACAACAAATGTTTACAGCTTTGCTTGCACTGACCAGGTCTCCAAGGAAGCTGAAGATTCTTCTACCTGCCTTGTCTGTACTCAGCATGGATACTTTTTTCTAATTATTTTGAAAAGTGTGGGTATTGCAATGAATGATGTCTAATGTGAAAATTAACTTATTCATCATGATGTACCTTCACCTAATTCTATAAGGAATTATAAATTGTATATCTATACTTGATGCATTATCAAAATATATAAAGAGAATAGCATTTGTTACACATATGCAAACAACACTAAATACAGCACATGCTTATAAATGAAAAATGTGCACTCAAATAAATTAAGGGTACATAGCAAAAAGAAATCCAAAGATAACATCGTTATGTGTATAAAAGAGTAATCTAAACCACCTCACTTTGTTTTAGTTCCAAACCCATTATGATCAAGGAAGGGGAGTGCTCCAGAGAGTCTTTGAAGGACTGGTGTGTACCTGATAGTCTGTCTCCCAGAGGTGAGGAGATATCACCCAAAGTCTGCACCTTCTAGTGGAGAAGCTGTGGATCTGCCGTTAAGCACCTAGAAGTCCACCTGTTCCTGCAGGAGGGGAGAGGCCCAGTGCAACTCTGGTGGCTGTGGGACATCGCGTGAGAGCTGATGCACAACAGCAAACTAGGGAGGCTCTGTTTGTGCCCCCTCAGTCTCATCCCAGTTCCAAATGGGAACCGCAGCTCTCATTGGCTTAGTAGGGACTAGTACTGCATAATTGCTGTGATCCACGAAGAGGGCTACAACTACATGTTTTCTCTGGGCCTGCACAAGCACTGCAATTGTGTGATTGCCCTCTGCCCAGAAGAGAGTTGCAACTGCCTCACTGCTGTAGGGCCAGACGAGGGGTGCAGATGTGTTTTGGTCATAGGCAGGAGTGCAGCAGCATCTACCTCTGGCCTGATCAGGACTGTGACTGCTGTGACAATCCTTAGTCTGTCCCGGGTCACATTCATTCTCAACTCAGGTGGGGCTGCATCACTGCAATGTTTAAAGACTGCCACAGTCAGACATGAACCTCCACTTGCACCTACGCCTGCACCGGTCTCAGCACTGTGGCTGCAGAGACAGAGGCTGGGTGGGTGGCTGATTGCTGCAGCCTGCTCCTGGCCTCCAGTGCACTGTAGTGGACATTTAAGCTTGCTGCACTCCCCCTCAGGATAAGCAGGAGTGCCACTGGTGATAACAGGATGCTATCCATCATGAGACGCGGGGAAGAGTAAAACAAATGAGCTCACATTTGGCTGTGGGCATAATACTGCTCCTGAGCTTGATTCACGCTAACTCCATATTCATGAAAGGAGAGGGGATGACTCAGAGCTAGGTGGGCCACCTGGGATGAGGTAGCAGATGGAGAGGGGAAGGTGTAGCACCTGTAGAGAACTGCACTCAGAGACTGTAACCCTGATTAAGATTGTAGGTGCTATTTAGCGCAGCTGATAAATAATAACACCATGGGGATAGGTATTTGTCGAGTGAGGTAAATAGCACCAATTACAAACTTGTGGGAAATAACATACCGATTTTGGTGATTAACCCACCAAAATCCATATGGTACGATAAATAGCATACACATTTCCCCTGTTAAATTTCATCAGGTTTGACCTGTTTAACAAAGCCTGAAGTGTTTAACACATACAATAATTATTGGGTACATTAAATATCTGTTAACTCATAATTCCTATCTGTGCGTACACATGGGTTTACGTGTGGGTTGGAATTAACAATCCCACTAGTAATCAGGCCCTGTGACTTGCATTATTATTAGATCTGTGAAGTATTTATCCAATTGTGTGATTAAAGTAATTTGGGGCATATGTACAAGGGAATGGCAGAGTGTGCCGGTAAGCACAAAATGCTAACGCTACGTTCCACCATTTTGAAAACACCTGGATGAGCCATATTTATAAAAATACGGCACATCCCTGCTTTTTCCCTGGTGCTGGCACTATAGTAAGTTGCCTAGCGCCAACCCAGGTACCCTTGCACCATAGTGCAAGGGTGCCTGCGTTGAGGGAATGATTGTTTATGTGCTGGAAGGTGTCACTTCCTGCACATAAGCAATCACAAATGGCGATTTGTAACTACAAATTGTGCAGCACACATAGAAGTTGCAAATCGTCATTTTTGTAATGATTGTTTATGTGCAGGGGGGGCACCTTCCTGCACATAAACAATCATTCATGGCGTTTTGCTGATTCTATGTGTCCTGCACAATGCAGCACACATAGAAACTGCAAAAATGAGGAGAAATAAAGCATTTCTCTTTGTTTTGTCATGTTAAGATCAGGTTTTCCCTGATCTTAATTATGGGGGTGCTTCCTATTTAGGCCACCTGTGTAAATAGGGGGCAGCGTCACAATCAATGGGTGTTGCGGCAGAATGCCCACCACAACACCCATTGCCCACCCCTTTTTACGCTAAATAGAGCATGAAAGGGTGCCTTATTTATTAGGTGCCATTAAGCCAATTTAAGTGGCTTAACGGCGCCTTGTAAATAAGGTGAAGGCCCTATCGCAACAGGAACATCGTTAAAAATGACATTCCTGTAGTGACAGGGGATTTTAAATATGGCCCTTTGTTTTTGGAAAAGTCAAGCACTAGGCTGTACATTGTTGAGATGATTGTGTCTCTTGGTTGGTTGTTGACTACTAAGCTTGAGCACCACTACACTACCTCCATGAGAAGCCTGTGACTGTTTGCTCTTGCTACCTTGAGAGTCAAGTGTGGAAGGGCTAGTACGTGGTCCAATTTACAGCGGTTTAGTAGGATGGTCCTGGGACATCAGTGGCAAACAATCTCAATCCCTACGGTTAAGGGTCAGAAGCCCCTGCTTGACGTGTAGCCACCCAAACAGAGTCTTTCTTACATGCCAAATTCTAAAATGTCTATGGACCATGGATAAATATTTTTTCAATAGATTCAGACATTTTTAATTTGGTTGTAGCCATCACAATATTCATCTACATGTTTAAAATACAATGATAAGTAGTTAAACCAGATATTATACTTGTAACAACAGTAAGTTCAAAATATTGGGGGGTGTTCACAAAGGCATTTTGGAGTATGTAAAGTAGTACTCCTGTATTTCTCATTTGCCTAGTCTTTCATGCCTTTTTAAATTTGCGACAAAAT
The DNA here is from genome assembly GCF_964204655.1 of Triturus cristatus. Lineage (NCBI taxonomy): Eukaryota > Metazoa > Chordata > Amphibia > Caudata > Salamandridae > Triturus > Triturus cristatus. The sequence goes on from NC_140591.1 coordinate 526,400,983, forward strand.
ATCTAAAATGGAAATATTCACAGAATATCCACACTCAGTCAGAACATATGGAAAGAACAGTTCAATTTTTGCACTTTCACTAATAGTGAGTTGGGCATTGCAGGTCAATTCACAAAGGCTTTGAAGAGGACATAAAAGAGTAAATAGTACAGAAATGCTTCCTGTACTCATAAAAACTTTGTGAATCGACTCCATTATATTTCACAACACCCATGGAATACATCATTGGATGTTTGTACGCAACAAAGCTAAAACCTTACCAGTATTTTATGCATTTTTAAAATACACACCTTTAAAAAACTGATTTTTCTTTATTGTATTCGTAGTAAAACAATCAACTCCATGTGCAATGAACATGCCCTGATGCCATTTCCACAGTACAATTCACTTATGGTCTGATGTAGATCTTGATAGTAAAGGTACCGCCATCGCTCTTTCGACTGGTTCCCTGCCCACTGTCTTGGCGGTACGCCCATGTTATTTAGATGTTGTTGGATCCATGGAAGAAAGAACGCCAGAGTTCCGCTGCCTCCACCAGGAATCTTCTCACACGTCAACGGCATCATAGGCAGAAGTGGCTGCTGGCAGGACTCCAGCCACGAGTCCTGTCGAGCTAATTACGATGAGCCTTTCTGTCGAGGCAACTGTGGCAGAAATATCACCTACTTTGAGTTGGCGGAATTGAAAGAAATGAGGTAAAACGTATCTTTTTTACTGCTTGCTGCTTCTGGCTGGTACCCCATTGTCCAGGTCCCTCCTTTGCTGCTCTGACTCCACCACAACACCAAATGACTCCATTGTCCCTGGGAACTAAGGTAAACTACTTGTCCAAGCATCCTACTATAAATGGTGTGTTTACAATGCTGTAGCCTCAATTATGTTTGCATTACTCTCATGCAATATTTTTCTTAGGTGTAATGCAGTAGTGTTCATTTTCCCACTTATCAAGGTAAATTGAACACACCTGTACTGACACTTTTAGACTGGCATCTTGTGGTGTGTTTCCCCTGTCTTTTTGCTTTCTGACCTCCTGGTTTTGACTCTGTTTTTGCTGGTTTAGTGTCTCTGCGCACTTTCCCACAGCTGTTCAGTGTGCAGTGCTCCTGTTGTAAATTGTTATTATTGATTGGTGTTTCCATGATCTGCATAATTGATTTACTAGTCAGTCCCTAGTAAAGTGCACTGAATGTGCCAGGGCCTGTACGTAAAATGCTACTAGTGGGCCTGCAGCACTGATTGTGTCACCCACACGAGTAGTCCTGAAAAGGTAACTCAGATCTGCCACTGCAGTATCTGTGTGCAGTTTAGTACTGCCATGTCGACTTGGCACTGGTCGACTTAGCAGGACCTACCCTTCCCTTTTCTTACATATTAGTCACCCCCAAGGTAGGCCCAAGGTACCCCTGTGGGCAGGGTGGAGTGTATGTGAAAGGTAGAACATGCCCTGGTGTTTGTGGCATGTCCTGATAGTGAATTACTGCCAATTTTGTTTTTCACTATTGCAATGCTACCTGTTCCCATAGGATAGAATTGGGAGTTTGCTTATAACATCTTATAAGCATAACTACCCCTGGGAACAAGGTGGGAAAAAAAAGTTTAGTATGCCTGAACTTAGAATGTTAAAAATGCATCTTTTAGTGAGGGTGATTGTTACATTCTGTTGTGAAAATACCACTTTTAGAAAGTAGGCATTTTCTTGCTTAGCCATCTAGTGTGCCTCTGCTAGGATGTGTATTTACTGTCTGGCATTAGGGTGAAAGGGGCTGGGGAGAAGCAGTAGCTCCAGAGTGTCTGGATGTGTCAGGGCTTGCCTGAATATACTTGGGCTGCATTTAGAGTAGGGGGAGGAGATTTCCTTTCACCTGAATGGGCCTGGTCTGCCTCTGACAATGCTGTCTCCACCTCCTACTGGGACGCTGCACCAGAGAGGACATAACTGGTTCTGGCCGGGCAAAGACACTCTCTGCCTCCAGAGAACAAAGGATTTTGTAGTATAAATATTGAGACCTTGACCCAAGAACTTTAGAACTCTTTTGGACCATGAAGACTGCCAAGAAGAAGAGCTGAAGAAGCTGTGAGGAAGAACTCCCACTTTGCTGAGTGCTTTTCTGTTTTGGCCTGCAGTGGCTGCTTCTGTCTTGGGTAGTGAAAGGACTGGACTGAACTTTCTGCAACTTCTTTATTGAGTATCTCCAAGGGCCTGAAATAGAGCTTGCCTCCTGTTCTGAAGTCTCAAGGACTGCAAAGACTTCACCAACCTCTGTGTACCGCTTCTGGAACCACTGTTTCAGCTAACACAGAAAAGAGATACGCAACCAACTCCTTCACTGGCTCTAACCGCACCGCGTGCATCTTGCATCGCAACCCTGGTCTCACCGACGATTACGACTGATGCCGCCACCACCGAGCCACTGCTTGCACAGTGACCTGTGGGCACAGAACTCTGCACGGCCTCGCTTTACTTCGCCATCCTGGTCTCACCGACGCCGTCGCTGCTGCTGACTTCGACACCGTGACCGCATCGTGGGTGGGGGCACCGTTCGTAACTTTCACGATGCACCGCCTTGCCCCACACAGCCGTCTGGGCCAACTGATGCCAGCTCCCGTTAACCGGATCTGTCGCCTGCACTGCAACCTGCCAGCACTGCATCGAGCACCATCTCGCCCTGCACCGTAAGCCTTGGTCTCACCGATGCCGTCTGGATGATCGGCACTGAGCCGCAGCCTGCACCGCATCGAAAGGACACTGCACCCTGCACCACTCCCATTTTGCAACGCCACCGCGACAGTTGCCATGACTGGCTCACACCACCATGTCAGCTACAACAGGAAAGGTACTGTTACTGAGTCTGTCCTCACTTTCTCTGGCCCGTACTGACGCGGTCGACTGGAACTGTTAGACTCTGTTGTTTTCAGCATTGCGGTTGCCCCGAATGGAGCTACCGACTCGTACGAACTGTGTTTTTCATATATTCTTGCAAAGTATACCTTTTTAAGTACTGCATTGTGGATTTTTATCGTTTTGGTCTTGTTTTAAGTATATAAAATATTTGATATTTTTCTCAAACTGGTGTGGTGTCCTTTTGGAGTGTTTTCACTGTGTTACTGTTGGTTATGTGAAAATGCTTTACACACTACCTCTAAGATAAGCCTGACTGTTCAAGCCAAGCTACCAAGGGGGTGAGCAGGGGTTATTTTAGGAGTGTAACTTCCTCATCCTGATTAGAAGGAAGGGTCCCTACTTGGACAAAGGTGCAAACCCTTGCCAACTAGAGGCTCCCATTTCTAACAGACACTTACAAAAATAATTGTTGTTGTGGTGGTTGTGGATTTTGTGCTTGTGGTGCATGTGGGTGTGCATTCAATAGTGTTTGTATGTTGTGTGTGGTGTGGCATGCAATATGTAACACAAAGAGCCATAACGCATTGCCTCCATATGTTTTTGATGCAAACATGACACATGTGTTAGCTATTATAAAAGCGGCAGCAGTCAAGAAAATAGAACCAAAACAGATACCCCCCCCCACAGGTGTGGTCAGTAATGCGAACAATATTATAATGTGCTACCACAAACACTACCCTACTGCCAATAGGTGCGAACAAGTGCACTGCCAAAGCACTAACCTCTAAAATTTCTTACTAATGTCTGGAGCACAAAATCGCAAACAGTAATGAAAATGAAAAACACACTGGGAACGTGTCTCACATACATCTCATACATACATACATACATCTCACACTGCTTTATTGTATATGTACTGCTAAAAAAATGTGTGCATTGTGTTTCAGGTTTACAATATTGTTATGACTAAACATATTGTAACACTGGTATGAATAAAGACGTTTTCCTTTTCATCAAATTGGATTATGTCTGTACTTCACTGTTAGCTGATATTGCGCTCCAAACCTTAGTAGGAGGATGACACAAATGTGTATTGACACACTAATAGGTAGTACCTATCAGTCTCCACTCCACCAGGGACTCATTCCTCAGCAAACCACCGCTGGGACACCGCCAGCACACCGGCATCATCCAAATATGCTCAGCGCGAGACCGCCGGCCTGACCACAATGGAGTACTGTTAGCCAGCAGAGAAGACCGTGGCGGTTCAGCCAGCATACATCTGGATACGGCAGGCAGGATTCCCTCAACTCAACAAAGTATTTGAAACCGCTGATATGGAGGGACGGCTGGAGTACCGCCAAGACCTAAATCAGTCCCTTGGTCTACAAAGTGACCTATAAGCCTGGCTTCATGGTCAGTATTGTGGTAAAGAAAAGGAAAAGTGAAGGCTTAATCAAGAGCGATAGATCCAACAACATTACCAAAGCCTAGAACAGTAATCAACCAAAAATATGCCCCAACTTACTCTCTCACTTAACTTCCTGTATGATACTTTGATGTTCCCTGCTTATTCTGATGTTACCTGAAGTCGTTAGTACTTTCAAGTATGCTACTTTGGATAAGCAAGTCTTCTAACTTGAGTAAAATAAAATAAAAACCTTCCCACTTGGATGACAACATTGACTGTGTCCAATGCAAAAAGATATATAAAGCACTTTGTGTAGTTCTTAAATATGCTCTAATGGATAATGGATTAAAATATTTTTTCTCTTGTCTAATTCAGAGGAACATGTTACTATAAAGGGTGCTAATTAATTTTTTCTCGTTAAGCATATACGCATGCTTTAGGCATTGCAATTTCTTATTACTGTCTTGTATTTTAAGTAAAAGGCCTCGCCACTTTATTAAATACATATCCTCAGTTCTGGGTAGGGCCACCCTATCGGGCATTTTTGTAATCCTGAATATATTAAGTTTAAAATCGCCTCGTGTTAGAGATGTACTGAGCCCCTTCATTAAAATGTATCTCATCTGTTTTGCTCCCTAAATATCTTTGATTAACAAATTCAAATTCTCTATTTATTAACAGATTCATATCTATTTCTTGGTTATATTTATTGGTATAGCGTAATAATGTTGGCTCGAAGTCTATTAACAGTGAAGTTTTCCTTTAGGGACATGTTATTTAAGCAGATTGCAGCCACAGAAGCAGTTCTTATTCAGAAGTTGTGTTTAAAAACATCAGCTTCCATTTGGAGAGCCTGTAACTCTTGTTTCATACTCATGGCTTCTATGTATTCTCATTTAGGCAGACAAATACCCCTTCCTATACAAAGCCATCAGCAAAATCGGTGACCATTAGCATCATGTTTTATTTATTCCTTGAAACACAGGCTGTAATGAGAGACCCACGTAACTTTGGGTGGTTTTGCATGAGATTGCGGTCCCGTGGGGACTATTATCCCTAATACAGACTTTATATATGGAAAACTTTGTAATGGTTACGTGGGGCCCTAGAGGGGAACTGCTGGAAGACATTCCAATCAGGAGAAGAGTAAGACATGGGTGCGTCTTGGCCCTTACACTTTTTCTTTTAAACTGCGAAAATGACTCCCCAAAGATGAATGATTATAAAATAGCATTTCTTCTTTTTGCAGATGACTGTTAGACTTGGCATCTTGTGGTGTATTTCCCCTGGCATTTTGCTTTCTGACCTCCGTTTTGACTCTGTTTTTGCTGGGTTAGTGTCTCTGCGCACTTTCTCACTGCTGATCAGTGTTAAAGTACAAGTGCTCCTGTTGCAAATTGTGTTATGGATTGGTGTTTCCATGATTTGAATATTTGATTTACTTGTCAGTCCCAAGTAAAGTGCACTGAGTGTGCCAGGGCCTGTAAGTCAAATGCTGCTAGTTGGCTGCAGCACTGGATTGTGCCACCCACACAAGCTGCCTGTAAATGTAAATCTGGCCTGCCATTGCAGAGCCTGTGTGCAGTCTGGGACTGCCATGTTGACTTAGCAGGCCCTAAACCTTTCCTTTTCTTACATGTCATTCACCCCTAAGGTAGGCCCAAGGTACCCCTGTGGGCAGGGTGCAGTGTATATTAAAGGTAGGATATGTACTGGAGTGTGTGACATGTCCTGATAGTGAATTACAGTGCATTTCGTTTTTCACTTTGGAAAGGCTATCTGTCCCATATGAAAGCATGGGAGTTAATTCATAACATCTTATCATTATAATTTCCTGTTGGGACCAGATAGGAAAATAAAGTTTAGTATGCCTGAACTCAGAATCTAAAGCTGCATCTTTTAGTAATGGGGATTTTTACATTCTGTGTTTGAAAATACCACTTTTAGAAAGTAGGTCTTTTCTTGCTTAGCTAACCTGTGTGCCTCTGCTAGGATGTGTATTCACTGTCTGGCTTTGGAGTGACATGGGCTGGGAAGGAGCAGTGGCTCCAAAGAGTCTACTTGGGTCAGGGATGGGGTGAATAGACCTGGGCTGTATTCAGAGTAGTGGGAGGAGTTGTCACTAGCACCAGAATTGGCCCGGTCTGCATTTAGAGTGGTGGAAGGAGATTTCCCTTGCACCTGAATAGGCCCTGTCTGCCTTGGACAATGATGTCTCCGTCTCTTGCTGGGAAACTGCACCAGTGAGGACAGAACTGGTTTGGGCTGGGTACAGACACTCTCTGCCTTCAGAGAACAAAGGGTTTGGTGGTATAAATATTGGGGCCCAGACCCCAGAATTTTAGAACTCACTGGAATCAAGGAAACTGCCAAGAAGAAGAGCTGGAAGAGCTGCCAGAAGGAGTACTGCCCCTTTGCTGTGTTGTTGCTTTGTTGGGTTGGCCTGCAGTTGCTGCTTCTGCCTTGGGCAGTGAAAGGACTGGACTGAACATTCTTTAATTGTGCTGAGTATCTCCAAGGGCCTGAAATCTAGCTGACCTCCTGTTCTGATGTCTCAGAGACCGCAAAGACTTCACCAACCTCTGGGTACCACTTCTGGAACTGCTATTTCAGTTGCCACAGAGAAGGGAACTGCAACCGACTCCATCACCGACTCCGTCGCTGGCTCTGTGTCCTGATGGCCTGCAGACCCTACCGTCCTCATCTCGCACCGCAACCCTGGTCTCACTGACAAGGACAACCAGCACCACCGCCACTGTGCCGCTGGATGAAAAGTGACTTGTTTGCACCGCAATCCGCACCGCCTCGCTTCACTTCTCCATCCTGGTCTCACCGACGCTGTCGCTGCTGCTGAATCGACACCTGTGACTGCCTCATGGTTGGGGGGCCCGCTTGTAAAGTTTCACGATGCACCGCTTTGTCCCAGACAGTCGTCTGGGCCGACTGATGCCAGCTGCCGCAAACCGGCTCTGTTGCCTGCACCGCAACCTGCCAGCACCGCATCGAGTACCGTCTCGCCCTGCACCATAAGCCTTGGTCTCACCAATGCCGCCTGGATGATCGTTACCAAGCCGCTGCCTGCACCGCATCGAGAGGACACCGCGCCCTGCACTGCTTCCATTTTGCAATGCAACCACATGGGCTGCCATGACCGGCTTGCACCCCGTGTAAGCCGCAATGAGAAAGGTACTGTTACTGAGTCTGTTCATTCTTTTGCTGCCCGTATCGATGCGGTCAGCTGGAACTGTTAGACTCTGTTGTTTTCAGCATCGCGGTAGCCCCGGATGTAGCGACCGACTTGTGCGAACTGTGTTTTTGAGGTATTTCTGCAGTTTAGAAGACATCTTGCAAAGTATCTATTTTTCAAGTACTGTGTTGTGGATTCTTTATCGTTTTGGGTTTTGTTTTAAGTATATAAAAATGTTGGATATTTTTCTAAACTGGTGTGTTGTCCTTTTGTAGTGCTTTCACTGTGTTACTGTTGGTTATGTGCAAATGCTTTACTCACTGCCTCTAAGATAAGCCTGACTGCTCGTGCTAAGCTACCAAGGGGGTGAGCAGGGGTTATTTTAGGAGTGTAACTCCCTTATCCTGACTAGGAAGAAGGGTCCCTACTTGGACAAAGGTGCAAGCCCATGCCAACAAGAGACTCCCATTTCTAACAATTACACTGTTATTAATGAAGGATCCTCACGGTCTATCTATCCTCTTAGACAAATTTAAAACTTTTTATTCAGAGCATGGCCTGGATATTAACAGTAACAAAACTAAGTACATGGTCTTTGGTGCCTGGAGGAAAACAACCAAGAGTGAGGTATTCTTAGGGGGAGGCATTGAATAGGGTACATGAGTTTGAATTTTGGGTGCAAAATTGGAAGATTCCCATAGATGGGTAGCCCAAGTGGAGATAAGCATTATGGTTCTAAAACAAAGAGCAAGGTCTATCATAAGATTTGTCAATAGATGGCCCACTTTTGCTATCTCCCCCCCCCCCACTGGAGAAATACAAGATTAAAGCTTGTGAGAGATCCATGTATGGGGCAGACTTATGGGGGCACTGCAACCTTAGTACCCTTGAAAAAACTGAAAATGTCTTTATAAAGACCCTCTTGAGACTCCCTACCAGTGTGCCGATGCTGCCAGTTAGACTCAACTTAAACCTAAGATCAATTTCTGACATTGCTATGTTACGACCTAGCCAATATTGGATAAGGCTCTGGACATGCGAGGAGTTAGGACCCTATAGAGACTGCATCCAAGTTATATTTGATCACCATGTTTGGAAGATTCCCTGGCTTGTATGCATTGAAACATGGCTATTTAAGTTGGGTCTGGAAGGTTTTTGGCTGCAGCCTTCTGCATTACCCCAAAGTGCTCGGGGTAAGTTGAAAACGTCCTTTTGGAATTTTATCCTAGCAGCCAAATTTTCAGCTGCATTCCCGGGTACCTTGGTAGACTCCTTCTTGTTGTTTACATATGTAACTGAGTATGAGCAATACTTGAATATGGTCATTAACCCTGCTGCACGTGCACTTTAGGTAAAATTTAGGTTGGGTATTTTACCATTGACCACGCTCGCTCCTGGACGAAAAAGGGAGACACATCAAATCTGTGCCTGATGGGTTGTCAGGTACCTGGGAATATTTTTCTGCAGGGCCTATGCTATACAGCGATCACACAGGATTATTCCTCTTTGTAAAGTCCTTCATTTTAAGGATCATAACACAGACCTTAGAGTATGCAAAACCAACACCAAAGACTGTGTGGTGTATTTAATCGCGGGATATCTGTCGGCAATATGGTATATTAGGTCAAATTCATTTTCAAAACAGCAAGTTGACCTTTTTCACACTTAGGGCCCGATGTCGATGGACCTGAGTCCATCCGACATCGATTTGGTACTGGCACCGACCGACCGACCTCCTGTCGGCGGTCCCAACCCAGCAATTAGGATGCGACCAAACACGTTTCGGTCGCAGTTCTACTCTTTAAAATAGAAGCATGCATACCAACCGGAATGCATGCTCTCATTGTGAAGAGAAGAGGTGCAGTTCATCCCTGCACCCCGTGGCAGGCACCTCAAGGTGCCTGCCACCGGGTGCATGGATCAACAGGGTTTACGGCCACCATCCGGAGGCCTTGCACCCATGGGGGCCCTGCTGGGGGCCCCCAAAGTTGACTTCCATCAGCCTTTCTGTGTCAGAAAGGCCGGCACAGAAAGGCTGTCAGAATCCGACATTGTAACCCTTCGGGCGGAAAGTGCTGCCCTTGGGATTACAGGAGGCTTTCCAAATGGCAGACGAGCTCTCTGAGCCTGTCGGAAGCCATTCAACTTCCTCCAAATGGGCCGGTCGGAAATTAATCCAAACTGATGATTGCAATGCAGTAGGAACAGCTCCAACCGAGGGTCGGAGCCGTTTCCTACGGCATCGTAATCGGCCCCTGTAGCTCAAATGTACTTATGATAGGCTTTGAATCCTTTTATCATTGATGTCCCACTTACATTTTTTTAATAGGAATTTACTTGACATTTTTGCAAATCTTTTTAGCTTGGGTGCTTCTTTTTTGTTAACTTTAAATATATGTTACTTTATGGACTTTAAAATGTGAAGAGCTTTGTATTGTTGGTCTGTAACTCCCAAAACGAGTTTGTATTTTAAAAATGAATTTGCATGTTTTTATTGTATTTCTTTTTAAGTGTTTTTTACATTGTTCCTTTTATGGTTCTTTTGAACCAAAATAAAGGCAATATGATGATGATAGATCTAAGTAATTAATGTTAAATTGGATTAAGCCTCCCTTGGCCCTTAGATTGTTACCATTATACCACATTTTTGTAGTCACAAAACGTAACTTGTCATCAGCCTGCACCCCTAAATACTTACATGTATTTACTCTTTCCATTTTGAGTTCATCAATAAAAAATGCATAGTTGAGTTTGCTTTTGCCAAATAGCATAATTTGGGTTTTGTGGAGGTTAATTACCAAGTGGTTTTGCTTACTAAAAAAAAGTTGTCTCTGCAAAATAATGAGCTAAGAATCTATCACAATAATATCATTGCACAGAGCATCATATTAAGTTATGACACTCAATTTTTGGTGGAAACCTCCTAGCTCCATTTAAAATGCAAATGTTTGATGATGTACTCACAGTCCCGCTGATAAACCTGCCTCCACTGTAGGGATTAAATTATAATCATTTGCCCAGACTCTTTAACATTCTAGCTTTGAAATAGCTAGAATATATAACCATATTGGTAAGTTACTATATATAACTATATTGGTTAGTTACTATAAGAATATATATTGCTAGCTTGGAATATAATTTGAAATTAGTGTCCAAGAGAGACATTAGCACCTAAAAGGTAAGATCATCGTAATTCCCTCATTTGAATATGGTTAAATATTTGAGCCCAACCGTGATGATGGGATTTCCCCTTTTTCACTAAAAATTTAAGTAACATGTAAAAGGTTTCTGCCCATAATTGTGGGTCCTGATTTAAACCACATTTGGATACTATCCGATTTTGGTAGCCAACAATTCCTAATTCTATTGATTATGCTAGTAATTTCTGAGACATCCAATTTATTGGACCACCAATATTTAAGTTGACTTTCAGCTTTAATTGGCTTAACAAATTCAAATGATACATATAGTGCATTTGTCTCAAATCAATCTGGTCCCCTGTCAGCCCTATCTCATCCACAAAATTATTCAAAACGAATAATTGTTTGCCTTTATGCTAGTTTTATTCTAGTCCAAGCTTTAGTTAGTCCTTGTTTTTTAGGTCTCGCCTGACCCAGCGCATTTGCTGGTCTGACGAGACTTTTAGTAAGGGCTTCAAAAAATGCTACCATGGCTGGCCTAAAGCTTGAGTGCATGTGCGCGGGCGCGCGCTTAAAAGCAGAGGCGCCATATGGCTTTCCTCCTCATGCTCATTAGGTGCATCGCTCTCCGCGCTTGATCGCGATCACTTTCGCTTTGCCTATCTGCTTTGCACGTGCTTCAACTTCCTCCCCCCCTCACCACAGAGCACGCTTGGCTCGCGCTTCAACTCCCTCCCTCTCCCTCACCACAGAGCGTGTCTTTCAACTTGTTTTCCTTGTTTCCTTTTCCTACTGTCTTTTTCTCTCGCATTGGTCTTCTCACTTAAACTACTGTGCTTTAATGCTCTACACCGATGTTCAAACGACCGCACGATGTCCGTTGTGTTCCCTTTCTCTTTTTCTATCGTTTCTTTTAAACCACAAACTCACCTCCTCATTCCCCTCCCTCTAATGCCTTATCTTTCCATCTTTCCTCTCCCATCACCTGCATGGACCGGACCTCTACACATATGGTTAATGTCCAACCGTCCAGCCATCGCCCAGTCACCACGTACAGCCATACTCCACCCTGCACTCCCTCCCCTCGTCCCTCTAGAATGGACTACACGACCTGAAACAGGCTGTCACCAACCGGCTAGTATCTAGTTCTTTCGCACCTAAACCCTGCACACTCGCAGCTGGATGGCATATGATACGACTAGGGTTCAGACAGAGACACGTGTAAAATCCACAGCCAATCAAAACCTCTGAATTCTTCCCGGCGCACTAGGATTGGCTCAGGTCCCTCCAATGCTCGAATCCTAGGACACCTTACATATTAGCAGCATTCCCTGGCAATTCACTGAATATGTACAGACGTGGGATTGGTCGTTACGCTGCCCAGACGAGCTAAAATTATTGCCAAATGATATGAGTTAAAAGAGTGACAGTGGACAACGGCTATGAGGGTGAACTCACAGACTGTCCGTAAGTATACAGGTAGTCTCCGTAATCACGGTTAGGGGGGCTATTCTAGTACAGAATTCATCTGAATTGCCAAGCAACTCATGGAAATAAGAACATAACACGGAGCACAAAAATCCCATAGGTTAGGGTTACTTTTATTTGAAAGTACATCGTCAGTGAGTGGAGAGTTGTTGGGTGAATGGATGCGAGAAAGCAGCAACAGGGGAGCGAGTACATTTGTGTCTTAGTGTAGAGTACGACGATTAGTTGAATGACTGTAAGGATGGATGAACGGGTGAGTGAATGGATGGGCGTCTGGATGGATGCGTCGATCAACGAGTAAACACTTCATTAACAAGAGTGCTAGTATGGCGAGTCAGTGTACGCTAAAACATTCGCATGAAAAACAAGTATTTATAAATGTAGTACGTATCTCTCCTAGATTTTAGCGATAGGTTTGGTTTATACTACCACACATGTTGTACATAGTGTAGTACAGAACGAAGGCCCTGGCTCCTACATAGGCTACCCACTGATGTTAATCTTTATTAATATGTTTAATACTTGGCAGCACTGCGCAAGAATTTCCACATGTAAACCGACAAAAACGTACACATCTTGTTATTCTTTGCTTTAAATCATTTATCCTTCAGCATGTACAAAGAAAAGAATAAAGGTAGTAGTGTCCCTAAAATTAGGGAAGAACGGCACACCAAACTGGTTGCAAATAATATCTGAAATACATAAAGTCAAGGCGTCAAAATGTGAGGAGATCAATAATTATAAGAAGGTGCTCAAAGCTTCAATTAATGTCCACTACCTAAGGACATCATCCATATGTGCAAGGCATACATACATTGATAATTACAAGCTAGAAGACTTAAATGGCACTCCCACACAGTATAAGTGTTAAATACCCCACTAATATAGATTGTCAGCTCTATTCAAGTCACATATGCTTGTCAACAACAGAGAAGATGGGATCAGTTCCATTGATTAGTTGTATTGTCTGATAACAAATCCAAAACCCCTTAGGTATTAATTGCTTGTCATCCTTTATTTATTAAAGCAGGATTGCAAGTTCCAATACACGGACCAGCCGACACGTGTTTCGTCTTACAAAGACTTTTTCAAGGCTGGAAAAATAAACACAAAAACTAAATACATCCACCTATAATACAAAATTGAAAAACAATATGGAAAATCAATATATAATGCTAACAACTAAGTGCTCACCCACATTAGTGATGATCTGAAATAAATGTGCAAAAGATACCAAACTTCCTGAGACCTATTATGGGTTATTATTGAAACAAAGCGGAAGATAAGAAACATATATTGAAATAGATATATTGCACCACTAAAACTACAGAGTTTCAATCACTAAAAGAAATTTATGTAAACAAGGCAATGGTCGAAAACACTGTACATGCATTATACGACTAAAATGTACTAAACATTAGGTAAAAAAGTAACAACCCACCACAAATTGTAAGATGAATAAGGTTGTTCATAATATTCCGGGACAAGTAGTTCATAAACACTAAGTCCAAAGTCAATATATCATGTGATAAATCACACCATCTAAAGGATGGACAGAACAACATCTGGTCACTGATCACCCTTGGCAAAGAGTAATATCTTAAGGCTCGACTATTCGCAATCAGATTAATAATAGCACAACCCCAACTGAATTAGCTCTCTAAGACGAACATAAGGCAAGCTGTGTCCTTTTCATCTACCGTCAGAAGCAGTAGCCTAACATACTAAATATATACACCTTAACATCCATACATTTCAATGTTCCTTTCAAATAGCAACAAAATGTGTCACAAAAAATGCCACGTAAGAATCTAATGCGTCATAGGTGTGTGATCATTAATACTCTTTTTGTTATTAGGCAATCTCTCATCCGTATAAGGTGACCTGAACTAGTAATTTACCACTGTGGTTGGATACACATTGGGACAGAAAAAATCTGAATATTGTTAGACAATCAAGCACATGACTGCTTAATAAGGTTACATAACCAAACAAAACAAAGGAGAATCGCAATAAAATTAACCCCCTCAAATAAGCAAACGTGCCATTAAAAGTAAGCAGTTGTCCCTTCCAATTTGGACAAGTAGAAGCTTTCCAATAAAATTCTCCAATAAAATTCTTGGTGTAAGTGACGTGCTATCTCCTTGATACGAGTGCACTCACTGCCTAAAGTCGAGCAAAAATAAAAAAGAGAAAAGACCATAATCATCCGATAAGTTTAAGTTAAAGGTGAAACATCTCCAATAAATGTGGCTAACTGGCCTGTGGTTCTTAGCTGTCTCCACCGAAAAAAGAATATAACCGCAACCCGCACCGTCCAGCTGACAAGTGAACGGCGCGAGACTCACCCGTCAAGGATATCAGAACGCCGGTATCACGTGATGTTCAATAGAATCACATGGGCTCGGAACTCTAAATGCAGAGTCAGAAAGGCAAGCAAGCATCGCCGCCATGTTGGAATAATCACTTGCCCAGTGTGTTGTGTATAAGAGACATACTATAATAGTGCAAAAGTAGCGTTGCACAATACCGAATACACAGAAAAACTTCCAAAGTTTTAAGTTAAAATGGATACAAGATAAATTTTGAACAAAATCCTATTTGCTTAGGGGTCAACAATTGAGATAAAATCAAGGTAATAAATCCCCCTCTGCCCGTATACTACTATTTGAATTCCATTTAGACAAATCGAGCAAAGCTAGCAATGTCACATCCCATGTGGATCACTAACTCATAAATATTTAGTGGTTATCAGATATCACGAACGCCGAATTTCAATGGTCTTCTGTCCACTGTATAGGCTAAATGTGACACCATAAGGGAAACGGGATGTTACAAAAGATAAATAAAAAAAAAGAGCGAGCCCATGACCAGACTGTGAAAGATTAGCATCACAATAGTAATTTAAACGTGCACGTCTGCCAAAAACCAACCTGATAGAGAGCGCAGAGAAGTCCACTACCAGAGATACATGTGTCAAGTGAGGACATAAGTGACCATAATCGCCAGAGTGTGATTATCATACCAGGTGACTTAGTGCTCATCATATGCATAAATCAATTTATAACAAGAATACAATTGTACATCAGTTATTGAATATTGTGCACTACCTACACCCTCCACATTAATTAGACTCCTGTTCAATAAATCCATTTGGCAACTCAAGAATCAACAGTCATAGAATAAATTTGCATACAGTACAATGTGAGTACAATTCTAAATTGGCAAGAGTCATCAACAGAGTAGGCCTCTTAAGCAGTTAACGGAAGTTGACACAATTCATGCATGGGAATATGAAGCAACCAATCATATATTGATTCTAGATGAAATCGCAGTGTAAAAAATGTCTTTAATCTTTCAGGAATACATGGAGCTCCCTATCTATATTTAGACCTAAGTCAACAGTTCGTAATTTTATCAACCCTTTGGCCTCCAGTTTCCTCAGGGCCAAAGTTTTATCACCACCTCTGGGATCCTCTTTTAGTACCGCAATCCCATGGAATCTGATTCCTAGAACTTCAGAATCCATGTGTGTGGTGTTGTAATGTGCTGCTAGCGGGTAGTCCCTGTTATTGTTGCGGATAGCTCTAATGTGTTCCTGAATCCGCTCCTTGAGCGGCCTGATGGTGCTTCCCACGTAAATAAGTTTACATTGGCAGATAATGCAATAGACTATAAACTTGGTATTGCAATTCATAAACTGCACATGGTGCATTTGTAAAAGCCCTTAGGTTTTTCCAGTAGCCAAGTGTGTTTGGATTCTACCTTACTGTTCTTTACAATGGAAGGACTAAGCCAGTTGCGTAAAGTTCTGCCCCTTTTGTAAGTGATTCTCGGTTTAGCTGAAATATAAGGCACTAGATCAGAGTCCAGCTTAAGTATATGCCAATGCTTGAAGATTAACTTAAAAATCAAATTGCTGTATGAGTTATATTCTGTTATGAGTGCCAGCTGTTGAGATCGTGTCTCACTTTTCTTGTTCTTAACCTTAGACTGAAATTTCAAGAGTTTGTTCCGTTCGGTGTGATTGATTCTAGTGTGTGCTTTGTCAAGTATGTCATGATCATATCCCCTACTCAGGAAACGATGTTTTAGGTTCTTAACCTCTCTCTGGAGTGTATCCTCTCTGCTACAATTTCGTTTGATCCGAGTCATCTCGCCAAATGGTATGGCGCAGATTTGGGATTTAGGATGGGCACTGCTGGCATGGAGCACGGAATTACATGCAGTGTTTTTACGAAGTTAGTAAGTTCAGGGGGACACTGTTTCCAAATGTGATGTTCCTCATAGAAGCCCATGTAAATATTGGCGAATGATGGTGAAAATTTAGCGCCCATTGCCACCCCAGAGTGTTGTTTGTACCACTGATTGTTATGCATGAAATAATTATTGTCTAATGTGAGACAAGTGAGTTCAAGGAGCATAACAGTGTGTTCATACAAGGTAGCATCACGTTTAGATAAAAAGTAGGTAAGAGCTTCCATGCCTTTAGTAAAGGGGATACTCGTGTATAAAGTACTCACATCCAATGTGACAAAAGTCAAATCACTTGACCATAATACATCCTCCAGTTTATTGAGGAGGTCCTTGGTATCTTCGATAAAGGCGGGAAGATTCCTTACTATGGGCTGTAGGTAAATATCAATAAATTCAGAGATGCGTTCTGTGGGCCCCCCTATCCCAGATATGATGGGTCTACCGGGGGGAGTTCTGGAATTCTTATGAATTTTAGGCAGCGTGTAGATATATGCTGCCTTAGGTGTAGGGTTGTACAAGTATTTAACCTCAACATCTGAAAGAATGCCCACACTCTGACAATACCCAAGCGTTTTTTCAATGAGTTTGTTGACATCCTTCATTGGACAAATGGGTATTTTAGTATATGAATTATTGTCAGCTAGTTGTTTGTCAATTTCCCCAATGTAGTATTCCTGTGTCATTAGGACAATGTTCCCCCCCTTGTCAGCTTCTTTTATGACAAGGTCGGGGCAATCAGACAGATCTCGTAGAGCTTTTCTTTCATTCCTACTTAAATTATCCTTAAACTTGTATGGCACACTGGATATCCTATCCTCCAGTTTGTATAAATCTCTGGTGACAGCTTTATAAAAACACTCAATCATATTGTTAGGTGACAATACCGGAGTGAAAGTGGATTTCAACCTCAAACCACTATCAGTAGCTGTGTTTGTATCTATGTTCAAGTCCTGCAGTAGTTCATTCATGCTCGGTACACACTCAATACAGTAGCATTCTTATATTTTCAATGTCTTTGATTGTTTGTCCACTCGGACCAGTTGTGTATATGGGAATTGGACACGTTCTTTCATTGTTGTCAAAAAATTTCTTTAATTTCAATTTACGAATAAACCGAAAAAGATCCACATGAATTTGTGTAAAGTTGGGTTTTGCCATAGGACAAAAACCTAAGCCCCTTTTGAGAACATTACTTTCAACAGCACTAAGTACTTTGTTTGATAAGTTCATGACACTTAGATCATTATCTTGATTAGCATCCATTACAGACAAATCATTGTCTGAGGGGTTTGTGCATTTAAGAACCCTTAGTTCTTCTGTATGCGTGTCACCGACCTTGTGACTCTTTTGTTTGGCTCTGTATCTGTTCTTTCTGCCCCCCCTCCTTGTTCTCTTTCTCCTGGGTTCTTCTTGTTGTACCCCAGTCTCGTGCCCTTTCTGTACCTCTCCAGTTCCGATAAAAAAGATGAACCTGAGGGGTTGTTCTCTACTGACCCTCTATCTGAAACATTCTCACTTCTCGCCTCACTTGTTTCACTCGTGAGACTGGAAAGGTCTGACCCACTGATAGATGCCTCTCTTTCTATTCTTTTGTCCAGAGCATTCACACCACCCCGGGGTTTGACTTCATCGAACTTTTTAGCAAAAGTGAATATTCTACCACTCATATAATCATTGGCATCTCGCTTAAGTTTGCGTACTTTCTTTTCTCTAATATATGCCTGATGCGAATTAAGCACTTCCTTCAATATTTTGAAATTCTTTTCCGTTGCTTCTGTAAGATTAAGTTTTTTTATTTCATCTTCCACTTGTTCAATTTCTTCTAGTAGTTTGGTTCTTTTCCTTTCGGCATGTCTGATAAGCAGATCCATCATGCCAAATGAGGATGAAGAGATCAGATTCTCCCATTCAGAGAGAAGATCCGGATCTAGATCCTCAAACGTGGGAAAAATAATAACCCTTAATCCCCTGGGGACTTGTTTAATCTCAATATACTTCTTAAGTGTAGTATAGTCCCACCAGCGGGAGAGTTCAGATTTCCGCAATCTCTCTAGTTTATTGAACAACTGTTTTAGTCCAAGGGGTTTGTTCTCACTATTAATCACTTTCTTTGACTGTATCCCCTGTCCAAGAAAAATTTCATTAAACAGCTTGTCTCGATCATCTTCAAAACTCGCCATTGTAAGTATTCCTAATGATAAGTAATCTTCCTGATTATATTATGTTGTCAGGACACGCCTACAGAAGAACGTACACATCTTGTTATTCTTTACTTTAAATCATTTATCCTTCAGCATGTAGTCTTATGTTTCAGTTCTTGAATCCCAGTTTACTTCATCTGCCACGTGTTTTGTGGATAATAACTTTTTCAAAGCTTTGACATTTGATACGTGCTGTCATTCATTAGCTTGTTTTGCTCTGTTATTACTGATTCCTAATCGTAATCCCACTCACCACGTAGCAGAGTCACTGCTACATACCGTAAATGCTAAAACGTCCAAAAAGTCTTGCAGGCTCCCAAATCGCTGTGACAAGGCAGCAAGACACAAAAAATGCAACCCAGACATCTTGGCTATTTCTTGCTTCGTTGATTTACTTGTGGAATACTGTGATGTGGTGCTTCCCGTCTTGGTGATTATTTTTTATGCATTTTATATATAATCACTTTTATTGGACTCGTCTTTTCTGACCCAATTAGTATTTTAATGTTTACACTCATACCTTGGCACTATCATGCCACAGCGGCCGACCATAAACCAGGAGTGCCCATCATTAAGGTTGCGTCAACTTTATTACTGTGTAGGAACTATAATAGTTTCGTTTTCACATGTCTACAGTTGGTATGGTGTAATGTGTCATACAAGTTACCATAACGTAATTTCAATTATACTTAAGACGTGTAACATTTTAAAGATGGAATAACTTATTGCATATTCAAATGGAGGTCATGTATTGTGTGAAAAGAAATAGGAATACATGCTCATTAGTTTAGATGAGTTTCGAAGAAATTTATTTTCTGTTATTTCCCAAAGGAGAGGAGATACGATTTGAACCCTGAGTTTGGATGGTGGGGAAGTTCATAGCGTGGATGCAAGCCGGAAGGAGCATTACTTCAGTGCTAAAAATGTTTTACATTAACAAATTTTCAACTGAAGAATATCTTTGCTCTGTAGTCTTTTTAGACCTCCAAACACAATTGTTGCCAGTTACTTTAGGGTGGCCAGATGCATGTGTCTTGAAGCAAGTATTTTTTTTTAAATTTGGCCAGGTTGGAAGTTGATTTAGTTTCTGGAGGACAAGTATAACAGAATTTTCTGTTAAAAGAATGCGACGTGTTTCGGTTTTTAGTAACCAATTTGTCAAGGGCTGAGCAGGGTGCCATGAGGGAATCTTTTAGAAGGAAACATGTAAAGCATCACAAGCACTTTAGTGTAGTGCCAAGACAGTGAGGAGCAGCAATGACCTTCTGATTTATTCATGTCAGGTTCTAGTGTTGCAAAGGTGTTATGTTTTTTTTGTTAGGTCTCCAGGATTATTGGGTCGAGCATCAGCGTACATGCGCTGTTTGAAAGACCTGCAGTTATCAATAGAATGACTTTCTTCCCGCCTGCTACTTACCATATGCTGATTCCAGTGTCCGTCTTCTTTACTGCCTCCTAACTGGTTCCTGCAGCCGATATGTCACTTCCCTTGAACGCTGCAGAGCACCGGCCAAGCACAGTTACCTTACGCCTTCAGGGCATCTCTATTGGTTGAACGAACTCTTTTCCTACTGCTGGCGTTCGCCTTGCTACAAGTACAGCTCCTGTCTTTGGTGCCCCTGCACCTTGCTACTTTCTCTCTCCATGCGGTGCCCTCTCCCACCATTACCTCATGTCGCTGATTTAAAAATAAATGCTTCTATCGACATAGATGCAACTACACGCTGTGCGGTGCCCCACTCCGTGCGGTGCCCTCCCCCAGCATTACCTCATGTCGCTGTTTAAAAAAAAATGCTTTTCGCGACATATATTCAGCTACGCGCTGCACTCCGTGCAGTGCCCTACTCTGTGCAGTGCCCTCTCCCACTATTGCCTCCTGTTGTTGTTTATAAAAAAATGCTACTGTTGACATAGCCGCAGTTACGCTCTGCACTCACTGCTCAATTATATAGCTGCGGTTAGCCAATTTCTTAAAAACGATGTGCCATGCCGTGAATAGGCACATAGTTTATGTGACTATTCTGTGCAGAAGAGGAGCACTATAATATTGGCTTACTCCTCATATTGTACGGGCAATCTCTACATGTAGGGTGTGGCTTAACGGCTAGGGTGGCTGACTCTGAAGCTGGTGAAGCAGTTTCGCGTCTGGTGGGAGGATCCATCATCTTTGGATTCTGGGTGAATTACTTCATCCCTAATCAGTTAATTACCTAATTCCGGTTACTAAGACGTGTGAGATCAGTTTTTAGTTACTTTTATAACTATGTTTGCAGTAGGTATGTGCGTTACTATTTGGAAACACTTCCAGAGTGGTAAAAGTAAAAAGGCTGTAATGGATTACTTCTGAGTGACTATGGTACGTTTCCGGTGCCAATGTGAAAACATTCTGACCCTTCCTGCAGGTCACTGTGTAACAATGGGTAGGCTCAAAGCCCACTGTAAGTTCTTGGTAAGCGGACAACAGGCCTTTTGATAGCCTCATCCTAAAAAGAATATAGCTCTTCTTCTCATTTTTAAACATTGGCTTGACTTTACTAGTTCACTTTAAGCTTTCAATCCAACCATCCTACATGCATTTTCGAAAATTTTAAATAAATTTACCCGAATTATATTTGCTTTAATTGTTCAGGGTCCTACTGATGATTCAAGTGGATAGTGCCAGTAGCAATATTCTATCTAACACTATAAAGTGGCAAAGTGATTAATGGCTCCACAGTACTCCACCAATGGCATACATATGTTTTTGTTTTTGCAAAATGCTCGAGCAGCCATTTCAGAGTGCTAGAGGGAAGGGGACTCAGGAGAGAAGGAAAGGAATCATCCAACATTGGCATAGCCAATAGGTCTCGCCTATGGGACCTTATAAGTGCTTAGCCATGCAACAGTTGATATTGTTGCACCAAGGATATTGTGCTGCATAACTAAATACTTATAAGGTCCCAAAAGCGAGACCTATTGGCTATGGCAATGCTTGCTTTATTTCCCTAGCAGAATGTTTTAAGCTTTCTGCTTCACTTTCAACAGTGAGAACATTTTGCGAGAAATATCCTTGAAAACCAACTATAGAGTTCTTCTGACCTATTTGCTCATAAATTCACATTAGTGATCAAACCACGGATTCTCATAATTCATCATCCCATTCAGCCTATTTAGTCATCAGTCTCAAAAGTGAAGGCATCTTCAGTTTGACCCATTCAGTTTCAATAAACATACAGAGGCCCAGTCTCAGAGGGATTTTGTAGAATGTAAAGTAGTACTCCTGTAGTAATCTTTTGAGTACTCTTATGTATCTTTGTGAATGAACCCCGAGACATGAAAATGGGAATATTCATGTACAAATAGAAAGGGTCATGCCATCTTTGCACTTTTACTAATAGGGAGGCTGATGTTTCAGGGCGGATACACAAAGACATGTAAGAGTATGCAAAACAGTACTCCTGTAGAATCACTTCAAGTACTCCTAAATGCTTTTGTGAATCAGCCCCACTATGTCCAGCGTCCTGCAGCATCATCAAAGCAACCTAGCGAATCGCCAATGAAATTACTTTTTCTCAGATATTATTTTTTTCAGTTACTGGTTCATTACTTGTTTAAATATATAAGTGATCACTTCCTAACCGAGGAAAAACTGCAAGATCTATACACACTAGCTAGTGGCCATTAGTCTATGTCAAAATAATCAATCGGATGCAGCATATAAACATATAATTAGAACATTTGTGGGTTGAGTAATTTCAGAAAAAGGAACAAAAGTTAAAATGTGAACGCAAAACGTTCTAGTTCAAATGCAACACACTGAAACTTCAATAAATGCTGTCTCTTGCCTTGCTGTCTCTCGCACCTATTAAGCTAACGTGGCAGGGCCAGAACATGCCATGTGTTAGTAAGAGGTCCAATGAAAAGAAACAGCATATCCCTGAATTAACATTTTGAAGAAGCTTGGAGCAAAGAATTGCTTTTGGTAATTTCAAACTGCAATGTGCGCTTCTTTTTAAGGCAGTACGCGAGTATAAATTAAGCGCTCTAAGCTAGAGGCAGACTCATTCAGGAGTGACCACTGCCCTGCGTGCCCAACTGTATGGGAAATTGGTATTCTGGCATTTATTGTGGCCCTGGTGTCACAAAAATCTAGTGTGAGAACAGAGACTTACTCCTGTCCCTGGTAATGCGAGGTCCAGAACCTGTTTATTAACTTGGAGAGGCCCAAACGCGTGTGGTCATAGTGGGCATTGTACTTCTGGGAGAGATGGTTTTGACTTATTAAAATGTTTGCTTAACGATAGTGTGCACTTATGAAATACTCTGTACAGACATGCAGACTTGAAGAATCCCAGAGGTCTTTTGCTACATTCAAGGCTCTTCCTGCCTGTGCTACTGTAGGCCTATTCATAATGGAGACTGCCATTCTCATGAGTGGGATGGTGCTAGATGATGCTGTATTACAGTTTGTATTCTATTATGTCAATCTGTAATATTATGTATGATCATCTTAAGCTGAGAATGCAAATTTCGCTGTGTATTGTTCCATATAATGGCTCCTTTCTGGAGGTTAGCCAGAGTCTGGTTACCCTGATTATAGAGAGTGAACCCTTTCCAATCTTTCATCCATCAGGAATGCACGTACAGTGCTCTAAATTAAGAAAGAGTTGAAGACTCAACTCTTTGAAAAACACTATATCACAATGCATTAACAATACAGAAACTCCCTATCTCTCCTATCGCTTGTTGACGGTATGCGTGCCTTTGATTCAGTTTGTGCTCTGCTGCCTTTTTTTTTAGACTGGTGCCAAATAAATATCACATACATACAGACATGCATATGCGGTTAGTGGTATGAATCCCAGTATCTCTGCTCAGCTTCTTGCCTTCTAGAGTTTCATAAAATGAGTACCACTGAGCTAGCTAAAAATAGCCATTGGTTATATAGCACGAAGAAGCCCTCATTGAACACATGCCTTCCAAATACACATGATTTAAAAATCTTCATGGCACGACCAAATCCCATAGTCTGAAAATGTCACCAAGCAAATTATTACCATAAATATTGGTTAGGGTAGTAGACCTGACAGTTATCCAACTATAAGAGATTTTTGAAAAATATCAAGGATTGTTTGTCAAGTTTCATCTGAATGTGTACACAACTTATGAGCAACCGATTTCAAGAAACAATGTATCAAATTAGAGATTTTTGGGAAGAGTCAAGAGGCCACTTACTTTAAAATGGGGGTATAATAATCTTGTCTGTCTAAGAACATGCAGTCAGAAAATTGCAAAGTTTTCTTTCTCATTAACCTCTAGGATGTCAGAAAAATTAAATCCCTCTTCAATTGTCCCGTTTAACAAAAGCAGGCCAGGGATCCACTCTGATATCCACCTGTGATGACCTGAAAATGATTATGAACTCTTGCCTACTCTCTGGCTGTTCTGAGACTTCCTCGCCCACTCTCCCTTGAGGCCAACCTCAGGCACTCTGCGTACCAGTGCCATTCATGCCACAACACTTTACTATTGGTAAATTCAGTTACACCAGCCCTGTAGGCCTCATCATTGCAAACCTACCCACGTGGCCAGCAAGAACGATGAACATAAGGTCTGTCACCAACATACAGACTCATAGCTTTGACCTGGCATAACTAGCACACACTCACATTATCAGGTGACCTGTACATTTGTTTCAACTTATTTTGTTTCATATGTTTTGCATGATATTTGTACCTTTTTAAAAAGCAAATCTAGAGTAGTCACAGTTTATCAAACAAGTTAAGGATCCCTATTACTTGGTGAAGCTCTTACACACATTTAAAGTGCTCCTATGGGTGGTAGGGTTAGATCCTTACGTTATGTGTCATCTTGCTATAGCACTACTCACCAGCAATGAAAGTTTCTTTGCCATTGTTCTCCTTTGTGCTAACACCAATGAATGAATGAAAAACATTTAATAAAGTACACAGCTGCTTCCAAACGAAGCTTCCTGGTGACAACACACTAACTAGAAGAGAATAAAGCTGTTTCCTCTGCAATTGATGATGCACCTCCTTTGGCATGAATCTGCTTCTTCAAATGATTCCCCGAAGTGGAGAAATGGTCAATGAAACACTGTCCACATCACAAGCCTTATTCCAGCCCCATATTAGTTTGCAATAGTTAGTGCAATGTGGTTTTCTCTTCAAGTGTCTCCGAATTCAATTGGAATCCCTCCTTCAATATGGTCATTCTGGGAGCCTGACTAGCCATTGTTACTCATGTGCATAGTGGACATAGGCACATAGCTAAACAGTAGACTATTCTAATGTAAAATCTAAGACCTCTGCTTCAGTGTTCTAGAGGTTGTAAACATCTTTCCATGGCTCCCATCAGCCTTGCACCGGAGGACTCACAAAGCTCCACCTCTAATCAAAGGTTTCACTGATTCACCCAAGAATAGCTCAGGGTGAGTACACAAACTCTAGTAGAAAGAGCTGAAAGTTGCAAATCATTATCTAACACAGTACAGTCAAGAGGTAGTCCAAATTACACTGTCGCCAAACCTTCCAACTCACTCTATGCCAATGTTTGTCCCATCCTACCAGTACATGATATACCGCCACCTGAAGAAGGGATGATTTCATGCTGTGAGGTGGAAACCCCTAAACCAGGTAGGTGTCAAGTCTCTGCACTTTTAAAATATATTAAGGTTTTTAAACCTGCCAAGGATCGAGAGGCCAGGCATAAAACCCTGCCCCCCTTTGCCAGGCCCTTTACCCTCCAATGTTCCTTCGTGGATGTGAGGGTCTCAAGGCCCTGTCCGTACCCTGGTACTAATCCCCTCTGGGGCCCGCCTTCTCAGGCACACTGCATGTTTTGAAGTTGGCAGGTGTACATCACTATATCCACCTAACCTGCCGAGTGAAATGGGATCATTGCTATCAATATTATTTCCCTTGTCCACCTGCAAGAGTCAAACAATAACGTATTTTGAAGGGGACTGATCAGGCCTCTTTAGGAGGACACCTTTGTTATCAACAGTACAGGAAAATGCCCCTTTCCTAGATATAATCAGGTTCCAGAGGGCTTTGCAGATCCATAGTCCTTGGCACCACAGCACTGGTTGCACACTGGACAAATAGGCCCTTGATGTGCAGGCCTTTTCTAAATGAATCATGTTCAAAACAACCACAGACATCAGCATGAAGAAATGGTGGAGAAGATTAAACCTAAAGAGAGAGTTAGAAGTGATACAGTGTAAGCGTGCTAACAATTTTATTTGTTCCCTTAGTCTCCTTTCATTTACTCCTCTCACCATGCTGGGCCCTTTACGATCATACGACCAAATCAGAATCATTTACCACAGAGGCAATAATCCTCTGATAAATCTTTCTCCGCTGATAGAAGGAGTGAAAATTAGAATGTCTAAACTCTACATTAGCTGTCCAATGAGGACCATTAATTGATAGCCAACTCACAGGATAGAAATCAGATTTACATACACCACTCTCAAGACCATAATGTAAATATAAAGAATAGCAACAGGTAGTCCCAACCTCCTAAAGAAGTTAAGATGAGTAAAGAGTATAAAAACCAATAACTGCTATCACAGAATAAGACAAGTAACACCTGGTGTTCTGTCAGAGCTTGCTGATTCTTCCTACAACACATTTAAATCATTAATCACATTCAAATGCAAGACTCAACAGGACTCAATAATAGACTCCGACAGAAGTTGAATAATTGGGTTACTGTATTTGGAATGCAAAATTGATCATAACCCACATTTGCTAACAGCTTTCATAACAGTGCCAAGCATTTAAGCAGGCATTCAAATCAGCAATAATCACAGAGTTGCATGGTCCTACCACCTAATAGGCGGAAGGGTAGGTCATTGTCTGACAGCCCAGATTCTAAGCGGAAGGGAAGGGTTCATTTAGAGACCATTAAAGGCAAGTTCATTAGCATAACCAGAACTAAAGAAATTAGAAAGGGTTCATCAGAGAAGGTTCAGTCCATGTGCTACAGACTGTAGCATAGACCAGTCAGTATAAAGTTAGTAAAGAGTTCCAAAAATAAAACAGCATGGCATCCAGGTCTGCGACTTTGTGTGTCGCCCCTCCTTTGGAGTTGCTTCTCTTACCGCCATCAAAAGACTATCACATGGCTATGATCACATCATGTCACCTAAGATGATTGAAACATTGAGCTGGTTCACCTATGCTAGTCATGGGAAACAAAGCTTTGCGAGTCCACACAGGCCAAACATTCGTAGAGAAGAAATACAAAGATACAGCTTATGGTCAGAGGTAAAATCTTATTCCCACAGGAATATTTCACTGTGAACGTTGGAAAAAGTATTGAAAATATGTCAGGGGACAGAAGTGTACAGGACAAGCATGTTACAATACACATGCAAAGAACAATTTGTTGTATTAAATCTAGGGAGAGGTCACCACCAGAGAAAAGGCATCTTGAAAAAGGCCTTTAAGTTAACATCACACATTTTAATGAAATAAACCTTTAACTTTATTTCAAATATAATTAAATTAAATCAATTAAAATAAAGAATGTATAAACTTTCTTAAAATATTATTACACGGCATTAACTAACATTAGAAATATCCCACTATTAAAAATGTTCACGTTATCTGTAAAAATGCATGTTTTTCAAAAAACATATTTCTCATATTGTTTGAAGGTTTTCATAAACTATAATGTCTCTAATATTCTATAAAATATCAAGGTTGTACTTCATTGCTTACACATTTTGCACCGCCTTTTCTAACTGGTGCACATTAGCAAAAAGCATGAAAACACTCGGCCACTTCACTTAGCATAAAACTCCATTAATATACATTAATAAGCATAAGTAAATAATTAGTGTAACTTTGTTTATGTGTCTTAATATTACCTTATGTGTGTTTTCTTCATCTCACATTTTAAAGGACGCTGTTATGGTGCTTCTACTACACTTCTCTCTGTTTCATGCATCACTGTATCTATCCTGTACAACGTGTACTTTCCACCTTCCATGTTCTCTATGTATAAATGTGTTGTGTATTATGATTTTTAAAATCTCACTGAATCAGAAAATATTTGAAAGATCTACAACTGTCTAAACTGGGTTTTTGGGAATAATGATGAAAACATAAGTAACCACGGCACGGTTTTCTCAAGTAGATAATATTTGCAAATGATTAACTTTGTAAGTATACATTAATGTTTCACATAAGTCAGTGTATGCCCAGGTAAAAATAAACATTGGGGGCGATTCACAAAAGCATTTATCGAGGAGGAGCCTAGCGCGCAACCAAGATGGCCGCGTAGGTGCGAGGCTCCCGAGGACCTCCGCGACCTCCTGCATAAATCCTGACCGAATCCTGTCCTAGATGAGGGGACTGTGTTTGTGAGCCCGAGCAGAGGTGACACCCGTTTTCCGTTTCTAAATCGGACCTCGGACACCGGCGGGAGCACCGATTGAGGTTTGCGGCCTTCTCCACACCGGCCCCCCGGATTGGAGTTGTGGGGCGATCCGGAGACAAGGTGAACAACAGCGGCGGGCAAGGCTGGGCGACTCGCGTGCCCCGCACTTTCACTTTCGCTTTTGCGCCCTCCTTGCTGCCAGGCGAGGTAGGGTTGCGGGGCGGTGTGCGGTGGTGTGGCCTCGTTGGGGTGCCCTGCCGGCCCGCCGGCTGAGACCCGTCCTGCGGAGCGGTGGTCGCTCTCCCCCGGAGCCCGTGAACTGGATTGTCGGCCCCCCTTTTTGAGGAGATTGGCACGATTTGGGGACTGGAACCATGTCCACAAAACAAGATGGCGACCGGGCAAAGGTGAAATCGACCCGTCGTGGCGCGGCCCATCAGTCCAACAACATGGACCGCTACACCCTCCAGAAGGGATCTCCAGAGGCGCTGCGTAAGTCCCCTACGGGACCGACTGATGCTCCTGCTCTGCCCACGGATCTGACCCTCCGAGACGTCATGGGCGCCATCGCCGAGATGAAGGCCTCGGTGGACCAGCGCTTTGACACTCTGGCGCAGAAGATCGACTCGGTCCTCGTGGATGTGGGCCTGGTGAGGGCCGATCTGTCCAAAACAAATGACCGGGTCGATTCTTTGGCCCACACTACCTCGGGCCTCACAACGGACGTGGCAGCCCTCCAACAGGAGGTGCGCAGGCTTGGCCAGGCGAGCGCCCTGATGAATCGTCGACTGGAGGATTCCGAGGGTCGGGCCCGGAGGAACAACGTCCGCATTATCGGGGTGCCGGAGGGACGTGAGGCAGAGGCGGCGGATCTGTTTGTGGAGGACCCGATTCTCACCCATCTCCAGCCCCGGGGGCTGAGCAAATTCTTTGCAGTGGAACGTGCCCACAGGATCCCCGGAGGTAGGCCTAAGACCGGAGCCCCTCCGAGGCCTCTCATTGCCCGGATTTTCAACTTTCGGGACAGAGACGCTATCCTGCAGACTTCTAGGCTACAAGGACCGGTCAGACTCGACAATATGGATATAAATTTCTATCCTGACTTTACTCCGGCGGTCCAAAAGCAGAGACTGAGTTTTCTCGGAGTCAAACGTCGCCTACGGGACCTGAACCTCAAGTATGCGATGCTTTTTCCAGCTAAGTTGAGGGTGGAGGTGGATGGCCGCACGCACTTTTTTGATCGTCCCGAGGCGGCCGGGGACTGGTTGGACACTTTGCCCGGAGATCGGGGCCGGGGGGGTGGGGGGGGAGCGGTTGGCGGGGAGGGCCCGCCGGATCAGGACTGAGGGACTAATGGTAGGCCTTGCTCTGGACTACGTTATTGTCACCATTGCCGGTTCGTGTAAGTTCCCCTCCTGTGGAGGTCGTGCGGGGTCTCTTGGGGGCTCTCCCTCCTCCTCTGGGGGACTAGTTAGTTTTCTTACCTATGGGGCGACAGGCACACTGCACTTTGGGGGGGCTGTTTGGGCTCATGCAGGGGTGCAGGGAGGGGGGAGTTCTGTTGGGACGGGTGGGTTGGGGTGGGGTGTTGTTCGTTTTTACCGCAAGGCAAACCCTTTACTGTATTGGTGTTTTTGAGATGCTCTCGGGGGGACAAATGATGGCTTCTGTATGTGATGGGGGGTAGGGACCTGACTTTGTTGTCCTGGAACGTTAACGGACTGGGGGATAGGATTAAGCGAGGTGTGGTCCTGCAGTATTTGAAACGGATTTCGCCTGATGTGGTCTTTCTGCAGGAGACACACCTTATTGGTAACTCCTTTTGTGCCATGAATCGGCGTGGCTATCGTTTGGTGGCCCACTCGGGCTTCACGTCGGGCTCGCGGGGGGTGGGCATTATGGTCAAGACCTCGCTCCCGCTAGAAATAGACGAGGTGCGCCATGATGAGAGGGGACGCTACACTGTCTTGGTGGGGAGACTGGAGGGCAAAGTAGTTGTTTTTGTATCAGTGTACGTCCCACCGGGGTTACAGTCCACCACTTTTGCGGACCTGGGACGCCTCCTTCTTGACCTTCCGGGGGGGCTTCTAGTGGTCGGGGGGGACTTCAATGCGGTAGTTTCTGGGACCATGGATCGTTATCCCCCTAGGGACCTCCCCCGGGCACAGGCGTGGCTGTCCGGCCTTTTAGATACACTGGGATTGGTGGACTGCTGGCGTTTAAAACATCCCACGCAGCTGCAGTACACCTTCCATTCGGGTGCCCATGGTAGCCTCTCGCGGCTTGATCATGTCCTTGTCCCTGCGGCCTACGCTGGGAGAGTGGGAGAGGTGCGCCATCTGGCGCGGGGTATTTCAGATCACTCCCCGCTCCTGTTGCACTTTGGTGTCTTCCCGAGGGGGGAGGGCAGGGTAGCTCCAATCAATGCCTGGTACCTGCGCGACCCCACTATTCGTGCTGACTTGATTAAATTCTTGCAGCGGTATTTTGAGGAGAATTTGGGGTCTGTCCCTTCGGCTATCACCCTGTGGGAAGCCTTCAAGACAGTTCTTAGAGGGGAGGCCCTCTCCTTTATCTCCCATGCCCGGAGGCGCGCACAGGAGGAGGTGACCCGGGTGGAGGCCGAAATTACTGAATTAGAGGGTGATCTGGGGAGTGGGGTGACGGATGCTGCGCTGCACGTTCTACACCTTAAGCAGGCGGCCTATAGGGCCCTTGTCACGGAGGCGGCTAGGGGCCTCAGTAGAGAGCAACAGGGGCGACTGTATGATGTGGGTGATAAGGCTGGTAAATTGATTGCGTGGTTGGATAAGAAGGAGAGAGCTAGTCGTGTGGTCCCGCTGATTGAGAGGATGGATGGTGTACGTGTCACCGAGCCGGAAGGCATTGTCTCTTGCTTCGCGGATTATTTCCGCGAGGTATATTCCCCGGTTTCTCCCTGCTC
The DNA here is from genome assembly GCF_964204655.1 of Triturus cristatus. Lineage (NCBI taxonomy): Eukaryota > Metazoa > Chordata > Amphibia > Caudata > Salamandridae > Triturus > Triturus cristatus. The sequence continues at coordinate 526,431,843 of NC_140591.1, forward strand.
GGAGGAGGATTCCCATGCCCTGCTGCGAGATATCGCGCTGCCCTCCCTTTCGGTGGAGGACAGGGAGTCGTTGGATGTCGCTCCCACCTCGGACGAAATTGCCCTCGCCATACGCTCGGTCGCATCTGGCAAGGCCATGGGCCCGAACGGCATTCCTATCGAGTTGTATAAGCTGCGACCGGATGTACTGGCACCCCACCTCCGCGCAATGTTTCTGGCGGCCCACTCGCGGGGCTCCCTCCCGCCGGACCAGCGTCTGGCTACCATCGTGGTGATCCACAAGGAGGGGAGACCACGAGACCGGGTTACATCCTATCGGCCTATCTCGCTCTTGAATGCGGAGCCCAAAATCCTCGCCAAGGTGCTCGCCAACCGGCTGGTCGGCGTGGTGGGCGATCTGGTCCACCAAGACCAGTCCGGCTTTATTCCTCATCGCAACACGGCCCTTAATCTGCGGCGCTTGCACGGGGTGCTCGCGCGTGTTCCGTTCGTGCGGGAGCCGGCCATCTTGGCGTCCCTGGACGCCACCATGGCGTTTGACACGCTCGAATGGCCATACATTTGGGCGATGCTGGCGAAATTTGGATTTGGACCGGGATTCATCAGCTGGGTCAAATTGTTGTACTCGGACCCATTGGCGCAGGTGGTGGTGAATGGTCGAGTCTCGGCCCCATTCGCGCTGGGACGAGGCACGCGACAGGGTTGCCCCCTGTCGCCGCTTCTGTTTGCACTGGCCTTGGAACCCCTGGCGGAGTGGCTGCGGTGGCACCCTTCCATCCGTGGTCTCCGTTGGACCCCCGAGTATGAGGACCGCGTGTCCCTCTACGCTGACGATATCCTTTTGTACTTAGCCTCCCCGCGCAAATCACTGATTGTCCTGGTCGATGTTCTGCGCTCCTTCGGCCGTAACTCAGGCCTTGTCATCAACTGGGCTAAATCATGTGTCTATGTGCTTTCCGGGGAGGCTCCCGTCCTCCCGCGGGGCTGTCCGATCCAGATTGCCTCGCAGGGGTTTCGATACCTGGGTGTCTATATTACGCTGGACCCGGAGGCCCGCTACGAGCGGAATTTGCTTCCCCCCCTCCAGCGCTTGAAGGAGGACGTCGCGCGCTGGCGGCGCTTGCCGCTTTCGCCGCTCGGCCGGGCGGCATTGTTTAAGATGATGTCGTTGCCGCGCTTCCTGTACGCTCTCCAGAACACTATGGACTTGGTCCCGGCGCGCTACTTCCGTGAGGTGGAGAGTCTGCAGCGCCTCCTGTTCTGGGACGGGAGGCCGCGTATAGCCCTGGCGAAGTTGACGCTCCCGTGGTACGACGGGGGGATTGCCCTCCCGGATATTAAGCGGTATTACTGGGCCTCCCAGCTAGCTGCAATTAATCACGGCCTCTATGGGCCCGCCTTAAACCCGGCATTTGAAATGGACAAGATGCTCCTGCCCGGTGGCGACTACGATCGAGCGCTCTACTCTGGCACGCCCGATTCCCGCTTGACGGGACCCACGCGTGTCATGGTGCGAGTATGGCACGCGGCTAATGCAGCTATGGGATGGAAGGACCGTTTGACCCGGGCGTCACCGTTGTATGCGTCCGAGAGGTTGGGCTCCCTGTGGACCTCGAAGGGCTTCGAGAAGTGGGACATGATAGGCATCAGCAAAGTGGGGGATCTCTGGACGAGGGGGGGATTCAAAACATTCGAGATGCTGCAGACGGAGTTTCAGCTGCAGGGCAGTGAATACTTTCGGTACTTGCAGGTCCGTCACGCACTGGGCTCCGTCTTCCCAGACGTCGCCTCCATCCCGGAGTCTTCCCCCCTGGAGGATAGAGTGCTAGACGGGCACGTTCCGGACAGCACGATCTCCCTCATTTACAAGAAATTGATTAATGACCGCTCGGGCTTGCTGACTGGTCTCCGCGAGGCTTGGGTTGCCGATGGGCTAGAGTTGGACGACGAGGACTGGATTTCCGCGGTGGCCTCTCCGAAGGAGGTGGCCATACCGGCTCGACTTCGCTTCGTCCAGCTTAAGATACTCCACCGGGTTTATATGACGGGGCCAAGGCTTCTGCGTATGGGCTATGCCGAGGATGGGTTGTGTAAGCGTGGGTGTGGTGCTTTGGCGACTTTTTTGCATATTCTGTGGGAATGCCCGAGGGTGGAGCGATTCTGGCGTGGTGTGCATGAGGTCCTGCGAGTGGTCACGCATGTCGCGTTGTTGCCTGAAGCGAGGAGATGCTTGCTGAATGTGTGGGAACCATCTGACTACTCGGTTCCGCAGACGCGATGGGTGACTCTGGGATATATGATAGCCAAGCGTGACATCGCTCAACTGTGGGGATCCCAGAGGCCCCCGGCGGTGTCGGCCTGGAAAGAACACATGGATTGGTGCATGTTCCAAGAAAAGGTGGTGTATGTGGCGAGGGGTAAGCCTGGGGCATGGGTGAAAGTATGGGGCCCCTGGAACGCTTACCGCGGGGGTATTTGCGAGCCACCACTGCTGCCTCCTGCCTCACCAGCTCCGTCCCCCTAGTTGACCCCCTCCCTCAGCCCCGGGCACAGGGTTCTCCCAGTCCTGGATCTGTTCCCCTTCCCCTCTCTGGATTCCTGTGGATGGTTGGGGTCCCCCATTCGAGGAGCACGTGTTGTTACTTTCGACTGTGGGTTGCCTTGCGGGTGTGGTTTTTTGTGTTGTTGTGTTTGTATAAAACGAAACCGTATTGTGGGCTCAGAGTCATGTGGCCCACGTTGTTGATACCTCCTGATTTAGCGTCTCTGCAAAGCCAAGTGCCTTATTGTATGTATGTCATATGCTCCTGTCATTTTAGCGGCCGGCCGGAAGGTTGTAGGCCCATATCTGTATATATTTGAGATTGCAATAAACGGTTTCAAAAAAAAAAAAAAAAAAAAAAAAAAAAAAACAAAAGCATTTATGAGTATGGGAAGTAGTACTACAGGAGTAATACTCTTACAAGCCTTGGTCAATCTGCCCTGAAACACCCAACTCCCTGCTAGTAACAGTGCAAAAATGGCACAGTCCTTTCTGGTTGGACTACTTATACAAGGTCCTCTACGACAACTTCAGCGAACAGACGCCGGACACCACCACCCCACCCTATGCCGCCGATAAGCCATCCATCAAGACCTGGAATCTCGCCACCGTAGAACACATCACCGCGACCATGAAGCAAACCCACTCAGAAGCCCCAACGGACTCCTGCCTACCGCACATATTCCACAGGGCGGCCGTCGCCATCGCACCCGAACTAGGACGGACCATCAACGCCTCCTTCAAGTCCGGCATCTTCCCAGACGACTGGAAGCGGGCAGAGGTTAAACCCTTCCTCAAGAAACCAACGGCCGACCCAACAGACCTGAAAAACTACCGGCCCATCTCTCTCCTCCCCTTCGCGGCCAAAGTCACAGAGAGACTCGTAAGTGCCCAACTGACTGCCTTCATCGAGGAGAACTCCATCCTGGATGCCTCCCAGTCTGGATTCCGCAACAACCACAGCACCGAGACTGCCCTCCTCGCAGCCACTGACGACATCTGCATGCTAGTCTACCAGGGACACACTGCGGCCCTCATCCTGCTGGACCTCTCTGCAGGCTTCTGCACCGTTTCACACCGCACGCTCACAGCCAGACTTCATGACACAGGGATACAAGGAACCGCCCTCGACTGCATCCAATCCTTTCTCTCTGGCCGAACCCTGAGGATCAGACTCTCCCCTTCCTCTCCGAACCCACTGATATCAACTGCGGAGTACCCCAAGGATCATCGCTCAGCCCCACGCTCTTCTACATCTACATGGCCCCCCTTGCCGCCATCGTCAAACATCATGGGCTCAGCATTGTATCCTACACCGACGATACCCAGCTCATCCTCTCACTCTCGAAGAAGCCCGAAGACACCAGACTCTGTTTCCAGGAAGGAATGAAGAACGTGGCAGCCTGGATGAAAGACAGCTGTTTGAAGCCCAACTCAGAGAAGAATGAGGTCCTCATCCTCGGACCCTGCACCTCCGCCTGGGACAACACCTGGTGGCCCTCTACCCTCGGCGACCCACCCACCCCTACAGACCATGAACAAAACCTCGGCATTATCCTCAACTCCTCCCTCCCCACGACCCGCCAGATCAACGCCGTTGCCTCCACCAGTTTCAACTCCCTCCGCAAGACCTTCAAATAGATCCCCCCGACTGCAGAAGGACCATCACCCATGCACTCATAACCAGCAGACTCGACTACGGGAACGCCCTATACGCCGGAATCAACAGAACCCTTCTCCCCCAACTCGAAACCATCCAGAACGCCACAGCCGGACTCATTCTCGGGATTCCGCTTCACGAACACATGACCCAACACCTACGAGACCTCCACTGGCTCCCCGTGGAGAAGCGGGTCACCTTCAAACTCCTCACCCACGCCTACAAATCCCTCAACAACATTGGACCCAAATACCTCAACGAGAGAGTATCCTTCCATGTACCCAAGAGGAACCTCCGCTCCGCCGACCTCGCCCTGGCAGAGGTCCCCCACATACGCTGAAACAGATCAGGAGCGAGAGCCTTCTCCTGCATCGCGGCCAAGACCTGGAACGGTTTCCCTGTGAACATCAGATGCTCCCCGACCCTGCACATGTTCAGGAAGGACCTCAAGACCTGGCTCTTCGACTGATCCGGAGCTGCCACCCCCCCCCCCCCCCCCCCCCCCCTCACACTGCTTTGAGATCCTCACGGTCAGTAGCGCACTTTATAAACCCCTGATTGATTGATTGATACATGTATATACTCGGAGTATTCCCATTTCATATGTTTTCCGGCCAATCCAGCATATTAAGGTGTACTATTTTACGCACTTCAAAATGCCTATGTAAATAAACACCTATTTGTCAGCACGGTAACTTTCCTGAAGGAAGTATTTTGGCACGTGGACAGACTGTTATGCTAATGAAAATGCAAATCTCAAAAAGGCTTCAGCGAACAAGTTTTAAAAATAAAGTCCACTCTCCAGTTGTCTCAGAGGGTGAAGACTGAAAAACACAATTGCCTGCAGCCTCCAAGAGAGCCCTGGGCCCAGCAGAAAGCCACAAAGGTAGTTTGATGCCAATCACTTGCAGTAGCCTCAGGCACCTAATCAGCATTTGAATGTAAATGACTGGCAATTCAGTGACATGATGAATGATAGATGATCTCATTTTATTAACTGAGCTTTAAATGGAATTTAAAATATCCAGCATTTACCTCAGGAAGATGAAAATATCACTGTGTCAGACAGGTGCAGAGTTTTCACCCTTCCCTTCAGCTTGCTCTCTATCTTATTCACACCATTTGTGGTAATCGACTTTTAACGACCTCTTTATTTGCCTTTAGTTCATACTCCCTTTATTGTCACTAAAGAAAGGGGTTCTTTTTTTAGTTGGAAAGTGGGTTTTCAAATATTATCTGCAACAGCAGGAAAAATGCAATGTTATGACAAAATGGCTTTCTGTTCAAAATGGTATATCATTTTCTCATTTGAATAGGTGCAGAGGACAACACTGCTTAATTATCTGTTGAAGCAAGCACCTGCTGTTTAGCAGTGACAGGCACTCTGGCTAATGGAATATTAACGCTAATATACTTTGAAGGGATTGGCGGTTGTGGCGTTCAACAAAAGACTCGCCTAAAACAAAGGCTATTCGATCTGTGGTGCATTTGTCATTTTCAGCTTTCATGGGTCCTGCAGTCGCTGTGCTAACACCCGCATTTCTAGAGTTGAGGAGCATTTGGTCTTCTTATCAAGAGAGCAGTGGGCCATATTGCAGTGCATGCTGCCCCCCCCCCCCATTCAAGGAAAAACAAGGCTCAAATAAAAATATTCGTGCACACAAATATGCAGATTTATTGAACTGCTCATATCCATTCATCCCAAGTGGCAAATATACATTATTTTGAAGTAGCATAGCCTGTTTGTAATAAACCCAAGGCTACCCATGTTTTATATGTACATAACCCACCCTGTATTTTACTCTGCATTTGACCCGGGTTAAACCACGTACCTGAAATATAATTTTGTGAATACATAGTCTTGTGACCAGACAAAGGTCCTCCCCCTTTCTCATCCATAGAGTTCTGCATCTAACATACATCATATTCTGTTTATGTGCAAGTGTTGAAATGTAGCACAGTAGACCTGTGGGGCCTTTAGCTCCTCCAACATTTCAGCTGGTGGTTTTGGGCTGCTTTTCAACTTCTGAAACTCATTCTCTCAAGGTTTTAGGTCCTTACTCAACCACCTTTCACCCACTGACTTCTGTCAACATTAGACTGCAGGGATCAAGAATTGTTCAGCTATCCGTGCCCACAGTGAAGGGAGAGGCCGCGTGCAAGTAGTTCACATCATAGTTACACTCGGAACATGGCTGCCTCTGCCTGATATGTTACAATGAACTCTACCAACATCAGTAGATAATCTAACACTACACTGCTGCTCACACTATGTTAGTAACCCTTTGTTCGTAACTGTACTAGTGACCCTATAGCAACAACTTTAAAAACAGAAGATGTTTTTTAGTTTTTACCAGTAAATACCTGGACAGTGTAAAAACATGCATAATGGATATGAATTATTGGAATCCGTTTTGGTTGTTAAAGACCTCATTATGAGTTGGGTGGCAGTTATGAGCAAAAAAATATTGATGAACATAATGATTATGACAAGTGTGTCAGGAATGATTTCGCTCGAAATTGTTACATGTCTTCTAATAAAATAGGGTATAGGTCAAACAAAAGGTTTTTGCTCCAATTTTGCCCCTGTTATACACAGTTTTGGGAGAATAATTTTGATACTTGGCTGTAACAGCATGTGCAAAACAGAGGAGGGTGTAGTTTTTGCCCAAATGGAAAAAATGCTGCAAAAAATATGTGTGGCCAATTTTGCCCTTTGCACCCCTCCTCCCCCAGGAATGACACCATGGGCTGTACCGACATCTGTGTGCACTTGTTGCACCCTCAGGGCACTTCTCTATTTTAGAAAGGGCTGTGCAGACACTTGCGAAGCCCCTTATGTAATATTGATTGTGCAGGCACAACGTTTTTACTGTTGTGATCTTCAAGGTAGCATTCAGTCATTTGCATTGGTTCATCACCTAATACAAATGAGGATAGCCTCTGCTACTGCTCTGTTTTACAAATACAGAAGCAGCGGCAAGCAGGCTAAATGTACCACAGACAAAAGGCACTTCATAAAGGTGTTGCTTGGGTGTGGCGGGGTGGGACACAAGGGTCCCTGGGACCCCTCTGGCTTTCTCTTGTATGCCTGTGCAGTCACACACTGCTCTCAACGTGGGGAGGAGGGAGATTGAGGGTTCTCATGCCACTCCCTATATGCAATGAAAGACAGACCAACAATTTGTCTAGCTTTTCCTTCTGTGCTATAACCAGTGCAAGTGCGAGTTCATTCCTACACAGGGCAACCATTTTATTGTCATTTATTGCAAGGTCTCAGTCTACGTCGCTCACACTTTGAAGTTAAGGGTTAATTAAGGATGAAGTACCTCTCCATTTCACAATCGTCAAACAGATGTAATAGAGGTTCCTACCACATATCAAAGAGGGGGGAGAATGGACCACAGATGTCTCGATGCCAGAGTCTCAGGAAAATTATCTCGGAGACCTTCAACAACACGTTCACACTCTGCGTTGTTTATAATCTCCGCTTAGTGTGGTTTGGTGGATAGTGTCATCATTGGGTCTGCCACTTGAGTATCCGGTTGTCTATGTGACTTCCAAAACCTCCACCAGGAGGGTGACTGTCTGAATGTTGACAGTGGTGAATTAAAATTACCTCCTATCTTGTAGGTAAATCTTTATTGAGGGAAGAGAATTAGGATAGTGGTAAGACTAAAAACAAATCCGTGTTATGTGGATGGGTTACTGATCCACTGCACCTGGTGGTCAGGTCAACATGTTTCGGCCTGGAACAGCCCATACGGGTTTATGGCGTTTGTCAGGACTGGAATTGGGAAAGTCCTATATTTTAGGGCAATCCGTTAATTGTGTGGAGTAGACTCACTTACCCGTCTTCATCAATGAGCACACTTTGCCTAAGACAAAAGGTGGTTATAGGCACTGTCTTTGGCCTATAACTGGGAGTAAATCAGGAAAATTAATAACAGCACTTAAAGTGAAATATGGCTGATTCCCTGTCTACCCAATGAGACAGTGATCAAAATCGTCAACCAGGGTCTCATTGGTGGCAATCTAGTGATGTATACAAGCATGCATCTTTTTGTTTTTTAAAAGGAGGGCAAATAGCCACAGGCTAAGGAAGGTAGCCTAGACCCCCTTGTAGCAAACATGCATTCGTGAAAAAGAAGGGGCTAAAGAGGCACTTCATAGCACTCTCTCTTACCAAACCAGTGGGTTTGTGGAAATAGTGTAGTAACATCTCTGTTATTCAGGAGTGTATACACCTTAAATCTCTAGTTTGGTGAAAATGGGTAACAAAGTAAGAGTGAGTCTTCTTAACAATTTTATGAAAAACATGAGATAACTACTGGTAAGGAAAGAAAAGGGGAGGGGGTAAATTACATTAAGCAGGCATTCAAATAACATCATGGATTGTAGGAGTGAGGACAAGTGAGTTTTAGCCTATAGGTAAGGTGGGAAAAATAAAGTAAATCTTGGCAAACATTTTAACAAACAAATAATTAAATTATAATTCCTTAGCAACCAGCTACACCCATCTTTACGAACTATCTTACATGGCTTAAAACTGTCCTCCGCAGAGCTGCTGCATGCCTCTCTCTATCTAAATGTTAAAGTGGTCTGAGGGAGACAAGGTTTTTATAGTCTGCCAGATGGCCTTAATTAGTAAAGTGAAAGTGGCATGTTTCGGGTTCTGAACCTCAATTTGTTTCAGGCCCGGGGAGATAAAAGTCATGCCCTGGACAAGTGCCGTAAATGAGCCCATGAGAAGAAAACAGGGCTTGAGTAATCAAGCTGTGATATGAAACTGATAAAAACATTGTTGCCATAAATGTATCACGCTCATATGATCAAGCTTGATCAAATTCCTCTGGTATTGTCTGCCTACATGTAGTCTTCACAAAAATGTTTTTTTTTTTTACTCTAAGTGGCAGGAGGATTGCTGTGGAGAACTGTCTATCCCAGGGCCGCCAACACAAGCAACAGACTTAGGGTGTTAGCGTAATCATGCATGGTGAGATAGCTAGAGGTGCAGGTAGATATAGTGTTGTTGCCTCGGTAACCACTGAGATAATGGGATACGTCTTGTTTATGACTATAAGTATAGAAAGTGGACTCACAGCAAAACCTTGACAGCGTGCATTTCTGCAGGGGATACACTGGTGCAGTATTTCACAAAGCTCAAAGAGTAGAGGTTTGTGAATGAATAGGTAAATGGTTCATGATTACGTCAGTTGTGATTACAATCTGTCAACAGCTTTTAATGTTTTGCTCCTGCAGTGGATATATGGTGCAGAGTATTAACAAACTGGGTATAGAGGCTCCAGACCTCATAGGCTGATGGCTCATGATTACATAAATTCATAAAATAAACTATCGTAAGCTGATCGCATTTGCAGGGTAATGAAACCTATGTAATGGATAACGATTGTGAATGAGTAAAAGAATATATTGGAGGAAACTTCACATAAGAGGACGTGTTTTGAATTGAAGAGGGCCTCTGCAATGATATGGTCTAGGAAAAAAAAGAATATATATATATATATATATATATATATACTCTTTAGGGAGTAAGGAAATAATGAGTGATTATTTTTGGTTTCAGCTTTTTACTCTCTGCTCCTCGTAGGTTTTTTATTGCTGGATGAATGCTATCCAGGGAATATTGTTGCTTAATCCAATATCGAATTCAAACTCTCTGTTGCCTTTTTGGGGGGAGGGGGGATAATTAATATGTTTTATGCCATAATATTGCAGGCACTTCAGATTTCCTTGAGGAACCTCCCAAAAATGTTTGGCCATTGGATTCGTTCTGTCTTGAATTTTAATGGCCCTAATGTGCTGTAGAATCTGAATCTTGATCTTATTCACTGTGCTTCCAACATAACGCATTTAGCAACCATATTCAAGGATGTAAAGAACAAAGTCAGTTTCACATGTAATTCTTTCCTTAATCCTACATGTTTTTCCTTCAAAAGTATCATAAGTGGGGAGATCGACACAGAATTTACAGGCTTTACTAATGCACTTTTTGAAACCCAGGTTCCTGTTAGTTAACCAATCTGTTTCATCAGTTTGTAAGATCATGGATTTCATTAAAATGTCTCCAGGTGACAATGCCTTATGTGATATTGGGATTTTGGCCAAGTATATCTTTAAGATGATTATCATGTTGTATGAAAAGCGAGCAAATAGAACCATGTTCAGTGTGGTATTCCAAAGAAAATCTTGTGGTATTCTCCTCTTTGATGTGATCATGTACCAGATCCCTTTGGTTTTTCTGTTTCTGATTAAAAAGCAATTCATCTCAGCTTTTTGTCAGTACTCTTTGTTGGGCTTCTCGGAGTACCTTTTCAGGATATCCTCTTTCTAAAAATCTTTGAATCACTGCTCTTGCTTCAATTTTAAATAGAGAACCAGTGGAGCAGATTCTACATGTAGTGACTGGCTGTGAGGTATGCTCCACTTCAATGATGATGGATGACTACTATTCCCATGTGGGATGGAGTTGCAGGATGTTTTTGAACGAAAAATGGTCATTTGAATATATTCATCAGACACCTGTAGTTCGACATCCAAAATTTCAATCTCTTGAGTACTCCATTTTTCTGTCAATTGTAAATTGAATGGATTGTTTTTAAGCACATCAATATATTCTCATAACGGTGTCTCATTTCCACCCCATTGAATAAATACATCACAATGACTAGTCATCTATTGTATGTTACAATCAGCCCATGCCACCTCTTTCTCCCACCAACCCACATAGATGTTGGCATGCGTGGGGGCAAAGGATGCCCCCATTGCCGTGCCCTGTTCCTGAAGATAAATCTTCTTATCAAAAAGGTGTTAGGATGATTGAGTTGTTGTCTATGTTTGGGAAACACATCAATGAGATTTCCACTCAGCAATTGAGGTGTAAATCTGCTGCCTGATTTTAAACAACTGCCAATGGTGTGATCCGTGGAAAATCCAGTGCGCTCAAGTTGGGAAATCTCAGTCTGCACTTTGATTTGTGAAGAAGTTACAATTGACTCCACCTCATCCAAACTGTTGCTGGCTAATAACTCAAGGATATCGCCAATGGAGAATTGCATGGTGGTAGTTTTAGAGCTGTTGTCACTTATGCTACTTTTGGGACTCAGCATGGCATAGTATTTCCATTATTTCAATTTGCTTACAAATTTGTAAGTTTCAATCCTGGGTTTAACAAAATCTGGTCCTGCTGAGGGACAAAAGCTCAAGCCATAATTCAATATCTTTTCTTGACCGGCAGTCAGAGACACATCTCATATATTGATTACACAGGTGTTGTAAATGGGATCAGGTTGGTCAGGGCATGCTATTTCTTGGTCTTTTTCGTATATTTGCCTTTTCCTTTTGCTTTTTCTTGTTTTACATTTCCTCTCCCCCTTTCTCATCCTCTGCCATGCTGGGACGTCCCCAGACATCGTCTTGTGTAAAGTTTCCTCCAATATCTTCATTTGCTCAACCAGGATCATTAACCATTACCTATGCTTCATTACCCTGCAAATGCGATATGTTGCCAATTGTTTATTCATCCGCCTATGTGGTTTTGAGCCATCAGCCTATGAGGTCCTGCGCTTCCACACACATATGCACCCATATATCCCCTGTGAGGTGCAAGATGTTAAAAGCTGTTGACAGATTGCAATTATAACCTATGTAATAATAAACTATTAACTAATTCGGTCATGAACCTCTACTCTTTGGGCTTTGTGAAAGACTGTATATGCGTATCCCCCACGGGAATGCACGTTGTCAAGGTTTTGCTGTAGTCCACTTTCTATACTTATAGTCATAAACAAGATGTATCCCTTTCTCTCCATGGTTACCGATGCAACCACATTATATCCACCTGCACCCCTAGCGACTCACCATGCTCGATAGACAACACTGTCACACTCTGAGTATAATATTTATGGGACAACTGATTGTAAGATCTCAGTGTGTTTCTTGATGGCATTCATGAGGGTGTTCAAGTTCTGGCCGCTAAGGCTTAAGTCTGCTATTTGTGTTGGTTGCCCTGGGATAGACGCTTCTCGGCGGCAATCCTTCTGCCGCTTTTAGCCAAAAAACCACATTTTTGTGGGGACTACATGCAGGCGGATAATAACAGAGGAATTTGTTCAAGTTTGATCATACAAGCCTTTTTTATGGGCTCATTTATGGCAACAATGCTTTTATTGGTTTCATATCACAGCTTGGTTACTCAGGCCCCGTTAGCTTCTCCACGGTGCACCGTTCATCTCCCTAAGCGCGAGCCAGAAACTAATTATGGTTCACTACTGGAACATGCCGCTTTCACTTTACTAATTTAGGCCATCTGGTAGACTATAAAAACCTTGTTTCCCCCAGACCACTTCAATATTCGGGTAGAAAGATGCATGCAGCAGCTCAGAAGAGGACAGTTTTAAGCCAAGAAAGTGTGTTTGACAAGATGCGTGCTGCTGGGTGCTTAGGGATTATGATTTAAATATTTGGTTGTTAATATTTTTGCCAAGATTAACTATAATTTTCCCACCTTACCTATAGGCTATAACTCACTTGTCCTCACTCCTCCAATCCATGATGATATTTGAATGCCTGCTTAAGGTAATTTACCCCCTCCCCGTTTCTTTCCTGCATAGTATTAGTTTTCTCCAAAATAAATTCATGAAATTGTTAAGAAGACTTACTCTTACTTTGTTACCCATTTTCATCAAACTAGAGATTTAAGGTGTATACAGTTCTGAATATCAGAGCTGTTACTACACTATTTACTAAAACCTGCTGGTTTGGTAAGAGAGAACGCTATGTGATGCCTCTTCAGCCCCCTCTTTTTCACTAACGCAGGTTTGCTAAAAGAGAGAGCTAGGCTATGTCCATTAGCATGTGACTATTAGCCCTCCTTTTTAGGTCTCGCAAACGCAGCGTGCATGCGCTGCTTAGGAGGGCCTTTAGCCGTTGCTCTGCTCCTTTTCAAGCACACACTCGTTCTTGTGGCGGCATCCACCTTGCGGGAGCGAGCAGGGGCGCGCCACAAGCACGAGTGCAGTGCTTGAAAATGAGCAGACTGCTCTCCCAAGCACGCACGCGCCTCTCTCCTCGCCCACATGTCCCGGCCACTCACTAGCTCCGCCCTCTCCGTTGCCTTTTGGCTTGAAGCGCGGGTGCACCACTCCCGGGCTTGTTCATGATTCTCACTGCCCTGTCCCTTTCTTTTGAATAAGGGTGACTCTTTTAGTTTGGAGTGAGCGGCAGTGGGGACTGCTTCTCTGTCCCACTTCCCCCGTTTCATATCTGTCCCCCAACTACCGGCTCTCCATGTTCCCCACCCTTGCCACCCCTACTCCCACAACTTGCCCCTCCCCCCAGGCACCTTTGTTGGGTCTAGCTCTCCGAATCCCAGATCCTTACTCCAGGCTTTATCTATTATTTACGGCCCCGGTCTGGGCTTGTTCAGATTTCCCCTGGTCTATCTCCATTACCAGGCATTAGCCCCCATCCATGTTTAATGAAGCAAGCGGTCGTGCTCCCGGGGGGCTGGGCGGCCAGCCCCCTCCCTCCTCATGTACTTACAGGTTACAGATATGTGAGAGGCGGTGGGGCTTTGTTGTGCTGGTGTGGGGCTGTCACTCACTAGTCAGTCGGGCGGGTGCACCCTGCCCCTCCCTAGAGGCCTGATGGACCTCGGAGCTTGACTTGTGAATCGGAACGTTAGTGTGTAATTATTGCGCCGAAGCTAGCGGCGGCCCCTTACAACCATCTCCAGGGTCCTGCAGACAAGTTCAGCGCTACATAAATTCTGCACCACAAAACGACACAGTCTGCCATGCCCCCGTCACCCCGGCCCACAAAGGTATTTAGTATGTTCCTCCTTAAGGTTGATTCAAAGTGCTGGCGTGGTTTATAACAATGGCGATGCCAGAGTCATAATTGTTATTTTATTATCAGCTTTTCCCCCCTCACTTCTACCAAAAGCGTAGTATTCGTCATCACTGCCCCCCCACCCCCATTTAGAGCACATCCTTCGGGACAGAAGAGGAAATTCAATTCCCCACCACAAATAAACTCCATTATCCCTCTGTATTCTAATGACTTCTGCTGGATTATCCAGTCACATATTCATTCCCTGAATCTTATCTTTAACGTTTTTGTGAGCATTTTTTTGACTTGCACTCTCCTCCCTTTTGTAGCATGCTTCATCACTGAAACCGGAAGAGGCATCAGAGCAAGACAAGAAGTGCATTCTTATCACCTATAGCTTGCTTCCTCAACAGTGCTAAGCAAACATGCATTGGCAAAGCTAATAAGCCTGGTTGAACGTGCTAAGAAATGTAGCTGTTAGCACATTAAAGCGAGAGATACAGGACGGAGTCAGCAGGAGTAGACTAGACCGTTAGTGCTATAAAGGAGTTATTCCTTTAAGCACCCGAGTAGAAGTGAAAGGTTGAATCAAACAGCCAATAGCGTTAGGTGAGAGATCAGAACTCCCCTGGGCTAAACTAAGACATGAATGAGAAGTCTCATACCAATGGCTAAAAGTGGCTGGTCAAAGAAGGCCAGTGGTTGAAAAGGGCAGGCCCAAAGCCAACTCGATGTATATTGTTATTAGGTCTGTTTAATAGCTGTGCTTTCACAACCCAGAGCTAAAAATCAACATTTGTGTTTGCCTTCTGCTTTTAACTTTATATAGTTGGTAATCTTTCCTTCTCCATCGTAGCTTCTTAAATCCAGTGAAGAGTTTCACCATCAGCACAGGCTTGATGTAAATAGCCCATAACAATTTTTTTATATATTGCATAGGGCTTTCCTAAATAATGCTATACATAACAGGTGTTATTATCTCCTTAATTTAATGTAATGGTCCCCACATTACAGACCTTAGGAGAATGGAAGACAGAGTTGACCATGACATGCAGATGTCATCAAATGCTGTTGCGAGGTTAATAAACTGAGAAATCTAGCCGATTTCAGTGCTTTGTCATGGTAACTTGTTATACAGAAGGATTTCTTCTGAAGGTGGACTCTTTCCACTAGAAACAGAATACTACCCCATCAACCAGTTTCAGCACCAGTATTTACTCGGAGGTGAAAGAGAATGCTTGCAAGGTGTTGGAAGCAGCAGTCATTCTCAGTTTGTTTCCTCTTCATCAGGAACATGGGGTAGGTTAGGTGGCCTAAACCAAAAAGGTATATTCTCCTAAGCCTCGTACGTGAACCTGATCAAAGTCAGATTGTAGAAGGGCTCAGACAGAAGAGCTGTCAGAGGTTCAGTCTCCGATCCAGCCATCGATGAAGGCCTTGAAGAACATGCTTTTAAATTTAATTCTCCAGTGAACCGGGAGGCATGCCCTCTATACCATTAATGGCTGGAACGTTTTGAAGACTGCAAGTTGTACAACCGCTACTGCCATATCATGGCACGGTTTTCAGTGAGTTTGTATTCTATCATAAAAAGCACAACTTACAGAAACACGGAGGTGGTTCACTGACGCTTGTGCGGCAGTTCTAAACTATTTCGTTGAACCAGAACCAATCAGGCAAATGGATAGTTTTTGTATACCGGGACAAGATGATTGCTTAGTAATTCCCCCAGACTTTCTTGTAAAACATAGCTCCCACAGATGGAGGGATCCTCCGATCCCCTGGAGTTGATGCTTTTCTCCAAGGTAGACAAAATAAACTTCAGTGGACTCTCTTGAATTGCAGCTGACCAGGCACGGGTCTGGTGCAGCCGGGGTGGCACTTGGGCTTCTCAGGGCTAAGCAATGCTCAGCAGCAGCTCAGATACAACTGGCAGCTCAATGCTTAATATAACAGCCGATTGCTCTATGCCTGTGTTGAACTGGTACGGATAAGGTGAACATGTTCAAACTATCAGTGTGTTCAAATGCCAAAATGGATAAATAATGCTATAGCTGAACGCACTGCATACGTTGGTCCTCTTTTCCTGGCTAATGCCAGTGGCTCTGCTAACCTGTTGCCTTCCAGCTCTAAAGTGCGATTTGCCATCGTCCACGTTGAAGCACTATAAAAATACGTTGTCTGAGTGCACTGCTTGAGAGTTTCAAAGGGTGTATATGAAATGGAACTGGGGCTCAGTAGATGTTGTAGCACCCAGGATAATGTGCTGCATGGCTAAAAACTTAAAAGGTCCCAAAGGCGAGACCTATTGGCTATGACCATGCTTGTTTTAAAAAGGATGCATGCTTGAATATATCACTAGATTGTCACCGATGGCACCCTGGTTGATGATTTTGATCAGTGTCTTACCGGGTGAACTTGGAATCAGACATATTTCACTATGAGTGCTGTTATGAATTTTGAGGATTTCCTCCCAGTTACAGGCCAAAGACAGCACCTATAACCATGTTTCATCATGAGAAAATTGTGCATATTGACAAAGACGGGTGAGTGAGTCCACCCATCCACACAATTAACGGATAGCCCTAAATTGTAAGACTTTCCAAATTCCAGTCCTGATGAAGGCCATAGACCTGTATGGGCTGTTCCAGGCCGAAACATGTCTCTACAACCACCAGGTGCAGTGGATCAGTGACCCATCCACATAAAACTGATTTATTTTTAGTCTTACCCCTATTTAACTACAGGATAGCAGGAAGTTTTAATTCACCACTGTCAACATCCAGACAGTCTTCCTCCTAGTGGAGGTGTACTGCTCGATTTTCCCGGCCTTCTTGTGTTGAAGGGTGATTGAATGTGACTTCAGTCTCTTACCATCCAAGTCTAAAGGGTTAGAGTAGTGAATGGAGCCTATTTACTAGGCACTCAACATGATCCTGTGCTCTTCTCCATAGATCAGGGCTTGTACACATAGCCTAGGGGATAGATTCGTTAGTATTAGGGATAACCTGTCTTGTAGTGAGGGTATTTCATGGAGCTGTGCTGAATTCAGGCCTGGTAGGCCTCAAACGGGAGAGACTCCATCTTTCCTTCTGCTCCGGCAGCTTGGGATGCTTCTAGGTCAAATGTAATGTTTTAGTTATGAGGTGTTATTCGCTTGGAGAGAACCGGTTCAGGCCGGCCCTTATCGAAGGATTGTATTTTTCTTCATGCCGAGGACACTACATCAGGCCGGCCGGCTGGGAACGTGTCCTTGGTACGGGGAGGTACAAGAATTTGGTGGGCGGCAGGTTACGGGCCGGAATTTTCCATGAGGAAATGCACCTCTATATTAGTGAAAGTCCGAGGCAGATACTGGCACTTGCTTTTAGTCCGTAGGCGGCATCTAGCCGTTAGCAGTAAAGCTACTACTTATTCCAGGGAAGACAGACGCCATCTGGAAGGCGGAGAAAAACCGAGAGACAGATACTCTCCTAGCAGAGTAGCCAGAGAGGAGAGAGTAGCCGATAAGGAAGAGGTCCCAGTGACTCGGAGAAGGGTGACTTCCAGGCGAGCCGAGGCACAGACGAGAAGGGAACCTAGATGAACACGGAGTGCAGGCTACACACTACTAAGGTGATGTCGACCCTTTCTTATTAGAGTGTACAACTTAACCTTTCACTTTTCTTTGTAGGTTATGTGTTATATTGTAATGTTATGTGATTGCGTATGTAATGAGTAATAAAGTACCCAGTTTGTAGTGAACCAACATGTGCTGCGTGTTCTTGTATGAGAGGGTAGCCTATTCTTCTAGTCAGCTGTGACTTGACATGAACAGATGTTAACCCTGCTCAGGTAAGTGGTAACTGAATAAGGGAGAGAGGAGCCCCTCGAACCAGAGAACAGGCCGTGCTCGAACTGGCAGCTCTTGTGTGATCTGATAAATAGTGAGACTGATTCCCTTGTTGTATGTTATGGTGATCATAGGATGAACTTGTGCTGAGGCTGCCGTCTGGGTAGGAAGTCCTGGGTCCGTATGGGATTGCGAGGCTGAGGCTGCCGTCTGGGTAGGAAGTCCTGGGTCCGTCTGGGATCGCGAGGCTGAGGCTGCCGTCTGGGTAGGATGTCCTGGGTCCGTCTGGGATCGCGAGGCTGAGGCTGCCGTCTGGGTAGGAAGTCCTGGATCCGTCTGGGATCGCGAGGCTGAGGCTGCCGTCTGGGTAGGAAGTCCTGGGTCCGTCTGGGATCGCGAGGCTGAGGCTGCCGTCTGGGTAGGAAGTCCTGGATCCGTATGGGATCGCGAGGCTGAGGCTGCCGTCTGGGTAGGAAGTCCTGGATCCGTATGGGATCGCGAGGCTGAGGCTGCCGTCTGGGTAGGAAGTCCTGGGTCCGTCTGGGATCGCGAGGCTGAGGCTGCCGTCTGGGTAGGAAGTCCTGGATCCGTATGGGATCGCGAGGCTGAGGCTGCCGTCTGGGTAGGAAGTCCTGGATCCGTCTGGGATCGCGAGGCTGAGGCTGCCGTCTGGGTAGGAAGTCCTGGATTCGTATGGGATCGCGAGGCCGCCGATTATAAGAGGTCTTGATATATATATAGTAGGAATTCCCTGTCCTTAGGTGGTATATACATGTGGTTATTTATTGTGAATAGGCCCTAGGGAGGGGGTAACGTTCTGGCTGGGTTAGAGAGGCTCTGATGAGCGGGTTTCATCTGATCCGAAAACCCAAGCAGAACAGGAGGTTTTGTAGATCACTTGGAGAAT